>NC_045571.1:2988898-3644873 GCF_009819795.1 Aythya fuligula
TGCCTTTAGACAGTTTTAAAGTGAAACTAGGAAAAAAAAAAAAAAAAAAAAAAAAGCTATCATTTCAGGGGTTAGAACTGTAATTAAAAATACAGAAGGCAGGAACAGCCTGCCCCTTTACTGCTTTCTCTATTGACAGAGAAGTAGACAAATATCAATGTCCAACAACGATTAAATATTTCCTCTTAGTAGTCATCAATTATTGACTACACACACATTTGCAAAGAGGAAAACATTTCCAACACACAGTTTTCTGTCTGGGTAGGTGAATTACTGTAAGGAGCTGAGTGGGCCACTAATACCAAAACATGGATTATGCTTCCAAAGAAAACGTTACAGTGCAATGAAGCACTTGCATAAACACTGCTGGTTAGGCAGGGGACATACACAATACCACCAACAGGTAATTATTTTTTGCTCTCATTATGAGAGCAAAAAGCTTAAGCCATGAATAGGAGCGTCCCTACTCCTCCTGCCCATCCCCAACAGCCTAACTTTTTAGGCATACCTCTCACTACTTTACCTTAAGCTTGGTCAAGCTCTACTGCCAACCTGAAAGCTAGCAGCCTGCTCTCCAAAGCTTCAGACATAAAATACACCCCTCTGAGCCTGCTCTTCCTCTACCACAGGCGCTCCTCACAAGGCAGATCACTGCACAGCAGGAGCATTACAGCTCGGCTAAGCCCCCAGACACTGCAAGAAGGCGGCGGACTCGAGGGTACAGGCTGCAGGAGCCCCTCACCACCCTCCCAGCCAGCAGCAGATGGCTTCTCCTGAGGATACAAGGATATTTAGGGGACCAGAACTCAAAAGCAGCATACCAAACCTTCGAGGGAAAAAGAAAAGTGAGTTGTTTACCTAAGATTCAATTAAATAAATGCGGGCAGATTTACACATAGAAAGCCCTGAAGTACACATTTCACCCACATTTATTGACACGAACAGATCTAAGCCCCAACTTCTGATTTCTGAACCCAGTTTAGCAGTTCTCAGCTTCCTATCCACAACACCAATTACAAAATTTCAATCTCAAACCAGGTGAGAAGTCATTTGGTTATAAGAAGGGAAGAAGAGGAAAAGGAGGTGGGGGGGAGGGGGGGGGGAAGCATCATAACCTCAGGACAAGAAGTCACAATACAAAATACAATCAGTGCTTATACTAGCAAAATTCTTTCATAAAAAGCCTGGGCAGATGACAGGTTGATAACACCTCCCAGGAGAGTTCCATCACTCTGTATACCCTTTAGGCCAAGGACCACATCCTTTTTTGTGTGTTCATTCAATGTTTAGGTGACTGCACTACTACCAGTTGAACTAGATACAGAAGATTATAGAAGCATGGACCCTATTTTGAAGGCCACATTTCAGTATTAAGTAAACAATCTAATTCCTATAGTTAAGCAAGCATGAAAGGAAAGTGCTTTTAAAGTTACAAACCTTTTCGCGCAGCGTTACACTTCAGACCATCGGACCTGGTGAAATCTATGCTTACGTAAGCTCCACTGTCCAAACTCGAAGTACCATTTTGGAGATGGCAAGTTGGCGTTGCAGTACTTGCCTCACAGCTTATAGGATCATCGCGTAAATTCAGAGCAATGTAGTTTAAGCCATTCTGAAATCCAGTTGAGGTATCCCTGGACATTTTGCTTTCCTGACCATCAGAAATGTTTTCATCTGGTTTCAACCAAACATTGTCAAATGAGGCAGAGCTGTGTCTTTTGCTACTATCAGTAAAGAAAGAGGAGGAAGTCGTCACAGTCCCAGCAGAAGAGAATGTTTCAGAACTGTGTCTCCTCCTGCCTTGGGGATCGGCTCGGATCACCTTCGGTCCCACGGGAGGATCGGAGCTAGGAACAGAGAAGCTACTGCTACCAGCGTATCGATCGACAATGCACAGTCTGTTAACTATGGAAGAAGGACTATCAATCTTTACTCCGTCGTCAGATTCGGAGGCAAACGGCCGCGGTGGCGTCGCTGCCATGTTGAATGTCATCTCCGTGTAATCGTCAGTCCTGTTACTCGCAGCGCTAACACAGGTGGTACCAAAGGAGAGCCGAGCATAGTCAGGATTTGGTTGGTTTCTAGGAATACTGGAGCTTGCATAAATTGAAATATCCGTTAAAGAGTTGGAAAGTTCTTTCGCTACTTTTGGCGACTGTACATCCAAGTCAACGCTCATATAATCAGAGAGCGGGGACTGTCTGTGGTCACTACTCGAGCCCAGAGATGACGGTGATCCCTCTGCAGATAAGGAATAGGGTGTGTTACTTGCCTTTTCATTAAAATCGATATTTATGTATTCACCAGGACTTGCTGGCTCAGGTGGAACTGTACGATCATACATTCTCGGGATAGTATTGCTTCCCCTCGTACCGAGCGGGAGCCTCGTTGGCCTCGTAGCCCTGTTCTGCACAAGTCCTCCTTCTTCACCTTTCACCACTGGCGACTTCGAGATGCCATTAGACAGGGCTTCGCTGTTGATGCTTTTTACGTTTTCTGGTCCACCATACAGGAGTTTTCCAGGTGAAGACATTGGAACATATTCGCTGTGGTCACCATTTTGTCCTGATAACGCCTTAAAGCTTCGGGGCAAAGAAAAATATGAACTGAAACCTTTGGAAACAGAATTGTTATGAATGTAATTTGAATCACCAGGGTGCTTTGGAGCAGAATTACCGGGAGACATATCCATATACTCATTGTTTACAATCTTCTCATTACTTCCTTTAGAAATAAATCCAGTTAAAGGACTTCGTACGGGTGAAGAGCTCGCCTTTGGAAACATCATCATATATCCTCTGGAGTCAACCTGAGATGGTGACCACGAATTGTTTATCTGTTTTGGAACAGACATACTTTTAGGAGTCATTGGCAGATAATCACTGCTACTTGACAGAGAAGATGCAACTCCTGGCATCATTGGCATGTACCCATCGTCCCTAGCTTTACTCCTGCTTTGGTTGCATACAGAGTCAAGATTACTGTCATTGTATTCCAATTCATGGTTACCTTTCAGTTTTGGTGTTTCAGAGTACAGCAGTCGCCCATGATTTCCCCCAGAGTCTTCATCTAACGAAGCCGTCGTTTGTGTCGTTTTCTGCTGCACTGCTACTGAGGTTGGTTTAGTCAGAGAGTAAGTTCTTTTCCTGAAACACTTTTCAGCCTCCATATAATCATCTCTCAAGCTATCGTCTGCTTGCTGCTTACTCATGGACATGTACTCACTCAGACAATTCTCCTCTCTGATAGGTGGCGTGTTTCCCAGGGAATCTGGTGTATTACTCCTGACCCGAAAGTACCTGAAATCTCCAGGGCTGGAGCCGTACTCATCAGAAGAGATGAATCCCCCATCGCTTGGGGAACCGCAGACAGAGGAGCTAGAAGGCCTGGTCAACATATCTGAAGCAGAGCCATGGCCGCTACTGGAAGAAACACTGATGGGACTGGTAGTGGAGGGAAAGTGAGACACAGGCAGCGACGCAGAGCGGGTGTGATATGACGAGCTGAACGCGGCTCTAACGTACCTTCCGCTCCCTTCTTGCCGGCCCAAGTTCATCCTTGCAGTATTCAGGTGGATGAGGCTCCCCGTCACTGACCTGAAAGGCCTGGCCATGGTGCCTTCTCCCTCGCTGGACGTTCTGAAGCGATAGGAGTTGCTGCTTTTGGTGGTCGGAGGCGTCCCTCCAACAACGCTCTCAGTTCTAGACCTTCTCTGCAAGCCCGTCTGGCTGGGGGGCAGGTTGCCCAGGTGCCTCCTAGTGGTGATGAAGGAGATGGGGTTGGTGCCGCCACCACCACCAGAAGACTGGCTTTTGCTTCGGGGCCGGAACTCCGCAAAGGCCTTTAACGCTTTCATGGTCTCCAAAAAAGTCTCGTGCATGTTCTGGGCAACCACCGAATCGTCCACTTGCATCCAGAGCTCTCCGGGCCCGATGGAAGCGGATCTGCCCACTTCGATGAAAAAGAAGTTCTCCGAGTGCCCGCAGCGGCGGATGTTCATCAGCTGCAGGTGGACGGAGGGCACCTCCGAGTTCAGCTTGACGAGGTGGATGGCCTTGCTGGAGAGGCACAGCCTGTACACCCCGGTCAGGTTTTTCGTTTGGCCCAGTCCTTTGGGTTTCACGTTGACCTGCCACACCTCCTTGAAGACGGTGCCGGGCCTCAGGGCCGCCCCGTAGTGCTCGTCGTCCTCGTCCAGCTGCTGCTCCGCCTGCTCCTCCTGCTCCAGGAAGCCCCTCTTGCTCTGGCTCATCAGCTCGCTGATCGCCTGGTACCAGGCCTCCTGCTCGGCCTCGTTCTCCGCCAGCATGGCGAAATACTCGTCCTTGGTGTACAGGGCGATGATGTGCTTGTGCTTGGCGTCCGCCCGCCGGCTGACGGTGAAGCACTGGTAGAGGGGGATGACCCTCTTGGGCGGGGGGCAGCACAGCCCCGCCGCGCCGCCGCCGGCCCGCAGGCTGCTCTTGAACTTCTTCTCGCTGTCGTAGTACTCCAGGCGCGCCGGGGCCAGGCGGCTCTCGGCCCGCAGCACGAAGTACCGCTTGTGGCCGTGCTTCTGCTTGCGCAGGTAGCCGCACTTCCTCACGTCCTCCCCGCCGCGGGCCGCGCTCCCGGGGGGCTGCCCGCCCCTGGCGCCGCCGCCGCCGCCGGCCTCGGGGGGCCCGCAGAGCGAGGCGCTGGGCGAGCGGCGGAGCAGCAGCAGCAGGTGGTGGGGCTGCGGCGAGGGGCAGCGCCCGGCCTCGCCCGGCTCCCCCTCGGCCCCGGCGGCGCCGTTCACGCCGCTCGCCATTTTAGCTGCCGGCCGGGCGGCGGCGAGCCGGCCTCACCGGGAGAGGAGGAGAGGAGCCCCCCCGGCGGCGGGCGGCGCATAGAGGGGAGGGGACGCGAGGGGAGGCGGCCGCGCGCTGGGGCCGTTGCAGGAGCCGTTGGGGCCGTTGGCGCCGCGGGTCCGGCCCCGTCCCCGTCCCCCCGCCGCGCCCGGCTACTCGCGCTCCCCCGGGCAGCCGCGGCGGCGGCACGGCGAAAACATCACGTGACCCCTCCCCGCCGCCGGAGGGAGGGGGGAGCGCCCCCGCGCGGAGCGGCGCGGCCGGCGGCCAATAGGGAGCGGAGGTCTGAGGCCGGCGGGCCAATCGGAGGGAGGGGGAGGGATCCGAGGAGGGGCGGGGGAGGCCGGAGGCCCGCGGGGGTGGGTCTTGGGCCGGAGGAGCCGGCGCTGATTGGGTGGCGGGGTGCTGAGTGGCGGGGCGGTAGCCAATCCGCGCCTCACACACACAGCGCCGGGAGGGCGGGGGCGAGGCGCTGCGTGGAGTCGGCGGCGCGAGTAACACGCAAGGCGGTGCGAGGGGCGGGGAGCTCGGACATGATTGGCAGCCCCCCCGCCCAATCAGCGCCGCGCGGCGAGAGCGAGCGGCTGACGTCGCCGTCCCCCTCCCCCGGCTCCTTTTTAACACCCTCCCGCCCCCTCCGGGCGGCTGGCGCTGATTGGCCGGAGGGCGCGGAGTGGGCGGGGCGAGCGGGCGGGAGGGGGCTCCGGGGACGTAAACAAGGCGGCAGCGCGCGGGCGGCCGTTGGGGTGCGCGGCAGCCGTTGGCCTTTTGCGCACGGCCCAGCTCCCCTCCGGCGCTCGGCGGGCCCAGGGACCCCCCCCCTTCCCCCCCAAAGCCACCCTCCGGTCCCGGGGTGGGGGTGCGCTGTGCTGCGGGCTGAGGGCCGCTGTGTGAGGAGCGAGGAGCAAAACCCTCTCATTTTGCGGTCACACCGCGAACGGACGCTGGCGTGCCGTTAAATTGTCTCCCCGATGAAGTGTTCGCTCCCTCCCCATACAGCGCCCTGCCCTCCGCCGCCGCCCCTGCAGTGTCCCCGGGAGCCCGGCGCTGCCCCGACCCTGCCCCAGCTCCTGCCCCGAGCGCTGCACCCCCCGGGGCTTCGCCTTAATAAAAGTCCCCGCAGCAAAGCCGGGTTTAACTGGAGGCAGGGCGCTGTGTGTGTCAGTAACGTACGTGTAAAAGTGCTGTTTTTTTTCCGCAGTCCAACTGCAGAGATCGTTCCCCCAGCCAGGACCCCTGGCCACACGTCTCTGCCCGCTCTCCCTGTCAGTCACTGGCCGCGATGTGCTCGGTGAGCTTTCAAGACTTCTTTGTCTGCTTCACCTATGATTCATTACCGAGATGACAACTCGAACCAATTCTTGACACCAACTTCCACCACCCACTTGTTAAATTTTTGGATAAGTAGCTCAGTGTTTTCTTTCATTCTGCCTCTCAGATGTGGGAGAAGATATTTTTTGGAGTCTCCAGCAGCTCGGTTTGGGAGCTGGCATGCCAAATCTTGTACTTGCTGTATTGATAGCTAATGTCTCATCATTTCTTTGTACTTCTCTGTCGGTTCACTGTCTGCTTATCGTGTTTAAACAGCAATCGCTTTTGTTGTGTATTCTTACAGCACCTAACACAATGTGTTCTTGTCCATGATTACAGCTCCTAAGTGTTATGGCAATACAGTGAATGAGTTGTAGTTCCAGAAATGTAATTATTCACAAAGCAAGTATTATAGACACTAACAAAAGGAGATTTTTTTTTTTTTTAATCAAACGGGTTAGCATGAAAAAAATACACCTCAACATGCAAATAACATTGATTCTGTCATGTGGTGGTATCACGTAATCAGTGTACATTTATATTCCTTTATATCATTGATAGCCTCTGACAGGACTAGGCTAGACTAAATTAGAATATTTTTTTGTTCTTAGTACCTCAGTTGAGTGGATTTGAGATTGCTTGGGTGTTTCCGTGTATTGTTTGGATTTCTTTCTGTACTTCTACATGAAAATTCAAATTGGTATTAAAGTTTTAAATAAATTAAACCCTCAAAACTGTAAAGCAAGATGAACTGTGTTCATTTCATGCTTATTCCAGCTGGTTGCTGAAGGATATGTGTGGGTGGAAGAAAGGAAACGATTTAAAAGAAGGGGCTTTGGTTTTCTATTTTGTTTATGGTGGTTCTTTGTTGTTTTTTTTAGTCATCAACCTCTGGGCTTGCTTGACAGTAACTATGAATAAGCCTGCCTTTGGATGTAAAAAGAAATGCATCAGTGTTTTCTGGTCTTTTTAAAAGTCTTTTGCTCCTGCATTGCACTTGCAAGGTTTTTGCTGGGGATTTGAGAAAGTGATACATGCATAGCTCAGTCATGTAGAATTTGGGGCCAGGAGGGAGTCACGTGTGATCACCGACAGGTAGCTGTGAAAAACAGAGCTGATAGATGTTTCTTACAGGCTTTCTCTGTGTTAAAAGGAGTGCTTAGCCCTCCTCAAAATTTAAGTTATTCAAATTTTTCTATGTGACTATTGAGAAATACTTCCCCAAACCGCAAACTAATCTTTAGTTTGCATATGCTTTCCCAACTTCCATTATTAGGAAGAATAGAAAATTTGTTTACTTAATTTTCAAATAAATTTTTAGAGTCCTTGATGCAGTTATTGGATCAAAGTTACTGATTTTCTGTAGCAATTATTTTTTATTTTTGCAGTTCAGGAAATAAGAGAGAATACCTGTTAGTAGATGATACGCTTGCATTACTGAAGTAGTTTTCTAGAAATGGGATATGATCTAACTTACTACCTTTTATGTCACAAACTGTCGTAACTTCCACACAATTTTTGTAGGCTACCATCTCACTGTACCTCTGGCTCCTGGTCTAGCACATAGTTGCAGTTTACTCCGTAAAGCCAGTGCCCTACTGTTATACGAAGTCAGTTTTATATTCTTCAGTTTTACTTAAAGACAGCAGCCTAGCCTTAGTATCAAATGCTTCCTTAACTGTGGTTGCATTGTCTTGCAGCAATTGTAAAGGGAAATCAAGATCCCCTCTTCGTGTCTCTTGATCTTTCACCAGACTAGAAGAACCTGTAGTTCCTAAAGCTGGAGGTATGTTTGCTTTGTGTTTCATTTATTTGCTGTTTCTACCCTTCCAAGTGCCTGCCTGAAGCAGGCACTGTAAAAGACCAGAAGTTTGGAACCATTTCATTGTAGTTTCCACAATTTGCTAAAACGTCTGTAATGTGAAGTAATTAAGGGATTGGTAGTTTTACTGTTGAGCCAAACGGAGGGCCATATGTCATCTGCTGCAGAAATACTGAGAGACAAATAATGGGTTCCTGTTGGTGTCACCTACAATTCCCCAAAGAGCAATGTTGTTGATGCAGAAAGGTAAATGGTTTTTCACACAATGTTACAAGATTTAATGCTCATTACTTCTAGTTATCACCAGCCTATGTTATGCCCATCTTCAGTTGCACCTGCTATTATTCTGCTCAGGTAAGAACCTGATAAACAGCAAAAAAGTAATGTTTGGGTTTTTTTGATCAGTAAAACACAAACCTAGCTCAGTCTTGTATGTGATGTATAAAAAGGAAAGGGAATCTCGTTTACCTCTCAGAGTAAATTTAGAGTAAAAAAGTAAATTTAGAGTAAAAATAGTGCAGGTGTATTTGTCATTTCTTTGTAACAAAGGATGTTGAGTGAATGCTAAGCTTTCAGTTTTGTGTTAAGACTATTTCGCTAACTGTGGATTTGTATACATTCCCAACATTTCATTTTTTTGTGTGTTTTTTTTTTTTTTTAACTAAGTTCACAAAATAAATTATTGTAGTTTTTGTTGCAAGTAAGTATTTCTGTCTCAGACTTTTCCCGTAGAAGTCTTATTTTCTCATTACATCTCCTGTGTAGCCTACTCCATTGACATCTTAGCAATTCTGTTCTCAGTATGGGCATGCTGTGATCAGGCAATGTAAGCTCAGAAATGGGAAAGGGATAATGGTTTTAAATTAATGAATCATAGCTAGGTTATTCTGCAAACAGGACGACTTTCCCATTCACTGTATGTCTGTCAGTGGAATGAGAAAATGAAATGATTATGACATTACTTAAGATCCAGAGGACAAAAACACTTTCTGTTAAAGGAATTCAAAGCTTTCTAAGGTTTCTTGTAAGTGTGCCCCATGTCCTTGGCTAAATCTCTCCATCTACCTTGGTCTTTAATTCTTCAGTCATTAAATGGAAATGATAATTCCTCCCTTTTTCTTAGAAGAGTGATTTTGGAGATAAAATCTGTTAATGACTGAGAACCTCAGGTGTTGTGGTATCAAGGGCTATATGAAAATAATTGTAAAGCCAACCCGAGGGCTCCTTTATCTTTACAAATGCACAGAATCCACTGTGTCGCGTCCCCTAAATGTGCATTTTCCGATCGTAAGCTACATGACCTCCTATTTCTCTCATCCAGCTCTTCTTTGCTGTGCATAAATAAGATACCTGAACCTCACAGCGTTTGTTATGATGCTTGTTTATGAAAATGTATAAATTTGAATTTAAGATTTTTAGGCACAAAGATTAAAGGCAGACATATTAAAGAGTTGCCCAATCTAATTTAGAGGGAGCTGTGGGTGCTCAGCACCTCTCTGATAATGAAGATCCGGTTGTTTACTTGTTCCATTCTACTCCTTTCACCATCTATCTAATCCTATCGCATAATTGTCTACAGAAAATGCTCAGACGCTTGGTTTCTTTACTGTTTTGTATAATTGGGGATAGTGTCACCATGCAGTGAAAAGAACCACAGAATGCTGTTTTTCAAAGGCATATGCTCAAAGTTGCAAAACGTTTTCTCACTGGATCAGGAATGAATAGTAAGATTATTCTGCTTATTTGTTTTGCTATTTATGGGTAGTTGCTACTTGCTGTTTTGGTTATATAGTGATGATAGCTTTGAGATTATGTGGAATGTTATGCAACTGCTGTAGTGAAAGACACAGATTTCTTATGTGATACAGAATTCTTGGCTGTATGTCCAGGTCAGTAAGATGTGGAAAATACTTAAGCAACCAGAATTTACTCACTGAATTCACAGATTGTCTGCGGAGAACAGCAGGTTGGAACAGAAATTTTAAGACACCTATTTATATAACTAGAAATAGAAAGTGGTGTAATTAGTGCCAGTTTTTAAGCTAATGAGCAGTCAAGACTGTTTTGATAAAGGAAAAGCATTTATTCCCCGGAGTGAGTACAAATGACCCTTTCCTTTTAGTTTCTTTGCTAGTGCATTAGATCTACTGAAAAGATGTTACATATTGGTTAGACAGCATGTCTTTAATTTTGACTTTAAAAAATGATTAGTGGGAGTTTAAATACATGGCCTCTAGACAGTTTATAAATGAGAAATATCAGTGTTGTGCCGGATGATAAAAACCTTTGTAACTCTTGTAACAAACTTTGTAAAAATGCTTCAAGTTAAAAAAAAAATATGGATCTATTTGCCTCTCAAATTCATTTTTTTGACATGTGAAGATATGAAGTTGCAAATAATTTCTTTATTTCTTTCCTGATGTAAGTCACTTTAGCAAGTAAAGGTAAAAAACAGAAGTTTGCAAACATGTTTGTGTTTGATACATTTACTTTTTCTGATGATGGCTTCAGTCCTGCAGAGTCAATACTTGCATACCAGTGAGTCAAATCGTTTTTAACCTGTTTTTAACCTTCAGCAATATCTGAGGAAATGAGTGTGTGCTTGTCTTAACAACAGCCACACTTAAAGTGGCCATTCCTTATGCAATTTTTGTGTTGTCGCTTTCATTTAGCTTCTACACTTCTCTTTATTTTCTAATTGACAGAAAATGTCCTTTCTTCTTGGTACCAGAGAAGAAAAATAAATCTATTCTGCATGTTAAGATGTAGGATTTTTGGTCATCAAAATAATTTCTGGGGATTTTGTTAGTACAGTCGTGTTTTGTAATAGAGCAACAAGTGACCACCTGAACTTAAGAAAAGTATTTATCAGAAGAGAAAAGATCATCTAACCTAAGGGAAAATACTTTAGAGAGGGAATCCTGGCACTTGAAATCCTTTCCCATGCAGAAGCTAGTACTCCCACCTGTTTGTGTTCTTCAGCTGGGCCTGAATGTCCTGTTGGAAAAGTGGGGCTGATATTTTTCCTGCATGGTATCTTTGACCGACAGCTCAGAAATGCCTCCTCTTCTCATCAAGATGCAGCATAATTGGCTTCTAACGATACCAGACCTGCTGTCAGAAAGAAATGTTTTAACTTCACTATTGTCAGTATTTTTTAACACACGTGGCCAATTTCCATTGCAGAATAAGTGTTAGCTTAGAGCGATGTTTAGTCCGCTTCAGACTATAAATAATGCATGCTAACTGCAGTAGGCAGAGCATGGAAAAGTCTGAGTGAAAGTGCCTTTGCTCCTCACTGTGTGAAGCCATTTTTACACGCTCTCAGGAGAGGATGATGGTGGTTTTGCATGTGATTCTCTGGCACACTGTTACCTGACCACAAGTAGCACACGTACAATGGCAAAGGCATGTTTTATTGTCTCTCTGCTCTCTTGAACAGGGTGTTAATAAGTCACTCTACTCCATAAGTGTTGCTTTTCTAAAATGCAATGCCCTCTGTGCCTGAAGAAGTAAACTAATCGTGTAGAGCTCTGCAGGAAAACATAGGGTGATGTAAAGAACAGAGCTCCTGTCTGTCAAGGATGCAAAAGTGTTATGTGCATCAGCATTTTAAGACTAGGAGTTGACTTTGGAAGAGGACAGTCTTGGTGCATGTGAGCTGAATTCCTTTCTGATTAATTTAACCAAAAGATCTGTTCCAGGAGTACAACTCTGGTGTATCTACATTGTTGTATTAGAAGCGAACTTTAATTTCTCATTCGTCCCTAATCACCTTGCTTTGATTTGCACTGTGGAACAGTCTCAGAGTGCACAAACTAAATTCCTTTCAGATGAAATTAGACCAAAAGCTGTGGTAGAGTAGCGTGGCTAATGCATTGCATGCTAACAGCTTAGCTGTTCATTGAGCCAGCCTAGAACTGCTGTCAGGTAAACTGCCAAATGCACGTAGAGTGGACATCAAGTCTTCAACACTGACTTGGCTCTCCAGATCTACCGTACTTGTCTGGAGTTCTTGTTAATGTAGACATGGCCTTAATGCTCTCCAGCTGCTAACGAGTCCATCTGTAGCACCAAATTACAGTTGGTGTAAAGTAAAACTGTGGAAGCGCACACAGCATGAACTTCGTGACCTCAGTACAGTATCTTCTTGTGCTGTACTGCACTGCTTGATAACACAGCTAGCAAGTTTAAGACTAGCAAGTAGCCTCAACAGGAGTAATATGGAGTAAACAAGGCAAATCAAATTTGTGGTGTGTGTTCTCTATAATCCACTGAAATAAAACCTTGCTATGGAAAAGCTGAAACCTTGCTCTGCAATGTCCCTTGTCAGAGGAACATTCAGTTTGGGGAACAGATTAATTTTAGTGATCCCTAAACTGTCATATGCGTTGGGTACCTCAAGAAATGTTTTTCAAAAATATTTCAATGAGGTCATCTAAAAATGTAGAAGTTTTTGTTAATATTTCCAGGGTTCTACTGAATTTCAAGAATTTAAAGGAAAAAAAATATATAGATGAAGACAGTCAAGGCAGCTTTGCCTGGTTATGGAACTTCTTGGTTAAAGTACTGCTTGAATTTGTAAATATGAGATGTTTCAGTACTTGAGAGCTTCAAATAAGGTTACATTGTGCCAAGAGGAAAACTACGTCATAGCAGTGCAGTACAGCTGCAGGAGGCATTTTTCAGTGTAACAGAACTGATAGAAAAATTCCAAGTGTTCATAAAGCACTGGATGTTGATCAGAAGGGCCCAGTCTTGTTTTCAGTTGAGCCAACGTGAACGTCCCCTGAAGTGGGAACAGGATGAAAGCCCCCCAGGCACCAGACTTAGTGCCTTCTGATCATCAGCACTGTCTTCTGCACTGTATATTAGCATTAACTCTGTACAATATTGTGTTAATTTGCTATTGCAGGATGCTTCCAATGTTGTTTCAAATAGGTTGTTGGGAATTATTCCTTCATTTAGGCTGTTTTTGTGTCATGTCCTGCAACTGAGTAATAGCTGACATCTATTTGTAGTCCTTGATTACAAAGGCAATTATTTGTAATGCTTAGCATGAGTGATTTAGAAAGCTTAGCAATGCTTTCCCTGTTTAGGGGACTCTTTTAGTAGAACAAAGACACATTGTGGTGCTGTTAAAGAAGGATGTTTTCAATCTCTCTACTTGCCATAAAGAAACATATTTACAAGTATAACCTTTTACAATATAAACTAGATTGATTATGATCTTCCCTCTAACATAGGTTTTAAAAGTTAATTGCTATTAATACCGTAAGTTACTGTCCTATTTTGCATGTATTTCATATGAATTAGTTTTGTTTTTATAGAAATTACTTGTTAATTTTTAGTAAATGATTTCCTTCCCTGTAGCTTTAAAAGGTAAAATAGTAAAGCTGCTAAAATGGTAATTCACAGTGAAGTTGTGTATTCACAATTCTTACTAGTGCTTATTTGATGACTACTTGATATAAAATCTCTGTAAACTTTAGGTAACAAGTCTCAGCTTTCCATATATATGATGGAGATATATATATATATATATATATATGCTATGTAATTATCTCAGCTGTGCAGCAGGACATTTTAAGAAACACTAAACATGCTTTTTTGCTGTTTCAGTAGCAGTAGGCGGTCATGCTTTTTTTGCTAATATAGAATATATTAGTCGTGCTAAATTACTGCAAAGTGAAGCAATAGTGAGTAGAAAATCATGTGTTGGTGCCCCTCGCAAAGTTAGTGCTTTTGATCTCCTTGACACATGTCAGAATTTAGGATAAGATGGAAGCCTTGCTTGTAGTTCTAAGTATGGGACAGAACAGCTTTACCACTTCAGAAGGAGCTCAAAAAGAAATTATGACTCAGAGACAGCCCTCTGAATCATATTTCCCCTGAGCTGTAGCATTGCACAAGTGGGGAGTATGCTGTCGGCCCTCTGCCAGACGAAGCATATTCCCTCTCCCATGGCCAGCCAGCTCTGTTTGCTGACACGAGAGGAAAGTGATGGGTATGTTTACTTCCGACCCCGTTTCCTTCAGCTTCTGTACTTGCTTATGGAAGAAAACAATGTCTCTTTGAGGCTTGCTTGTTAAGGCAGTGCCCACAGTAGGGCTTTTAGGAGAGGTGGCATGATGGCACAGGCCTTACAACTTCGTAAAGAACTTTGCTAGCAACCCAGTACCTGGTGTATTAGGTAGTTGTGTTGCTGCGTGTTTGTTGGTGGGACACTGTACTCTCTTGCCAAGTCTGAAACTAGTTCTTGTTCCTTGGGCACTCGCTTGTCATCCCAAACAAATGGAAAGCCAATATGTGGCATTGAGGGAGTCTATCAGCAACAATGACATAGCATTAAAGTACTGTATGAGTCTGATCTCAGGCAGATCTGGCAAGACTAATAATCAGCAAGGAAAATACGATTAAACAAAGCTGAGGTTTTGGTATTAATGTACAAAAAAGGAATTTCAGTCACATGTAAACCAACAAAAACAAATATTTCCTGTATGTTGAATTTAATAATTTAGTAATAGAATAGAAGAACCAAAAAAATCTGATCACCTAATTAAACTCTGCAATGACTTTTAACAGATTCCATCACCAGATTTTGTAGATGAACAGTGATTTATATCAGTGTAATAATCTATAACAGTGTAAAATTTATAACAGTGTAAATCAGGGTTAAAGTATTCATTTATTAGTATTAGATCACCTAGCAATGCAGAGGTCCATTGTTCTTAATGGCTAAAGAAGTTAACGATTCTGGTAACCTACTTAGAATCAAGCATTTAGAATTTTAATTTGCTAGCAACAGTAATTATATGTAAAGCCTGCCACTGAGTAGTATTTATTTTCTTACCCCATTAATGAAGGAGGAAAATCTAAGTAGGATAGCATATATTGAAATTATTCATTTCAATAATAGTTACCTATACTTTTACATTTATAATCAATGTTAAGAAAATTTTACCAAAACTGTATATTCAAGGGGCAAATTATGCACCCCTCAGTGCACAAGGAAATATCAATTTGTCGAGTTTAGCCTCTAGGACTGCCGGGGTAAGTAGGTACAATCCATTTTTTGAGAATGTAACTTGGAATTCCATCCTGCATGATCCTTATAACCACCCTCGTTCTTCAGAAGGAGCTTTGCAGATTCACAAGTAATTTTCACAAAACCTGAAAATCATTACAAAAGAAAAGAGATGATGATAAAGCCAGAAAAAAAAAATAATGTTACAATGTACTGTAGCAACAGGAGATTGTCACTGAATATTTGCTCCTGAAATTCTTTTGTCAGGGCCATTCTGTTGTTATTGCTAATCTTTTCTGCTTGTCAAGTTCTACTTTACATCACTGTGAAAAATGAAGAATAGATTGAGTAATAAATTATTATTATCACAATTATCACAATTGTGATGTGCCTCTGTTTTTAAGAACCTAACAGTCACTCTGAAAGATACACCAGTATGATAAAACTAATAATCCTCATCTCAACTGTCTTTGGTTGGCATACCATGTGGCCAGCGAACAACTGCCAGCCTGCTTGACTTTCATGCTATTATTCATAGTTTTATGAAATTCTAAGAAGAGGTGTTTTCTAAAATTCCTTTTCAAGTAATTGTGACGTCTGCAATATGATTTGTATTATGCTTGTTTTTAACACATCAGTACACATTAACTCAGCACTTCTGGTGCTGATGCATTTTGAAGAATAGGGTGATTTTTCTGTATACTCACAGCTTGATTTATTTTTATTAAAAAATAAATGAGAGAGTAGGGGGAGAGGATGAAGTGTGCGTAAGTACATTGTATCAGTGCAAAATCAATCACCTGATGCCTTTCAAAGCTTCCCTTCCTACTGTTCTTTCAGTAATGGGATATTCTGTTGCTTAATCTTGTTGGCAGTTTAGTGTTATTTCTGTGTATATTTATACAATATGCAACATAATGACATTTAATACAGGGCCAATGGGTCTCTAAATCATCTTCTATATTTCATCCTAGATTAGCAAAGGCTTACCTGTTTTTTTGTTTTGTTTTGTTTTGTTTTCCAACAGCATTTGATATATTTTGAAATAAAGTAACTCTCCAAAATTCCTATCCTAGAACTCCTGTTGATAAAGTGTACAGGAGAGCATTTCTATCACTCCATTTCACAGCAATATATTTCTCATCTCCAGGCAGTTTGTAAAGGAATGGTCTTCAGAAGACTTCAAAATCTTACCCAACATTCTTCTATTGCTTCTTAAATCATATTCTGAGTGTTCGTTTTCCAAGTTTCAATTATTTTTGAATCTTACAGAGTGAACCTGACATTGTATTACAGTCCCTTCAGCGTAAAAGCATTGTATGATGTAATGAAAGTATTTCATACAGTCTTACAAATAAGTATGTCCCAAATACGTTTATAGAATTTATGACTTAAGATGTCATTGTTAAACTGTGATAGCTGTGATATATGAAAGCATTTATATTATTATTTGTGATTTAGATGGGAAGACATAGAAAAAAATCAAGGATACACATGTTAATGACACAAATGAGTTTAAAGAATGAACAAGTGCAACAGATGTTTATTCTTATTTATATATTTAAGTGTCTATTGATAAATAAGTCAGAATATGAACAGGTGACGGGTAAAGATGTAGCAGAAGTCATATTTGTAGTGACTAGGCATTTGAGGGGTGTTATCCTTAATGCTTTCTTTAGAAAACAAATGAAATAAAAATAAATGGCCATAACACTCCTCAGGAAAATAACTTAATGAGACTAATATTTTAAGTTGAATCAAGACATAAACACTTGCACGTTCTTTAACATGCTAAAAATGCTTAGTGAGACAGCAGAATGTGTCAAACGGTCTGGTGAAGAATAAGGAGGGCCCTTGTGTTAAAGATATCTAACATACTGTTAGGAAAGGGGAGCAAATTCAGTCCTCACAAAATGGCCTTAGGAAAAACAACACTCGTTTGCTATAACTTATAAGTGGATTGGGTCATTATCCTTCTCCTTCCTACCCTAGAGTTCAGTACTTTTAGCGTTCATGTTATATGCTGCTTTGTTGATTCACGTAATAGCATTAATACAGCTGTGTAATTCAGAGAAATCTGATCGTTTCTTCAAAGACGTTTCTTATGTTTTTTTCCCCTAGAAAGCATAAGGATTATACTGTTGTCTAGACACACCATTTGGACTACCGTACTTTCTATTGAAAATAGAAAACGGTGTTTGCATGTGTAGATGTAAACCTATACAATAGCAATACACTTCTCACTCCATGTTGCAAATACACCTCTGAGTTTTGACATAGCACATAAATGCTATGAATTGTAGTTAGATGATATAGTGTACAGACTAAATAGCGTACCTTGTCAACCCCAGTCATAAAATCAACAATACAGATTACAGTCATATATTCACAGTCTTAAATATACAATACATATATATGTACATTGAGGAAAAGAAAAAACACAGCCCAGACAATAAATGAAAAACAGGTCTATACAAGTGATTCACTTGTTTAGAAGCAAGATACACTAACTCGATTTCTACAATCAAGTAAAGCAGCTGAATTATTTGTGTGAACCTCGATCTCTGTTTTGCTAAAAGCTTCTTATACCACAGTGTAAAAAACAGACATATTTCCAACAATTGAAAGTACAAAAATAATTAAATATTTTAGTGTCTAAATTTGTAATCCTTGAACGAGTTAATGATTTAAGAGCACAGCTCAAACAATTGTTTACTATACTTAGTGTTAGCATTCTGAGTTTAATACACTAAAGTTTCTCCTTGTCTAAGAGAAAACATGTAAATCAACATTCATACTGTTATCAATTCTCTCATTCTAAAAGGCAGTTCTTATTTGGGGATATCAGAGAAGTGAGACCTAGCCAGTTATTTGTTCAGATACACAAAGATTGTTTTTCTTTCAGAAATTTGCACTGAGGTTACCTGCACCATCTGAAGCTGTACCCAGGTACTCTATACACACAATTTGAAGCTGACTCAGAGCAGCTCACTGCAAAAAACAAAGTGACTAATCTCTTTGTAGTGCTGAGGCTTTGCAACTTTTCTCTGAGTCATCAGGACAACTCAAAGTGACTAGACTTAGTACAGAAATAAACAGATTTAAACAGAGCACTTGGTTTCAAAACAAACAGATTGTTTCTGCTCCTCCTGTCAGAATGACCTTGGTAATGCTATTTAACATCCAAGTGTTGCTGATATGCAAGGTAGTTTAAAATCCCTAGAACGCAATCAAAGTATAATCTTAGAAGTTAAGGGAAAAAATGAAGAAGTAAAGAATGAAATGAAGGCAAAACTTTCCTTGTCCATTTAGAAACATATAAAGAGGAGGAGCAATCAGTTGTCCAAAGGCAAGATTGCAACTGAAAAAGTAAAACTAGAACTGATGGTATTAGGATATGGAAGGGAAAGGTAAGGAAGATATTTAGTGATTTGCCTATTTTTGATGTACTTTAGCCACCTTTAATTAGTTCTTCACATTCTCAAAGATCAAATAGATAGCTAAACTAACCTTCAGCAACGTTAATCCTACTTTATTCACCAAATATCTCTCTGTTAAAACTGTAAGTTCCTCTGTCTTTATGCTGATATCTAAAGGGTAAATATTAATACAAGTTGAGCTGGAATTTCTTCTGAAATAGATGACTGGTTGCTTCTGTCACCTCCACGTTAGAGATGCAGACCGCGCTGTTGGTGGAACTAGTGTAAATTTCAAGAAGCAAACCTGAAGTTAATGATCTGCAAATAAATATGGAAATTTAATAGTTACTCCAAACTACTTTTCTATAACTATGAGAAGTATTTGGCCCTGTATATTTATTTCAAGATCATAATAAATATTATAACCATTTTGAAATCTTTACTAGCATGGGTCTGGGCATGTCTGTGCAGACAAACCTGGGGTTTTATGCCTGTAGTCCGAGATAGCCAGCTACGATCTTGCTGTGACTCAGAAACTGTACAAGTGCATTGATGTGCACAGAGCTAATGAACCTGATGGGGTGTCCAAAACCCGTGCAAGTATGTTACCATGATTGCGTGCCCAGACTGAGAAGTCCAACTATTCCACAAGGCTAGTTAGCTTAGGCAGTTTTTATGTCCAGAGTTGGTTTCCCTCAGCATAACCTGCATGCAGTGTGAGTTCCCGTCTGCCAACACGTGTTAGCAATGCCCAGTATCCACGTGCAGAGCATCTTCGCTAGGGAACAAATATTCCAGAACGGAAAAGGCACTTAATATAGCATTTATAACAATAAATTATGAGCATCTAAATCTATCAGATTTAGTCATTAAATAATCAGGAGCAGTACAGAATGTATTATAAGACTTGAGGTAATAATTTGGTTTATTACACATTTACTACTACATTGCTGTAATTAAAATATATATAACAAAAAGATTTTTATAAAAGTTGTACCTCAGTATCTCATTTAACGTAGATTACAAATACAGTAATAGAGAAAAGAGAAAATCTAACAAAACTGTAGAAATGAGCAATGTTGAATGTCTTTTTATTTGAGTCACAAAATCAGCAAGAGGTAACATGTTAATCACTTTAACATTAAGAAAGCCAATAAGCATGTTAGTTTAGCTGCTTTTGTGCTTGAGGTAGGATCATGTAATATCTCAGAAACTAAACAAAGTTGGGCCTCGTCTGTACTTGAATGGGAGATGTGTGAGAAAAATTCATCGTATTACAAGAAAGGATGTCAGTGGTTTAATAGGTTTCATCATTATAGCTGAGTCAGTACTGAAGTCATGCCTGCTATGGTGTTAAGGAAACATTCTACTGTTGGAATTGGATGCCAGATTCACTTGGTGGTTAGGCTTAAATTGGGATCTACAGCTTGTAGCATTACATTTAGGAAGGCATTTTGTCTTGAGTTTACAACGATCCTAATGATCAGGATCCTGATGATGACAATGAAAAGTGTGCAAACTTTGACAATGTTTATAGTATTAAAATAACATAAATATACTTCAGTTATTAATTGCTCAAGAGCTTTTTTGTCTTCAGCATAAGTCAGGAGGAAGATGCAATCATCATTACAGTTTCTCTTTCTTATTTCTTTGTTCCTCCCATGTTTTATGCATGAAAAATAAAAATTAAGAGAAAAATAATGAAAGGAAAAACAAAAGAAAAAGTACATGTTTATTTACATTACTGTGAGGGTGGTGAGGCACTGAACAGGCTGCCCAGAGCAGCTGGTGCTGCCCCATCCCTGGCAGTGCCCAAGGCCAGGCGGGATGGGGTTTTGGGCAGCCTGGGCTGGCGGGGGGGGGTCCCAGCCCATGGCAGGGGGGTTGGAATTAGATGGGTATTAAGGTCCCTTCCAACCCAAACCATTCTATGATTGTATTGTCTGCACAAAACAAATATATATATATATATAACTTTATATATAAATATACAGATAATACTTTAAATTAACTGAGTATTAGGAAGAGTAGAAAAAAGAGAAATGAAGATAAAAGGACAAAATATATTAATGGCAGAGCTAAAGAAAATTTAGTGACATTTGAACAGAGTCAATCCCAAAAATGTTTGAAATTTGCTAGTATACAGGGATAGTAAAATAACACAAAAAAAAAGATAGACCTCTTCATGGTGGGTATAGTCAGTCACTCACTTTTGGAATTGCAGTTTTTCTGAAATAAAACTTGCTCCAAGTCTGAGAATTAGAATATGATGTAAGATCCGACTTTGTGAAGTTCCAGAACCACATTGTAGTCCAGTCTGTTTTCATTAGATTTCATTAGATTTTTATTTTTCTTTCAAAGCTTTTTGAAAGACAGGGGATTTAATTTCGATTGATAGTTAGCTGTCACTGATCTAGCTATCAACCTAATCTTTCAAACAAAAAAAGGCAGTGACAAAGTTGAGAACATAAATGTCTTCAAATAACATTGAGATTGCTGAAGATAAAAAGGAAAGGAAATTTCTGAAACTTCAGAAAATAATAATTACTTTATTACCTTAAATAACAAATCTACTCTATTTCTGTTTATTTTGCTCCTGTTGATCAAGTCAGAAATCCTTTGGATTCATCTAAGAAACTCCTGTTCCTTCTGGGTGCAGAATGGAGTCTTCCACTGTTGAAGCACTGTTCTGTCTTGAATTATCATTCCCTTTACAGGAATCAACTCAGATTCCTGAAAGAAGAGATCATTATTACACCTTTAGAGATAATACTATTTGCAGCCTCTACACAGCGTTTGCTATAATATCTGCTGTATTTCCTGTTCATGTAACAGTGTATAATTAACCATTTGTGAAGTTGTTACAATTTTGCTCCTTTGAAGTTGTTAATGGATAATGAAGGCACGTTTTCAGTCTCTGCTAGAGCAAATGCCTCACTGTTGCATCCAAGAGACATTTTGCCATCCCAGTCTTTCTTGCTCTAAAAAGCACTCACGTCTGAGAAATTTTACCTTTTATTTACACAAGGTTCAGAATGTCTGTTACCTGGCAAAGCCGTCTCTGTAAATTGACTACGGGTTAATAAACCAGTGTTACTCTTACTAATAGAAGGGCCAAAAGAAACTGTAACGTGTGTACTTGAATTGTCTGCAGATTAGTATGTATGTGCCAAGAAGATTTACATTTTGTTAGTGAAGTTAAATTATCATTTATAAATCTGGAGATTTAAAAAACAGAACAATACTAGTATTTCATAAAATCTTTTGGGAATAGTATGACAAATATATCCGCTGTCAGGTATAATTTCCTGACTCTCTGAGGTGATTTCTGGCAAGATAGTGTAATACGAGGTTTAGAATGGGTTATTGGATTTAATTCATACTTAAATCACCTTAACAGTCTTTGCCTCTGCTTATTTATGTGGAAAAAGAAGTCATATTTTTTGTGAGTTTTTGATCTGTTTCCAATCTTTTAGAGTGAAGGAAGTTACTATATAGCAGAAGAAATGTTATTTTGACTGGGTGGGCTTTATTTGTAGAAAATCCTATTTCTTCTACTTTGTGGAACAGCTGACAGAGATTGGTTTTAAAATGAATACCAGATAATATTCTGCAAAAACATCATGTCATCATAGTTTTGTTTTTTTTTAATAATTATGTGTTACAGTGGTGAATAAGTACAGATAATGAAGGAGATTGCCAAAGGCTGCTTACATTGCACGGGCAAAGCTAAAATACGTGATCAACTGTATCTGTTCTCAAACTTCTTATAAACAAGTATTATGTTTCTTTGCTAAATGTGCATGATTATTTATCCAGTTGTAAATTAAAATACATATTTTTACTAATCAGAAAGTTAATAAAATACTCTTCTTCCTATGTCTTTAACCCATTATAAAATATTGGTACCAGAGCTGCTGCTGAATGAACCAACACTGAGTGGCACAAGCACTGCTATTTTGGGAGTGGGTGCACCCTGAATGTGAGGTTGGGGTAGAGCCATGTATGTGTGTGTGATTGTTAATTTGCCTTCTGCAGACTATGGAAAGAGAACTTGGTAATAATTTTAAGAGCAAAAATGGGGGCAATAATAGTTTTATAATGAGGGCAAAAATAATTTTAAGAGCAAAAGAAGTTGTGCTTTTACTGAAAAAAAGATGCTTACAGTGTGTCAGAGAATACGAGTGTACTTCATTCCCATTTCTCTGAGACAAAATTCTGTTCTAAGCTGCATAGTAATTAGAACAGCTTCATAGAAAGTTAGCCCTCTTAAGACAGGAAAGGTTTTGCAATTCATACTTTGACTCAACTGCAATATATACATCTTAAAATCTGATATTTCTTTCAGTATATCATCTGCCTTGTGTCTGAACTTTGGTGCTTTTGTGCACATACAGTTCCCCATGCTCTGTCTCAGATCACAGTTGTGCCATGATTTATTAGTTATTCAGAAATATTTCTGGTAATACTGTTTGACAAACTGCAACTAGTTGGGATACCAAAGAATTGAGAGCTGGTAGTATCTGAAGTTGCTTAGCTAAAGCTCAGAAATAGCTTTGCTCATAACTGAAGGACAGGTGACAAAGACTGTAGCTTTCTGATTCAAAGTACAGCAGGGAAAGCCTGCCCTCCTGAACCTCTGATAAGGACTGGATTTTTCACAAGCATCTTTTAAAAGTTTTGTGCACCCATAGGTGTATGCAGCCTGAGTGGGCTTATGTAAATTCTCATGCAAAAACTGGTGTGCTTTATTTCCATACCTGTTGATAAATTTTCAGACTTGCTGTTAAATCTATAGAATGCTAAAACAATCGGTTATGATGTCTCCACAAACTGAAATGCATACAAGCAATGCATGAAAAATATGAAGATGAAATCAGTGAAAATGGCATTTTAAACAGGAGTCATATTTAGAATTTAGAAAAAGAAGAGAGAATTTTTGATAAGTAGTCTTCATTTTTCTGTGTTCCCCATGTGTTTAGGATTTCATTTGAAGGAAATGCAGGGTGCTAGAGCATGCCTATACAAGCAGAAGCAAAAGTGCTGAAGATTTAATACATTTCTGTAAATTGTAAAATACCTAGTAGAGCTATTCTTCTGGATTGCCAGAAAGGGCAAGAATTTGGCCCTTTGGCAGTGCCTTCGATGAGAGAGACTCTTCTTGTGTACATTACCTGACCGAGAGGTGGTAGAGTGCACTGGTGAGTCAACACAACTGTTCTGGCTTGTTTTCTAAATATTTGCAAGGAGTTCACAGATTAGCTGACACCCGAGAATGAGACTTCAGAAATTTATTGTTTAAGAGAATCCTTAACTTTTGACTCACACACAAGAACAAGGTTTTAGAAGAATGACAGAGGGGCACTGAGTTCATGAGTCAATATATTGGGCCAGGCTGCAGCCAGCTGTAGTCACGGAACAACAGTAGTGTGCTCCAGAAGTTCACTGCTTTTTCTATGTAAGATAATTCAGAATTTACAAGAACGATTGAGTATAGGAGCATGATTTCTTGAAAAGAGGAAGGAAAACAAGATGGAAGAAAAGAAAGGAGTTTGTAAGGAAATGTATTAACTTAAAACTGGATGTTTACACCAGTGGAGCTCATTCAGCCTGCCTTTGCCAACTGTGTAACGTATAGATAAAGCCGTAAGAAACATGCTCCAGAGAAGAGAGGTAACAACAGCTGTGATGGGTTTTGCTGCTTCACAACTGGACAGAGGTGACTAAGTTTGCAGCTTGCTCCCAAAACATTCTGGACACCCCTTTAGCAAGAGTACTTGCAACACCTACAGATGTGCTCTCAGCCTGGTGATGCAGGTTTGATGTGGGGCCCCACTTGAACTGCTCACAAGTGTGTACAACTTGGGCTGGCTGTTGCTACAGCACAGACCTAGAATGTGCATGGTCATGGTGGATGAGAGCAAAAGGCAAATTTCTGTTTATCTATATATTTTGGTTAATCTTCACTTTTTCAGGGGCAAATCCTGCCTAGTCATTTCCAAGATAAAGGTCCTCAGATACAGTGGAAATACAGCATTATTGAAACAGGGAGTGTTTCAGCATTTGTACAGGCTCAGTGGCAGATGCCTTGCTGTGCCAGCACGGAGCCCTGCTGCCCAGGTGCTCCCTGTGTGCTGGCAACTGGTGCTGTTTGCAGAGCTCTGGTGGGGCTCATCCTGCTTACTGCATTCACTGCTGCGAGTTGGGTGGCCTCAGCTGGTAAGGGCAGTTGAATGAGCTACTGTTACTTCCAAGTGGGTGAAGAGTATTCCTCTTTCTCCTTTGTCAACATGGTAAACCAGATGAGGGCTTGGGGGAAAAACTCTTAAAACCCATATTTCGTAACAATTTTATATGAATTAAAGGAATGTGAGTAATAGAGGAAACAGTCACTAAAAGCTTTGTGAAAGTAAACCTTATGCGTTTAAATTGTGGTTAATTTTATGCTGTGTCTACATAGGTGACACATTCTAGTACTAGACTGTGTCGGAAGTCTTTCCCATAATCATTCTCAGATAAAAATCTAGTATTTGCCTACCAGTATTATGCTAATAATCTTTATCTTAAATTCTCAGAGTTGTGCTTCAAACTCCTGGCATGCTGCACAGCTACTTTGTCCTCCATTCTTACGAGACTTCCCTTGACTTCCCTTAGCAATTAGCTGTAGAAGTTGACATTTTCATTAGTCATCCTCTGCATGCTCAAGTTAGGAAGTAAGACCCTTTACATTACTTTCTGCATGCTTTCAGCAACATTGTTTAAATTTTTGCCTGCAGCAATGTTTTGAGATAAAGCTAAATGAAATGGCTACCTTCATCCCTAAGCAAAATAAGTAGTTCAGAATGAGACAAAACTGTTGCAGAAACAGCCTTCTCCTGCAAGATTAAGTACAACATGTTCTATATTGGTATTCAGATGAAAGTACAACTGCAAAACACGTCTTTGGCAGCTGATGTATACCTCTGTCAGTGACTACGTTATTGTGTATGGTGGCAAATTTTTCTCTGTATCTCTACCCCTATCTATGCACGGAAATACCTAGGCATACAACCCTTACTTCAAAGCCCATTTCAGTCAATGAAATCTAATAATATTTTAAATGTTTCCACTGTCTCAGTCAAAGTGACCCTTAGTACACAGTCTAGTGGTAGTGATGCATAGACTTCTATGCATAAATAATTTTTTAAAAGATAGGAAAAAAGTTCTGGATTGTGGGCATATGTCAAGAATATGCACAAATGCCATTGGAAGCTTACTTTGATTGTTTTTATTCAGACAAGTCTGCAACTGAATGAATTTCTAATCTACTGTAGACAATAAATATACATAGTTAAATGAAAATCAACTAGTATCAATATAAACTCAATATGAAATCAATATAAACTATAAACTATAAATTAAATTCAAGTCGATATAAATAGCTAAGTTAAACAAATAAAGAGTTGTAGTTTCTAATTTCTTTTTAGGTACTATGCAAATAGGGACAAACCTGATTTTGAGAGGGACTGCATGCTTTCTGCTAGGGAGATCCCGTCTCGTCTGCTGTGGATGTATAGAGAACAGGGCACTTAACTTTGTGAACTAAATTAATTTTATAAGGTGTACTCTGCTCAGCTTGGACATGCTGTTAAAATCATCCCCTCCAAAATTCTTAAATGCAGTTTAATGCCAATTGCTTTTCAGTCTGTCAACTGAATCAAAGCACTGTTTGCCTAATACTGAACTGAAATAATTTCTTGTCAATTGATAGGAAATACTGATATTTTGAAGGCTGTGTTTCTCTTGTATTGAATAATTGGCATGAAAATTTTTATATATTGGGTTGTTTATAATTGATAAAATACAAAATCCATATCTACTGTAAGGGGAAAACTGGACTTTTATTTTTGCAGAAAGAGGATGTAATTGCATTAATATACTGTTATCAGTCTTTCATCCTATTGGCATGAAATGATATTTCCTTTTTCATATTGCTTACTAACTTTACCGGTATAATTTATCCTGTTAGGCAAACAGTGTTTATCATTAAAATCTTTAAGCTAAATTCAGTTGCAAATGTTTCTAAGTGTGTTTTAATAGATTAATTTTTTTTTCATTAAGCTTAAACAGCAGTTTTAGGTTAAGAAAAGCAGTTTTACCTTAAGAAAAGGTTTTATATGTTTCTTGGAATACTTCTTCCCTTTTTCTTTGCTGAAAATGTATCTTTGATTGTAACTAAACTTTTAATATTATGTTTTCAGCTCTGAAAATGAAAATAGTTTATAGATTTACTTAACATGAATTGAAATCACAAAGGAAGAAAGAAATGACATAATGACATATTGTCTTGCACATCTTTTCTAGAAATGGAAAATAACATTTATTGTGAATTGATTATGATTCTAGAGCATGGAATTCATCATTCTTGTTTTCTTCTGCTTCCATGTCAGTTTAGCAGCAACAGTAGGACTAAATAGTCAATCTTAGTCTAATATTTAGTTAATAGTCTGTCACAATTCTTTGTTCTGCATCAGCTCTGCTTCTGTGTATTATAATCTCCCATCTAAATGCTGTCCAGGGTTGGTAACGTTTAGTTTCCAAGATCAAATGTGTTTAAGTGCTTTCAGTCTGTGTGAATAGTCTACTAGCAGAAAAAGATACAAGCAGCTGATAACACTAGATAGACTGCTTTGCTTGCAGTGAAGTAGCGACACATCTGGATGAACAATACTTGTACCTTCATTGTGCTGGAATACTGCATAGAACAAACAATGATTCATTCCCTTCTAATACATCTTTTCTTAAATAGAATGATTCATATCAACGCGTTCTTAGAGGAATATGCTCTGTTTTTATTTGTTAACGAAAACAGACTGCAAGACCCAATAGAAGATCTTTCCCATTTCCCTCAGGAGAAACCTGTGGGGCATTTGTTGTTGTTGTTGAGTAGAATACACAAACAAAAGCTGACGAAAATTTAAGTACAAATCTGATTTAGAATCTTAACTGACAGAAACGCGTTTTGCTTTTTATCAGTAAAGCTATGCTACTGAATTGAGGATAACAAATTCTGTGCGTTCAGCTCGAGGGACTGAATAAAAAAACAAGACCCTCTTACAAGTGCAGGCTTGGCTTTATGGAACAGAAGCACTGAAAACCTTTTGTTTGACTGTTAGTGTCCTACCACAGTTAAAACAACAATCAAATTCCTCAATGCCTCATCACTTGTTGGTACAAGACAAAGATACAGTGCACTCCAAAGGCTAGATGAGATAGTGGGTCTGTGATTCCTTTCACATTTAATCTAGAAATTTGGTTTAAGGGAGCAGCATACCTTGTACTCAGTTCTGTATGTGCATTTGGGCACAACCAGGACCTGAGGTTTATAATCGCAGTTCATGATGTACTACATTCTTTTATGTTCATCTTGCAGACTTTTGATGAGGTGTAGTGCTCCTTTCAGTTACCTCTTTCAACATGGAGTTATTTTTACTTTGAATTATTACTGATGACTCTGCCAAGCAAGGAAATCCTTCCTCTACAAATAATAAATTGTTGCTGACAAAAACAAACAAACAAACAAAAAAGGCACAAGATCACTCTAAAAACTAAGAAGCTAAGCCAACTAAATCTGGTATCAGCTATCAGATAGATAAATAAGGACTTATTTTTAAATACTGTTTTGGTGAATATACGCTTCTTTCCTCCTATTTATACCGTGGACTTTTCCCAGTGCAATTCCATACATATAATCATGGCATGATATTAACCATGGAAAGAAGCGTTATAGGAAAGGAATCGGGAACAGAGGGCAAAGAGAGGACATCATTAGAAAATGGCATTTTTTCCCAAGGGAGGTTACTGTGATATCTGGTTAAAAAAAAAAAAAAAAAAAAGTGTCAATCAAGGCTAGGCTTGGCTTACACAGTCCTGATGGCCAGATTCTCAGCTGAGGTAGCAGCAGAGATTGAGCAAGACTTTCTTACTTTGTAAGCACTGGAAATGTAAGACAAGCAAGTGGTTTCATATCTAGAGCAGGAATTTGGAGAGAGACTAGAAATTTGACATCCTACCCAATGACATGAAAGAGATTAGGAGTGTGGAGGCAGGAGCTGATGGGCAGGGACATGAACCTTTTTGGCACAAGCTAACCAAGTAGCTGTAACATTAGGCTGCCCCTTGGCACACAGCACAGCGTGGCTCTTCTTTACAACGCAGTTGGTAATCTCAGCAGAGAAGTGTAATACTGAGTGGATTTAAAGCCTCAGTCCATCTTCTCAGCAACAGGTAGATTTCCTCGGAAGGGCCTTAGGGTATAGTAGGTAATTTGAGAAGTTAGGGTGGCTGTTAGGCTTGCCTTGCCTGATCAATGAGTAAACAGAGGGTCTCAGGGATATTCACCTGTGCAGAGGGAGCAAAGGTCCTGAAAGCAGTGCAGCTACATTAGCAGAGCACTCTGCTCAGACTTCCTAGGTCAACAGCCCCTGCAAGGTAGCTACACAGCTTTGCCCAATGTTGTGCTGTGTAAACAATCCCTATAACCTCCGGTTCACATATGGCATAGGTAGAGGCAGGTATTTCTGCAGTGCCCTGCATTGTACTGTGGGCAAGCTTTTGGTTTTAGAAAATCTTAATTATGTATTAATATGTTGTTATTAGATCCAAAAGCATGATAGTTTCATTGTAAACTGCCCAGCATTCCTGAGGTATTGTTACAATGGGTGACTTGAGTCATCTTGAACAAGGGTAGGGTTCTGTTTGGTAGAGTAAATTGCTTAACACCAAATTCCCTGATACCCCGGCTAGATTGCTTTTGGCAGCTGAACTAACCCTTTAAAGCAGGTTTGAGTATTTCCATGCTGTGTTTCAGTCTGCAGGTCAGAGATGCCCTGCCCATTTGATAGTGCTCTGATTTTATTAAACTACGGGCTTTGTACCTGAGCAAAATAGGAAAATAAAAGAAGGAGAAAATAGAATAATTAAATTAGGCATGTTCATTTAAAGCTTTTGTAAGGATTTTTGGCTGAATTTTATTCAACCATCTAATATTCAAGTGCACAGTGGCGACTTGCGCAAGAACCCAGCTGCTAACTGATGTGCAATGGTTGCAGCCAAATGAAAGTCTGTCTTGGAAATCTCTGTTTATGATATGCAAAACAAAGTATGCATCATGTTTCCCTCTTTAAGGATAATAATCCTGTGAGATTGAAACCTGCACAAGGCAAGTTTTCAGAAATGAAACTCAGAGTGGAGTTAAGTGCACACAGGAATATCACCTATTCAGTGTAAGTCAGCCCAACTTTGGTACAAATCTATTGCAATCTTTAAAGGAGACATTGACCAGGTGAATGAGGAAGAAAAACAAGTGCTGCAGTCTTCTTTTATTTCCAAAGGCCAATAAAAATTTGCACCTACCTAAGGCTCCTATGGAAGCCAAACTGTCAGAGATTAAGAGGCAAGATCCTCACTCAGATATGTAAGTAGCTGAAGGACAGAGTGATCAGTGTACCAGCAGGGTTTGTAGCTGTAATAACGTGTAGCTCACTGCAGGCTCGCCACCTGATTATTTATTCATGTTTTTGAGGAGGTTTCACATATTTGTGAAAGATGAGGCCTTTCTGTGATTTCAGGTTCTTGACCATGGAGGGGGGAATTAGACTGCAGGTTGGCAAAGAAGTGTTTCTCAGGCTTTCCCACCTTACATCCACAGGGGATAACTGCATTGAACTGTTGCAGTAGTAGTAGTAATTAAAGTATGATAAATGCATATAGAATCATAGAACAGCCCAAATTGGAACGGACTTCAACAGATTATCAGGTCCAATTTTTCCTGGGAAAAAGGCTTGCTGAGGTTATCTAACACCCTGTTCAGTTGTATCTTGTAAACCTCCAGTGATGGGAACTCTACAGTGTCCTTGGGGGGGGGGGGGGGGGGGAGGGGTTCCAGTGATTCATTGTTTTCACTTTAAAAAAATCATTCTTATATCAAGATGAAACCTCTACCAGTGCAGCTTGTACTCTGTCTTCTCCATGTGGCTCCTTGTGAAGAGAGAGCCTGTTGGAACTCTAGTTGATACTACTTTTTTCCTTGTTTCTAATGTTTCATGGTTTTGAAACTCGTAAGGTCAAGCCAACGTAAAAGGGGATTCAAAAACAGCAATAGAAAAGCAACTGAGAACCTTAGCCTTACCATGACTGATTTAGGAACATACTTAAGCATGAATGTAATTTTTAGTTGTGGATTGAGTCAGTGTGCTAGGTCACTGAAACAGATTAAGACTAACATTGCATTAAAAATAGCTAATACATGTTTCTGTTACTGTTTCCAAAATAAAAATGATAGCATTTAATGTGAATTGATTTGGAATCCCACTTCCTCGATAGAAGAAATCTTGACTGAATTCCTAGATTTACTGCAAGGATTCAAAAACAAATAAATAAAACCCTCTTGTTTTATTGTAGTATTCAGTTGCTATAGGGCTTCAGAATATGCATCAAAACAGAGGAGATAATCCATGGAGACAGGGAAGTTGGTAGGCAGCCAGCTCCAGTACTAACACAAGTGGGTACAAATAAACAAACAGTATAAGCAGTCACTGGCAAGCCAGCTTTCACTGATGCCATACAACTAGGCTACAGAAGCATGACATAAATGAAAATTTTAAAGAATCCAAAAAAAAATAGCAGGCTAATCAATTTACATTTTCTCTCCCATGTTTCCAACATCTTTTCACTGTTGATTTACTTGTTAATGTAAAAATAATAGGATATATAAGATGGTGCATGATTGAAATACTGTTGCCATTTATATAGTGGTGTTCTGGACTGAATGGTGTACTGAGGCTATAGCTATTTCAAAAGCTTGTTTAGGAAGCAAACCATACAGATTTAATTCTTTATTTTTTTCCTGGATGCTGTGGGTTCTATCTGCAATAGTGTAAATTGATTGCATTCTCCTGATTTTTTTCTAAGAATTCACTCTTCTTGGTATAAACACAGCAGATCTTTGGGAGAGAAATCTAGACAGCTGTAAGCCTGCTAGAGCTAAATGAACAAGTCCCTTGTGTGTTTTGACATACCTTCTTCTGAAGCATGTTATGTAACTTATCAATAGTAGCACTGATGGGTTGCTTTGCAAAGCATTTTAACAATTTTCATCTCCTGTTTTATAGTTTTTGAGCATGTTTTGTAACATTAAAAAGGACGTAAGTTTTGCAGGTATCCACTCATCTGTACTTAACATCCAGACTTCTTCACTTACTGTTTTTGTTTGATTATGTGGTCTGAAAGCTACATTGAAATTAATCTGATCTGCAAAGAAGAAAATACATTTCTTCAACATTTGCTCAAGTATCTTCAACTGCATTAATAAATCAAATGGTTAAGATTAAGGCATTTCCTACTGTACAAGAATTTAAAGACACTCCATGGAGCACTGATTTACAGACAGAACACCTTGCTTTCCATTTCTTGAGTATTTTAAAGGGACACACAAAAACAAAACAGAAAGAAGAGATTCTTCAAATGTATAAAATGTTACAAAAAGTGTTTTCACCTGTTGATTTTAAAAGCTGAGAAATGTTCATAATGCTTGTTGCTTAGATATTTATGCGTTCCTTCCAGTACCACAGGTAGAGTGAGGTTATCCCTGGATTCCGGGCGGTACAGCACTTTGTGTTCGAACATTATCATCCTAAAGCTAGATGTGCGCTCATTGAAAATAATTCAAATTCATTAATTTGTGGGCATTCTTTTCAGACTCCAGCCAGCTGTTCGATATGGTAGTGTGGCTGTGTGTGGGAGAGGTGAAGTCGGGTGGGGGACGAGGAGTTACATGATTTCCCTTTAATGTATCTGCACTGCAAACAGCGCTGGGTTCTGCACACTGATTTCAGCAGGCAGCCAATGTCAACACTGACATTTTCAATCTCTTTCTTTTATGTCACATTAGTGGAAAGTGACCTGTTGTGTTTGTGGAAGCTCTGGAATCCCGCAGGAGAAGGATCACTCAGCACCATGGCGATCTGCCAAGTACAACTTGTTCCGAAACACAGTGGCTCTGAGAAGTTGCATTATCAACTGAAACACAATGTTGGCGTAGCAGGAGGTAGGTTAGACTGTTGATTAGCTGAGTTGTTATGGCCAGTGTTCCCTCCAGGGTACATTGCACCTCTGCTGCAAGGCTCTTCCCTTTTTTCTCCTCCTTTTTACTTACGTGTTGTCTCATTCCCTGCTTGGAGGTGGCCACTACAGAGTTCAAAATGAGGCCCTGCTCTAGTACTGTACCACATTCAGCACAGATTTTGTACGCTGAGAATTAAGGGCCGTCACTTCTGAAAAATAGTTTCTTAAACTGCTCAATTGTTCAGAAGTCATGTTATGTTTGTGATAAATATTAAAAGTGTAAAAGGTACTAATTTAACTTTTAATTTTATTTTGGTACCCTGTTCCTTTAGCCTATCTTATGAAGGCAGAATTCTTAGTGTCATCTCATACTTTAATAAGAATATGAGAATAAATCACCTAATCGGCCAGTTGGAAAGAATAAAAGAGCTTAGTCAATAGAAAAGGGAAGTAACTTCCAGATTTCTGGTAGAATCAGTAGCACTGTCTTACTTTTTGGTAAATCTGTTGCTAGCTAATATTTTCAAAATAACTGACAAATTAATTTCTCTGATATTTATAATTGACACCAGACACAGAATTTGAATCCAGTCCTGTATTTCAGTCCCCACATTCCATGTAAAGTTATAGATCGGGAAGTTTTAGCTATTGTAAAAATAATGAGGAATTACAAAAATTAAAACCAGATTTAGTTTTGAGTATCACATTACCCTTGTAGGATGCAGGAATGTTTTGAAAAAAAGATATGGCTTTTCTCTGCTGGAAATTTTACCATATGAACAAATCAGTTATAGAATGGCTTAATAAATACAGAAGCTAGATTTTCAGTTTTTGAAATTCCATTTCAGAGTTTGAGTTTTAAACAGTTTTCAAAAAAAATGTTTTCAGTTAGCTTCCAGGACAATATGATTAGTACTACACAGGAGTGAGGTTAGAGAGCAAAAATGATGATTTAAGCAGGATTCTTTTCGTAGGTTATAAAGTCATGTCTAGCTACCATTATATTGCTTGTTTAAAATAGTTTTGCTGCTCCTTGTGAGCTTCAGTAAAAAAGTGAAGTTATATTCATTCTGTTCGTTTTCACACTTCAGAAATTTATTGAGGTATTGATTGCAGAATCTTTACTACTGATGGAAAACTGCAAGTGAACAGTTTTGCAACAGAGAAACAGTTTTTATTTTTATTTTTTTACTAGTTCTCCCTGAAAATAGAAAGGTTGATTCTGTTGAATCTTTAAGTTGACAAGATATTTATGTTGACCTCAGTGTCAACAGGGTAGATATAGTGCTAACAATATTTAGTCTTTTTTCTTTGACTGAATCCTTGCTTAAATTAGTCTTTTGGAGTTCAAAAGACAGAATGTGTGTTAAAAAGCAAATGCATTTGTATTGTTTCAAGAACTCCTGATTAACACAAACAAACTTGAGAACAGACTGGAATTTACATCAGGAGGTCTTAACTTGAGTACTAGCAGGAAAGGAAGATACTTCAGCTCACCAATTTAAAAAAAAAAAAAAAAAAAAGCGCTTACTACAGACAGATAATATAAAACAAATTGTCAGGTAGAAAAGAGTCATCTGATCTTTGTCCAGATTTCTAAACATCTATTCTCACAGGCTTACTTTTATCTTCAGTCCTCAAATCCCTGAGTACACTTTGTGGAAAAAAATGGACTGTATATGCAGAAGGGAAACACACAGACTTTTATCAGAGGGTAGGTAGTGAGACTCTTGGACCCAGTGTTTCCCTGCTGCATGGGAACCACAGAAAACTGGGGCAGCGTGCAAAAGGGTAAACCCTCCCTATAGCATTGCACCCGGAGTCCGAGCTGCACAGAGCTTGGCAGGCTCCACTGGCAGGAAGGTGGAGCTTACTCTGCTTTCCCTTCACCCTGCTGGTGATTTAAAAAACCCACTGAGGCACCTCCATCATCCTCTGTAGTCTCTGCTGCTGCAAAACCAGGGCCAGTGAGCTAGAGACATGGAAAAGAAAGACAGCTGTGGCAGGGGTGAAGAGTTGAGTATACGTTTGTGTGATGTCTGCATGTAAAATAAATGAGTAAATACACTAGAATAAATTGGGTAAGGTAGGACATGAGCTGGATACAAGGAGTGAGGTGGGTAAAAAGTCTGGAACTGAAAAAAAAACTGTGTTAAAAGTCAATGTAAAATAAAAGTGCTAAATATGTGGAATAGACTTTAAGAGAAACTAGAATGTGTATTTGTGTAATATGCAAATAAATGTGGTCTATACACATTTATGCGTAATATAACCTTCAGGGCCCAGACGGAAAAGAAGAAAGGCTTAATCTGAACAGAACGAGGGGCAGGTTGATACACCATTTTAAGGAAGAATTGGATGGCTGCAGAACTGTTTGAAACAATATTTGCAATTTTTTGTTGAATGTCTGCCTTAAGGATTAAGGAAATCCACATGAGTTTTTTCACTGACTAAACTAAGCATCATATTGGACTGTTTGTTCACATTAGTGGCAGATACTAGGTCATGAGCTACACTTTTCCATTCAGAAATACTTTTACATTGTTCACTTCTATAATACTTTCTTAACTGAGACAGTAAAATTGATGGGAAGAAGCTGGCAAGCTTTAAGCAAAATTAACATGTTTTTCATACTGCTATTGCATACAGTCTTTATATGCCATTACATTATTATATGGATTGGTACATTCTCTCCTAGAGGTATCTTATGGGGATGAACATGTCCTGTTGATGAGGAATATTGTCATTGAAAGAGAAAATGTTACAATAATCCTTGTAAAGATTATCATAATTGCTGTATCCTGATCTGAGTCCCAAATATTTCTTACATGTGCACGTCAATTTAAAAAGGCAGGTAATTTGCAATGTCAGCACCTTCAAGAATAGCAGAGAAGGAATAGGTGGTGTTTTTTTTGTTGTTGTTTTTGTTTTTTAAATTAAGCAGCACAGCAAATGCAGCTGTCAAAAGCTGCAAGCTTACAAATTTTGTTATTTAAATTCAGGAACACCAAGTACAGTAAGAAAACAAGCATATAGATTGAAATAGTCAAAATGTAGCACTTTCTTCTTTTTGACCTTTTGTGCACATCTAAACAGGCTGCTTAAGGTCTCCAAAACCTGCAGCACAGAAGACAAATCAATAAGGCACATTGTGAGCTGGTTGATCTTTGATTTTTCAGGGGACCTGTGGCTAAATGTTACTTGTTAAAATCTCAAGCAAAGACATTGTGTTTGTCTGAGATTGTAAGGTTTAATTACATTTTTTACATTACATTAATTTACAGATTTAAAATATTGCCCTAATGTACCATGCTGAAGCTTGAAAGCAGTAAACACATCTTTTGCAACTGCTTTCTATGTACTGGCACTTTTTTGAATGAAATGATGCTGGGCTCAGTCATGGAGTCCTGTTCATGTCAGCCATCCTACTAGGTCCGATCCCTAGTGAGCAAACAAGTAAACAGATCCATTCACTTCATCTTCACATAACCACAAAGGTACTCCTTCCATCTGCGTTGACAGATCCTAGTGTCTGCACAGGTCAGACAGCAATATTATGACATCCCTGATGAAAGAAAAACAGCTTTAGGTAATTCAAGCACTGTGGTGCAACGCATACATGGAGAAGACATCAGCAAAGTCATATGCTTACAGCTCCTACACTGGCAGCTTAAATTCTGACCCTACAGAAATCTGCGATGTTTTGCATTCACAAGGTGAAAGGGGTTGCCTGGCATCCTGGTATATTCAAGAGACCATTACTGGAAGCGAGTGACGCTTTAGATAGGCTATTCTTTCTATAAGCGAATAATTATATTTGAAAATATACTTTAAGGAGTTCCACCCTCATCAGAAGTCTTATAACAACAGCGCTGTAGTTTTGTATTTGTAAACAAAATGGAAAATGTGATATTAATTTAAAAAATTAAATTTAAAGTTTCTAAGAATGCATCAAGAAGTGCAATAGGGACTAGAGAAAGTAAACTATAATACATATCAGAATTCATTTTCATTTAAAAAATAGTTTTTAAAATCAAGCCATAAAGTACAGAACTAATTCTAGCAATCATGAACCCATTGTCTTTGCAAAAAGTGTGAGCTGACACTGACAAAAAGTTTCTGAAGGATGAAATGTGCAGGCAACATCGATTTTTTTTAGCTTCATTTGGATATGTCATGAATTTAGTTCATTAATTATAGTCTTCTTAAATCATTGGAATGAGAATAGGATCATCAATGTTTTTTTTCTCTCAGTCCTCCATAAGTGTAGTACACTCCTCTTTGGGGTATTGAGAGAATGTATGGCTCAAACATATGTACCCAGGACCACGTGCGCAGGGTCAGACCAACAGAGCAGTTTCTGGAAAATGAAGTTTGAGCAAAAGGAGCACTTCATGAGGTCTAATTCTACAGCCACACCCTGCATGGAACTTTCCTTGAAGTCACACACATTTTTATGAGATTCCTTGCCCTACTTTTGCAGACTCCAGAGACCTAGAGAAGTATCCAAACTTGCATGTGTTTGCAGGAACTAAGCCATTTCATTTCTTAAGGACTTAGACTAGAGGAGCAGGTTATTTCTGAATTATGGGAAGCTTAGATTCAGATTCAGGTGCTTTTGTGACATTGAGTAATCATTTAGGATGCATCTTTATGGATAAATATGCCTGTGATAGTGTCTGTAAGGCCAAAATCCCTGATGACCTTAGTCTTAAATTGGGATTGCCTTTATGAAGTCGTAAAGACAGACTGTAGGCAAACTGCGGGAAGTCTCCAGAAACACCCACTTTTGCAGAGTCCTTCCAATATGTCCTTGTAGGCTTTCGTGACCAGCAGTGTCTCTGCTGCCTGTATCACTTATTCCACAGAGCAGCCTGCAGCATCTTGCCAAAACCTCTTGCATTGTGCTGTGTACAGTCTGGCAGCTACTGAGGTGACATTTGGAAACAATGTTGATATAATCCAAGAGTCTAGCCAAAGCCCATAGAAATCATTATGTTTTGGGTTAAGCTTGAAATCGCTTAGTGTTTTAATTTCCAACCTGTACAATGGAAAAAAATATACCACCTTTTCTCCAGATTTTCAGTCTATCCTTTTTAGATTGTATGTTTTCTTGGGCATGTATATTCATCAAATATATCATCTAGTATATTAACTGCATAGCGTCTACAAAAATTTGGATTCCAGTTGCAGGTCTTCTAGACACTATGACAATTTAAAAATGGTTTTCCTAATATTAAGCTATAATGTATTTTCAAGTTCAGTGTCTTTGATCTGTTTGTCAAATACCAAGTTTCAACTCAAACTTGTACAGAGTGGTCATAACTGTGTGATTACTACAATCACTGTGATGTGCTTATCAGCAATCTTCATTGCAGTTATGCGTACTTTCTTTATCTTTAGCTGTCTCTCTGATCTTTCTCCATGCTTGCAGTTGTATGACCATTTCTGTTTTTATACCCAAGAGCAAAAACTGAAGCAGGAGGAATACAATGAGGGCTTTAACATAAACCTATTGGATATTGTGTCATTAAAAGCAAAAAACACTTCCCATGAATCAGGACATTTAAACTATTAAAATGGATAAAAATACCATAGTATTCACAGCTATAATTAACATTTTTTAAAGAAAAGAAATCCACTTGTCTGTAAAGAAAATGCCATGGGAACTAAAAAGAGGCATTTTGTCTTGTTAATCACAGCTGTTATACAAATTTTCATGTCTGATCTACTGCGTAGAAAACTGTAATGAATGAATAAATACTAAAAGCTTTGTTTAAATAACAAGCCAATATGTTCCCCCCTCACAGATGAAAAAGACAGAGGCTGAAGTACAGAACAGCTCTTATTCACAAACATTTTCAAAATGGATGAAATACATGAGTCGACACTGGCATCGTGTTTATTCAGCTTCCTGCCATTGATACTGTGATCTGTCATGGTATTACTCCGGCTTCACTGGGGATCACCTCTTTGGAGATTTTGACTTCGGAGTTGTGCTACGCTGGCTTCATGTTGATGTTCATTAACTGAATCCAAATTTCTAGCTTGCCAATATAAGGATGTTTAATTAATTTAATCCACACTGAGATATGATGGAGGCAGCAGACTCCTTATAATGTGTCTCCTTGTACAACTTCATAGCTAAGCTTGTTTACGTTGTAAATTAGTAATTAAACTCGGTTGAATATCTGAATGATCAACCCTTCAAAAATCAGCTTCAAACTACCTGTAGTTGTTGTTCTTTCAAAATGGTGGCATGCAAATTTAGGCATTTCCCTCACCATTTTTTTTCTAAAAATGTATTTCCATAAATCACTTTACCAGTCTATCAAATGAAAGAATATAATACCTATCTTTTTTCAATGTGAGCGTAATTTGGGAACTTGACAAACTCTTCACAGTGGTTTGAGTTCTCCAGATTACAGCTTTTTGTGAGAGGTAAAAACCTCGAGAAAGAGTTAAGGATGAAGCTCTTGAGTGATTCAAAAAGCACCTTCATGTGAAAAGGCCTGGAAATAAAGTAAGGGTATAAATGAACTTATTCTCATTCCAGTCCTTTAGCTGCAAGGGGCCTCGAGCATACCACATGCTTTTTCACTTTTAGAGACCCTCTACGTAATACAAATTAAAACCAGGGCATGCCTTTCCTTAGAACCTCTGCCAGGCACTTTATTTTCATAGCTGTCAACTTTAAAATCATGCTTTCCTGTCACTGATGTTTTGATGGAGGTGGGAGAACAGAGTGTGCAAGTGAACTCTGATGACTTGAATGAAAAGTCGGACCGCTTTCTTTCTGGCCTGCAGGTTCCTGGCTGACCCTTTTGCATGGAGGTGGGGGCAGGGAGCAACATCAGTCTAGACAGAAGAGGCCAGCGACTGGCTGTCCACTCAGGTTTCAGATTATAAATGAATAGTGTTCAATTTCTCACAGATGTTTGGCAGCCGCTTTGCTTTCACTCTAATCATGAACAGGATTTCTTCTGCCTGAAGAAAGCAGTGACCGATAGACACACACAGACGTAGAATAGTCCACCTCTAGAGCTCTGGTGCTGATTCCATGTGCTGTGGTTTCAAACTATCAGTTAGAAAACAAGTTCTTTAAAAGTGAGATCACTAGCATTATAGTCTTGCTAAATACATTAAAGTATTCAGACCCAGCACATCTTCTTTTAAAGGCTGGAGGGTTGAGTGTTTGTTTCATATGGAATGTTAATTGTCAGCAGGTTTACTTCAGGGATAAATTTAGTCCTTTAAATTTCAAGTCAGAGTATATCTGTAAAGACTCTTCAAGGATTAGGTGCAAGTTATCACCATCTTCTCCAAATTGTAAAAAAAAAAAAAAAAAAAAAAAAAAAAAAAAAAAAAAAAAGTAAATTCACTTAATGTTAACTGAAATAAACAGAAGAAGGATGATATAGGTTGAATGCTTTTAACTGTGAGAATATCATAGAATATCCATATTAGAGCAGTCAACAAAATATGATGTAAGAACGATGACAGCAGAAGAGACCCAGTGACAAATATGATATGATATAAAGGAAATATTACAGATTAAGCCTGGAAGAAAATGTTGTGCTTTCTGTAGCTACAGGCTAGTATTCTTCTGTTGATGAGCGTCCCAAAGGGCTAGTTCAGTTATTGTTTAACTTTTAATTCAAAATATACAATGATAAAATTAGGAAAAGTATATTACTTCCTATAAAGTTATCCCAAATACAAAAGAACCCAATCATCTAAACCTTACTGTGCCACTCCTTAACAGGGATTCCTTTCCAAGAGGTGTATTGGGCGACACAAAGGGAAACATTACGCTTTAAAAAGGAAACAGAAAATGTAGACTGAATAGCAGGAAGAACTTCGTGAGAGAGAGACCCATTAGATTGTGAAATAATCTCCCAGAGGAAGCGCTGGAAATAAAATCACTTGGAACATTTAGGAACTGATGTACAGAGCCTACTGGAAATGTAAGGAAAAGGACTGTCATCATTTAGCAGGGCAAACGAATAGTTTTGTCTTAAATTATGAGGGACTGTTATCTATTACAGCAGTATGTATAACTGAAGTTTCTAGACACTATCACAATTCAAATAATGTTAAAACAATAATACTGTCTGATTAACACTTGGAAATGAAAACTAGTGTAAGACATTTAAAGAAACTTCAAAAAACTGCTGTTCACAGTCAGGGTAGATAAAGAATAAGAGCAGGTCAATAAGGCATAAACCGAAACATTTTAGTCTAACATCTCTTTATCCATCATTGTTTAAAAACGTTTGCATTGTTACAGAAAAGAGGAGAGGTTCTTTTAAAGGCAGAGGGTGAGTGTGTTAATTTAAAGGACTTTTTTTTGCACACTTTCAAAGGACATACTGAAAGGACAGAAATGTTTGAGGAGGATGCGGGTGAGTGAATGCAAAGGACCGATTGGAATTGGATTAGTACTTTGAAAAGAAACAACGTTTATAAAATCAATTTTCCATACTTACGTGCTATAATTACCTATCTGTGATTTGTCAACAAAGGAACAAAAACATGTCTGCTGGCCTACGTTTCTGCGAACACCATTCAAAATACATATTTGGATTGGCAAATGCTTAAAGAATTATTCAAACAGCAGACCAAGAGTTATTGTGCAGAAAATTTGCAAATTATCTTGCATAATTATTTAAGTAAAAGAAAATCACAGTTTCCACATGTTTTAAAGCTGCTTGCAGAAGAAAATATTAAATAAGGAATTTCTGATATGTACATTCGTTCCATTTTCAAACTTTTCCATGTATGCTTCTGAGACTGGGAATTCCGTACATTGCTAGCCAACATGTGGCTGAAAGGCAACATACCCAGTTCATTTTGAACCGTGTGTGTCTTCCGTAGCTCTCAGCTCTAAGCAGGGCCTCCAGAAATTAGGAGAACAGGCCAAGGATACAAAGTTAGGTTTTTGGAAAGTATTACAATTATCAGGACATCTTTAGCAAAGAGAGGCAAACAACACAAAGACATTTAGGAATCCATTCACAATTTGAGGCTCTTTTTGAGATAAGGCATGTCAAAAGATACATAAAAATAATAACAGGAAGGGTGCGGATATATTTTGAGAAAAGACAACTCTTGGTTCAAATAATCTAAACCAATTGCTTTCAGCAACTAAGTTTCTTTAGTTTCATAGTTTTTATCAGGAATCTTCTCCCATTCCTGTACAGTACCACCTTAAAATACTGGTTAACTTTATGAAAGCAGAATCAATCTCAAGGGTTTGATTTAATGGACATGGCTGAATATATGCCTTAAGGAGTTGACTTTCTAAATCCGTATTTTTGAGAGCATATAAATTTGTATTTGTCCAGCTGCAATCTGCATTTTTTCTTTCACTATGGTCATATATCTATGTTTCATATGAAGCCTGTCTCTGATGCCTAACTAACACCAGTGTCTTTCAAAAAACACATGTTCACTGGTAGGTAAGCAGATGCAACATGGAGTTGGAGAAAGCAGGGAATGCTACGTAATCTTTCTCAGAAGTGCTGACTTTTGAGTATGTGCATACTTTTAGAATTGTTGTCAAAACGTAACATACCATGAAGTGACAACCTCATAGTACAGAGCAGCAAACCAAAAAAAAAAGTCTAATTGTCTCAGGTCAAGAGTCAGTTTCAAACATACACTGAGGTTCATTCATCTATAGTCTGTGTACTTGCTGTTTGTTATCTTATATTTCTGCTGCCAAGTATGAAAGCAAGGGCAAACAACTTCCTAGGTAACATTTTACTGTAAAGTCTAAACAAGAAACATATGGCCTCAGGCATAGAAGTCTGATTCTTTCTTTAAAGGATGGCTTTCCCATTCTAATAGGAAATGGCAAGCTGTCAATAAGTACCAGATCATAATAATTATCATTATCAGTATTGACAGAAAGTGATATTTGTTCTACAAAATTCTAAACTTCTATAAAATTCTAAAATTTCCAAAGAAAGGCTCTGATTCTCCAGATGTCTATAGATTTTTTAGACATGTAGTGTTCCTACAGAACCATTTTCTGCTTCTCTAGGATGTGTGGGTTTTCAATCCATACTACATTTTGGAGGCCTTTTCTGCAAAGGTCCACCTTCTGTTGAAGAGGGAGTTGTGTTTCTGTCCACAAACTATGCAAAAATTTTATTTTATGTTCTCTTGGTGTTCTTTCCAATTTGGGAAAATCTCTCTGTCCCAATTTAAAGTTACAGACTTCTTCCCTTCTACCAAAGTATTTATTAGATTATTGCCATTGCTTCTTACTGAACTTTCTCCCCTCTGAAATACTATGGCACATAGGTCAATAGCTTTCTTAATGCCACTGGGAAATCCAGACAGGATTGGAAATATGAAATTCCTGGCTCTTGCTACAGTACCCAGACCACTAGACCACATTTTTTGTGTCATGGAAAATTCAAACCAATTACTTTGCAAGGTTTCTTGGTCTGTTGCTTCTCTCACCCTGTTTGCATTGCTTTTTACTGTGGTAAAGATAAAAAAAAAAATAAGATTTTAGAGTTAAAACTCAGCTTTTAATGAATCTGAAAACTAATATCTTCTGAAGAATAATACTTCTAATACCCCAAATATTCAGACTACTACCAGGTCAATCAGCATTCCAGCGTGGGATGACATTGTTTTTTTCTGGCAGTAAGTAGCCCACATTATGACTTCACCTCTTAAATTTCCTCAAGAGGTTGGTTTTCACTAGAAGTGCAGTTTTTCCAAGCCATATTCAACTTAACCATATCATAATTTAGGCATTTAATTTGTTCCATATTCTTGCAGCTGCCACTCTCAGCAGTTGAATGGATGTCACTGTACTTTCTTGAAGCTTGGGAGCATGGGATTTGTTTAGGCTTTTATAGAATTCAAGAAATTGAAGGAACAAACAATGAAACCATTTAGAAGTATTTTTGTATAAGTACTTATGTATATGTATGCATACAAGTACATAGATATAAACACATACATGTGTGTCTACATTGTGGTCATGTTTTCTGTTGAAAAGTAGCTTGGCTTACTTTTTATAGCGTCATGCAGATACTGCCCCTTAGAAACAGCCACTGCGTGATTTTTTTTTTTTTTTTGTGCAATATGACATAGGCATGGGCAGGCTTCCACCCTTCCCACAATAGTTTTCTGGGCAGTAAGCATTTTGCAGGTGTTCTGTGGCAATCAAAGATATGCCCAGAGCTTTGCAATATCTCAGTGTTTCTTGGAGCAGGGATGGCGAGTAACCACAAAGGATATAATAGTAGTTATAATTCTGGTACAGCCTCAGGAGGAAAGCATTGGAAGAGCTCTGAATACACTGTGTTTTGATCCAAATGTAGCTCAGAAAAGTATTTAGAGATTGGGTGGAGTTGGACATAAAGGGAAGTGAAATATCTGGGTAGAGGAAAAGAGGAACAGAGGACTGGAAAACAGTGAGAATAAGGTGGCTGGATGGTGAGAGTACAAAAATTTAAGAGAACTTACAGGAGAAAGTGGGCAATGTGCCAACAGGAACATAGGAGAGGCTAGACAGGACCGCTGCAGATGGAAGAACCTGTTGTTGTATTTTCATCCTGAGGTTAGTGCATGGTAGGCTGCAGGAAGCAGCTGCCAACTTGGGTGCATCTGTCTCAATGTGGGTAGCCAGAACCAAACTAATGGCTTCACTAAGCCTGCTGCAACCGAAGCTGAGATAGGTAGCATAAAAGCCCCAGTGTATCACCTGTACATTCCATCCTGATGAACTATAGGTTACTGACAAAGATGTTAAACAGCGCCAGTCCCACTACTGACCCCTGAGGAGCTCAACTCGTTACTGATCTCCACCTGGGCATTGAGCCATTGACCATGACTGTTTTGAGAGCAGCCATCCAGCCAATTCCTTACCCACTGAGTGATCCATGCGTCAAATCCACATCTCTCTAGTTAGAGACAAGGATGTCATGCAGGATAGTGTCAAATGCTTTGCACACGTCCAGGTGGATGATGTCAGTTGCTCCTCCCTTACCCACCGGCACTGTAACCCCATCACAGAAGGCCATCAAATTGGCCAGGCACAACTTGCCCTTAGTGAAGCCCTGGTGGCTGTCACCAGTCACCTCTCTGTTTTCCACGTGCCTTAGGAGAGTGTCCAGGAGGAGCTGGTCCATGATTTTGCTGGGCACAGAGGTGAGACTGGCTGGTCTGTAGTCCCCCAGGTTTTCCTTCCAGAAGGCTGTCACTCAAATTAAATATGGTTCAAACTGACACACACACACACACACAAAAAAAGTGATAGGAACTTTATCGATTAATGGGGGCCCTTTACAGTTAAAGCACTATATAGCAGTTCAGGTCTGATTCTTTCTTTTAGGCCCAGGAGGATGTGATATTACGTATCTTGTAAAAACAGCTGCTGCTTTTGTACGCGTGTATCGGAAGTAGATAACTTCAAATAATGCCTTGACATCTATATACAGGAGTCATATCAAACTCCCTCTGTCTGCTGCACTCACATGTTGGGCTGAAGTCCAACAGAGGGAATGCGTGAGCCTGAACGGTAAATACTGAAGATCCTGTTAAATCCAAAATTGTTTTTCCTTGTATGGGGCTAAAGTGATGAGGTAGGAAGGGAAAGGTCTTCCCCATAATGCCACAGAAGTGCAGAATCACTTTTGGCTGCAGCCCTAGTTACTCCCCTTCAGAGGAGAGGTGCAATGCAGGATTAAATAAGGTCATGGTTTCATCTCCCTCACACCTACTTCATTCTGGTGTGCAAAGAACTGATAAAAATAGAGCCCCATATCGAAAGTATGTGATGAGGAGGGAAGAGAGGAATTATAAGAGAAAGGTGAGAGGAGAGCTTAGGACACTCACTACCTTCCTTGTGAGGGGAGTTCACACTAGTTCACAGACTGTCCCCTTGCAACCATCTTTATAGCAGTAGGTTGTTGGGGGCACAGTGGCCAAGAAGCTGAATAGCTCAGATGCAAGCCTGTCTGTTAGTTTGATTTTCTACTACTCATGTCAATCTCCTGGCTACATTTTATGAATGGAGCTAGTCGCCTCCCACTTGTTGCTTCTGCGCTAGACAGGAAAGCAAATGTATGACTTTTCAAAATGGCATGGCAGAAGTCCAAACATATCTAACAGAGGAAGGAAGCAATCTTATCAGCTTTTCTGGCCCATTGATAAAAACATACAAGGAAATCATTCAGCTTTAAATGAGGAAAAGGAAGTCTTAGATAAAATTTAGAAGTTGCCTTGGGAATTTTTGTATCACATCAATGAAAATGACATGTACAAATAACCAAGCTTTCCAGTCTGTATGAAGTGGTTTATTTGTGATATCAAAGCAGAGCTATTTACAGTTTTTGACAAGCTTCCCTACAGGGAATCAGTTAACATCTTTTCTGGCCTGTCTACTTGGTCACGTATCTTCTATCTAAACTGTTCTTTATGGAAAAAAAACTGCAGCAGCCATCCTGAAAAATGGTTTTATCTCCATTCATGCCACAGAGTCTAATTCTTAGTCAGCATTACACAAGGTGTATTTTTTATCCTGGTCTTATTTGTTTCACTGGAAACTTTAATTATTCATATTCAAAGCAAATCATAAACATATATATATATATATATATATATATATATATATTCTTTTTCTGTACCTGAGCTAATATTTCCACTGGCAGTGTGTCATGCCACATGAAAATACTGGTTCAAGTTATCAGGAGCTCTTGATTCTCTGCAGTGTACCTTATTTTACAAAACAGACATATCCGGTGCCTCGTGTTTTCGTTGTTCTTGCTTCTAGCAAAATATTCTATCACATAGTGATTCCTGTGACATGTGATTTGTGACAACAATCAAACACATACATAATCCCAACCTAATTTGTCAGGTTTAGCACTATTGGCATTGTTTGTTTAGATCTATAGTCTACAATAATTCAAGGTACAGTAAGTTAATTTCAGTAAGGCTTGAAATAAAAAAATATATTCAGTCAAAAACAGAACTCCCTTATATTTCGATGATAAGTGTAGTAAGGGTTACAGCATCAGTTGTTTGTCTTTGAAAGACGTTATTCTTTAGGTGTAAATCCTGGTTAACGCTGAATAACTGTATCTTCCTGCTGAATTAGTGATAATTACAGGTGTCCAATATCTAGACTTATTTTACAATAGTGGTATTAAAAAAATTATAGTGGTATTAAAAATATATATATTATAAAATTATAAAATTAACCTAAAAGAAAAGTGAATGCTCTGCAAACACTGGACTTTGAATATAAGGGTTGCATTTTTTAATGTAGCTTTCATGTTTGAACTTAGATAAGAAACTGGAAAGTTTGAGCAAGCCCTTGTGGATGCAGTGTGTTCCTTACCGACTGCTGAGACAAATAAGCAAATTGAGTATGCAGCTAAAGCTAGATTCTATAAATTAAGTGTGAGTCTGTGCATGCTTAAAATACACAGAAGGCAATAACTGACAACAGTGTACTCCGTTGAGTGTATCCTGAGAGTAGAACAGTTGTTTATTGGCTTTCACTGAAAGCCAGATGCCTATTCTTGCCACGCTCTCTCACTTGCAAATTTGGTCATCTACCAATCATTGCTTTGGTATTCCAGAAGATTGGTATTGGTATTTTATTTTTTATTTCAGAGTATTTGATCTCATCATTTTCAGTTTTATAATAGGTGACAACTGCAGTTACCATTCTGGGCAGGAAGTTTGAAGCATACTTTCTTCTTAGGAATTTAAATGTTTTTCTGTGAAGAAATAAGCAGATTGTGTACATGTATCAAGTACTAAGTATATACAAAAGAGAACTATATGAGATTCCTTCCCTCTTGGAACAGCTACTGCAACAACTACTGTTCAAATCAATAAACAAGAAGTGAAGGAACAACCCTAATATCATGGATCTTAATACTGTGATGGGAACCTGATAAATGCCCCAGACAACAGAAAAAGCCTTCTCTCCTACTTACAGTTTCTGTTCTAATCAGAATAATACAGAATTCTGGCCATTCTACCTGCTTTATTATTTATTTGTTTTAAAGCTTCTTGTTTTGTTATCATGGACTCACTCTGAGGTTGTCAAGCCCGATTTATCAGAGCCCTGTTCTCACTGACCTTTAAAGTACAGCATGTTACTGCAGCAAAATCAGTACCACAGAAATGAATCAGTTGACATATCCATGGCCTTTTACAACTTCCAGAATTTGTGGGGTCATAGGATCTCTTTGTACAGTTCTGTTAGTCTGTAGGCCAGTAATATGTGAGCTAAGTCAAATCTTAAAATCTCTCTGTTCTGTTCTGCTCTTACCTGTTACAATGGGAGAGATGCTTTGTACACAGCAGAGGTGAAAGTATATTGCTGATCATCCAGAAAAACAAGAAGAAAACTCTTAAATTCTTACAGAATCAGCTCAGTAATTGTTTTCCATTTGTGAAAATATGACAGTCCTGGTTGCTGGTCATTTTTCAGGCAAAAGAGGCAGAAACCAAAATATTCAATCATCCCATGCAGCCTCCAGTGTAGTCAAAACAACCTCGAGCAGAATGACAAATGCTGCAGACATCGGTCCAGTCAAGTGATTTCTTCTGCTCTAACAAGCTGTTAAATATATTTATAACTTTTTCGCAAATACTCAGACTGCCTTCCACTTTTGGCCCATTTCTGGTTGTCTGTAAAGGGCAGGATTCTAAAATAGAAAGGGGAGACATCTAGGCAGCCTCCATGCAAGCTTAAATACATACTAGATGTAGTGTAGAAAAGAGCTCTGAATTATGTATAGGTGTAACTTTTTGTCATCCACATATGCACAAATGCACACGTGTACATATATATATATATGCCATAATTATTCTTTTCAAATGGATATTAAACACCGATGGCTTAAATGCTGAATGAAATATGTGTTTAAAATGGAAAAATATTTCAAAACTCTATTTCAAAACACAGATGACATGCAGAATTTCTGATGATATGATTTACTCTTGGCAGAAAAAAAAGGATGGACTATATAACATAGACTTCCTGTTCACACTGTTTCACAGGAGCATCTAGTAGTGCTCCAAATACACTTCCTTATCATAATAGAGTGATAAATAGTAGATAGCAAGACCCATATGGTAGTGCAGTTGCCTGAATCTCTTAGAAATCTATGGTTTGGAAGCTATTAAAATACATTTTCTCCCTGTGTTTTCTTCAGGTTCTGGATCATTCCTTAAAACAGATCAGTTATTTCACTTGTAGCTAATACTGGTGTATATCTGGAGTAATTTATTTGACAGTTACTCAGGGATGGGTTATAAGAGACCCATTCTATGCTCACTGAAATTGACAGTCTCTCTTTATCTCTTGGAAGTGCTTAGCCTCCAAAATACTTATCCAAAAGCATAGCAGCCCCACACTTGACTTTAATTCCTCTGTGCACTGTCTGTTCCAGATGTGACGTTTTCAGTCTCAGTACAAAAAGGGAATTCAGACAGGTGTAGCACAGGTTTTAGTTTTCAAGTAGGTCAAATTGCAGTTAAATCTGATAATAAGAAATAGGCTAATTGCCTCAGGCCCAATTTAACAAGAATTAGTCCTTTTATAAAAACACTTCTCTTACAGAAAAAATGGCATTTCTTTTTCTCTAGGTGAAGGAGGAGGGCAACTTTGCTTTATTTTTAATATCACAGTAAGCAAATATTAAATTTTAAATCCTTACAGAGAGACATCCAAATATTGTGGTTTTAAGTAATCAATATATACAAGGTATAATCAGCTAGCAAAAGACTTCATTCTGAACCCTTCTTAAGAGCACTCCAAGTAACCTATGAAAGAGAGAACAGTCTTTAGTTTCTTTTAAAGATTGCAATTTAGAGAAAAATTTTCACAATCTACTTGAGCTCACAGAGTCTCGCTAGTGTCGTAGGCAGGAGCAGAAACAGGGATTGACTCACTGTCTGCATCTCTGCACTCTTTGTCTAGCTGGGAAAAGAGAAGGGATGTGGCAGATAGTTCCTGCTCTCCCATGAGTGGGTAGGATCTCAGTGTGTTGCCAGAAGGTTACTCCAAAGTGGTTCATGCATTGTGAAATATGATTTTCACCAGGACTTTGATTCTTGGTAATCAAGTACGCCCAGTGACATACCCCAAAACTCATTATTAGGCAGTATCACCTTTGATAAAATTCCTGAAATGAATTGAACTGGGGGAAAAAATAAAAATAACATGTTAATAATGCTGATAATTTCCTGTTAGACTTCATTTTACTTTTAACTAGATCACCGTTGTTTATAAACCCTGCTTGCTTTGTTGGCTTTATTTGAGAGGGCCTATGCAGGCTTTATATTTTGCTGAATAAGATAGAAGGAATGGGAAAAATGCAGACATTTAATATATATTCTTATGGACTTGCACATAAAATGTTTTATAATAGGTGTATCCCAATTTATTGCTTCCCTACAATTATTACTGGAATAGCTCTGCCAAAACAGTGATAGAACATATGTTATAAACTATTTACAGCTTCAAGAGCAAAAGGGAGGGTCATGTTCTTTGGCTGGCTATATGTCTGTTACACAGGAGAATATGCCTCTCTTCTCTGAGAAAGCTGAAGTTTTGTTTCCCATCTATCTAGATACCAGAAAATATTTGTTATAAAATATGATGTTAATACCATATATAAAAAAAAAAAAAAAAAAAAAAAAAAGAAGAAGAAGGAGAAAAGATTGATGGGGTAAGAAAAGAGTAGTTTTTTTTCCTCTGGCATGGAATTACATGTCTGTACTTTATTTAGTGAGCAGGTTTGACATTTATGCTGTGTTTATCTCAGTGTGGCATCAGAGATCTGGATTTCTGTCTGACTATAGGAAAGTCACTTTGCCCCTCTGTGCATCCATTTCCACTATAACCTCTTGTTAGTCTTCATTTAGGATGTAAATCCTGTGGGGTTGAAAGCTGACTATGTCTGTGCAACCCCAGGGCCTAAGTTTCAGCTGCAGCCTCTGTGTATTGCTGATATACAAATATTACTATTTCTGTTTTGATTCTAAATGAGCCATTTCATCTCTTTGCATTTATTTCCTCAACTATAAAATGGGACAATAACTCACAAGGGGGTTATGAAGATTAGCTCGTCAATGCTAATGAAATATTTTGAGTTCCTCAGATTGAAAGCTTTTAAGAACAGCAAAATAGTGTTGAGCAAATGACAAATGTATTCCGTTTGTGTCTTATTAATTTACGTATGCTGTATGATTGACTTCAAAAATGCATTTTTGATTGATCAGGTAGAATAGTCCATCTGATGCCAACAGTTAGTTCAGAGTTGCAGCTAGCATTTTACAACTTTGTGCAAGGGCAGTGAAGAGAAGGGACTGTGCATAAGTCTGCTTCAAGAATACCAGGAATTTTAATGATTTCCTGTGTCAAGTCTGAGGGTCCTCCTCCACCATTCAGGAGTGACACAGTGTAAACAACAGCAGAGTAACCTCGAAAGACGAGTGAGCTTTCTAAGAATTAGAAACAAATCAGTATGCAGCTTTTTTTTCATAGTATACTGGAGAACAAGCATACCAGAAGCCTGTTCAAATTTCAATTAAGAAAATGAAACAGCAGTTTGTATCAAAATCTGACTCATTTTAGCTACTGAGATCTGGGCTAACAGTCTAGCGGTAACACCACCGCAAATTCACAAGGAACCATTCAGTCTTTTGTTCTCCCAAACAACCAGAAATTAGAGAACCTTGCTACACACAGGATTTACAGGACAAGGAATTTCAGCACAGGAAATTATACAGAGAGGCCAATATCAAAGAGTCAGAAAAGCCTACTTTTCCCAGGAATCCATGAAATAAAAATGAGAGAATAAATAAAAAGAGAACCTGCAAACTTCTAACACAGATGGAGACCAAAAATCCTTTTCTCCAATACATTTTTCCTAGGGAGAGAGGTAATAAGCTCTAACTGTGGATAGAAAACGTCCCCAGAGATACTGATGAATGGCTAGGCGACTGGGTCGATAGTAGGAGTGTATAAGTAAGAAGATGGCAGGATAATTTTTAATTCTGAAAAAATATTTTAATATTTTTACAAGGTTTAAGGTCTTGCTGGAAATAATTATTTTTCTTACAGGATTTACTTAGCAATTCTTGCAGTTCTGTTGAATTCAGGCATGTGTATGTTAGAACCAATATGTTTTTAGCGTTAGAATGCTCCAGAAAAGTTTTTAAAGTCAGAAATATTCCATATTTGTTTCCAATTTGCATGGCAACAGGAAACCATCATGACATATTTACATTTGCATGTGTACACATCTATATGTGTGTACAGGGAATTTAAAAGTACAATAATCTTGGAGGCACGCTGAATATGTTCAGACTGAAGGAGAGAAAGAGGCAGGCTGCCTGATAATTGAAGAAACTTTCCTCTTTATTCTGCGCAGGCAGGCAGGAAAGGGAGTGCAACATAAGCAAGACATTTCATTTGTGGTTGAATCCACAGATGAGCTATTGTAGAAAGTATTCTCCAAAACATGCTTACATGAGAGATGGGGCACGTGGTAGTGATTAGATTTAGTACCAGCAGGGCAGCTTTATGACACAGAAACATTACAGTTTGAAAGCTGCGAACTTGCTTCAGTGTCAGAAGGCTGCCCCTTTCTTGTTACAGAGCCTTAATGGGAATTAGTGGAGCTCTGCACCTTCTCAGAAAGTGCTCAGCACCTTTTAGCTTCAGCTGATGTTATGGTTGGAAAGATTCAAAGCTAGAGACAATGTTTTCTTGTAATAGTCAAACATGCTGGAAAACAAAGGGGAAAGCATGCCTCACATTCCACTGAAGTCAGTGGTTTCTGTCTCTTTTTGCACTTCAGATCACTTCCAGTCCCCTTTGGCAGAAAGGCAGAGCTTGTGTTCAAGTCTGTGTTGTCTGCTTTCATACATGGCTCCTGGGCTTGCACCTCTCAGACAGGGAGTGATGTACCCTTTGTGCTGTTTGTGCTGTGTCCAGTCAATGCCTTCTTGCCTGTTAGCCAATAGATTACCAATAAGAAAAGAATAGATTATAAAAAATAAATGCATTTTGGTTGGTTGGTTGGTTGTTTTTTTCTCTAGATGATAGCTGTATAAGTTTTGTCAGTGGAACATTTAGTTGGATTTATTGGTACATTGGATCTATAAAAACATGAGAAGGAAAACTGATAAGTGTTTATTTGTCTGCACATGTCAATAATTAAATAAAAGTTTGGCAACACAACACCTAGACACAACACCTAATACCTTGTGATTCTCAGGGCATCCTTCAAGCCTTGATTTAACAACCATTCCGAAGAACGTTGAGTGCTATTCTTTGGGATTCTTCTTCTGCTAGAAAGAAGATTACACAACAGATGGGAATGATTTTAGGATCAGTTTACTTTAACCAAATTAAGAAGGTTAAGGTAATTCTTAATTGTAGAATTAATTTGTTCATTGAAACATTTGAGAAAATACTTTACTATACCTAGAATGTGTTCGATTTAACACATTTCAACCTTTATGTGTTTCTCTGTTTCTGCTTTTTTATCTCTTATTTTTCTAGACTATAAATCAATAGAAGGCTAAATTTTCAGGTCTGGACTTTGCTTCAGTGACTATTTTTCCAAACCAGAGAGAATAGAAACATCAATAGTAATAAAAAACACAGAAGACTCTCCACTAAGCATATAATTGTTCCTCCAGTCTCAGTAATTCCTGATTGGATTCATGCCGATGAATGACAGAATCCCTATTAGTTTCATTTTTTGATATAGTCCCTCTTTCAGATTTCCTCTCACATTTCCCTTTATCCTTAAACTATTGCTCAGGAGAGCACTCTGAATGACAGACAGTACCAAGTCAGCATTTCATATATAACGTCAGTTGTTTTCTAATTGTTCAGTTTTATGTACGGATTTAATTTGTTCGTTTAACAAAAGGCAGGGTTACATGAACACATATGATTTAGCAAATATGCAAGATTGTATTATAAAAATACACAACTACTGAGCTTACTAAAAGGAAGTGTCAGGGGCCCTCCCAACATGCATTGTTTGTTACTTTCCTATTCAGCCACTATAAAGAACTCATTAAATGCCAAATTATTTCCCTAAACAATGAGCAGCACTGGTTCCTCTTTGGCCTCCGTGCTTATTAATTTAGAATTACAACTTCCTTAATTGATACATAGATTCAAAGGAAAAGGAAATCCATCAGTGAAACTATTTTTGAGTCAGTTGTGGTCAAGGAAAATATCAAAAATAGCCTGTAATGATGAAAACAGGATTCAGTTTTCAGGCCCCTAAATCTAAAAAGCAGCAATATGATTTTTTTTTCCAAACATCCTCACATTTTATTTTACCCTTAGGCTGGGGCCATGTGAGACATCAGCCTGATGTGTCTGTTGGTTTTTGAAGTTCTAAATGCTTGATAGCAGAAGAGTAGCTTTCTCTCCATTTGAATGAAAGCACTGCTTGAACAGCATTTTGGTATGCAAAGGCATTTATGTTTGTGAATGAGAAGAAATTCAAGATATTATTTGGGAGAGGTGGAGCAAAGATGGCATTACATAAAGCATTTCAGTAAAGTGTAGTAGATGTATTTGAGGAAATTACAGAAACTCAGAACTCTGAAAGAAAGAAAAAACAGAAAAGCCAAAAAGGAAAAAGAATAATAAAGAAAAAGTCTTTTAAAATAGTTCCATTGAAATATTGGCTATCAAAGTGTATGCAAAGTATATATCTAAAGAACACATCTGACAGGATAACAAGTTAAACTCACTGAGGGTTTTGCAGGTGCAAAGCCTATGTAAACTTAATGGGTGTGTTCCACAGAGTGCTGACATCTTTATCTTCCACAGAAGCCAAAGGGAATTGAAAGTTCTTAGTATTTTGCAAAATAAAACCCATGTACAGTTCCCCCCCCCAAAAAAAAAAATATAAAAAAAAAAATAATAAAAATATATATATATATAAAAATAGAACCAGTTTGATTGTAGTAAGCTATAGTGAGACACACAGTAATGGGATAAAAAGTGATGTGGTACTGCCTCCTGAGCACAGCTGAAGGCAGCTGGAGGCCAGTGGGAGAGCTCTGGCAGGGTTGACTAAAGAGAGAAAGGAACAATTGCTGTGAAAGGTCTGTAAGCCAAAAGTTGAGCAAAGACTGATGTGTAGCTCAATGCAACAGATAGAAGGAGAATAAAATATATACTGAATGAATGTAAAGTTTTGTAACAGCTGGAGCAGTGCTGGGGTCAGACAACAGACAGTGGAGATCACAGGATGCCTCTAAACACAGCAGGCTCCAGCAGAAATCAGTGGCAACATTATTAGTAGCAGGACATCTGTTAATGAATTTAGGTAACTTCAGTGACAACCCTGCTCGTGGTGCTGGTCATTTAGTAATGCTTCTGGGCTTTGTCAGGACTGACCCCTATCACGACCTTTCACGACCCCTAACAGTACTGGTTTACAGAACTGCTAACTGGTAGTGACATTTTTAGCAGAGCTTCTCTGTATTATGTGAATTCACTTACTGTGCAGAAAAAAAAAAAAAAAAAAAGCAAAAAAAAAAAGCTTATTAAAGGGCAAAATAACAAACCATGTGATGGTCAACATCATTTCATGACTAGCCACACCTTTGTTTTCCCAAGTCACACCAATTTTCTGGGTGTTGCTACTGGGAAATACAACAACTGAATGCTTTGCTAGCACAATAACAGAGTTCTGAAGACACTGATACTATTTTCATTTATGTTGTGCTCTTATAAGTACACTCAGTAACTTCTGACTTATTTTCTCACAGAATGTGCAGCACGGTCTGGGCCTGATTTTCATGAGCCTTCATTGCTACCATAGCACATGATAGATTCATCTGATGTTGTTATATTTTCCTATACTAACCTTTTGGGGGAGGAAAAAATAAATAACGGTTTGACACACACACAAGGAATGTTGGTCTGCAACCCAGGTCAATGTAAGCCTACAAAATTCCTCTTGGTTTTATTGCTGGCATTGTCGTTAACAATGTTCTGTGCCTGTTATCTGGTCAGATGAATTCTTTTTCTGTTATTTCAAGACATTCCAGTACATTGAGCTTAAAGCTGTCATTGATGTGTATGCAGTTTATAAAATAATGTTACCATTACCTCACCATTTCTCCTTGCAATAAGATATCCTCCCTTCCAGTGTTCTGCCCTGCAGTATGACAATGTCATGTACTCCTTCCAGTGATTATTCCTCAGTAAAATCTATGTCTGTGGTTTTCATATTACTTGAATTACTGTGCTGTTGTTGCAGATTTCCTCGCATTTCTGCTGAGGGATAGTGTGGAAGGTTATTTGGTTTTAGGTGCTGTCTGACTTAGAGCAACTGTGTCTGTAAGCAGTAGTTTGCTGCCCACCTCATTTTAAAGGCAGCCAGAAAACCATTGCTCTCTTTTCAGTCTGGGCCTCGATAACAAAAATTTTGTCTCACATTGGTGATTTCAGCAGTGGGACTCCATTCCAGCAACTCCTGACAGGGGGTGGAGTGGCAGGATTTTCATTTTGCTGACACCACCAAGATCTTGTTGCTTGTTGCTGCTGCTCCCCCTGTTCCTACTTCATTTCTCACTTTCCGTGTATTCCAACATGTATTCCAGCAGTGGACAGCGTAGCTCTTAACATGTAACCAGCCATCCAGGTACCCAGGCATGCACGGTCTTTTTACCTTCCCTAATTCTCATATTGCAGTCATCAGTGAAGCCAGGAGTGTGGTCAGGCAAGGGAGCACTGCAGCATCACCTTACCAAGTGGTCATCCTCACTTCCAGTCAGATGAAGAGCTCCAGCACAATCTCTGCCAGCTGCAGAGAGCACGCGTTTTGTGGTTTTCTTCCTTCTTAAGATTTTACCATTTTATCATCATGTGAACATATTTGATGTGGTAAATCTTCAGAACAACCAATTTCATTTCTAACCTGGCATTGCTACGTGTTCTGATAACTTAACAGCAGCTGGCACTCCCCCACCTACTGCTGAGAGTCCGGATTGCTAAGGAGCCCTTGGCTCTCTTCAGTGTAACCAGATCGTTTGGCTCCTAGGAGGTACCTTTGAGCAACGGTGGCTGGGACACAAGCAAAGATATGTCAAAAAGAAGACAGAAACGTAAATGAAATTAGAAATATATGTGAACGAAAGGCAGGGGATCGGGATGTCCTGAAAAGAGGAAGATGTAAAGACATTTCCATGAGAAGGCAGGCTGAGAAGGTGAAAACACAAAAAGAGCACCAAAGCTAGGAAAGGAAGTGAAAAGAATTTACAGAAAATAAAACCCAGTTCTGACAGACACACTATCAAGACAAGTAAGGAGCAACAGGCAGAAGCAGCTTACATTGCAGTTGTTACACTATGCTGCTGAGCAGCCTGCAAAGCGGAGAAGCTTTTGTACATGGTATGCTGGTAACTACTGGGGGATTCCCTCTTGGAGCAGTGCGAAAAAAAGGTTGTATCTGTTTTCTTATATCACTTTAATTGGAAAGGAATCAATTTTCCTTTCCAAAAGTGCTTCAAGAACTGAAATACCATGAGGTAAGTAGAAACAATTGTGAGATCAGAGACAGGCAAGCTCCATTGCAAATCACTAGTGGAGGCAGAGAAAGCAGGTTAGTCCTTATCAGTGTTACCATCTTCCAAGTACATCATGTAACTTATCTTGTACAGAGGCTACTAACTTTGATCGTCATGAGGGAATAAGTAAAAATAGACTACTCCAGAAGCCAGATTCCCAGCTCAGCAAGTAATTACTTTGATTTCAGGATTTATAGCAATATAACGGCACAGAATGTTTTCTGTCTTCCTGTGTCCAAATTGTTTTGTCTGTGCAAGCTTCCATGTTTGGACTTAAAAATGTAAAGGCATATTTTATGTAAGGATGCAAATTTAAATTTTCTCATGTTGTACATTGCTGCTTTCAAGGCACACACACCCTCTCATCTCTTAGAAAGCAGCTTTGTTGTGTGAGTTTTGAGGGACTGGATGTCTACTAGCGCTAACAAGAGATATGTGTCTCTGTATTTGGCAGAGTTGTGTGTTGTATTGTGGTAAGTAAACCTGTGACATTCCAGAGTCCCTGCACTAACAGAAGTCACACATTGCAAAGGGGTCATGCCAGCCTGAGGATGCAATCAGCAGATACAGCCCTAGGTTCAAAACATGGTAAAACTATTATTAATCAAGGGGTTATGTTATTTCACAACTTTTATTCTCAGCTAGAATTTTTCCAAAATAGCCTACCCTCATGTCCATTACTTTAGTCTCAGACACTTTTAAAAGGTAGTATCCAGACTCCTAAGCAACTTGTGGAATGGGTTGAAAATTTCACTAAAATTATTCGAAGTATCATCATCTCATGACCACAAGTAATCCACCTGTTTTTATAGGACTATTCCTTCATAATAAAATGGGGGGGTGGGGGGGTGGGGGGATGGTCAGCAGAATTTAGTGCTCTTGCAGTACCTGTTCAGAGCTGGACTGTTATGTCCACATCCAAAAGCATTATACAGGAAGACAGAAGTGTTGTTTGTGTTAATAATGTACGTTTTGTCCATAAACTTCCATTCTCCGATGAGTAGATATCAAGTGCACCCACTCTAAGCCTAAAATCCTTAATCATTTTACTTTCAATTACTCTACTGGCTTATAAAGCACCCACGCTGGTACTTGAGGGTAATTCAGTTGACTTGGAGTCTATACCGGCAAAATTCACAGAAATTTATCTGGGAGCTAATGTAGCCCATGTCAGGCTTTTTTAAGCTTATTGCCATTTTATACAAGCATCCAATTGCTGTAACCCAGTGTGATGTCATAAGAAAACAGTTAAAATAACCTGAGAGGATGAACAAAACATTGCTTTTTCTAGGATCTCATCCTCTAGTCCATCCTGCACATAAACTAGTGTGTCACCATTATACTTGAAGTCTGTATAAGAGAAGAATTTCTCATTGGTTGCTTTGGGATGCTGCAATATTTCAGATCTATGTGAGGTCTCAGAAGTCAAAGAGACTGGTAAAGCAACCACTGTGACACTGAGATTTGTCACAGTATGAGGCAGAGAGTACCTGCAGGCAGAGGGGTGGCTACAGGAGTTCCCAGTTCCATTCCTGTGCTGTACTCTGACAGCACAGAGCACCAAGCATTTTATTTCACAGAGACTTGCAATCTGCTGCCTCTTCTGTCAGAGTAATGCAGTTACTCTGCCTAAGTTACTACCTTAGAGTTTCTAGTTCAGTTTGTTTACAACATTGGGTTCTTTTTCTTGATAGCTGTTCAAGGTTGTAAAGATCTGTCTAAAAATAAAAATTAGAACACGTCTCTGGTGCACATTCCTGTCTCCTTTCTCAAATGAGACCAACCAGAAAGCAGCTGACAGTAGTGCTTGTAGTACTAGTTGAATATAGAACGTTGCTGAACGCACCAGGGCACTGGTGAGTGCTGCTCACAGCATGCAATGGCTGTGTGATCCATTCTGGTGAAGGACTAGCATTGTCACCTAAGTTTGCATGCGAGGAGATGTTCCTTTTGCAGAGCCCTCTGTGACAGGAAGGATAGAAGTATGTGCTCAATTTGTATGGAAGACTTCAAAGACCATTGACAAAACTTCTTTAGTTCTCAGCAGCCTTCAATGTCTGGGGCATCTAGTTTAAATACTTCCCAATTTCCCTCTCCTTATTAATCTACTGCGTGCTCCAGAACCCACTTTTAGTTATCATTGTGAATGTACATGTCATTTGTTCTTTTTCCACAGTTGAATGTAAGATGCATACTATCACTGTCATTTTTCCTACTTGTCTTTCTGCTTGAAATTTAATAAGAACTTGGAAGCATTCGTTCCAATTCTGTACTTAAGTGGCACAAGGTCTTTTACTTGTGAGTATGAAGTATTTCACAATTTCCTGTCCTATTGCTTTAATTGTATTCTGTGTGATAGAGGTACTGTCCCTGTGTGAAGATCCTTTATTACAAAGTGATTTCCAAATTTCCAGTAGTGTTATTTTATTTTGTTTTCATGGCTTGGATGTTGGACAGGGGCCTAATATACAAAAAAATGTAGTTCTATGTCAGATGTACATGTATGTAAGTTGTTTTAGGTAGTTTGAGAAAACGCTTCGATATTCAAGAGCATTCCCCCATAATATTCTTGCAGACATCTAACATTTTATACAATCTGATGAATTCCAAAAGAAAAAGATCTTTTAAAATGTTGTCAGACCTTTACATAAATATTCCTCTTTCCTCTCTGGTTCTCTTGCTTACCCAGTTACAGAGTGTTGTGCTTGGAACAAAATTACTTCTTGCCGTTAGTTACTGTTACTGATACTGCAGAGGTACGCAGCTGGTGCTGAGAAGCCCGAGTACTTGGCTAAGGTGGTGGTTGCCAGTGGTAAATGCAGTTTTTGAGAACAACTTTAAAGTTTCGTCTCTCTAAGCTTTTTAAACTCTTACCAGTATCCTAATGCAGTTTCAAAGGTTTTACAAACTCTACAAAATATGAAAGCTCTCAGCTCCCCATCTAAGTTCAATAAAGGTGCTTTAAATTTTGGTGGTTCTAGGGCAAGAAATTCTGAAACCAACTACACAGGATCTTGTTTCAGTAGTGTTTCAGTGGGATCACTGGAAGTCTTCAAAAGACGTTTAGATGTAGAGCTTAGGGATATGGTTTAGTGGAGGGCTGTTAGCGTTAGGTTGAAGGTTGGACTCGATGACCTTGAGGTCTCTTCCAACCTAGAAATTCTGTGATTCTGTGATCAGTACATTGAAAAGGAATGGCCAGACAAGGGAAAGGTGCACTTGTATCCACAACTAAATATGGGCATATGGCTCTGGTACTGAACACGTACAAATACGTCTTCTGCGTTTTTGCTCCTTACTCTTTGAAACCAAAGTTCCTCCATTGGTGGAAAGTAAATATATTGCACCAAATCTTGTCCTTTAGACTTTACTCTGACATGTGATGACTAAATGTTACCCTGATGTTTGACCTCAGTCACAAACCATATACTGCTTGGTAATCCAAGAATGTTTAGCCCATGTCTGCCCTTATAAATCATTGCCGGAGTGTGAAAGTATACAGTGCTGTCAGCTCCACAGAGCTGGTGTGGAACAGGCTGCTTGGGGTGTTGGTTAAATGCCACCTGTCGGGGAGAAGTGGAACAGTGCTGGCAATAAAACGTAACTAGATTTTCTTTTTGTCTTTATCTTATCTATCTATATTTAGTGAACTTAATGACTGGCATCAGTCAGCCTCAGTTCAGTAAAAGTCTTATCCTACTTTAAGAATGGAGACATCACTATCTGCTGCATCCCTTGTTCCTTTACACCACGGATTCCCCTTTAAAAATTCTTGAGCTTAGTGGTGTTTTATCAGATTCCATTTTTGGATAAATATCATTTTGGATGATTTATAATGATAAATCCACACTGCTCATCCAAAAGGGTCCTTTAAAAATATGTCTGTATGTTATTCTTTAATCATTATCCTACTCCAAAAAATGTAAGCAAATCTGATGTGCTGTGAGGCATTAGCAAACCGTGGATGCGTGCAGCTCAGAGGAAAGCAGGTCATTTTCAGTTTCAGGGCGGTTCTGCTTGTGTAGCCAAACTGCCTGCCCTAGAGTTTCATCAAGCACACGTGCTTCTGGTAGTGCATATTGTTAGTGGAAAGGTTCATTGGAGAGAGTTTTGGGTGGCTGTTGATTTTCTGTTTGTTGTGAGCAGTGTATGGTAGCACGCTGAGTATTTTCACTCATCCAAATTCTCCTGTGCCACAAACAATAGATACACAGAAGTAATTAGGTGGATAATTGTCTGGCAGGTACTGTCTCTGCTAACTAGATTTCCCATCCATTATGTGCTTTACTGATTCTATTATTTCCCACTGGAATGTGTTTTAAAAGCAATTTTTTCAGGTTGCATCTCAATCTACTTTTTTCATTACCTTCGTTCCTGGTGTTTATCTCTTACAGTTCATAAAACATCTATTTTGATAGGTACCACTCTGTTCTCCGTTCTTCAGAAATATTACATTACTGTCTTTAATTTCCACATTTTCTTGTTACACACATTTGTATGGTGATTTCATCAGCCCTCATCTTAAAAGTTTGTCCGTGCTCTGAAGTTTTTCAGATCTTCCTCTCCATTTCTAAGCACTCGCCTATCACAGTGGTGCTTCATTTCCTGTGGAATATCTTCTTTGCAGGCAATAACACCACAGTCCTTGCTGTTGCTCAACCCTGTAATAACTTGCTGCTTCCTTCATCTAGTATTCAAATTCTACTGCTTCATGCAAAACATTCTCTAATAACATTTCTAATAAACATATTTGTTCTTTCCCCACAGCTATGACCGTCTTAGGTCCCTCCCCAGCCCCGGCTGTTGTAATGTCTTCCATACTTTCCACAATCCAGAATTTCTCCCTTCACCCCCATAGCGTGTATAAACGTCTTTGTCAGTTTCATGTTCTTTGCCTGAGAATCTCATCAATCCTTCCATCTCCTATGCTCTGCAATTTGATCTGTTCACTACTGCTTTCCACCCCTCCTAACTTAGGTGTCCTTAGCTCACAGTGAACCACCTTGAACTTGACCTTTTTGGAGGAGCTGCAGGATCTGTAATTTTGACTACACTTACAAATGCTCAGCTGCACAAACTCCCATTCAGAAGCTCTGCACAGAAAAACTACTCAAAACCTAAGGACAGGAACAAAATGTAACATTTTCCATTTTTCACTGATGACAAATTTAACAAGCAATTGTTTGTGTCAGACAATATGACAACTATTGAGCAAACAGCTGTTGCTCCAGATGGAATATGTATGACAGCTGGTGGGTCCAGGTGCATTGCTCTGGAATAAATCAACAGAGCATTGGCATGTTGGTTTATTCTTGGCTGTTTTGATGGCACTTCCACCAGCTTCTTCGATGCTCTCCTCTCGATCCTTAAGAAACCATTTATTACACAATGGTGCATTAATGTGTTGAAATTTAAATAAGAGGGAGAGGTTTTACAGTGATTACTTATAGAGAAGAATTTGGGGACACAGCCTATTTTTGATGTATGAGCATATTCACCTTGATTTTTTAAAACATGATTACAGGAGATGTTCACTTTTCCTGTACTTTGTCTTTTAGATTTCTTAAGTTGTTCAGGAGCAGAGAGAGCTTTTTTACCTACAGATCACTAATCTTGTATCCTCATTTTCCTGACTGGGGAATGGTGCCAGGTGGAACAACGGCTGCACCATTATTGATGAAATTGTGTACTCTCTGAGGAATTAGGATCAATAATAAATGCCACTTAGGTACCTCAGTAAGTTGGATGGATTTGACTGGAAGTTTATAAGTGTGGGGTTTTGCAGCCTCTTACCAATATCCTGAATCAACCTGATCTGTTTTAGTGCCTGAAAGAAGCAAATAACTCTCAGTATCCCTGCAAAATAATCCTGAGATATAAATTCAGAGGTCATCTAAGAAATCCTTGATGCTTCTGACTAAGTCGAGTCTTCCTTTCTTCTGAAGAGAATCCTCATGTCCTTGAACCTCATCTCAAGAGAATGGTGACCTGGAGGAACAGTATTTTTAAAGATGATAATCCCTTTCTTCCCTTTGATATACATTCTGAACAAGTGCAAAAAATGTATCAAATGTTTTATGTTTTTTTTTTTTTTTATCTTTCTTGGCTGTTTGGTGATAAAATCAGAAAGGTTCTTACAAATGACTCACAACTAACGCATGTCCCCCATGCGTCCTACTTTACGTTTTGAGTGTGTTCCTCACTAGCAGGCTAGACCAATCATGGGAGTTAATAATCAGATTTAGTGGTCTTTGGTGAGTCGGTGCTTTCACTGCAGCAATGCAGAGTTAGTTGTCAATAACTTTAGAGGGGATGCGAATCCATCCTACTGGGTACTTGGTAAACACAATAAAAATGTTGCAGGAAGATTCGTATGCTTTTTGTGGTAAGAGACCAATTCCAAATATTATAGCTTGTCAATAGAGAAATTGATTAGGTCGTTATATTGGAGGTTATACATTGACCTAGCTTTGGGTCTCCATAAATAAACAGAACCTGTAAAAGAGTATAGGTAAAAAGGAAGCTGTGCCTGGACTTGCCCTTAAGTCCTTCTTATTTTGGGGAACAAACATCCCTGTTTAAATGGATATTCCATAAAACTATTGGTGAGGGGTGGGGAGGCATGCACAGTATTTGGGAAAAAGAAGAGTAGATGGGATCCTCCTTGCAAGTCTTCACTCACAGAGATGTCAGGTTCACCATTTTATCACTGGGGAGCACAGAGGAGCAGAAACATTGGTGTAATGCTGACATCTGACAGGTCCAGTATTTCTTTGACTATCCTACATCCACACTGACGACTTCAAAGGAGAAGTAGAATGTGCATTGCCTTCCCAGTGCCCTACCAAAGTGGAGAGCTTACATGCAGATAAACCCTTATTTACCATCATGGGGTTATCCATTTGGAAAAATGTTTATCTTCTACCCAGTAAGTGTAGAAAATAAGTTATTAGTGCACTTCACTGCTGGAAAGCAAGCTGTTATTGCAACTAAAGGGAACCAGGCAACCTGCCAAAAGTGTGCCAGTGATTTTGTGGAACCAGAACAATTCACTGGAAGAGCTTCTGCACATCCTGTGTCCTACTCCAGTAAATTTTATTGGAGGATATATTTACAGTGTAATGGAAAACACAGATTAGAATCGGCTCATTTTGTACGGTTCCTTGCCATTACTGACAACCCATTTTGTTAATAGGCCTGTGAATAAGAAACTTCTTACTGTTCAGTCAGCCGTGTTTATTTATTTTTGTTTCACTGACATGCTTAATGTCTCCTTGAGTCAGTTGCAGGTACAAAATAACACACCCTCTGATGCTAAAATTTATCCTTTGGGCTCTTGGCTGGGTCCACTCTTGTTTCCATCTGATTATGTATGTACATGGCTACAAGGAATAGGGGAAGAGAAGCTGCTCATGAAAAACAAACAGAAAAATTCCAAATATTCAGGTCTATTCAAACTGATATACTCCGAGGAAACCAAATGCACAGTTCCAGTTAACAGCTGTTGCAAGACCAACGGGGGATCTCGCACCTGTTTTGCGAGTTCTCCCAAAATGACAGTAATTATTTTTATTTTTGTTTTAGAAAAGTCATAATAAAAGAAGTGACATATTGAAATAGTAACAGGGGGAATATCCTGTGCAAAATAATAGACCTATTTTAAGTTACAACACATTTGGTACTGAAACAGCCTGATATTTTAACTTTGTCTATATTGGTCTTTAATTTGAGATTGTTCTGATGCCTATTGACTAGTTTCATCTGAAACACAAGCATCTATTACAAAATATTGATTTTTGAATCACCTTTTAGCCAAGTAGGTTAATTGAATGGTGCTAGGGGAAATTATTTCAGACACTGTCTCTGTCTAATATTTGTCTTCAAAGAGCTGATGGAATTGCTTGACCTTTTGCCAAAATATCTGCTAAAACTGTGGCTTGAGCAATGAGGCTCTCTAACTGAGGTAGTGATTAAAGTTACATTTGGAAGAAACTTTCTTTATTCCTTTGTTTGATATTTAGGCCATATCTGGCTTCCATTAGAGTTACTGGGAGTCTTGCCATTGTTTTAGCAGTTGACTACTGGACTACAGGTGTTTTAAGGAACTCTCAGTAGCTCTGTCCTTGGAGTTTACTGTTAGAATAGAATACTGCACTGTCAAGCAAAAAGACCCTGTATTTACAGTGGTGTCTTGCTTTGCACATGCATGTGGCGCTCAGGTTGAAATAGTTTCTTTTGGTTCCAGGTTTTAGTACAAATTCAAAACCTAGTCTGGGTTTCAGTCAACACTGAATAGACAGTAAGCTTGTTTATCAAATAACATCTGTTGCCTCATTAAAATGAAAGAAAATATTTTTAACACTTCACCTTCTCAAACATCTAAGGGAAAAGGAGGAAGCATTTCATCAGTTACTCCCACTGAATAATTCTTGCAGTTTTGCTTTTATTTTAAAGCATCCTGGAAGAGAGAATAATGTGAAAAAGCTTTCTTTGAAACAACCCCTTCTAGAAAGTACACTGTAAAATGTTGAATATGAACTGTAAAATAATGGACCATTTCTGCAGAATAGTAACTGTCTCCCACCATCTGCTGATCTGTATAGCTGTCAGGAACGATCAATATTATCTAAGCATAGAAAATATGATCAGAAGAAGAGGTGATAAGAGATTTCTGTTTCTCCTTTCTGTGGTCTGTGTTTTTATATCTCTTGTCCAAATGTTCCAGTGACATCAGGTTGCTTTCCAACTACCTTTCTTCCGATACAGGAAATATTTGTGAAGCAAGAGGCATATGAGTCAATGATTTAGGGTGGTAATGCTTATCTTGGGTTGTATGTCACTTCTTTCCTGTGGTTGTGATTACTCTGATGCAATTCGTTAGGTGGCTTCAGGCATTCGTGCAGTTCGTTTCTCTTTGAGCTTTGGCTCTATTTTACTCTGCCCATGCAAAGGACCACAGAAATAGACTACTAGAAATAGACTACTAGGAATTAAAAAAAAAAAAAAGGTGAAGCCCTTGTATAGAATTAATATGCTCCACTGATTATTAAGCTGTAAAGGAGAGATATATAGCTGAAGCTTGTAGAATGCAAGTTAGCAAGCTATTAGGATAAGAGAAGTGAGTTGCAAAGTCCAATACATTTTTTCCTGTGTATTTTAACAAGTAACTCAATAGATAAAAATAGATGTACCGGCTTTGCCAATGCAATTTGACTGTTTTCCATTCCAATGTGTTATAATCCATGTAATGAAGAAGGATAAAACAGATTCCATTTTATATTCCTAAAACAATTCAGTTGTTTATACTTGCAGTAAGAACTTAATCTACGTTAAAGTTACACTCTGCCCATGTTGGAGGGCACTGAAGTACATGAAGCTAAAGGATGAAAGATTTTTATATAAACTCGATTTTGTAGAAGAGGCACCATACATAAGTAATCTGTGCTATCCACATTCCTGAAATGAAAACAGTGGGCTTCATTTTTTCGTCACAGTAATGAAATCTACCACATTCCAACTTCAGTGGCTTAACTAAATAATTCCTCTTTAGTCTGATGTCGGGTTGAAGTTACCAGATCACTGTGTTCAGCATTTAGGACAGACCACCCCAGACCTCAGTGGGGTTATATGTGTTCTCAGTGTGGGTTATTGCGTAATAACAGAGGGGTTTGTCTTGGCAGAAGATCTACCGACAAGCGTCATGGACTACAGTGCACTAATGAGCATGCTTTCATTATGTAGATGCTCTCCTATTAAAAGGATATGGTTTCTCAGGTATAAATCTAGACAGAATTTGGCTTCCAGGCATTGAGATACATTGTCAAAATAGATTTTATACATGTGTAGGTATTGAAAATACCCTCACTTGTTTATTAGAAGAGCTTCCACTACACAGACTGAAAGTATGTTTAAAAAAAACAAAACACTGCAATACTGCCACCATTTCTACTGCCTGCTGGATGTTCAGTTTTCCCAGCTTGTTTGTAAACATCCACAGTCAGTTTTATTTACTTGTTCACTTTTGACTTGCTGGATGTGCTTCCACAGCTGCTGTAAGCTGACCTAAGTGCCTGCTACTACCAGAAGGGGCAATCCTGCCCTAAGTGTATGCTTCCATCACCTTCCTTGTGCCAATATAGATGAGGAAATGACCCAAGAATCAACTCAATAGAATGATTTGCAGTCAGATCACTTCTGTAATCAGTCTCAGCAAATATCTGCATAAATGTGGACATAAAGGAAGTGATGGGAATGCACAATGGAGATAGCAAGGGGAAAAAATGGGACCATACTTTTTTGGCTGTGGGTTGCATGTATGTCAAATTCAGCCACAGGGTATCGTTTCACAAAGTGGCATGAGATGATGTAACAGCATGTTGGTGCTCTTCTCACCCACTTTCCCTCCCTCCCCTTCTCATCCTACCCATATACTCCAGCCACTTACTGTTATTTGCCAACTCTGTCACTTGTGAGACAACTCTTTGATCTATTTTAGTTTGCCAAGTATATGGACGGTAAGAAAAGGTGGAGTCCTTCACACTTTTAGTTAATTAAATTAGCTCTGCGTAAGATGAACATGGTAGTAAGAACAACAGAGGGAGCAGATATCCCAGAGAGCAGGGCAACACAGAGGAAGGTATGCATTTTTGATCACTATAGAGCTGTTGTTCCAGGTCAACTGACCGTGGAACCATAGCTCAGATGCTCAGAGAGTCCTAAATATTTTACAGTAGTCAGGGAATAAAAGTAAAACATTTTCATAAAAATCTGAAGGCACGTACTCCTTTCATAATCATAAAGGATTCTCTCAACTCGTCAATTTAAGAAATAAAAAAAAAGTAACTGACAAAACTGTTTACATCCATCTGGAAGTAAATGGTTCTTTACTGCAAAATGATTCCTTAAATGGGCACAGGTACATTTGGCCTGGAGAAATGTTACTTAGCATTTTATTGTTGGTAGGTCATCCCATTAACCAGTGAATTGTTGTGGCCTACCTACTGATGGCCCAGCATTTAAGTGTGAGCCAAATGTATATTTATCTCCAAATATGCTACAGGCTGACCTGAACTATTTCAGACAGAATATAAATCATAATTCTAGCCCTTCAGGCCTTTCTCATCTGGGTGAACTTTGCTCCACAGTTTTATTAAATCTATAATGTAGAGTGGTTAATGCTTCATCTATAGCTGATTCAAAAATTGTTCATAGAACTTCCTTTTCAATGAAAAAGTTTCAACCAAATTAGACTATTCTCAAAAAAGTCTCAAAAAAAAGTTGTTTTCTAAAGGGGAAAAGATACTGGGAAAAAATACAACAAAGAACAGAAAATTGGGAAGAAACATTGATTTTGACCTAGAAGAGAAGAAAATTTGTTCACAAACAAAATCTTGCTGGTTTCTTGGTTTCGATTCTAATTTTTTAAAATGCTGATTTTATTGAAATTACCAGTGGAAAAGGAACATTTTCCGGCTGCTGTTATGCATGCTATTTGTACCTGTAGGAACTACTTAAAACAGGCAAACTTTGCCAGAACAAATCAAGGAGTGAAACAAACAGAAAACACTTCTGCAGTTTACTTCTCAGCCTTTCAAAGAAATGCAATGGAATTACCAAGAAGGGGAACGTTTGAAAGGTTTGCAGAGCTGGCTTGAACAAAAGCTCTAGATCCAAATTGCACAGTCTTTGCATTTTAGACCATTTCCAGTGGTAGATCAGGTACTAGGAGTAAAACATGATGAAAGATGTAACATGTAATGTGTATTTATTTGCTTTTGGATTATATGCTTTGATCTTTAGTTCTTTCTAGCAACATACAATATTTTCTCCATCTACAAACAAGAAGTATCAGAACATGGAAGTGTTTATCAGAAACAATTCTGATTATGCTAATTATTTTTATTTGTATAGCCTTTATCTACCATAGCACTCCTGTGAACCTCAAAAGGAAAGTAAATTAAAAGCAGAGATAAATGTAGTTAAAGCCATAAAAACATTACAGTGTTGTGCAAAGCACATATGAAAAAGTCTCTGCACATCTATTAAGATAACCTAAGTCTAATGTTTGCATTAGCTCTTTCCTTCAGTTCGTTCTGATGTCAAAAGCCTTCCTGTTGCCTCCAAAAATTATATTGGCGCAAAAAAAACCCTCAAGTTTGGATTTAAAAAATCATATATAGAGTATAAAACTAATACATGTGGTTTTTGTTTGTTTGTTTGATTGATTGATTTCTATTTGAAGAAGATTAATCTTTTTTGGATGAATTTCTTAAACTTCCTTGTTTACCAGCAGTAGAGTTTCTTAAGAATAACAACTATAAAACCAAAGTTTCCAAAAGTGCAGCAACATGGACCAAATTGGGGATACTGTGATTTATGAGTAAACTCATTCATTTGGGATAAGAAGATATGTACTCATGCTTTCCAGGATTTATAAACACACATGAAAGGGATAAATATCTGACATTCCACCCTGGACAGAAGGCGGGGAGAGAGATGGCCATCCGTCTCACATCACCTTTTTTCTCAGATACCGATGGACTTGTAGTGCAATTTACAGCAGGTTTAGAAGTTGTTTGTAGCTCAGATTTTTCCTTCCAGTTTTTCATAATTTTGGGGAACGAGAATGCTACTGCCATTTGAAATTGTTCTTGTTCTGTCTCTGAGCCTGTTAAAAATATCCTAGGGTGATGTCTAGAATTGGGCTCATTTTACCAGTGCTCCAAAACTGGAGATGATTCCTAGTATTTTATATACAGAATTTTTCCTCAAAACACAATCTGGCTATGTACAGGCAATTTATTTAAAGGGAGAACTAGATGCAAGAATGCCTCTCTTCTTCCCAGGCTTTAGTAAAAATTGAGGAATGCTAGATAGAGATAAGAAAAATAACTTATTGCTTGCAGCCCCTGATGAGAAACAATTATGGATTGTGCTGGTTCAGCTGCACACAAGTTAAAGTAAACTATGGTCATGTGCTGCAAGTGATGCTTGTAAAATCCTCTTGTCAGCTGATATGTATGATGCAACACATTGTGTGATTCAGATATCTTGATAACAGCTATTTGCAATGTTGTTTTGTGTATACAGGGCACAACTGAGCTGATGCTAGACTGCAAAGTGGCACAATATACTGCTGAAGCCCTGATCAGAATTTTGTGATAAAAGGACAAGTGCAAAGAGAAGTGCCTGGCAAGCCTAAAAGGTAAGGCTATAGGTGCCTTCCCGCTAGTATATAAATATGCCTCTGTGTACATGTACACACTTCAGTTATCAGCTTGCTACATTGAGCCATCGTGGAGTCCATTTTAATACGAGTACGTTTACCCAGGTTTTACTTACGCATTGCCAAGTCTTCATAAAAGCTCATATACCATTTCATTACCTAAGGAAATGGATTGGATTTTAAAATTTCTTTAACTAGCAACTGTGGTGACACTTTGAACTGACCTGTTTTGAAAATTTATCCCACTTGGCAGTGTTTTGACATGGATTAAATTAGAATAGGTATTTGTACCTTGATCTCACTATATCCCTCTGGGTCTGTGGAACAGTCCAATATATAACAAGACCTGTTTTTCTTTAAAAAATAAGAAGGGTGTTTATCAGGATAAGAGTCATTGCATTCCACCAGTTCTGGTATGACAGGAATTTGAGGTGGAGCAGTGCATAGTCCACAGTCCCCATGGGATTGTAACAAACACAGGTTCTGCCTGGGTCTATCCAGAGTAATGTGCCTTTTTTCACTGAAAATGAACTGACCAAACCAGACCTTCTTAAGTCCACTGCATTTTAATAAATCCAAAATCCAGCTTTAGCAGTATTTTAGCAAGTCTGTCTTACCCAGCATATAAGTCAAAGAGTGAATGCGCTGAACACATGAGACCTACACCCAGTTGCCATTGAAATCAGTGGATAGAATTGAGATCTCATTCAGCCCTTGCTCAGGCAAAACCCTTTAACACTGAGTCATGGTCCAAATTCATAGGCATCACATTCGTCAGAACCTGTCTGGATTTGACTAACGTCAGTTGTTTCTCTTATTTTAGGAGATAGTTCCTTGAATTTCTCTACATGTGGCTAACATTACCTATACATTTTGATAACTTTCACAAAAGTTTAAAGAACCATGTTTCACAAGCACCATTCACTATACAGAAAGATTCAAGGTCATACAGAATAGCGTATAGCCTTTAAACATACTGCTTTACCAACTTGAGGGCTGAAGCGCTGTATGAATCACTGACCTTGAGGGAATCCTTCTGGTAAACATCACTGTACCTGCTAAATCTCTGAACTGTAATTGGACATTGTTAACAAGGATGCTGTGTGTGGCATTCAATCAGTGATGGCTGATAAACCTAATAATGAGAGAGTGAACCTACCAGTTTAATTTTAATCACTGACATAGCCATGGATCATTTCTTCGGTCTCTGGTTGTTTTTTGTTTTTATTTCAGTAGAGTAGCTATTGTAATTTATAAGAACATTGCCTTCTGCTTCCTCCTGAATTTGCCCTTCAGTGTTATGTACAATGTTGCAGTGAGATTTTGAACCTGCAGAGTTCAAGTAAGTTTATGATTTAAGTAATGCTGGATATATTCTTGAACTCAATAAATTAAAAAACATAGTAGGTTGTAGGCTTTTTTAATAGAGGATATGCTATTTCAAACTTTGTCAGTGTTAATTATGTAATCTTAAGGGCGAATAAATTATAAACCCATGAAAATTGCAAACACATTAATCTGGGAGTATTAGCAAAACTAAGGACTGTTCATTTTACCAAGGGTAATTAGGACCCATTGACCTCATTTTAGCCTGTTACAGAAGTCATTACAGAAAACTCACAGTTTTCTTTGACACAAGGTTAGTTTGAAAAGCAGCCTAGCATTATGTAGTCTGGCTTCATTTTTGTATAGATGAGAATGCAAGTGTACGTACTTGTCATGTGAGAATATTATGGGAAAAACGAGAATTCTTTTTCTTGCTGGAGACTGAATTCTGCATTCATCCTGTGATCATTATTCACCCAGTATCAAAATAATTTGCAATAAATATTATACATTTTCCAGCGATTCTGAAATCATCCAGAGCTTTGCTATTCATTATTTTTAATTAACAGAGTACCAACTGATGAAAAAAACAACAACTGGTGTAACACAGATCGTTGAATACATTTTTGAAATCTTAATGCATTTTTACTTATCTTTAATTATGATATTTTGAGTAAATTTGACCAAACTTATAAAGCAGCCACCCCTAAAAGCTATTTCCTATCTCCATACAGGTATTATCAATATACATTGATATGCATGTCATCCTATTTGCCATTTATTTGTGATTACAGTTTGAATTCATTGCTCTTAGTATCAGCTTTTTAGGAAGCTTTCCAACAAAAAAATAATTTTAAAGGTTAGTATTACTGATTACAGACTGAAAACCACCCCATATATCTAATGCATCTCACAGTCGTAATTGCTGATCCCAGCTATTTCAACAGTTACACTTTTTGCCTCTGCTTTGGTCTGTAAGATCTAAACTAACTCAAAATTTCCCTTCCATATGGTAAGTGGGTGTAGTGGAGCATATTCTAGGAACCATCTTCAGATGTAAAGGTATTTTGGTGAGTCATCTTGATGTAAACTGCTTGAACTCTGCATGCGAGTTCAGTGTCATTGCTGAGTCATTCTGGCATTTGTACCTTGTACATTCTTTCCAGAATAGAAAAGCCTGGGGAGCATGGGTAAGTTGGCTTGAGGTGCTGGAGATAAAGGCTGAGAAACTGGTAGGAATAGCTGGGCTTTTGAAGAGAAACTATGAGTTAGACTTAGTTGTTACTTGATCTACATTCAAATACATATTTGGGAATCTATTTGGACAATATACAGAATGACTATGATTTATTCAACACAAAGTGGAAATTGCTTCTGCTCATACTACTTTTTACTACTTAAAAACCCAAAGTAAAGGCTTGCTCAAGGGAAGGTGCCTAAAAGGGCAATCCTGAAGAAAATCTTAGATATGTTTCAGATGGACTCTTCTGTTTCCTTTTGCAAATGATGCTTTCTAAGTTAAGAAAATATATCTTCAGGCAGTCAGGTTTAGGTGAGCTTTCTCAAAGTCTAATTTTGCATAATCAGCAAAAGTGCCATAAAAATACTACAACTATATCTAATGTCTGAGTTGGATAAAGAAGTGAGAGATGGTAAGCAGAGAGTCTTATTATTCCACAGACATAATTTGGATTGGTACTTGGAGTTGTACATTTACATAAAATATTTCATATAAAAACTATTCAGCTACTTCAGAGTATGACAAATCTACAACCATGAGTTAGAAAAATCTCAAAGTTTAAGGAAATCACTTAGTGGAAGAAGAAATTGTTCATTAGTAAGGCTCTTTACCCCCACATGATTCTTGAGTCTTTTGAAGAACTAACAGATTTGTGACGCTTCTCCCTAAAAAGCTACTTTAAGTCTGCCCTAGTATGTCACATTTATCAAAGTATCTACCAGTTCTGTTCTTTATTATAGTTTCTACCAATTTGCAAAGGGCAAACATCAGACTTACTGCTTTATTGTTCCCCAGATACATCTTGGAGCTTTTTTAGAAAATTGGCCTCAAATTTGGCACTTTCCATTCCTGGAGGACAGAACCTGTTGTAAATTAGAGATTACATGCCATGGTTAGCATGTCCTTTAGGAGCACATAACTTGGCATACAACTTGTGATTAGTTACTATTTGTTTTATGGATTTGTTCTAAAACCTTTTGTCCTGACATTTCACTTTATGACAGATCCTTCATTTCATTCCCTTTTAAGAAAGGCTCTAATATAAGAGACTTTGTAAACTCCTGAAGATATGAAGAGTTTGTTTAGCTTTCTACTACAGCCTTGTCTTCTTTTGGTGTGTACTGTTCACTTGTTGGCCTTGCAGATTTTCTGGCAGGGCTTGTTGCTTTTGATATGTTTGAAAAAGGATTTCATTCATAGTGCCTGAGTAAAATGTTTCTGAGAACTACTTTGATTTGCCTTACTTCCTTTTTAAATTTTACCAGCCAAACTTTATGTTTCCCCCCCCCCCCCTATTTTCTCCATTTGGAAACAACTTCATTTTTTGGAGGATATCTTTGTACTTCTAATTCTCTATGTTTGCTTGTTATTAAGTGTTCTCAACCTTAATGATCTTTTTAGAAGTATTTCATTAAGTGACATGAATTTATTCTGAGTATCTCAGATTTCTAATATGTCTTGAAGGAGTTTCCATACCACCTGCAAACATTTTACATTTCTTCCTGCTGCTCTTACTTTTTCAATACTGTGGTGGTGGATTTCTGTTTTTTAGTCTCTGTTTTTGCAGGAAGCTTAGACCTGAATATATTTTGGCCACTGTTGTGAGCTACCAAGTTACCTCTTTCACAGTAATATTTTGAACTAGGTCTTGCATACTGCTTCACATTAAGGAAAAAAATTCTGGTTTTCCCCATTTTCATGGTCCCAACAAGAAGTCTAATGACTAAAGGGATATTCAGAATTCTGTGTCATCCTTAGAAGCAGCTGAGAATGAATTCTGCACCCATGTTTTTAGCACATCTTCCATTTTGACACGTTACTTCACTGAGTTATGACTGGTGCTAAGGCAGGCAACGGGCATAGAGAATCTTTAAATTATCTACCTCCCTAACTTGCACTAGAAAATCTGCAGTGAATCCTGCTTGAGCAGTATTCCGATGAACCGTTGCCAGAACAAAAGATAATGATTGCACTGTGTAAAGTAGTTGAATGAAAAAAAATATAATCGTAGACACAAATCTTGAACTGTCAGAAAGGTTTGTGAACTCACTAGCTACCTTAGTTTCTACTATTTCTGATTTTATTCTTTACACATTACTTCGTTTGATGGAGCAGCCATTGATAAATGAGAGTTTAAAAAATCTTTTCCTCAGATTCCTAATTTAACGTGTTTGAAAAATAGAGAACTTTGCACAACCTGCCAGCAGGGAGGCTTGTGCCAAGCCTGTTACTCGTCCAGGTTTCACAGATGCATACGGGTAAACAAAGAGGTAATGCTTTTGCAGGTATTTGTCACATTTCTGTTGTTTTATCCAGGTTGTTCACAGTCTCTGTAATAACAAAAATACAATTCCTTCACTCCACTAGCATTTACAGTAGTCATTACATACACATCCAATCCATAGAAAAGGAGCATGACACTGTACTTTTTAGACACATTGTCTAAATTGTGTCTAATGTGAAGAAAATAAACATGAAATACAGAATGAAGATAACAGATAGGATTGATTCTTTTTAATTTTACACTAGTATCTCAGAATGGAGTGAAGATGTTTACACAGCGAGTGTAAAAGACTGGAATTGCAGTTTTCATTTCTGCAGTTTTCTCCCTTTGTGACCTTGAGCAAGACGTATAATTTCAATGCCTTGCTTTTTTTTTTTGTTTGGAAACTGATGATAGCTCTTCTTTATATGAGAGAGGTATTATGAAGTACTTTTATTAATTTGAGGTAAATAGGTAGCATGGTGATGTAGTGACACAATGACAGAGTTGAGATTTAAAATGGGAAGATATTTGAACTTTTGTATTAAGCAACCATCACCAAGCAGTTGTTAATTCAGCACAATATGTTGTTTCTTAGTGATACAACTCCTACACAGCAATGACAAATTAGTATACAGCTGACATTCCTGGATGTGATTCAGTCTACTAAAGGGCACAGCCTCATATGCCCTGACCCAAACTCTCAGTCCTCTCCCTAGCAGTCCTATCACAGACGCATCTTTCCATTCCCAGTGTTTATCACCTTCAGTATACGATTTCTTCACAGTCAGCTGCACATCATCTTTAGTAAGTAATTGCAGGTCTCTTCAGGTCGTTTCCTACTGTATACTGCATTATGCAAATTTAACTGGCCGGCCTTACGGCTCAACTTGCTCCAGCAAAGCAGCAAGTTTTTTTTTTTTTTTTTTTTTGCAATTGCCTGGCTCAGTCCCTGCTATGGGAGCGCTGGATGTTGGTGCATTCTCCCCCCTGCCGGCTCCCGGCCGGCACAGCAGGCTGGGGAAAAGTCACTCCCACATGGAAAAAAAAAGATGCACGTAGCAGAAGCATGAAGAGATCTAAAATATGTAGGAAATCAAGGACAAAGTGTTAAACATTGACCCATTTTTATATCCAGTCTTCCAGAGACAATATAAGGCATGTTTGGCCATGCTATCTGTGAAAGTAAGCACAACTTGCTAACAAGTAAGTAAGTAATGTGTGCAATTTCCATCTGGTTATTCGCCAGTAAATGAAATTGCATTCACAAATTAACATATAGAGCACATCATTATCATTAACTATTTGTAGCATAGCGTGTAAGACCTCATGAATATTTTCACAACTCTGGAAGATGCTGAAGAACCCAAACTCACTTTCTTTTTCTGCATAAAAATATTGAGGAATTATTTCATATTGCTGCAAGGCACTGCAGAGAGGCCATCTGAGGTCCAGACTAATTCTCCCAGGACAAGGTCAGTGCTGCTTCACAGCACTAACATTAATGTTACAAGAAGCATGAAAAGGATCACCAAATTAGTTATAATGGAGGGCCACAATAGTACCATTTAAGTCCTGTTGTGCTCCAGGCTATTCTGTACTTGAACTGCTTTTCAGTCTTCACAATTAGCAGGCAACTGTTATTTTAGAAGCAGAAGGAGGAAATGCCATTCTCCTGTGCTTCTCTGTGGACTGTTTTCAGTCAGACCAATGTGAATAATACCATCTCCATCAGACTGTCCTACATAAGGGAGTCAACTAATTGTCTGATTACCCAGGTGCACTTTATTAACAGCATAACACTGCTGGATTGGTTTCTCTTTTCTTGCTTGAGGGCCAGTCATTCTAAGACATTAAACTCAAGCAACTAAAATGGTTTTGCTTGTAACCTTGGCTTGATTTAAAATACTCACTGAGGCTGCCGTTGAGTTCCTGCTCTCTGTGAGAGCTACTTTAACTGCTCATAGGAACTAGTCAGGTGTTTCTGACTATGCTGTCAAAATGCAACTGATACAATGTCTGCCTGGAACTTCATTTCGTACTAGAAGTGTTGTTAGGGAAGTTTGTTTGTTTTTATTACTGCCAATGACAGGGTCCAGCGTTCATAGCATAGTTGCTACATGGGAGTGTGTTCTGCTGTATACACAACCAGTCTTTGCAAAAGCATGCTTGCATCAGCTTTACATCCTCTCTTTACCTGCCAGCCACATTTGGTGCAGCTGCTTGCTGCGTTAACTGTGACTGTAAGCCATTTGAGATACAGTCTCTCTTTGTGGTCTCTGTAGGACTTAGGTCTGTTTCACTATTGGTACAGTCTCTGAAACAGGAATTTTCAGGAAAGTTATGCAGAAACTTACGTTCTATTGCGTGCTGTATAGTTCTGTCAAAAACATGCTGCATTCTGAATGACTTTGCTTCCTTGTGATTTTAATAAGGGTGTTTATGTCTCACAATAGGGGTGTCTCATAGGGGTGTTTTGCCAAACGGAATACATTGAATTATCTTATTTTGGGAGTTTGGCATGATACAGCAATATATATACATGTTGTTACATAACGTGTCCGAATCTTTGAAATAATTGCAGGCACTTCTCAGAACAATCAGGTTCAAATACTTGAGGGCAAAGTGCAGGTAACAACAAAGGCATATAATGATCCAGAGAAAAACATGTTTAATAAACCCATTTGTAGAAAAAAACTCTTTTTTTGGTGATCAGATGGCATTACATACATATAATCTCCATGCCACTTGAATATAACTGGGCAAAAAGAGTGTACTTTGGTCCTAAACTCATGAAGAATAAATGTTTTTAAACTAGCACGTTAAACAAACTAATATACATATATAGTACAAACATGGATTTATGGAAAATAAAAGAAAAAAAAAAGAAAAAAAAAAGCACTTCCTATATACATTTTTTGTACAAAGTGTTCCTTGACTTGTTTGCAGCTGTTCAAGTGACAGTTAGAAAAAATCTTGACCGTGACTGAGGCTTAGATTGGCAGAAGTAGATCCATCCCATCCTTCTCTTTTAACGTTTGCTGTTACTGTTCTTCTTCTGCCTTCTGTGTCTTGGAGTCACACACTGAACTCAAGTGGTGAATGGATCTGCCTGAAAAATCACACAGGAGAAATAATGGCCAAGTGTCCTGAGCCATACTGCAAATCAGGGAAGGCCAGTAAAACAAAGGGACTGCTTAAGTTGGCACTGCCACAGAAAAAGTTAATGTGAAACCACTCCCTGCAGATCTAAGAAGAAAATAGCAGGTGTTAAGTGGAATCTGTGTGAAGGAAATGGTCTCTTACACTTAGTTAAGAAGTTGTGAATTTTAAGTATACAAGTGAGGAATCAGAAAGAGCAAGTATAAAATTCCCTGGTGCTAATGTATACATACCTCTGTTTATCACCTACAGGTTTTAAAGCAAGCAACTCTGAATTGCTCTGTCCTTGAACTCTTCTTTAAAACAGCTGCTGTAGCAAATGTGCTCTGCCGTGCCCTTGAACAGGTGTAAGAGGTGCCTGCAGAGCTGGCACTAGGGAGCTGGCTGGGAGTGCTCTTGTGTCAGAGGACAGAGCAGGAGGTACCTTGCATTAGCATCTCACAGTTACACTGCATCATGTGTAGAGTCAAACTGTGTGGAACAGAAAGGCAATACTGTGGAGCTCCGTGGGGCTGGGTGCTTTGTACCTGTGGCTGCATCGAGAACAGAGACATGTTAGTGTATCAGCACTGTGGCATCGAGCAGTAATACATTAGATGTTCTGTGCCTGTAGCATTTTCTCCTCACTGTAAAGTGTTTTTAAGGAAGAACGCGGAGAGCAGAACATGACAACAAAGAGATGAAAAAATACAGCAAGGGTTGGGTTCTTAGAGAATGAAACAACTCAAATCTACGGATTAATTATTCGCTTAAAGTGTTTGGTTTTGCTAGCACTGAAAAGCAGAACTGCTGATGCAAGTTCTTGTTTCTTTTTCACTGCTGCACTCTGGATGCCGTTGTGTTTTTGAGGCCTGAACGTGCTGAAGGCAGATGCAGAGGCAGAGCAGATCTGCAGTGCGTGGGCTGCTCGGTGCGCACCGATGGCTGAGGGCGCTGCTGGGGGAGCAGCCGTGCAGTATTTTGGCTTAGTGTCTTGGTAATGCTCCTGCATTACCTTGATAATTAGGGATGCTATGCTGAGGATAGTGCTTGTAGCTGTAGGGGAGAACACACACATGAATGAAATTGTGACTAACAGCTTCATGGGCCTGAGAAGGAGCTGGGGAAGAATAATGGTGCGCAGCGCAGCTCTGCTACGACCTTTATTTTGAGAAAACTGCAGTGGACACCAAGGCATTTGGACTCGCTGCGGATTCCCACTCAGCCACCTGCACACACGACTGGTATTTCCTCCCAAGCCCTTTACAATCAGCATGGAGCTCAGCCCCGCGCTGCCAGCCCGGCCTCATACCAACGCGCGGTGCCACAGCCTGGCGGCGGGGCCGGGCCTCGAACCCGCGGCCCCCGGGTTCCCGCGCGGGCGGAAGCGGCGGGGCCCTGCAGCGGCGCACGTCCGGTCCCGCCCGCCCGCCCGCCGCTCGCGCGCCTCACCGGGCCCGTTCCGTTCCGCTCCGCTCCGCTCAGTTCTGTTCCGTTCCGCCGCCTCATGGCCGCCGCCCTGGTGAGAGCGGGGGCACGGCTGGGCCCCGCCGGCGCCGCGGGGGCTCAGGCGGAGGTGCGGTGGCCTCCGCGCGGCCTCTGCGCCCGGCCGGGACGGGGTAGGGCTGAGGGCCTCAGGGGAAGGGCCTGGGGCCTGGGGCCGCGGTGCCTGAGGGCAGCGGGAGGCCCGGGGCCGGGGCCGTTGGCGGCGGCGCTGTGCTGGCGCCCCGAGCCTCCGCCGGGTCCCTCGGCCGGCCGGGCTCAGCCCCGGGGCCCGCGCAGCTTTCCGAAGGGCCGCGCAGCGCTGCGCGCACGGCGATCGCCGCCCGACCGTCGGGGCGCGTTGGTGGTGCCTGAGAGCCGGGCTCTGTAACAGCGCCCCACAGAGCCGCTGGCCGCCCCCTCGCATCCCGTCTGCCTGCCTGGGGTCCGGCTGGCAGCGCGCACTGCGTGGCTGCGGGCTGCAGGGTGCGAGTGTGCGGGGGGGGCTGGCCGGCAGTAACGGCACGGCACCGACAGGACGAGCGCTGCCTGCAGGGCCCCTGGTGGGCAGCTGGGCACTGCTCGTCTCCTGCTGCCAAAGAGTGCCTGCTGGCTGGAGCGCAGTGCCTTTCAGAGTGCTTTGTCGTTTTGGGAACTGGCCTGTGGGTTCAGAAACTGTAGGATGAGCTAGGAAGATGAACAGGCTCATGTCCTTACAGTGGGATATTAAAAAATAGTAAACAGTAATATGAAATACTTTTTTGTGTGTGTGTGTGGAGTAAGCAGGAATTATTTGATAGGTCATTTAAATATTTTGTAGTATGGGAATTTCTCTGAGCAGAAGTGTTTCATGGGGTAATGCTGTAGGAATTTGTGGTAGTTCTGGTATTTATTCATTAAAGACTGCCAAGAAGATGTAAGTTGCTAAATAGGGAACTAGTGATTAAGTTGCAAACACCAAGAATACAGTGCTGAAATAGAAGAATGATGATATTTTAAACAAAGTTATCATAGCAAAACCAAATGAAAGTTTATAGATCTATGGACGGGAAGTTCAGACATCACTGTTCACGGTCTGTAAGAGATTAAGGGCCTGAATCAATAACTGGGTGAGATCCCAGTGCAGTGATGTGGCACCAAAGGCTGATAACCTTTGGATGAATTAAGTAGAGATATGTGAGAAGTGTGTAGTGGTTTTTACCTGTGGATATAACACTGGAGCAATTCATACTGGAATATAGTCAGCATGGTCACAGGCCTTCTCTCTCCTTCCTATATATCCAGTTACAACTGTTATTACATTTTACATATATATATAATTGGATTAAAAATGAGACTATGGAGGTAGTGTGATGGGATTCTTGCTAATTTTCAGAAATAAATGGCTAAATCTTGTTCCTTAACTTTTCTTCAGACCAGCCATCACAACAAAAGCTATTTTTACTGAAAACTTGTGTTCACACTAGTTCAGCTAGCCATAGGCCATTTTCCAATGTAAACATTTCCAATTTAAATACAATAAATAAATAAGCATTCATACATGATTCTTAAAACTGGCATCTTAGAAAAGTGCTACCTTCAGCACATAGAAGAGGAATTTGGAATTAATTTCATCATTATTTGACATCATCTTTCAGTGAGGTTGGAAAGGATGGTGACTTTGGTTGACAACTAGCTGGAGAAGTTGTGTGGATGACTAGTTTGCATAAAACTGCCTAACCAGTAATTTTGTATGTGTGCTTTTTTTTCTCTCCAGGATTTCAAAACTTATGTGGATCAGGCTTGCAGAGCTGCAGAAGAATTTGTCAACATTTATTATGAGACAATGGATAAAAGAAGGAGGGTATGTAGATATTTTGACAATAGTTTGAACTTCCTGTGGTGTTTTTGCTTGCTTTTCTAACTAGCATTAATTGAAAGTACCTGGAAGTTGATGTTACATGTTGTATTAGAACAGAGATCTCAACTTGGCCTCTTGGACTGCCCTGAAGGGAAATTTTTGTGTTACTATGCAGCATTGTTGTGAGGGGGGCCCGATTAGGAGGTGCATTAGTGTTCTTCAGTATATTTCAGTTCATGTCCAGCTACGTTTAGGGTTTATCACGTGACTTCTAAGGCTAGGATTTAGCTTCCTTTTTTGCTAAGCTTGTGTAAGCAGTTCTCCCTTCTGTTTCTGGGAATCTTTAGGAGTGCTGAAAGATAAAGTGGAAACAGCTCTGTCTGACTCCAGAAGTCTTCATGGACCACACTCATGTTGTATGATGTAATGGATATTTGTGCACAAAAACCTGTGGGAACTGACAGCTCTTTGGACCTCTTACTGTATTACATTTGTAATTTCAAAAGCTGTAGATTTTGTGAAAATAGCACTTGCGTGTCACTACTGAGTCACACTGCATAAGAAGGGTAGTCGCAGGTGTAGCAACAGCTTGCAGGGGAGGTAGGGAAGGTACCCCACAGGTTATGAAATACTGGGGAGGTGCTGCTCTGCTGCTGCTGCAGGTAATTGTCCTCTTGTAGGCTTCCACCATTACTGTTTTTTTCTCCTTTTTTTTTTTTTTTTTTTTTTACCTGAAATTATAATTTGCTGACTACCTGTGTCACATGTATGTACATACACAAAATCAGCAATTAATTATTCTGGAAAAGTAGCCCTTTCCTTTTGTTATCAAGTAGTTCAGTTGTATTTCTAGCTTTGTTAAAGGAATCTCATCAATATTTAAATTTGGACACAAGTCAGTATGCAAGTTATAAAGCAAAACATGTTTTTATTTTAATTCTTGATCGGGAGCACTAATTGCTAAAAGGACCTAATATTTGAGGAGGGCGTCTTATTTATTTACGTAGCTGAAGAAATCTGTAATGCAAAACAAGATTCTCTCAACCTCTTTGTGGAGAGTGTTGTGCTTATGCTTTTTTTCCAAATATGTCTGTTCGTAACCCCTCAGGTTTTGACTAGGCTTTATTTGGACAAAGCAACCTTAGTTTGGAATGGTAATGCAGTGTCTGGGCAAGAAGCACTGAATGAATTTTTTGAAATGTTGCCGTCTAGTGAATTCCAGATTAACGTGTTGGACTGCCAGCCTGTTCATGGTAAGCTTCCATTATAATTTATTTATTTAGTTAGGTATCTTATAACCACTGCAAGTGAACTACAGCTATAATAGTGCTCTTGGGTCTAGCTTAGAGAAAATACTAAGGGTTAAAAGGTAAAGCTGTGCATAAAAAAAGCACAAATCAAGAGGTGCAGCAACTCCACACTACATCTCATGCCTGGGAAAACACTTCAAGGATATTTTTTGTTAAGATCGTATTCAAATGTGATGTATTTTTGTGGGTTGTGAAAAGTCTGGCTTACTGGGTTATGTTGTCCTTGACAATGTCTGAGAGCCAAGAGACCTCTGCTGTAGCCTCTGATACTGACGTGCAGTATAACATGGAACAAATCATTAACCTGTATGTACTCTGAATTCTTTCTATCTTGAACTGATGTTAAGTTACATTGATTTCTAATTAGCAACTGCCAAAGAAATGCTTACGTAATTGAGAAGTTAATAAATGACTTCCAATGGATATTTGCGGAGTATGAGACAAAAGCCTGTTGCCAAGCGTGCTTGCTTTGCTCTGCCATGAAAAGGATACGAGGTCTAGCGGGGTGAGGGAGAGGGGAACGTATGCAACTTGCTAAATACGTATATCAAATCCTGAGAGCTTATTCTAAGCAAAAACCCAGGGGCTGTTTTTAGTGCTCTAAAGCGAACGACATGAGATGAAAATACAAAACCTATTAAAAAGCACTGTTGGAGAGCGAATACACTATTGTCCACATAGAAATGATGCAACAAAACTGTATTTTTCATGGATGTGTAACCAACTTTTAGCCTATACCTAGTACAACCAGAAATGAATAAAACTTTCGCATACGTTTCCTGCTTCTTTTACCTGTTAGTCTTTGTTTGGGTTGTTCTCTTTATACTTTTTCTCCTTGTGAAGAGCAAGCTACTCAAAGCCAGACGACAGTTCTCGTGGTGACATGTGGGACAGTAAAATTTGATGGCAACAAGCAGCGCTACTTCAACCAGAACTTCTTGCTGACAGCACAAGCCACGCCTACCAACACGGTGTGGAAGATTGCCAGTGACTGTTTCCGCTTCCAGGACTGGGCCAGTTAGTGAGGATTGGCTGCGGGACTGACCTCTCTCATGCGACGCAGTGAACCAGCTGTACGGACAGACATTCTGCAAGCGTGGAAACGCTCACTTCGTGTTGCGCCTGTCGTTAGGGAAGGTCTACAGATGTCTCAGGGTTGATCCCAATGGGCATGGCTTTAGTAGTAAACAGTCTGAAAATGTAAGAGGTTGCTTGTGTTAGTTAAACCTAATGAAACGTTGAAGGCAATGAGCTGTGTTGGAATCATTCCTAAGATGCCTTACATGCAGCTTTGCTGCCACTTACAGACTTTTTTTTTTATGTAACTCAGAAACTCTACTATTTGGAAGCTAAATACTTGTATAGTTCTGACCAAACATGTAACTGCTTCAACTTGAACAGATCTGTTTTTACAGTAGCATCTTACCTCTTTGGAAGAAGATGCCTGTGACATGTACGTAGAATTCTCAAAGCTACCTACTCGTGGTTTTAAGAGGCTGGGATGAATTGACAATGATTTCTGTTCTGTGAAAGTATGAAATATGGCTTATGAGTGTGTAATCTGTCAAATAGTCCATCGAAAAGCTAACAGTGGTAGGGAAGGACTAAATTTTTTCAGGTTTCCTTTTGACGTGAGCATCTCAGTAATTTGGATATAGTTAATTTACATTGATCTGTATATAGGGAATGCTGAATAACTCAGAACTCCTATGCCAGCGACTCTTGTCAAATGCATGTGAAGGACTTCAGACATTACTTTTCTTTGAAGTCTTACAGTGTAAGAAGTAGGCAAATAACTTAATTTCTGTCTGCCCTAACTGGTATTTCTGCCGCTATGAAGGATGGACAAGTTTTCCCATCTTCAGTCTGCAAGTTTTGAATCACTATTATATTTTCAGGAAGTACTGTAATTAATTAAAAAAAAAAAAAAAAAAAGGCACTAGAAGTTTGCATTACTGTAAAGCCTACAATTCTTATCTACAGTACTGTTAATTCGGAACAGGCTCATTGATTATTGTCAACTTAGAAGAACAGATCTGAACACAAGTACCATCTTCCTCACTTACAGATTTTTACTATAGTTTTCATGTGTTTTTTTGTTTGTTTGTTTTACAGTTCCCCTTAATTATTGGTAATGTTGTGTTTTTTTCCCCCCTTGCTTTAAATTTACAGCAACTTTTGATTGCTTAAGAGTAGTTTTCTCAAGTGCATGATAGAAGAGTCTTCATCTTAATTTGGGATCTTGCAAAGTGAACCTGAATATAAACAGATTTTGTTTCAAACTGGTGTATTTCTATTTTAATCTGAGCAAAAAGTCAAAATTTAGTTATATGTGAGAACATGATTGCTTGTAAATGAAAATACGAGGGGAAATTCTAACTGATATTAGTACTGCCGCAATGACAGCAGCAGCCTGAATACACAAAGCAGTTAAGACTGCAGCTCACTTGGTTTCATTACTTAAATCAGAAAACTGTGAAAATGAGCAATATCAATTTGTCTAAAACATTTGTACTTTGTGATATTGTCCCATGAATAATGGGATATTTAGGGGAAATGAGTGGTTTTGTTTCATTTTAAGGCACTCTAGTCTTTACATCAGTAAGTTGGAATTAGTAACCTGACTTCAGAAGCTGTTTATATTTTGACTGGTTCCTCAAGCTACTGTAACTATTTTTTTTTTTCAACCTGAAGAATATTAATTCCTGCAAAACAATGTAAGAAGTCCAAAATCTTTGAAAATTGTAAATACTGTAAATACATTGCTATTTCTGTATGTAGTGAAGAAAGGATTGCTCTATTTAATTACTGTTTGTTCTTAACAGAATATGTGAGGTTCATATATTTGTATTTCTTCTACGAGTTTGAAAGGAAAACCCCAAATCTGCCTGTTTCTTATATAGCATTGTTGAACTGTGACACTGGTGTGTGGTGTGCTTTTCTTTAATTTGCTGTTGTTTACATAAGTAGTGTTACAGATCTGCTTACCTACACAAAACAGGTTTCGACTCTTGGAATGTAGTGATGGCTGCACCTGTAGCATTTGCTTGAGCTTTGAAAACAGTCACCAGAAACTACACTTACACTTGTACCTGATAAGCTTTTCCTGGGAGTAAATACCTACTGGATATTTTGGTCCAAATTTTATTTGTATAGCAGTTCTGAACCTTTTTTTGTGTCTGTGTGCAGAGTGGGAGATTTTTTTAATATCTGAGACAATATTTCAACCAAATGTTGTTCTTAGCAATTATTTCCATGCTATTTAAATATATGCTATTTTAAAATTTGACTTCTGCAATTAATACTTTAAAAAGCAAAACAAAAAAACAACACAACTACCTGAGTAAAATGTGTAGCTGGAATTGGACTTGGTGTGCATATGGGGATTTTTGAAGATAAATTAATTGTTTGAGTCTAGGGAAAGGTACTGTTCATGTGCTGGCTGTTTATTATCTTTGAATGAGGAGCACTTAGAGTGCTTCAGCACTGCCATGATTAAGTGTTGCTTTTTATTGCTGAGAAAGCTGCTTCACAAGATGTTTTTTTGGAACATATTAAGAGGTAACATCGATATCAGATGAAGTCAGTAACTTTAACACTGAGAAACTAATGGCACGAGCACAAAATCTCTTTCAGACTAGCTGGGTAAGTTAGGGACGGTGCAGCTCTGTACTGCTTGTTACCACTTCTGTGGTGAAATTAGCTGGAGATAACATACAAAAGGGTTTTGTTCCGTTCAGTACCAAATCAGTCCATGCTGGTTTAGTGTTTCCTCTTGTTGACTGTGCTGTAATACCTTAAATTTACACTAGGCTTCTGTTATATGTGAACTTATTTATGCTGTAAGCTGTAACCAGGAAATACCATCTTTGTCTGATTCCTGAGTTGCTAATGTACAACCAGACAGTGAAACAAAGCCAGATGAGGAGCTTAGCACTTCCACATACTGAATTGTGGCTGCTGAAGACTTGATAGATCTTCTGGTTTGTGTATTTTCCCTGTATTGTCTTTGGAAGTCACTGTTCTTAGGTTGCTTTGTTCTTTTAACGTACTACGGTTAAACTGACTTAAAACACCTGCTGTTGCATGGAATGGAGAAAAGTGATTTATTCTCCTGATACAAATGACACTTTGATATGCCTACACTTTGTTATCCTGACTGGGAAAAAGCACATTATAAAAGAAATGCTGCTTTATTAGCACTTCATTATATTTTGTAAGTTTTTGAAGTTTTTCAAGACCTCTTGTAAGATTCTTTAAAAAAAAAAAAGTCTTGCTTTTTTAAAAAACATTTTCATAGTTCTTATGATATTAAAACTTCAGGAAATAATTTGTGGCTTCTTATCGTTACTGCTTGTGTTGTAGATATCAGTTCTGATTGTTGCAGCGTGGTGCTGGGACACTGCAGAACAGGCTGTCAGCTCTTTGTCAGTGCTGCAGTAAAAAAAATATTTGGAATAACGGGTAATTCTACAGCAAATGCCTCACCAAGGGCACTGTGAAGCAGTAAAAGGTGTTGAACTGGCTAAAGTAACAGTCTCAATTTGATATTTCTGTCCTATAAACTGTACTGACATTTAGACTGCTATCCAAGAGTTGCTAGTAATGGAAAGAGAATGGTAATGTGAGGGCCATGTCTATCTGGAAATGGGCATTGACCTAGAACCACGGTCTAGAAGCAAGTAATGCCAACTATATTGTAATGTTCTTGCTGTGTTTTAAGGTGTAGATTTTAGTGAGGCTTCAAAAGCAGTCGCTTTTTTGTAATTACTCTGACAAAGGCTCTGACAGCTGATAAAGTATAAAGGCTTAGGAGTGCTGGGAAACACAAATCACAGTCAGAGCTAAAACACAAGATATTTTTGCTTGTATGATAAAAGTGAATCTAGAAATTACTCTTGCAATATCTCCCCGGGGCTGAAGAAAAGAATAGTTAAGTCTTTCTAAACAAGCTTTTCTTTTCTGACCATAACTGAAAAAGGTATTGATAGCTGTGCTATTTATTTAGAAGACTGGGTTTAATAAGATCAATTAATCCATTTCCTTATCTTTTGTGTCCAGTGATTGAATGGGTTGTGGAGACTAAATTGGCATTTCTCTTTACATCAGTAATACAGGTACCTTAGCAATATGGTACCGATTTAAAAAGTGTGTTACATTTTGGTGGCTATTTTTTATATTCTTAAAAGCTAATTCAGCTCGTTCCCAGTGGGTTTGGAGCTTCCCTGTTCTTCCAAGTGTACAATGTATTAATTTTATTAAACCAAAAATATGTGAATGTTGGTGGTGGGATTAATACTCATCAAGGTCTATGTATGCCACAGTGTGAATTTCTCTTGGGTGTCCAAATATTTTGGTGTGTCCGTTTGTACCAACAGAGTGGGAGTGAACTCTTCATATGAACTTGTGTTACCTGCTCTGTTATTTACCCTTCTGTCAAACTGGAGTGTGTTCCTGGGTTCTGAGTGTTTAAAGTATGCTTTACTGAGGAACTCAATGCACCCTTTATACATCTTTAGACTCATCTGGATGGAATGATCTATAAGCGCATTGTGAGTTCTTCAGTGTCACTGAATTGATTTAGGAAGCCAGAATTTCTAATGGACTGAAATCTCACTACTCTGACAGGCTAGTTTTTGTTCTGCTTCTTCCAGTCCTGAAGCAGTGCTGCTTGCCAAGGCAGTCTAACCTGGTTTGATAGGGTGTCTGTTCCCAGCTGAACTCCGTGAAGACTGCTTTCACTGGGGAGATGTCAAGGAACTGAGGTTTTCATTCAAGTCTATGGTTTTGTTTTCCCATAAGAGTCCAATAAGACTCCTAACGCTCCTCTATAACAATCCCACTGCGTGCTTTCCTCTTTCTTTTTTGATAGAATTTAAGACAGTATGTGGACTGTAACAAAAAATGGTTCTGTACGTTTGTGGGCAAAAGATAAACTGTAAGAAAAGATATTTTGAAATGCACTGAAAATATTTTTGAAAACCACTGAAAATATTTTGTCTTTTGAGTCACAGGTTCCACATCATCTTGATGGTAACACAAATGGAATTACAATTTGTATAGCAGCACACTGGTGACACATCTGGTTATTATTCCCAGGTGATTGGTCAGATGTGAGACGGGTATAGGAAATAAACACAATATTCATTTTGTCGCAGGCTTATCATACCCACAAAGTACAATGAGGTGTAAAAGGAAGTAAAAAATAAATTGGCACTATCTTTAGAACATAATGTAGATCATTCTGAGGTTTCTGGCCTAACACAGGCAAGCAGGCAGAACAGGTGAAATCATTCTGCCCTACATCTGGGAACACCGTCACTTACATTTGTTCTCCACGCTTTCTCAAAGCCAGTAGGCTTCTGAAAAAATACCTGCCAGAGTCACCATGAATATCAAAATGTGTGAACTGAATAAACACATGTATACAGGCAAATGCATTTGTATGTTTAAGTGTTTGTAGATGTATTTAAGCATATCTATGGGGTATGTATCTTGTTCCAGCATAAGCTGCAGTTGATGCATGATGGTGTTACCTTAAACATCTGGTTGAACTGTAACTGTTAGGCAGAATAGATGGGCTGATGTAAATTACAGATTGCTACAGTTCACCGAGACCTTATGGTTCTTGCAAGTATTGAAAGGTACAGATAGAACAGCAGATAATTAGATGTTTTGTTAGTTACTTGGCAGGAGGTTTTGTGCCTTTCCTATTTGTGAAATGTGTAATGAAACCTTTTTCCAGGGCAGCCCTTTTTTTTTTAGGTAGGCTCTAAATACAGCATATTGCACACACTTCGTATCTGGGGAGGAGAGAAGCAGGTGGGTTATGGAGAACGTACTTTGTGGTGTGTGTTGGATGCTGACTGGGAGGGGTTGGGAGGACAACTCTTTCTGAGCTGCCTGTAGGATGGAGCAGTGCTTCCACTGATGATACTAACTGGCTGATACTACGTGAAATGTCTCAAGCACACATTTTAGTGTCCAGTGCACTGAAGTTTAATGTGTACAGACCTCTCATACTCGGGGAACTCTAACAGTCCTTGCCCTGTTCTTGCCTTACCTAGCTGAATTCAGCAGCAGCAGTTAGTGCTGTAGATTCCAAATAGTTTGTAATGCCTCTTAGAGGCCAGAGTCCTGCTGGTGGACAGTGTTTGGGCAGAAAAAGAGAACTAATCACTGGGATAGAGTTATATAAAAGGATATGTATAATTAGCCCATCCTCCTCATAGGGGGAAACTGTGGCTGTAGTCAGCTTAAATTTTTATTGTATTGAAGGAATTCCTCACAGAAAGTCTTCTACCATGACTGGCACCATGTTGTAGTTAGCCCCGTGTAGAAGTTCTGTAGGCAGCTTCTGTAAGTTCAGACACGTGCCCTTTGTGCTTAGTGCTCTTCACAAAGCCCACATCAAAACTGGCAGTTTCATTTGCCAGAGGCACGCTCTTAATCCTTGTAGATGGAGGTGGCTGACTAGAACTGTTACTGTTGTCTAACAATTTAGTTGGAGATTTTAAGAATATTGGCAATTTGTTTTTTCTTAAATTCTTTTTTCACACAATGCTAATTATTATATTTTCTTTGCCAAGCTGAAGTTTTCACGTGCCATCTGCTCTTACAGTGCTGGCATGTAGCACTATTGCCTGTACTCACATTGAAGTTTTTCATGGAGCTTGAATTTTCCCCCCGCCTCATGCTTTTTAATTATTAAGGTGTTTAGGATTCACAAGATACACTTTGATATCTAATGACATATCACCTTGGATAAAATCGTAACGCTGAAGTAACGGGGCTGGGTGGAGGTACATGTTCCTTGGGATTGTTCATTAAGCTTTATTGGAGGGGAGGGGGGAGAAACAACAACTACAAGAAATGATAGGCTATTAACATAGCTAGAACATCCACAAAATATTGAAAATAACCGTTATCTGCCTCACTTCTTTGTAAAGTGCAAATGCTGTTTCTTCTAATCCTAAGTTTTAACTTGTACAAAGATATATTTGGAATTACATTTCTGGGTCAGTGGAGAGAAGTTACCGGTGGCTTTAGCACTTAACTGTGTGTCAGCAAAGGCACAGCGCCTACAGGAGGTACTGATGCTTTCCTCGTGGGCACAGCTTCACCTCTGAGCTGGTTTTGTTTTAATAAACGCGTCCACATCGAGCCCAAACCCGTCTTGCTTTAGCAGAACGCGACTTGACCCTTGCAAAGCCTTGTACCTGCTGTAACGACCCGGGCTGGGGCGTGATGGAGGGGATGACGCTGTGATCGCAGAGCTGCCTTTCACTGCCGAAGCGCTGCCTTCGGGGGGGAGCACAAGCGGTGGAAGAGAAGGAAGACCTTTAAACCTCGAAGCTCTGCAGACGGCAAACGGGAGGGCTCCGGGCACGCAGTGCCGCAGGCGGTCGGTGTAGGAGCGCGGTGGCCACCCCAAAGAGCTGGGGGAGCCCCACGCGAGGGAAGGGGCCCCGGGTCGGCACAGTGGCAGAAGCGGTCCCGAGGCTGGGCTCTTCCTCCTCTTCCTCCCCGAGGCTCTGGGCGCTCACATCAGCCGCTGCTCCTCGGCGGGGCCGCCCTCCTCGGCCGGCTGCCCGGGGCCACCGCGGCCCCAGTCGCGCTCGATGTAGAGGTGGTAGGGGTCGTGCTTGGACTCCAGCTTCCGCGAGCGGGTGTAGGCCAGGATGAGCGCCCCGGCCAGGCAGCCGTAGAAGACCATGATGAGCAGGATGTACAGCGAGGCATCTCCCCCGGGGCCCTGGCCGGCCGCCGCGCTCCCGTTGGTGCCGCGGCGCAGCTCCCGCAGCAGCGACCCCAGCAGCGCCTGCAGCCGCCGCGCCTCGCTGCAGTTCATGGCCGGGATGGGAACGGGGCCCCGCGGCTGAGCCCCTCCGCTCGGCAGCTGCTGGCCGCAGCCTCTGTGCCGGGAGGCTCGGGGCCGTGCCAGCCCTTTGGGATGGCTCCAAGCTTCGCTCCAATCGGGAGCGGGGAGAGAGCCTTTAGGGCTGCTTCCTTACGGTGCCTAACTTCATTGGGACGCGTGTTTGTATGCCAGAAAGGATAAAATCATCTAATTCTGTTTGAAAGGTGCAGCCTGGGAAAGAAAAAAAAAGAAAGCAGCCGAGCAATCCTCATGCCTGTGCCCCTGGGAGCAGGTCCTGTGCAGGTGAGAGCACTGGGCACTGCTGAGCACCAGCTGGGCTCCCTCTCCCCTTAGCAGGGAATGGTGACGGAACTAAGAAAAATCTGTTCTGCTCAGAGCAGTGCGAGCTGAGACCCCCTGCTCTTCGGTTCCCTGAAGTACAGTGGCAAGATCTTTCATGATTTTTTGTAACTACTTGGGAAAATGCAGACCCACTGACATAAAGCCAGAGAGGAGCTGGTTTTCCTTAAAGCCTCTCTTTTTAACTTGCTCCAGGAATAAGTACTAGTAAAATGGGGATGTTTCTACCATGATGTATTCTCCATCCTTTTTTTTTTCCCTAAGGGTTAAGGTTCATTGTTTCTTGTTTCTGCATTAGCAAAATATAACTGAGAAATCCTCTGGTTTAAGGGTAATTGTGGTGTGTCACGTCTCTTATGAACAAAGCTTTTGGTTCAGGTACTTTGTAGGCATCTTGCTATTTCATTGTCTAAGGAAGGCCTTCTGGAAGTGTATTGGTGGCTGAACAACAGAAGTAAAGAGTGTTTTTTGTTGCCTTGAACAATTTTCTTGGCACCTTTCAAAGTAAGGCCCCTACTTTTCAGTAGCTGTTAGTGGGCTGAATGTAGGTTAAAACTGAGTCAGACTGACTTGTTAGAAGTGAAGCTCGGGTTGCGTAGCGTTTGTTTGCAGAGCTCCGTAAGAAGTCCCTGTCACCACCTGCACATTTCTGCCCTTCAGAACAATATTGTTATTGTGTTACTGTAAGCGTTCAAAGCAGTGATGCAGGTTTTTAACAAGGCAAAAAAAGGACTCTAAAAGCCAGCTCAGCTTCCCACGTGGATCTGGATGTGGAGCTGTGACTGCTGGTGCTGGTTTTGGGAGGGGGTGTGGATGTGAAGCAGATGGCGAGGTGGGTGGCTGGAGATGGCACTGCTGCTGCTCCCCCAGCACTGGGGTGCTGTTTTCCCTCTGCTTGCTGCCAGCTGCCGGTGTAACACTTCTGTCACACTTGCCAAGCCCGCTGACCAGCTCTCCTGGCCCAGCTGCGAGCCTTGCAGTAGGTGCACCTTCCATCCTTTGCTGTCCTCTGCGGTGGTGTAATTCTCCACAGTAGCAGCAGGATGGAAATCTGGTCCAGAAGTTCTTAGGACTAAGCCTGCCCTCACACAAGTCATGTGGTATGCCCCTAATACTGAAGTTGCCAAATCCGTGTTAGGGTAGGGTTGTCTTTTAATCCAAACCAGTGAGATGAGCAATGATCACATTGTGGTGAGGCTGTTGTCAGTGGCCCAGATGCCGATGTCCCACTGGAAGGAAGTGGGGGAAAAATGGCAAGAAAATCTTTCATGCTGACAGAAACATATTATAGGGAGGGGCAAATTGTAGCTTGCCACATGTAACCTCCCTGATGGTACCAGATAGTTCCCTGTCCCAGGAAAAGAGCCTGGCCCAGGAAGAATGCTTGTACTGTGCTTTAGATTACACCAGTGTGAGAAAAAGGGCTACAGGCTTCTGAAGAATGAAATCGGAATGCAAAATGGTTTTAATTTCTGGGACTTTATCTCCTTCCTGTGGGTGATGCTTCAGAAAAGCAGATGTGCAGCCACGTTAGTGGCGGCTGTGCAGCGTTACCGCAAAAAAGCAGCGTGTTAAGGGGAGTCACAAGCCAAGCACAAGGCAGGTCTCAGCTGCTGCATGTGAGGGAAATGTGTTTGGAATGCAGCAACCTTACAGATGGGCTTTGGGGGGTAATTCCCCTAAGCTGCCTGGGGCAGCTGGGGTGGGTATTGTATTTCAAACAGGGACAGAGTGGCCCTGTTTTAATGACCCTGGTTAAAGTTTGTAAAAGCAGGCTCATCAGGAGAGGTTGGGTTTGCTTAGACTTGAAAGACAAAAAGTAAAGTAGGGCAGGCAGCTGGAGAGAACAGTGATCCTATTCTTTGTGTTCACTCCCTGGGGGAGCACCGTAAGTAATAAACTGATCCATATCCAACAGGAAAGGTTTAGGTTAAATACCACGTTGTTTAAAACAAACAAAAACCTCAGCAACACCTCCTGGGGCTGGGACTCTGTTGTGAAGTGCTGGAACAGTATGGGGACTCACCCAAAACGTAGCTGGGCTTGTTTTATTCTTAAATAAGCTCAACAGAAACCTGGTGGTGGTGGTGTTTCAAAATGGGAGAACAGGTGGAAAAAAAATCTAGTTTTTGTTTTGTGTTGTTTTGTTGTTGGGGTGGTTTCTTGTTTTTTTTTTTTTTCCCCTTCTTTAAATGCATAGGTGTGGGCTGAGGACCAGTGTGCCCCGGAGCTGTCTTTGTTTAATTTAGTTAGTACTGGCCTAATGTCAAGACTGCACACTTCAAACTAAACACAGTTTTGGACAAATTACCTATGGTAATCAGCTGCGTGCTTTGTTGAAACACTTTTTGGTCAATATCCAACAAAACAGGTCTGATTTTCTTCCAGATATCTCTTCCCCAGTAAAGGAGTAGCATGATTCTAGGTGTACAGCTCCCAGTAGCAAAGCAATGGTGCAGAGAAATCCAGCACCCCGCCTCTGTCAGAACTCACCCAAGTCAAATGAGGTGACAATGACGGCCCAACAACAAGTGTGGTTTTTAGTATGGTCAGTGCTGCTCCTCTATGGCTTATGTAATCCTATCGCGTTGAAAACAAGCCTATCAACGTCCCACTTTGCAGCAGCAGTGAATTAACTGGAAATGAGATTTGTTTGTTCCTGGTAACTTCACACTACTGTCAAACACCTGGTGAGTCCGCTCTTCAGCATTCCTGCAAGCAGCAACGGCAAGTTTTGTTGATTGCATTTTGTAAATCATCTTTGTGGTACTTCATGCAAAAGAAGCACCATTTTTTGTTTTGACCTTCTGATGCTTAAATGTTACCCTCCAAAAGGGAAACTGATTTACTCATATGTAAATGGTGCTTAGCCAGTAGCAGGCTCAGGGAATTTTGCAATAACCAGAAGTTACCTTTTGCACTGTAGTTACTCAAAGCTAACAGTCTGGGAGGTGGGAGGGTGGCTGTTTTGGTTTTGTTCTGACTGGGGACTGACTAATGACCCCCTTTCTCAACTTGTCTACTCTGTATGCAGCCCTGAAGCGCTAGACAGGAGCTGCAGTTCCTCGTGCTGGCTTACCGGGGGGTTCTCTGCTCCTTGTTACTCTCAAAGCCTTCTGGTGTTGTACTGGGCACCCAATTACACAGGGTTTGCGAAACCCCACGTAACCTACTCTTGTGGGACTAACTTGTTCCTTTCTCTGTTTATACTTTTCTCCCTTGCAAGCATTTAGGCCAGCCTCCTGTTACGTGCAATGTTAGTGTTGCGTTATCTAGAGGAAGTGAATCACTTCCCCCAGCCCCTACCCAGGGATCAGTGTCAAAGCTGTCCTTGAGAGGTGCTCGTGTAGCCTTCGTTCATTCTGATGCTCTAGGGACTTTCAGTGACGGTGACCTTGAGCAACCTCAAGTTCCTCCTTGAATAAAGGATTTGTTTAAAAGTTGTGGTGTTTTTCTCAACATGTCCCTTAGTGTATAGACTTTTTTTGTAAACCTTTTCCACTGGAGACAGCTCTTTTGTGCCTTTGTTAGGACAACAAAGCCATATGCAGCTGAAGGTTAATCGGAACTTGTTATGGGCCACTCCTGTTCAGGCCAGCTAAACTCAACTTCTTCAGCCTTTCTTTGTAGATGAAGCTTTCAAGCCCCCCTGTGACTGTTGCTATACTCTGTCTGTCTGTAGATACCCTATGTTTTTGAAAGTAGAGAGACTAAATACCATCTGTGCCTGAACTGGGCCCTTCCTTTCTTTTTGAACTCGTTTCTCAATCTTGTTTGAAGATGACTTCAAACTCTGAGTCTGTTTTTTGGAGACTCAGAGTTGTTTGGAGACTTGCAGTTGTTTTCATTTCTCTGGAACCTTCAGGTTTAACAAATGGACTGCTTTCTCAGTCTTCAGTCCCACATCTCCTGTCCTTTCAGTTAAGCACTGGGTATGTCAGGTAATGGTTTTGAAGCCATATCCTGTCACGTCATCTGCATCCTAATTCCTTCTAATGAGAGCGACATTCTCACACATACTGTTCCTTATGTCTCTACAAGTTCTATCACAAAAGGATTTACAATTAATTAGAAATAAGGATGACATTCTTACCAAAGTGCAAATGTAATAATTTGCAAGTAAACTCTACGTTACATTTGAAGTAAGCCCGTTGTTACCCCTCCATTTTTTTTCCCTTCTCCAAAAATGCTTGAAAAGCTGATGTGTATTGAATACTTTTGCAGCATATCTGCATTCAGTTTCGTAAAAGATAAACTAAGCCTGCCCTACACTTGTTTTCAGCCTTTGTAGTACGTTGATTTCGTGAAGGTTTGCTCAGCTGCAGAGAGAATGGGAGGTGCTGAACAGTAACTGGAAATAACATGCAATACATAAAGACCTTCCAGAACACAACTTCTTTAACCATTTCAACTGTATTCCATTTTTGAAATGTGTGTGTATATATATATACTGAAAATAGCAATTCTCAGTCAGCCAAGACACAGAAGGTACCCAGAGTCTAGATAAAATACATTTCATATAAATACATTCATGGTTTAAAAGAAAATCATACAACTTGCTGACAGGTCCAAGTGCAAGTAACTTCCTTACACATTTAAACACTTCTGTGATGCTAACAGGCTGTCTAACCATTATTTAACAACGACTGATTTTAACCATGGAAAAGTTGGTGACATAGGTCCAGGACTGAGTCACTTGAAAAGGTGCTAATGATACAGAAAGTAATTCTGTTGTCATAAACCGATGTATGTGTCTTTATATATATGCTCTGTATTCTAATATTCTTAATGTAATTAGGAATATTAGAAAAGCTGGTTTTTGGTTCCTTTTGGTGACTGTTCTAATTCCATGCACAACTAGGTGCAGGAAGGTCTGTGTACTAGATCTGCTGTTTCCCTTTCCCCCTCAGGGTTCTTGGAAGATGGACTGGCAGTGTTCTGGACTGGCCAGAGAAGCTAAGCATGGGGAACTTTCAAGTTGGTCCCAAGGAAAAGGGGCAGTTTGGTTGACCAGTATGTAGCCATGATGTATTTTAGCCAAAAGCTGTTTGAGCTGGAGGAAAAAAAAATACACATACATGCGAGAAAATAAAAACTTGCCCTGAAATTGCAAGCTAGTACGTTAAAGGGCAGCATCGTACAAAATCTTTTACTTTCTGTACAGTGACAATAACAAATAATTTTCCTTTTTAACCATCATATACACAACACATTATGAATAGAAGAAATCTATAAATACTTTAAAATTAATTTGTCATATATAGCAGTTGAGCCACACCTGTACAAAATGTATGCAACATATATAAAATGATTAAGAAAAGTGCAAAGTAGAACAGTATCAAGAGCCTCCACTTTTTACAGCATTTACGGTTCAAGTGTAAAGAGCTAGCAGGGATGCAGGAGCTCAGGTACTAACAAGTCAAAAGAGACACAGTACAGGATGCTGCACACAAAATGATAAACTATTATTAAGTTATAACATCTCACTTCAGCACATCTACAATTTCCAGTTAATAAAAGAACATTTTTATAAGGAATCTCTATGTAGAGTGATTTGTCCCTGTTAACAAGTCCCTTAAAACAAAGATTTCCCCAGCCACTGCGTACTTTCCCATAAGTAAAATAAAACTATGTGGAGAAACTACTGTTGTTTCCTGGTTGTCTTGTTTTGGTTACCATATTGTAAAAGGTGAACAGAAATACCTTTCTGTAACATAGATATTTATATTCTGATCCTGTAAATTACACAGAGATAACTTGTACCATTACTCACATCTATGTGAAGGTCCAGAGGATCAGGCCCCCTCAAAAATAAAATCAACTGAGTTTCAAATCTTAGAGACAACTGCCCATCAATTTCATCATTTGCCAGTCAGGATGCAAGTTTTGCATTCTGCATTCGGCTGATGTTTTCTCATCAGAACCTCCTGCAGTAAGGCAAGTCTTTGTTTTTTGTTTTTAAATGCTGTATGTCCTAATGTGAAAGCTCTGCTTGAATTAAAACGTGGTGGCAAGTAAAAGATGTATTTGGTGAGCTGAAATTTGAAATAGTTGATTCAATGGTCTTGAGCAAAACTTTCAAATAACTTGTTTTTAGAAGGCTTTTCAGTTCACCTTTATTTCAATAAGTATACTTTGTATTTTCTTTTAGGCACTGTAAATACTGAAGATAACTGAGGTGCAGAAGAATCCATCCATTCTCAAGCAGTACATTACTAGTGGTCTCTAGCAAGTTCTTGACCCATGTTGTTTTCTTATTTTTATTTTAAATGGAGACAGTTAAGCTTTAAATACACATTTTGTCCCCACTAAGTATCTTACTATGATAGAATCATCAAAATTATATTAATGTTTCTCTTTGAAATGTACATCAGACTTCACAGTCAATTAGGGAGAAATTGCAAGCAGTCTGAATATGCTAGAGAAACAATAAGAATAACATTATCTGTCCATACTGCTTCACATAATTATGTCTGTCTCAAAACTGGAAATGATGACATGAAACTGAAGCACATTAAGGTTTTCTGCTAGTAATTATGAATTTGGAGTCTAAGATCTTTGCTCTCATTAGAGATTATAAGAAACATTCATCCATTTGGTGTATTTTCTGGATCCATGTGATACCTACTCTATACAAAGACGTCCAAAATCAAGGCATGAGAAGGAACCTTCTGCACAACCGTCTAGTCAACAGAACTTGTTTATTTGCCTCCATACATTCTTTCAATGTCATTGAGGTAATGGTTCTTCAGTTCTTTCCGTTTCAACTTGAAAGCATCTGTTACTAACCCAGTCTCTGGGGTCCATGGTTCAGGGCTTAATCGTACTTTGATGGGTATTTCAAACCTTTCTAATTTCACTGCAGGGACAAGAAGAAACAAAAGCGTAACGTTGTCAAATGGAACATTCACTCTACCTAAAAACTTAGGCAAGCACTCTAAAACTTGTGTAATATGGTGTCCTATTGATGGAGTAACCTTAAAGAAGGTACACAAGCAAACTTAATTGTGTACCAAAGCTCAGTGCTGATTACTGTACAAATATCCTAATAACTTACTGTATTTAGCTTGTATTGGATCTGAGAGTGTAAAAATCTAAAGCTTGCAACAAAGGAGTTTGTAGCCTGAAGATCTGACTACTGTCACAAGAGAATATGCTGAGTTAGATCACTATCATAGGAACACAGTAATAACTGTATTAACTCAGGTTGGTTAGATGTACTGCATATTTACTTCTATACCTTCTGTGCTTGAGCAATTCTTCCCCATACTTTTATTTCCTAAAAGATTGTTTAGGGTTCAAAATGAAGGGGCTTCTCTGTATTTTTGTCACAGTAGTCACTTACTCTCCCTTCAAGCTGGAACCAGACGCTTGGTGCACGCACACAGCATCATTACAACAAGCTGCTCCTATCTCTTGCCCAGGTTGAAGAGGGGTGAGTAAGGGAGGAGGTGGGGAGCTGCTACAGTGCCTGCCCTGCATCAGGAACAGGGTAGGGAGCTGCTGCATGTGCACTGCTTGATGGGCTTTGGTACCAGGTTCTGCGTGTAGGCCTGCAAGAGGACCCACTCAGTCTTGTAGCTGAATTTCTAGGACAACTTGTGGCAGCACAGCCTCTAGGTGGCAGCAAATACAGGGCAGTTGGGATGTCTGTTCTCTGGAGCTCTGTCTTCTGAACTTCAAACAGGTATCGGAAGGTACTGTTTCATCCTACTTAGTTACATGCCTGCTCATGATGAAGGTGCATTATGTTCTGCTAAAAGTCAGGATTGTCTCTGAAGTACTTTTGGAAAAAAATACTGTCTAGAAAGTAAAAAATGTATAAGCAGAGACTTTGAATAACAAATCTATATGAAGAATAATTACCTAGTTCATGATGGAATAACATTAGCATGTTTAAGCTCAAGTCATAGATCTACAAATTGATGAGGCTTTTGATCATTCACTTGCACTGTAGCAAGGAATAGTAGGCTTTAAGCCAATACAAACATAAGGGTCATGGTGGTTCAAAGCTGTAGGACACACAGTTGCAGAGAAAAAAGCTTAGAGATCTTGTTTAGCTAATTTTCTTACCAGCAAGTGTCTTGTAACGTTCCCTCCAAACTGACAGCCCCTTAGGTTCTTACTTTAACTGCATTAAATAAGCAACCTGTCTATAGACAGGTTAATTTAGAAATTAATTTTTAAAAGTCTCTATTTTCTTGAGGGGAAAAAAAAAAGTAGTGAATTCCTGGCATAACAGGGATGAATTTGATGTGGTGTTTGTCTGTGATAAAACTCTTCTAAGTTTTGGTAAAGGCAGAATCAACAGGCAGAAGGAAGAGAAGTTAGTAAGGATAGCTGAAAACTTCTGCTGGACAAGCACCATGAGATGGCTAACACACTATGCCACTTTACTTACTCTTGTCTGCCACTTCTTTAATTTCTCGCAGTATTTCAGCTTCCATTGCAGGATTGTTACAAATATCTACCCAGGTTCCACTTATACCTTTCTGCTCAGCTAACGCAGTCAGCTTCTTCTGATTAGGAACCACAAAACTGATCACGTAAGACTGGTCACTACCACAGGATGGCAAGAGAAGGAAGGAAAAAAAGATTAAAACAGTTGAAAGCTTCCATTTCAAGGAGTAAAACGCTTACTTGATGTTATATACACAGATCCACAGTGCTTTTTGAAATGCACTTATTCCCCCATACAGAGTTTTTCTTGTATGTTAGGTTTTCACAACTTCTGACCATCAAAGGTCAGGTTCTAAGTTAAGTGGTTAAGTTTGATCAGTATCATACTTAATGTGCAAAATTATAGCATAATTTAGCTTCCCAACTGCATCTGGTGCTTAAGTAGTTCTCTGCAGTTTCCCTTCATGTAGTATGTATAAGCAGGTGGAAGGAGGCACCCAGGCTATTTCCAAAACTCAGAGAGCTTTAGATCAGGTGCAAAATGTCCAATTAACTTTCCTCTGTTATTCTGACAGAAGGCCAAAGTACATGCTAAACTATACCTGTTTGGGGAGGAGAAGGGATGAAGCTGAAATGAATTACAAGAGGAGAAATGCCAACAGAAAAGCCCAGTTCGGGGGAATCTGGGAGCCTGTGCTACTTCAGAGATGCTCTTTATAGCTCACACTTGTTTCCATGTTTTCCACTTTTCAGTGGAAAACATGGAAAACTGTCGTATATCAATAGAAAAGTATATCAAAGGGTCAGAGCTTGCATTTCATGTTTACCCTAAATTACCTTTAAACAGTAAAACTAGTCTTACCTTTTGGCATAAGCACAGATATTGTCAATCAACGAACAGTTCTTCAGAGCTGCCTCTACTTTGCCCAGAGACACATATTCTCCTGCTTGTAGCTTTACCAAGTCTTTTTTACGATCTAGGAGTTGAAGGGAAAGAAGGAGAAAAAAAAACGTACTCCATTTAAACTTCTGCACTTCCACACTCATTTTCAATGCCACTACATATGTATTCTGTGCCATGCCATGTAAAGGTGTATTAAAAGGAGTTAAAGCATTTTACTCAAATTATAAAAAGGCTAATGCCATAAACGTATTCTGGAAACTTTATAAAGGCTTCTGTAAAGAAGTTTAGGTAGCACTACACCTGTCGCAAAACATGTATGGAAGTTATGGAGATTGTGATTTCAAAGCTTTGCAATGAATACCAAAATATTAATCTTACATTTACTCATCAAAGCTTGTGTGCTGAATTTAAATAGTACTAGCATTATATGAAACAACACCACTTCCAAAATGTTCTTATAATTGTGGAGACTTCTGGGAATGTGTTTTATAGTGTGATTTTGCAAGCAGGTAACCTTGAGTAAGATAAGGCCTGTCAAAGCCAACAGGATTAATAACATGCTTACAATTCTGTTCAGTCAAGACCTTGCAGTAGATTAAGAGAGCAAAAAGTGAGGCCAACCTATGATCTGCAGACACCCATCTGGATGAAATTCTCCTATATCTCCAGTACAAAACCACCTCTGACCGTTCTCATCAATGGAGAAATCTTCTGTTGTTTTCTCTTCATTTTTAAAATAGCCCATTGAGACATTAGGTCCACCAATTATTATTTCTCCTCTAGGGTTAGGCTTGTCTCTATTAGTATAGCCCCCTGGAAAGAAAACAGAAATCCGCACACTATTATTTTCAGGTCATGTATTCTACTGCCAACAAAATGTTTTGAAACTTCAGGTTAAAGCATGCACACAGAATAACAGCTACTATCAAAGGTTAAGAGCAGTTACTTCATATGCGATACCTAGCCAAGCAGATAGGCAAGGAAAATAGCTAAGCAGCGATTAAATTAGTTGCTCTGAAGTCAAAACACTTAATGCTCACCTTCTTGCCAGTCTCTCAGTCTTATTTCACAGCAAATAAGAGGAGCTCCAACTCTGCCAGTGCTATAATCAGCAACTTAGGGAAAAAACAAGGAAGAACACAAAGATTTTTTCATGTTGAAATATAAACTCAAACCATAGATAGGAAGACAGCTTAACTGCAATAAAGTAACTTGAGATAAGAGCTACCGCTATTCTGACTTTACCTTAATAAATAAATAAATAAATACATATATAATGTATTCCCAGAATTGTTTAACTACCTTCTGTAATTGTTCCTGCTCCACATGTTTCTGTTAATCCATAGCCTTGACCAACAGGACAGCAAAAACAGATGTTCATGAATCTTTGTGTTTGAGGCGAAAGTGGTGCTCCCCCAGAAAGCATCATGCGGACATTCCCTCCTAGTAGTGCCTTGACTTTCTTAAACAACAGCCTTGAAGGGAAGGAAAAAGTATTTAAGGATCATTCATTCACATCACTTTTATAAAAGAAATAAGAGACAATCCTTCTTCCTACCTGAAACACCTTAAAAATAACTTAATCATTCATGGACATTAGTGGACAGCAGGGGTAATCAAAAACCTTACCTCCTGTGTAACACTTGAAGATGGCAGAATTCCTATACGCTACCCAAATAGACATTAGATTCTATCAATTAAAAAAAAGGAAATCCAATGAATGGATTTACCTAGTCACCTGTTCTGAACATTAGTCCTTCTGAGGCTGGAGAGCAGCCCTGCAGAAAGGACCCTGGGCATTCTGAATGCGAGGCCTCAGCGTGCCCTGGCAGCCATGGGGGCCACCCCTACCTGGAGTGCCTCAAGCACGGCCTGGCTAGCTGGGCGAGGGCAGGGATCATCTGGGGCAGCCTCACCTCCAGCACCGTGTGCACGTTTGGGCAATGCAACATCAGAAGGAAATAAAGCTATTAGACGGCATCTAAAGGAGGGCTAGGATAGGGTCTGATTCCTGTGTGGAGCCAAGGGTTGGACTTGATGATCCCCGTGGGTCCCTTCCAACCCAGGATATTCTGTGATTGCCAGTAAATGTCTCCTCCCTGTCTCCTGTAAGAACCTGAATTATTTCAGTTTAGTTATTAGATCATATTTGCATGTTGCAATAGAATTCTTACATCAGATAGTTCAGATGATTATTCTTTTAGACTGTTAATGAGTCACAATGAAAAAAGTACGGTTTGACCATGATCGATACTTACATGTTGCACAGAGGTGCATCATATCCCCTTTTGATTTGTTCTAATTTGTAGTCATAGCCTATCTTGAACAGAGTTCTCTGAATGTAGTTCATCTCTTGAACTTTGCTCATAACATTTTTATAAATTCGGTCCATTATTTCCTACAGTGTTCAAAAGAGCAAGGAAGATTACCACATAGACTACTATTTGCAATTTTCATGCTACAAATAATGATTAAAAAAAAACCACAATTACTCTTCATTTTAAACAGGTAGTACAGCAAGAATGAAAATACCTGCATCATTGTTTAAGCAGTGCTTAACTCTAATGTTTCTAATGTGTGATCAGTCAGTCAATTTATAGACCACTGGCTTGGAGCTGTTTTAAATGGGTGGGATGAAGTGTTGAAAACGCAGTACAAAAAGCAGTGACTTATCCTCACTTTTCTCCACTTGCTTAGATCTCCTCAAAACAGTATCACTTAAGAGGAAGAACCCTCACGCTGTAGTTTACAGCTTATTTTAGCAAACTTGCCTTGAATGAGGTATACATATAAGTTAAGGGCAAGTGAGTGAGTAGCCACTGTGGATCTTCAGACATACTGCAGTAATTCATAGTTCCTTTTCTGCAAACTGCTTTCTAAACCTCGGATTTCATTTAAAATACTTCCCACCCCTTGTTCTAAAGATGTCTTCTCTGTCACCCCAGCAACATATCTTGGGTAATGTCATAATGTAATAATGTAAACAATGAAACAGCAAGTTTTACCAAGAACACCTTAATCTGTACCCAAAGCATGACAAACTGATTTACAAAACCTTGACTTCAAGTTTAGCTAAATCTCTCTGCTTAAGCTTTGTATATGCCATGGAAGATGAATCATGCCTAGGAGTCCTGAAGCTGTGCTTTATTCATGGCAACTGGTAAGCACAAGGGAATGAAGTAAGAAATTTCATTTCATCACTTCCTTTTCCAAGAGAATTTCCAAAAGCCAGATAGGTATTTTAAATTCATTACCAGAATTCATGGCAACTTTTTGGAAATACTGCAATGGCGTGACAAGGTATGCAGCATCATAAAGGCCAGAACAACCAACTAACAGCTATTGCAACATTCTGACTCAATTCAATACTTAGGAATATTTGTGCCTCTGGATTCTGTTATAATTTTCTTTTTTGTTCCTTATGCATTCTAATTACTGGTGATGTTATCATATTTTGATGATAAAAACAAGACAATACAGCTGGGAATCAAAATATTTCTCAGGCAATGTTAGTTGTGTTCCTACTAGGACTTTCTGAAGGGGTTTCCTCTCTACTATAAATTGTTGGAGTCTAGATCCTTTATGATAGTAAGTCTCTGGAATCAAGACATTTAGGCAGGGTTCAGCACTATCACTGTTAGCATTTCACAGGTCTGCAGTTAATTCACACGAACTTGTCAGCATGTTTATTTTGTTTGCTTTTCTGGCCCATACACTTTTTTACATTCCTTCCAAAAAGGGATTATGTTTATATTTTAAATTTACACTTTTTACTAGCAGTCTAACAGTTCAGTTTTCCCTAAAAAATAAATTTAAATGGCTATTTTACAAAAAAGTTGAGGCTCTAAGTGATTCATTTTCACTCCGTGAATTACTAAGAAAAAGATGTAACCTATGTATATTATTAATATTTTAAAAATAGCAAGTAAGTAATTGATTCTAAAACTTTTGGCTACTCACAAAAGACTCTGCAGAACAACCAAATCCATGATCAATCAAAACTCCATGTTCCTAACTAAGACCAAATCCTCCTCCCCCAACCCCACCTGCCAGTGCGGCAGAAGCTAATGCTACTGGCTTTCTGAGCTACAGCTGTGATATAACCATAAAAGAGGGAAATGTGTCTTCAGGGCACACATGGAAGCTTTTTGCAGCAGAAAGAAGAAAATATTTGTGGGGTGTATTTTTTTTGTTTGTTTGTTTGGTTGGTTGGTTGTGGTTTTTTTTGATAGCACCAAGACCTTTGGGAATAGAGAAGCTTGGTCACCTAAAGGCTGCAGATACAACAGTTGCAGTCTCTGGATCATTTTTTTCTTATATGAGGAGACTAAACAGGGGCCTGCTTACACTGAGAACAGCATGAGACTTTGCTTGCAGGCAAAGCAGCTAAAAGCAAGCACCCTGACAGCTGCAACAGCAGAGCTTAACTTGCCAAATTGTGTATCTCTGCCAAAAGCTGGTCTGTTTAAAGCCTCAATCTTTGACAAATCCATGCTGCTCTCTCCTTGTGCAAAAGGAACTTTCAGACTGGGAATGCCAAAGACCTTCTGTGGCCTGTTGTTGCTTCAATAAGCCCAGTAAAACATCACTTGAAAAACTACTAAAAAAACATTTCCAGTTTTGGATCAAAAAAGGTCTTGGCCTAAACATACGTATATTCTTGTGCTCGTCTGCAGTTCTCCAACTCAGGCAATGCCAACTGGGATTTCTATATTCTACTTCCTTGCGTTACACACACAAAAAAGGAAAAAAACCTTGGTAGACAGGCATGCTAACATGAACAAGGCAGAAGGCACCATTTTTGCTAAACATACATGCGTCTGCATACTTACAGGCACAGCTGCCATCAGTGTAGGCTTAAGTACAGTACAGTCTCCTTTGCTTCCTTTCTTAATTTTACTTGACTGTAATAAGGAGAAAATGTTAATTTATGAAGCTGAAAACCAGGCAGCTCTTCAAAGAAAGACAAAAACGGAGGGAGACACGGTAATGTAATTTGTTTATATCTCTTCCCCTTTCACTCCATATAACATTTCCTGCTTAAAATGTATATTGTTTTCCATCATGATTGGAAAAAGTACTGATTAACAGCGATTTCAACCAAAATATCAAATGTTTTACAAGTCCAACTGGGTAAAGCAAGTCCACCTTGTATAACTTTTTCTTCTGTTTCCTCCCTCTTGTTCTTGCACTCTCCTCCATTTAACTCCAGGAGTGTTTTGTGGTGTGGTGTGCTATTGTTGTTGGTTTGTGTGTTGATTTTTTTGGTTGGTTGTTTTTTGTCTAAAACAGTCTCTATATGAGCAAAATGTGCGGAAGCTTTATTTTCTAGCTTAATTTGCTCTTATTTATCTTAATTGGTAAATGGAATAAGGCAAAAAGCTAAATAGAAGAGTTATGATAATGGGGTAAAAAACTGATAAGACTGAAAACTGATAAGACTGAAATCACTTTAAGCAGCCTTATGTTCAGTTAGTATATTAATAGCCGTTCATATCCTGATATTCCAATAGATAATGCTACATTTATTAGGCTTTTAGGTTTCTTAAGTATCAAAAAAGCAAAAGTTTAAATAAACGTTTATATGGTGTGACCTGCAGCTCTAGTTCTACCAGGAATGTTAATTTGCATCATTTTCTGAAAAAAAAAAAAAATTCGGAAGTATACCGTATACATCAACATTTCTTTACTGGAAGAGAATAGCTAATCAAGAAGGATGTAGACTGTGAAAGCTTAACTTTGCTTTTGCCTTTTCCCCTCCTCACCTGATCCGATAGTGTAAGTGGAGAGGAATATCCAATCCTGCAGCCGTAAGTGATGCAAGAAATTTCTGCTGTCAATTCCAATACATGGGCCAGGGGCAAATAACCAATGTAAGTATCCTTCGGTCTAGTAAAGGAAAGGATTATCTAATTAACAGTGATGCACAAATGGACTGAAAATACTGCGTAATTGTTTTATGCTGTATTTAGGTTTGTTTTGTTGTTTTTTTAAACTTGGATCACAAGTGAGGCTTTTTCTTCTGTATGCAAGAAAGGTGTGATTTTAAAACAGTTTAACAACTAAATTGGTAAAGTCCTACCTTAGTGAAATCAGTATGGATTACAGGGTCTGCCTTGTTTTCTAGGAAACGCAAAGTTTCCTTAGTGCTGCTCCATTGCCATTTCTCCTTGTGGGAGGTTTCATTCCCAGTACCAAATCAAGAATGAAATCAGTATTTTAAAAGAATCACCAATGATTTACAGATCCTTATGTCATAGCATCTCCTTCTAAAATAAATTAGTGAAGAGCTGATCACTGACTTACAGAGGCTTATTTCAGGAAATGCAGAGATTTCTCAGGAAGAACCTTAGAGCTGTTACTTTACAGAAGCTTTCAGCATCAGGTCAGAAGTGTTTCTGTATCTTACCAGGAAAGGAGTTTAACATAGGTTATTTTAGCTATTAAATTCTTTGTGAATGCAATAACAAAGACATCCACATTCATGAAGAATTTCTTCAAAATATTAATGATTTTTTTTTTGCAATTGGCTATACTATAATCAAAGCAATTTATTATTTCTGTCCTCATTTCAGTGGAATATACTTGAGCAGATTCTGCAGTATGTGTATTATCCATCCAGCAGTGGACTCTCTAAATAAATGGAAGTGGCAGGCTTTGGCATACTTCCTGAAGTGATTCTAGCTGCCTGAAAACATCTAGCAAAAAAAGTTTCCTGAGTTTGACTAAATGAGGAATTTCTTTATCTGATGATGTCTTTTAATGCATAAAAAAGTGCAAAGTCCATCACACACCTGTAGCTAAAGGTGAGAGGAAAACAAAAAGGTAGAGTAGAAAAAGCATGTGGGACAAGATATAGAAGATCAGAGTAGGTTCACAAACACAAGACCTACTTCATATAAATTAAAGATTAGTGGGCTCACAGTGAAATCAAGGAGCTTGCTACCATCTGGTGCCAGCAACAGGCTTTCTATAAATGTAGGCACTTTTGGAGGTTCTGTTTTACCTCTGCACACACACATGACACCCAAGTGTTTCTTACCCCAGCCCAGGTATTCTCTCGCATTGTCCCGTCATTCCAGCTATCAAGTTTTTGTGCTGCATCATCACTCCTTTAGGTCTCCCCGTAGAGCCACTGGTGTACATTACTAAAGCCAAGTCTGTAGGAACAGGTCTGCTTGGCGGAATGCTTGCTGCAAAATGCAAAAGAAAAACTGCATTAATACTTTCTAAATTTTTATTTCTGTAATTAACCAGTGGGAAAATTCTGGTAGTCAACCAGTGTGAAACAGATACTTCAGGAATGGCAAGCGCGATGTACTGCTAAGTTGTCAGTCATGGTTGCAGAAGGGAGTGATGAAGAGAGTTGTGGTCTCCTTTTAAGAAGATGTGAGGGAAGGCAGATTTCCAAAGCAGTAACCAGTACTGGGGCATCTACACAATCTGGGTGGCACTTTTACCATTACGTTTTATAGCTGTCTGCAATTTTCATAGAAAAAGCCTGCTGAAGATCAAGTAAGTCTGTCAAAGGCAGTGAAGGGGAGAAATATTGGTGAGAAACAACAGATTGAAAACAGACAAAAAGCCGTAAGTCATATTTTCTGTCAGTCACTCTTCTGAAGCCAGGGTTATGGAGCTGAGAAGACTATTTTACTGCTTTTCCACTAACAAGCAGCTTAAACTTAAAACAGTTGGCTTTTGATTTTTGTTTTAATCCCTTGGCACTTATTCTTAGGATGAAAGTCACTTCATCAGGCTTTCATGGCTTTCAGAGCTAGAGAGGCACCAGAAGTGTCTGCAAGGGAAGCAGAGGGTTTTTTCAAAACAACTACAACAAAACAAAACAGTTGGTCTGTATCAGGACTTTAAGCTGATCAAAGATAAGCAGTTGTAATGAATGTGTACTTCTCTGCAAAAAACTCCTTTGCCAGTTTATCTCCTCTTTTTCAGGAGACAGAAAATCTGGCTAAGTGCAGACCACAGAGTTAAGGAAAAGAGACGAGGTTGGACTTTTTCCTTCCTTAAACACAATGTTAGGGTTGCTCCTGGCTGCCCAGCATAGCAAGGGTTATGTAACGGTTGTTCCTCTCGTTCAAGGTGCTTCCCAGGCACAGATAAGTTCCGAAAAAAGACATGTCCAAGCCAATAAGCAAAAAATCCACAAGTGCTTTCTCCTCTTAGGACAAATAGTGAAAAATAAGATGAATAAAAGGTAGGAGTAGCAGAAAATAAAACACTGCACCATATTCTACTTTACTTCCTAAAACAAAGGCAGTCTTAGAGTTGGTTATTCTGGCTGTATTTTAGAAAGTTTTACCCTGAAATACCTGAAACCTGAACAAAGGTACAGGACACTAAATAGGGATCAAACAAATTATCCACTTATTTAAAAGAAGCTAGAGGATGAACTGGTGATCTACCACTTCCTTCCTGTTAGAGACCTGCATGTTTGTTTTTACTGCTACCCAGCCCTCTTAGACTACATCTGATTTCACTGTTAACATTGCTCAATCAGTTCTCTGAAGTGCTTCACTTACAGTTTTCTGGTTTGGCTCCCAGCTCTTCCACTGTCTGCATACTATGAATCTCCACATTTTCAGGGTATTCAGATTTGTTGATGGTTTTATTGTCCACATAAATTATATGTTTAAGACAGGAGACTTGTGGCAATGCAGCCTACAGGACAGAAAGGAAACCGTTAGCATTGACTATGCTGTAAAATGACTGTTGGATTGCTTGTAAGCAGGTAAAGCTGGTGCCAAATTACCTTAAGTTTGCTCTCAAGAAGTTCTGCACTAGTGATCAGATACGATGCTCCGCATTCATTGAGACCATAGGTTACTGCCTCTTCACCGAGGGTGGCATACAACGTAACAACTGTTACATGGAAGGGAGAGAGAACAAAATAAAAGTTAAAATAATACAAAACACAAAAGCTCATGCTTTATAGCTCACTGCAGTGCATTACTGGGGGCAGGGGGCTGAGAGGTAGGGGCAATGAGCTCAACAGGGAATTTTCCAATTAGGAAACCAAACAGCTTTTAATTTTCCCACATGAGGATGTTATGCTACAAGTGATCTCCAGAATGAGAAGGACAGTTATGTGGAACAGAGACCAACTGAAACTCAACAAAAATGCAGTTGCACTGTAAGCAACTGAGAACGTGTTCTTCCTCTGAGCTCTCTGCAACCAGACCGCAGGGGGAGAGGTGTCCTGCGGTGTTCAGCATCACTACCACTGGTTAGAGCTGTGCACTCCTACAAGCAGCTCTTCCAGCTGCAGTGCCAGCTTATGGAGCCACTGTGTCAGCTACTTCACTTGTTTCCATGAAATTATTGATGGGGGCAAGGCAGAAAATCAGGTTAAGGAATCAGAATGGTATTCGTGGTGCTAGATTATTTTTAACCCCAATCAGTCACAGAAATGACATTAAGTGTCCCACAAGCACTGAGGAGTTCACCTTTTCTACCGAGAAAAGTACTTTCCTTTAATATTGTGCTACTGTCTCAAATTTAACCTCCAAGAAACATTAAAGGAGGTTAATGTTCCTGTGAAGTAGGGATCATATAGAAAGGACAAAAAGAGAGAAATGTTACATTACTCTCTAGGAACCTTTGCTACTTCACCAAGAAGTTTGTATGCCTCAGGTTAGTTTATACATTTGACTGCTTAAATAAATAAAAAAAGCATATACATCATGGTAATGAACTTGAGCAACTTAAAAGTGTTACCAAAAAACCCTCAGACTAGCATATAATTTTGATTACTGTTCTTCTCTCTTCCAATAGCCATTTCATGTGTCAGATGTGGAAGTCAGATTACAGACAGGAAATGCTATAAACATTCCATGGTGGTTGCATTTCCCCCAGACCAAGTCTTCAGAATATTTTATAAAACCTGAGTAGTATCTGTACCTTTCCATTATTCTAATACCTAAAATATTGCTACAATAGAATCAGGAAGAATAATCTCATAAGTATGAGCAAGTAAATTCTCTGCTATGCATAGAATAGGCTGGAAACCTACAAATATCAGACTACATGCGGAGCAAGTCTATTAAATTCTCATACCATTAGTGACAGGATTGGAACATTCAAAATTCTTAACAGCAAAGCTGTGCTGCAGAGTGGTTCTAAAATATACTCAAAGCAAGCAAGTTCAGCACTCACGAGGAAAGTTATACTTGAAGCAGGCTAGAGCTGCAACCATCCATTCTGCTCGGGTCTCACAGAATATGACAACAGTACTCTTCGGGGTTAGTCCCAGGGCAGTCAGTCCACTCCCCAAGCGACTCACTTTCTGATTTACTTCTTCGTAGGACAGCCATCTGTAATTTCCTAAGATTAACTGGGGCAGGGAACAAAAGAAAACACACCTGTGATTACAAGAAGCTGTTGGTACAGCACTACCTGCTTACTTGAGTTGGTGCCTAACACCACAAGTGCTTTCACTTTGCTTGAAGCAGAATAAATAGTGCATCAGGTAGCGTGTTATTCTTTAACTACTGGATATTTTATATTATAAAGAGAAGACTAAGGAAGACCGCTAATGAGGCCTCTGCTGGTGAAGCAAGATGCAAAGCAGCTTAAAACCAAATCAGAATTAAGTACAAAATTGTAAGCTTTACCTTTTTGAACACTTTTCCATTTGGTTGCATTTCATTTTCTTCACTCAGTATTTCTCTGGTCCCAAGACAGTCCTTTTTCCCAAACTTTGCTAAAGCATGGTCAAACAGCTTGTCCAATGTGTCTGCTCCAGGAATGTTTATGTTTGCTAGTGAGTCAAGGTGAGTGACAGAACGGTAGGGGCTTCCAGGTTTGTCCGAGATGGGTTTAGCTTTTAAACGCTTTGCCATAGCCTTTTTCTTCTTTGCATTGGTAAGAAAATACCATGGAATAAATACAAGCATACTGTACACAGATATTAACAAGTACACAGGCAGCAAAAGAATGGTGCATACTTCTAGCCTAAGTTTCATTGCAGGTATTTAAAAAAGAAAATCTCTTATTGTGTTCTGAAGCAGGCAAGAGCAAAAGCAGCAGTGCAGTATGGCGTAGGAAGAAGCAACGATAAGTGAAGCTTAGGTAGCTCTGTTTCAAGGCAGCTGCTAAAATTTTAGTAACCTTTGAGAGCCAACAGTGGACACCTGTGGGTGAAGACCAGAGCCAAGCAGAGAGCAGGAAGAAAAAAAAAAAAAAGAATTAAATTAGTAATATTACAGTCAGTCCATAGTTTTAATTCTTTAAGATTTCACCTCAAATGCATCAAGACCAAGGAGACTGAATTAACCGATTTAACAGACTGTGTGATACAGCAGCGTACTGCTCTGAAGATTAAAGAGGATGAATGTTTTCCATACTTGTTTGTTGCATCCACAAATATTTACTTTTCGAAGACTTTTCCCCAGTATCTCTGTTGGAATAATTCAGGGCTGTAGAGATAAAGTCTGTCCTCTCACATCATAATATTGTGTTTAAGCTACTTGTGCAATGCTACAATTGCATAATTATCAGAAAGGTCAACAGTTGTTTTCCCCCTAAATATTTGTATTACAATGGAATGACACAGTAGGTTTCCTTACTGCCTTTCAGAATGTTGTATCAATTTATATTTAGACTAAAATATATCTGGATATAGAGTCTTGAAAAACCCACACGTAAGCTAAAGAATATTCCAAAATTGCTTTATTAACTTTGCCACAACAACTGTATTTTTGATTTACTAATTTTTGTCTATGATTGTCAGATTCTTGGAAAGGGATCAATTACATAAATTCTCCTCTCCCTGGCCTCTCTTCCCCCTCCTTAAAAAAGAAACCAAAAAAACCAGCAACTGTTTCAGTATTTCTGAACTCCAGGTATGGAAAATGCAATGCAATTTAAAATAAAGCATAATTTAGCATGATTTTGTCAGAACGTCAGAAATCTGTCTTCATTAAGGAGAACTGGGCCTGAATAAAGACTGAAATAGGAGAAAAACAAAACCATTGCAACAAACCACAGTCACGGCTAGCCCACTTCCCTGTAACTAGTCTCTACTGGCACATAAAAGACAGAGGTGCTTATCTTCATCTGGACGGCATGCAAACACAGCATGCAAACACGCCAACAATGCACACGACAGGAAAAATAGCAGGCAAAGGTGCACTAGCAAAAGAGCAGGAGCTCAGACACAGGGAAGTAAATACTGACTAGCTTATAGCAAAGCCCAGTCTTTCACAGACAAATTCTGGTAAATGGAATGGATGAGAACAGGGAAATTTTCAGGGCTCCATCAGGAATTAAAAGAATGTAGGCACACCTCAAAATGTACCTTTATTAATGTACTTGCCACCTCAGGTGAGGGAGGCTACAATTAACATTTCAGGTTAAACAAGACAGCTGCTATTAACAGCACAACAGAAATGTATTAATAGCTTGTTGGAGTTTTTAATAAGAATTCCATTGTCTGCAGTTGCACTGTAGCCAATATCATCACCATTTGACGTAATATAAGATTAAGAGATCTTCAGATACTTGAAGTAACATCATCACCATGTTGTTATATTTTTAATAAAACTTGTAATCTCAAGTTGCTACTGAATGATAGTGTGAAGTATGAAACTAAGCTCAGACTTGTTCAGAAAAAAAGAGTGCATACTTTCTTAAAAAAAAGAAAATTCTACATTCTTTTCAAAGCTTACATGCTTAGTCTGCCTTAGTTAACCTCTTCATCATCAACTACTCATCAAACAGTCAAACCTCAGCAGAAGGCATATCATTTTACTTTCCCAAGCTCCAGTTCTCTAAAATGAAGGTCACCGGTTTATATTACAAATCTTATGTGGTATTTTCATTCCAGTTAATTCAGTGATCCAAAGGAAGCACTTGAGCTTGTATTTAAAACAAAAGCCAGCCATAGTGCTAAAACTAACACAGAAACCTCATCAGAATGTTCTAAATACTGCCTGAAATCATAAAATTATGATAAAAGGGTCTTAACGGGGGAGGTTTGTTTTGTCCTAAAACTGGTACCCTGTTGAAATTGCTTTTAGCATTTGAGTGAAGTGCACGTACAAGCACACTTTGTTTGTACACTTGCAGCCAGTTATGTTAAAGTTCACATAAGCGAATGTTAAAGGTTGCATTTCATTCATCTTGAAATTTCAGATTAGTTTGAGATACTTTAAAAAGTGTTTATAAACAGGGAGCTCAGCTAATCTGTACACATTTGTGGCAATTTAAAGTGCTTATATTTTGACATAAATAAGCTGGAATTCTTAACAGAAATCGCTGGAAAAACTTGCTAAGACCCAAGAAGAAACACTTGACCTTTTCCTTTGAACATCCAGAAAAAGACATACACGCACATACACACATTTACACACACATGTATACTTACAAGCTATCTGACAGTGATGGCCGGGTTTTATTCAGTGTCAATTAGACCTCTATTAAAACAGAAAAGAAAAATGTATTAGAGATTGGGTATTTTTTGCCCTGCAGAAAGGATGTTATGCAGGAAAGCATTATTTCCATTTCCAATCTCTCCTCTAACGCTCCTGAAGACGACTAGCCTTTGACGTTACACTGTCCTACACTCATGCCCAATAAATATTTATCATACTTTAAATATAATGCATAACAGGCTGACATAATGAACTTGCAGATGTACCTAGACAACAATTCCATTTGGTTAGAAGCCAAACTTAGCTATTCAAATTATAATTTATGCCTTCACTGTCTTTAAGTTTAATTAGTCTTTGAGAGAAAGGGACAATGAGAGATGCAATGTTCATATCAACGCACAATCAAGGAGAGCTGTGAGGCAAGCCGAATGCATGCTGCCACCAAAGTAACGGTTCTCAGTAAACTTTGCTCCCAAATGAAAGTGTAGTCACACAAAAAATGGCATGCACTCATAGCAGCTGTTATGTAAAATGAGAATATTTAGAATGCGTAATATTCTATACTGACTTACAAAATTTATTATTTCCTTTAATTGTGCAATTGAAGTGGAATATTTGGAAGCTTATCTATCTATTTTGGAAACAGCAGAGCTTCCAGTTCCTGATGTAGGAGACGCATGTTCCCAGCAATAAGCGTGCGTCAGGCATGACTAAGAAAGCCTAAGATAACAAAACAAATCAAAACCAGACGTAGTTTCTCTTCTAGATAGCTGTGTTTTCAGCATTTCCAAAGCATTCTCCTCAAGTGAGTAGGCTTCTTCTATCAATTTTGAAATGGCAATTCTGCAGACTGAAGTTCATTTGTCATTTGCAATGGTATGTTACAGCGTACATTTCAGCAACCTCATTCATGAGGTAAGCTGTCCCTTATTAGTAGTACATGCTGGGGGGTTACAGAAATTCTAGAGTTCACGTTTGCTACAGGGAACAAGTAACCGATGTGATTGCTCATATAAGCAGCAGTACTGTATTTTATGCCACAGATGGAAGAGATATTCTTTGGGTGTAATGTGACTTCGATATTTTCACTTAAAAGCTTCCGACAGATAATATGCAACCCTTTACTCTTGTCTGGGAGTCAGGGCTGTGGAACAAAGCTTGAAATCAGAGGACAGGCACTTTTCATAACTTTTCATTAATTTAACTGAGAAGGAACAAGTAACAGCTATGCTATTTATACATATACACATATAAACAAAAAAATATCTTTTAAGTAGTCATACAAGCTTATAGGACTACGTAAGAGCGCAGGTGTGTGTAGGGAACAAGGACAGGGGTTTATACGCCTGGAGGTGACTGTTCATAGAGGAAATGCCTTTGTCTTCTTTCCATTCAAGTATTCAGACAGCACAGAAACAACATACCCAGCTTTTGCACATACAACTACCATTTCTAAGTGTAACTCAAAACCTAAAGTGTCTGTGCCTAGAAATCTTATCCTATGCAGTTTAATTCTACTAAAGCAGCAATTATTATCTTCACTAGGAAAGGCTTTAATTAGCCAAACCTGAAACACTGTAAAGGCTTAGTACTGAAAGTACATGAATGACAGTGTTTACTGTTCTTCCTCTTGTGTTCAGAAGCTTGACAGGGATCCAAATTGCTATATCATCTCATCATTAGATGAAAACAAACTTCTGATCCATTTGAAACATTCATTGCAACTTCTTAAATGTATTTTCGTTATGTTAAGAAAGTCTTCTAGTAAGAGTGATAACATGAGACAGGAAAAGGAGAGTATTTTAGATTAAAAAAATCTGCAAAGTAAGAAGCTTGTTTAATTTAAAAGCAACACTGGAGGAAATCCTGGTTCTCCTATGACTGAGCTCTTTCCAACTTCAAATGGAGACACATTTCTGGCTTTAATGTAATTATTTAAGGTTGACTCCTTTCAGGAAGTACTGAAATCTTCCAAAACAATCCAGTATGAATAAGTAACAACTGTTCACATTTCTCTAGCATTGGGGCAGATTGAAATATTTTGGAAAGCACAATACACATGCATAATTTATAAGTGGAAAAATAAATACATTGGGAATTAATTAAAGTCTGGTTTTGGAAGGGAATTTAATCAATATCTACTAGTCTTGAATTTGTTCCTGTACTGGATGGAACTCAAAGCTTAGTATTTAAAAAGGAAAGTACAGAAAGCCTGAGAAATACTATGTTGTCAAAAAGAAGCAGCAAGCTTAAACATGATAAACAAAAAAGCACATACTACCAGGCTCTTTACAAATTTTGATTTTCCAAATTCATACCTGTCACACAGAAGAATGAAAGAATATTTCTATGTAAGAGTTAGAATAATATTGTGACTAATTACAACTCTTTTGGGGTTAGAAAGACTGAAAGAATAAAAGCTAAGGGAGATGATTGAGTGTTTAGATCCTATTTTTTATATATAAAAACAAACTGCCAATATCAATGCAAGTTACTCATGGTAGAAAAAAAAAGTACGCAAGGTTCAATTTTTGTTCCTTTCTCACTGGCAGATTTCTAAACATTTACCTCTTACACAATTTTGTACGTCAAGGGGCAATGAAAAGCTCCAGAGTAATGCCTACAAGTTTCAGAAATACTTCTGTGCTCTGTAAATGCAGTAGTGGCTCCAAATCTTAAGAGTTTTCAAGAGCTCTTGTTGTGTCTATAGTGTAAATAGTATCACCTATGTCTGAACAAAGAGGGAGGGGGGAAGTCAGATAGAGCAGATCTGACAGGAGTCTGGAGAACCTTCTTAAATATAGATTCTATACGAAACAGCAAAACCACAAGTAGTATTAGGAAGTCTTGCGTCTCTTACTGCTGAGTGATAAAATGTTAATGCAATGATTTTACTTAGTTGCTAAATGAAAATCACCTTTTTGTTTTCAAGAAAAAAGTAAATCATTGCTGTTTTATGGCCTCAGAACATATATGCAGTTAATGTCAATTAGAAAAATGAAAATAAATCGGTTTCTAAGTGTCAAATGTCATAAATCTGTTGCTGCAACTTCCAGCACAACTGTAACAGAAAGCAGACCAGCCACTCTTACCCTGTATTTCCTAATTACCTAGCAGGCTGGTGTGAAACTGTCTCTTCTAAGGGTAGCATAAGGGCAAGTAAACATTTAGTGAGAAGATATGGCCTGTTTGTGTGCCCCAAAGGCAAAAAACATGGAAGGCCAAGGCAAGAATCCACAGGTGAGAACTATCCACCGAGAACCCACTGACCCAGGGAAGTATTTCCTCCCGGCCCACCTCTTGTTACTTTTCCTCATTAAGCTCTGTGCAGAAGGCGCACGGCGAGTACCTTCGGCTCATTCACTCCAGCACTTCCTCCCTTACCAGCCTGTGCTGGTTGTGCTGTAACCTGATCACAAACCTTGGCTGGACAAGGTCACAAGCCGATCCAATTTATACTCCAGTCTGTGTATGCTAGCACTCAATTTAACTAACAGCAAGCTCAGCTGTTAAAACGTAGTTTTTGTGGTAAAGGAAGTGAAAGGCAGCCTTTTGTCTCACTGGCATTTTTGTTAAAGGAAATGAACACGGTCATTTTTGCTGGCTTGAATACACAGTATTTCAGAAGAGGATGGAAAACACTCAACTGAAAAATACTGATTTTGCCTCAAGACTCCTCCAAGAGCTACAAAATACTCTGTCTACAGGGTACAAAAATTAAGAAGGAAAACGTACAGAAATAAAGATGTATTTCAGCCTGATTTAAACATCTCAACATAAAACCCAAACTCCTCAGGCATTATGAGTGTTACTCTTTGTGGTTCAGCAGCAAAGCTATGCATTTGTAGTGTTTCACCCAACTTTTAATCATAAGCACATGAAAAGGCAAGCAGTATGACCAAGGACAAATTTCAGAGGATTGTGGCCACGCAAGTTCAGCAAAGCCTACTTTAACAGTTGATTAAGAGTTGTTATTACACCAGGGAAGAAGATTAACGTATAGACTGCCTACTTCTGAGTCTGTTTTTAAAAAAACATTTTGCAATGGAGAACTTGCGACTTCAATGGCTCTGACGATCCAACTAGTGAGATTTAAGTTATCATCTTTTCATTTCCTGCTTTTTTCTCAATAGCAAGCTGCTTTGCAGAAGTACAGAGGTAGAGGACTCCTAAAATTGTTGAATTATGTGGTCAAGAAGATCAAATAAGTTTGAGACCTACAAATACAGAAGCCCTATTTTCTGCATCTTCCATAAGTTTTCTTGCCTGAGTCTTAAGGCAAAAAATGTACCGTCCTTGAGAAATTCTATACCCCAGGTCCCCCAAGAATCTCCTAAAACAATTTATATTAAAACTGGACTTATGCATTACAAAAAAATGGGTCCATATCATGGACTTTTTGTGCAGTCTCTAGCAGAATATGTAACTACAAGGAAATTCTTAAAGCTAATTTTTATAACCAGTGTATGTTTGGAACTTTTTTAAGGGTGATTCTGACTTGAAAATGTGATCGAAGATACTGGCTGCAGGCCGAAGAGAGACACTTCAGCTAGAAAAGGGAGAAATAAAACAATGCAAAAGCACAAGTGAGACTCCACACTGAACTCGATGACATTCACGCTGTGTTTTTTCTGTATGGAACACGGACATCTAAAGACTGGCATGCTGTTCTGTGCTATTTCACGTCAAGCTGGTTTACTTCGCATTGGAAGGGACAAGCAACACTCACACAAGTTACTTCTTCCTGGTAACTTCTTAAACTCTGCCCTGAGTTCACCTCACTCAGCAGTCAATGAATAGTTTAGATTTTGCTTTGCTTTCCTAATCACAACACTCCCAACAAAGTGAGAATTTAATCAAAGCCATTCTTTTTTTAATACAGAAAAGTTAAGAACTCAGTTTTCCCTGCATTTTCAGGGAACATTAGATGTAAATAACGCCTGGTGCTTTACAATCTTCAAAGTCAGATGGAAATAATGTGGTGGGGGGGGGGGGTGCTGCAGATACATAAGTTACATTTGTAATTTCTAACTACTCTTTTGCTTCTAGTTGCCAACTGCTTTCCTGGGTCTATTAAACATTCATTTTTATCCATTTTTGAATTATCGTCAGTATTAGGAAGATATCCATGGACACTGCGTGCTCATGTCCCCTCAAGATGTTACCCTGTGCTTACAGTAATTATTTCAACAACATCCTTCCACAATGTAAGGCAATTAGGACAACTGGTGCATTGTGTTTTGCAAGTAAAAATGAAGGAATACAGCAAATAATCTTCCTGGATAAAAAAGCATTGTAATATTTATCTAGAGACAATGCATTTATATTTATCCTTTTTGGGTACAACTGTTTCACTGAATCCGGAAGTGTTAGCATTCAAGTTCAGAACGACCAAGTCATGGTATTAGGCCTGGACAAGAAATGTTAATGACATTTTACTCAACATGCCAAAAAAATAAAATAAAAAAATCATTGATACTGTCATAGCTACACAGGTTAAATACAAACACTTATTTGCTGACCTCATGTTTGGTATCTTACCAAACATCTGTACAGCCTGACCTGGAAGAAACTGTACATACTTTTGTGATGATACATCAGAAATACTTAAAACATAAAATAGCATTTACCAACACAAAATAAAACAGTAGCATGACTCCGTTACTATGTACGAACAAAAGAGAAAGCAAACACAAAATCATTCTTTTTTCAATAGGATTCAGCTAATCAATCTGTTTGACCAAAGCTTAGTAACATGAACAGAGGAGAGCTGGACGTTAGAAACTACTTCCTATATTTATAAATTTCCTGAAATGTATCAGCATTGCTCTGAAATAACCTTTTTATGAATGGAGCAACTCAAACATTAAAATGCTAAAGTGCATGACCAGAAGCCCAGTCTGCCAGCCAAGCATGCAGCGTAATGGCAGATACCATCATAATCCCGTCTTAATGCTCCATTGAAGGATTCCAGCGAAAATAACTTCCTGCACTCCTCTCAGATCTGAACACAGCAATGTGCTCCAACAGCTTCTCCCTTTTACTGCAGTTACCCTGACAGATTATATTCTTCTTCTTCTTAAATATCTTACCAGGAGTGACTGGTGGGCAAATTAAGCCAGACTGAAGTTCCACGTACTATTCTGTATTAGTTCAAAAAAACAGAGGGTCTCTTCAGTTTTCATTTCAACAAAAAAATACTGCCACTAACTTTATATTTATCCTTCCTATCAAAGACTGCATTGTCTTTTATCTGTGGCATTAGCTTGCTTTCTTCCCTGACAGGGATCATAATTTAGGTAGTAAAATGAACTACATGCATACCAAAAAAAAAAAAAAAGAGGGGATGAAAAAAAAGAGAAGTAAATGTTCCTGTTAGTTCCTGTTCCTACTACATCAGTAGGCCTCTGCCTACAAAAAAGTGTGCTGCAGGTTGGGGAGGGAATTTTCTGACGTCTGTATGGGGTTTTGAAAATTCTGTGGGTCTGTCAACAAGAGGAGCACCGGGGTTGGGCAATACACTTTCACTTTTCTCTTTGGAGTTCACTATCCTAATGCGAATTCCTCCCTTTGCTGTGACTAAGCAAAAAGAATGAGGCTTTTTTAATTTGCAATTTTGAGAAATGTTCTCCACACAGATGTCCTGGTATACAGATGACTGGGTGTGCACTTAAAAACACAATTTTAAGAAAAGAGTCCCCACCCATGGGCATTTGAAATGGATGCCCCCGAGATTTCAAGCGTGAGCCATCTCTGCTTTTTTATTGTCATCATGTAACTAGTTAAGCTGTGGAGGAAAATGGTTTGAGAGTCAATGAAAGTTAAGTGCATTGGAAGCAACCGTATTTTAATCTTCTGCATAATCACCGTAATTTCCAGGGAAACAGCAACAGTGTGTTTTGTCTGTTTAAGGAAGTGAATTTCCCTCTGGTCTTAATTTTAGCTAAGTTGGAGCATAATCCACTGCTTGGTACACAGTGAACCTATCCTATAAGCTATCTAGTCAAACGCACCTTATCTAGATACCTGTCATCTCTAGGTACACAGCTGGAATTCACAGATAAAGGTTCACCTAAGACAAGGCTTTAAACTGCAACTTTTTACTCACTTTACTCTAGATGTTTTGTTAGTGAACTTGCTTTTTGCTACTTTCATGTTGTGCTTAGTGATACATGGAGATAGTGATACATCTTTAGGGTACAGCTATTTTAATAACATTATTTGGCAATTCAGGCATTAATTTTTATTCAGACGATCTGGGGGTATAGTCCATTGATGAGCTGTACACAGATAATAAATGCAGCGTATCGATTCATGCAGCGTGTACCAATTTAGTCAGGGAAGTTGGGGTTTTACCCGGCAGCAAGGGAAGTAACACTGGTCATGGCATTTTCTACCAGAGGAGACAGTGTTACTGACTTACTGTACTGGAACAGTTCTTTGAGTTTAGCTACACTTCAAAGAGGAAGAAAGATGAACAAAAACATTTCAGCACATTTTCTCTTACACAGTATGTGGAGGTTAAAGTTTTTAGATTTAACAGATTTGAATATTATTTTGCTCAATCTCCTGAGTGCTGTAATGCCACCAGCATGGGGAAGAAAATGCAGAAAGACTTCAAACAACTGTTCACACCAAGACAGGAGATTAACATGGAGACTAGCACAATTCTTACAGAAAGAAAGGTTAAAAAAAGAAGAAAAAAAGAGGAGAAAAAAAGACCTCTGAAACAACGTGGGGTTTTTATTTTGTTTTTTGCTTTTTAAAAAAAGTGTACCGCACACATGCCAGTCACATTTATAGAAGTGCGTTGGCACTTTTTATTCACAGACACCAACATGCTTGTGTAACATGTACAATTTCAGAGGCAGACAGCTTTTGATATTCTTAGTCCAAAATATTCAAGGAGCTTCTGCAAAACAGCAGAGGACGTGTTTACAGGATTGGGTCATTCTCATGTGCTCAAAGCCGAGACAGCAGAGCAGGGCAGCTCTGCCAGCACTGCGTGTAGCCCTGTTACCACCTGGTTCTGCCTCCGCTGCCAGGTCCTACCCTGCGGCACCACCTGGGAGCACAGGGCGTCTGCAGAGCTTCCTGAAAGGGCTTGTTCGAACCCTGCTAGCTCAGGCAACAAAAATCGGAGTGACTGCTTGCACAGACCACACAGCTACATCTCTAAACTTGATGGCATGGCTTGACATTTAGAGAACTGGATCGTTTTAGTAAGAATGAAGCACGAGTCACAGTAGCAATTGCAAAAGCAATAAACTGTACAGCACTAAATCAATCCGATGGTAAACCAGTCTTAGACTTGATTTTTGAAGGAAGGGAGAGGAATAAACTGACATTGTTAACCATTTCTTCAGCTTACTTATAGGAATGTTTTTGCTCTGAAAAAGGGACAGAATAATCACAATAGCAAATTATGGTTAGCAACAAAAACCAGAATTTTATTTGCTAACAAATGCAGTGATACTCAAAAAGCTCATTTTGTTAGAAAATCTTTCCATCAACTTAGAAACAGAGGCCTCACTCCAAGTCTATCACTACTCGGACTGATCATAATAGTGATGCTAGGACAAAGTTCACTGTTGCAGGATTTTGGTAAGGATTATTTAAGTGCCCATTCCCCAGTTATCATCAATCTGATTGCTCACTAGTACCCAAAAAACAAGTCAGTCTTTACCTTTAATGCGATTGCAACTCAAATGTTTCTAGGTGAGAAGGCTGATAAGTTCACAAAAATCTAAAAAAGAAAAATAGTAAATAGTGAAAATTCTAGGCATCTCTTTGGTTATAAACATATCTAAACAGACCATTTGATCCAACATTTTTCTGGATTGGTGATGCAAGCTTTGTTGGCTGTTGTTGGTGCTATCACTTACACAACTGCAAAATCCTACTTGCTGTTAAGAACACGAGCAGACTGATCCTGCATGTTAAATCAGGGGATACCACTAGGAACTCCTTACATTACCAGTCTGGAGTGCTGTATTTTCACCTAAATTCCGAGTGCCTTCAGATATTTCAAACATGTAACATGCTGCCAAACACTCTTCCTGACAAAAAGTTTCCAAATTTACTCTTGGTTGAAACCAGCATTATGATGTTGCACTGCTTTTAATAGCATCAACTTTAAAGCTTTGGTAGCCTGGTATTCAAAGTTTACTTTTCATGAACTTATAAAGTTAAATCTACAGAATACTATCCAAGTTACAGAAATATTTTTCATGTTCAGCTTTTTATCAGGAAGGTAAACTTATAAACTAATAGGTAATGTGTAATGAATGTATTGACTGCTTTATCTGTCTGAGGAACAGTCTCACAGAAGAATTACCTTAGAGAAAGAGCCACCAGAAACACTCCCCCCCCTTTACATCTGCATCCAATGTCTCCAACAGAAACCCTAATTCAGAGAGGTAGGAAAGCAAGCATTAAAACTGTTGGGGTGGTGCTAAAATCTCACACTTTGGGTATAGAGTAGTATTAGCATACACACAAGCTATATCAGTATCTTTTTATCATGCACGTATTCCAGAAATTATGAACTACGTTTAATGAGGATTACTCTCCACACAACAGTAGTTTCAGTGGGTGTAGGTTATACATGTACCTGAATAACTGCTACATCTTTACAGTGTCAGACGGGGGGAGAGAGATGGTAAGACTTCTCACCGCCTGGTCGTTTTTATTGGGTGGTGTGACCTGAAAGGAACCTTACGCTTGTTTCCATGCATCACTGACCCTTCTGCATACGTGACTACCATTCATCAAACCATCTATGAGCAATCAAACAACATGACCAGCCCACTGATAGAACAAGTTTTTGTCTTAATTTACACTAGACTAAAATTCCCGGACTGTCTAGCATGCTCTTTTTTTCAGTCCAGTTTTACATGACTGTAAGGTATTGTTCTTGAAAGGCTTGTAAGAAAAACATACTCAAAAGACCGAGCTTCAGTGAAATACTGAAATGCCTATGCAGCTTCTTTTACATGAACCAGAGCAAGGGGAATGTATAACCACAGACAGACTGAGTACTGACAACCCCACAATGTCCAGTAGTATACTCAGCCGAGCAGGATGCTTTTCACGGTTTTCTAAGGCATAACCTTGCTCCTATCCCAGTTTCACCAGTTTGACCCTGAGTTTTATTATGAATAGCAAGCTTAGTTTCCCCTTCTTCCTTCCTCTCTTCCCCATAGAGATACCCTTCATAATGAAAGTAGTTTTGACCATATTATTTAAACATGGTAGAGCTTGTAAAAATGCAAAACCATTTGCATGCTTATGAAATAAAGGGAGAATCTATTTTCATAATGAAAATTAAACACATACCAAGCTAACAAAGGCACAAAAACAAGCATCTTAAATTCAGTATTAAACTATACTGTGTAAATACACAGTATGAATCAGTTGTACGTGCAGCTGCCTTCATGTACAGTAACGTGCAAAATGAGAAATTAATGGGCTACTGGGCCGGACAGACTGCTTCATCCTCACTTCCTACTAGAGGACCACAGGCACCGCAAACCAGGATCTCTTGCTCCCCCCCCACCCCGTTACATTGCTTTGCTGTTATTTGGCATTACCAGTAGCAGCAGATTTTTGTCTCAACTCTTCTGAATGTAACATTCAAAGCTACGGAAACTAATGCTGTAAAACTACACTTAGCCTGTATAGTATTGCAATTCTTCTTCTTTGAAGATACAAGTTTTTACTGTGAAAAATGTGTCACATTAAGAATATAAAAGGGATTGAAGATTTTAATGCCATAAATAGTACTTAAAACACATTTTGAGTTATATGCAACTAGGGCAAATGATTTTCTTGGATTCACAATAACATGACTTCAGCATAATGGAAACTCAAACAGAGAAGTGACAGCAGTGCAAAAATCCTGCTGGTTCCCTATCAGAGTCTTTAGGTTTGGGTTCATGGCAGCTAACTCAGTCCAACTCTGGACTGCTGTGATCGCACAGACTGTTCCCTTGGGCTGCACATTCTGCAGCAAGGCACTTACATGAAGCTTTCAAGTCAAGCCAGGTACCCGAAGCAGCTCCCTATCCAGTCAGACAAGCATGAGTGCAAGGGAGGAAGTGGCAACGTTGGTTTAGCTCAGCTGACACAGGATCACTTGCACCTTTACACCATAGCTTTGTAGCATCTTAAACAAGCATAAAATGGAGCTAAAGCAGCCTCTACCTACTTTTTGCTGTCCCATTCTGTCCCATCCCCTTGCACCAGGATCCAGAGGGAGTACCGGCTGCAGCTCTTGCAAGCGTACCATGCTTGTGGTAGTACAGCATTAGAAAAAAGCAACCAGATGCTGTAGGGTGATAACTAACCTACTTTAATTTATATTAAAAGCAATCCTCACCCTCCCCCCCAAAAAACACCCCCACAAAAAAAAAAGAGAGAACAAAACAAAACCACCAACAACCACTTGCAAGCACAGAAATGTCTTACTGAAAATTAATTACAGACTAATTTTGTATACTCCAAAATATGCATAATTTGTTATTTATTGAAGGTCGGAAGTTAGTAATTTTCCTAATCCAAAGCAGTCATACGGTGCAGGAAACAGGGAGCAGCTGAGTTGAGAGATTAAGCTATGAAAAGAATGCCCTCATTCATAAATTTGAGGGGATTTGCTGTTAACCAATACTCGAATCAACTTTCAGTGTGCAGTGAGATGGACAGTTTCTAGCTCCTCAAACCTACCCAGCATACTTGCAGTAGTGACATTTCATGGGCTGCTCAGCTCCTCTCGCTTCCAAGAGGAAACATGCTGAAAATGACTCACTGTGTGTTCTATCTGCCATGTACTTAGGTTAGCAGGATCTTTTCGACAAAATACTGCAGGTGTAACTACTGGAGAGGAGACAACAAAGTGCCTGACATTGCTTGGGCAATGTGAAACATTTCCTTAAATGTGAGCACCCCCATCGATTCACTGGATTTTGCAGCAAGACACTTGCATGCTCTTACTGGCAATTACCACAGCACCTCCTCCTTGTACCCTTACCTCTGGCCTCGCTCAGCCCTACAAGCCCCACAGCACACTGATGGCAGCACTCAGTTAACTCAGAAAGACCCCTGCAGATTTCTGTACCACCTGCCACACACAGGTATAGCACTGTTAACCGCAACCCTGTGCAAAGTTAGACAGTGCTTTGTAGTACCTGCGTGTTTCTGTGGCCTAACCAGACAGTGAGGCCTCTGTGTATTCACCGAGCATGAGAAACTGCCAGTGCAGGGCCTTAGCAGATGAATGCTCCTTATCTGCAATCCAGTGCGTCTCTGTACGCCTTTCTCAGTAGGTTTCCTGGTTCAGTTAGTACGGGTGGCTCCTAGTGTACAGAAATGCACATAATGTGATTTATAAAATAGTAACCTACTTAAAACATCAAATCAGACTTGTGGCCAGATAAGCAATCATTACAGAAACACAGAAATAAATGATCTTTTATTTTAGGAGATTCTGTATTTTAGCAAATACTGCCTTATAGGAGGCTTGCTATTGACCCAAGTAAGCTGGATATAAAACGAGCAACGAGTTGCTCAGCTGTCAGAAACTTGCACACCGTTAGCTTTCACTTCAGAAGACCAGTGAGACGTTGGTTTTACTTTCAAGCTCATCAGTACACATTACGCTGAACCAAGCACTGTTCATTTGCTCCAGCAGAGTAGCTAATAGAAAAAAAAAACTGGGGCAGGAATCAACAGGCGTGTCCCCTTGATGCTGCGGCCTGATAGCGCTCTGACAGCAGGCACACGACCCGATGAAGGGCTCCCTCCTGCAGGCTCAGCACCAGAGCCCAGCCGTGCAGTCATCCACAGCCAGAAGCTGGAGAAGCTGTGGATGTATCCATGTGCCCCTGGTTCTATCTGTAAAAACGTTTCTGCTAATGTGGGATGGTGAGAAAAACTTACCTGCACTAGCAGACTCTTAAAGAAAGCCAAACACAGGTGTTAGTGCTGTTCTTATGTGACGCATAAAGATTTTCTGACTGCCACAGAAGTGCCTTGGGGCACACATGTGCTCTGCAGAAACCATTTGTTTGTTTTCTGCAGTGCCTCCTACGTTCTTTTCCAAGAGACTGAATTGGGAAATAGAAAAAAAATGCTTCTAACAACTACCAACACTGAAAAAATTTCTCCTTGCACTATTACATACTTAATATTATTATTTATTAATATCTTTGTCCTAATATTTGTCTACTTTTGTGAGCTGAATCTGTGCAAACAATGCTCTTAGGAAGGCGTAAGGGTCAGTTACCAAGCAGGACAGTTACTCGATTATTTTATGAATGACTCTCTGACAATGTAGAAGGTATACAGGGGATACCACCCCGCTGCAAAGGGTTTGATGGCAGAGATATGGCTGTGCATGCAACTATTAGGGAACAGGGAAAGTATATTAAGAGCTAAGCAGCAGCTCATGCATGCTTGGCATTTGTTTTGAGTTGCGTTGTTTAAGCTTTGAAAAATTTCCATATGGAAATGAGGGTTTTTGGGGTGCTCAGCATCACCAAGTGTCTTACTTGAAGAGCTCCTGCAAGCAACTGACATCCAAGCTGGCAGACTGCAGCAGAGCTCCCAGAAGCAATCTCACAAACCAGGTTCGAACATTTTATCAGCCTGAATGCTTTTCGGCCCAGCTGGAAACTGCCCTCACGGAGCTTTAGTCCAGTCTGAGACTAGGCAACTTCTGCATCAAGGTGACTCCATCAAGTTTCTTCTGCAAGAATCAAACAGGAGACCCTATCCCAGCTCCCCAGCCAGCTCTTTGCTGGCAGCTTGCTGACCTTCCTAGGAATGCAGAAGAGCTTGAAGCTATCCCCATCAGTGGGGGTGCCCACGTGTCACCATGGGCTCACATGGACACCCCTCTGACCATCCCAAACGTTTGGGAAGGAGGTCTCCCTGAGTGCCAACAGAAAGTTAAGCAAGTTTTCTCAGGCTGTTTATAAGGTTCATAAGGAAAGGCGATCAAGAAACATCTTGCAAGAATCTAGAAGACGCCCAGACTCCCTCAGAAGTTGATTGTTAGCATCAAAGTGAGAGGAAAAAGCCACACCTTGGGCCATCTCTTTGAGAGAGCATCCAATAACACACCTTTCCTCCACTCCCCACTGCTCTACTAATAGCTTTCCATTTCAAAATTAAAAAGCCTCAAGGTTAATGGAGGAAGGCTTCAACAAGAAACCCTGAAGTCAAGTTTCTCTCTTCAGTCAGCTCTTGTTCACAGTGTTCTCAACACAAGCTCAATTAAAGCCTGCAAATTAAGAAGTGCCACAGGGGACATCACTGAGAGACCACTTGTCCCCCAGAATGTTCTATTCCTTCTGCTGAGAAAGTAAATAATTTGCTTGATAGAAAAACAGTATTAAAGGAGTGATTAAAGGGATCTGTAGGTTCTCTGGCTCCTTGTCACACAGGCTGCTATGCCTAGATTATCTATGCCTGGCATTACAAGTAGTTCAGAAGAATCTTATTATATTGAAGTGTCTTGTTGTTTTAAGAACTCGAGTGCCTGTTTCGGATTCTGGCATGCCATTCGTTCTGCACTAGGATCCTCAGGAACAGGGAGATATACCTAAAGCTGTGCCAGACAGAGCTGTGCAGCCAGCACAGGGAATGGTGTAACCTGCCACACACACCAAGCTCAGTACAGCTTACCTCAGCTAGCAGAAACGAGGAGAACTTCGCTGGCAAAAATCTGTTCTCATGAAGCTGCCCACCCAAACAATGCTCACTGTCATTTTCTAAGCAATCTTCTGAGAATGAATTCAAGAACTTCGGAGTCTCCTTGGAGAACTGCTGAGTCTCCAGCTTACCTAGGTACAGTGGCCAACTTCCCACTAGTTTTCCAAAGACGATTGGAAGGGCTTGAATTCTTCTTGAAAAGCAGAACTGCGTAAGTGTTAAACGTCTATCATAATTACCATGCTAGTTATTACCAAGCATAAAGGTATACTGCAGCTGCTAATGGAGCTTTTACCCTGTACCACAGGCTGGCTCCATGGAGGCAGCAGCTGCAGAGGCGCAGTCCCCAATAACCCCAGCTCGCAGCCCAGAGCCACGACACCGCACAGCAGGGTGCAGCGCTGCGCACGAGGAGCCTTGCACACGTGGCACGCCTGTGGGCTGCTGTGGAAGAGCAGCATTCAGGTAAGAACCTTCGTTAAAGAGATGACTGTGCTACTCAAATTACTTCTCTGTGCATTTGCTGTGAAACTTTAAACAATAATTCTCTAAACTAGACATCTAACTGCAGTAAGTACAGCTGAAACTGAACAATTACACACACAGAGTAACACAGTTCAGAGGCATGTCTTGCTCACTGTGAGCACTGGTTCAAAAGAAACCGTAACCATCACTTCCTGCAGAACAGATCTACTCTTGTGTGTCTCCTACAACGAAAGTCACATTTATTAAGAAGTGTTACTTAAATTTAGAATGCTACACAGTTAGGTAAGGCACCTAGCTAAGTAGAACAAGGACAGAGTGCACTGTACTAATACTGTTTTCACCTTAAAATGGGTTGCACATTATCATAACATATCTTTAAAAATAAATAGATCTGCTGCTCAGATCTAACAAGTCATTCTGCAAAACATAACCATTAGCTGGACATTAAGATTTTTTATTTTTTAACATGTTGACCATGCTTATACTAGAAGCAAATATACTAGATGCTAAATGTGTCATTAGCAGCTATTTTAAAAATAAATTGTACATTTATCATAAACGTACATTTTTATAGAAATCTTCTGAACACAAGCATCTCCGTGAAGCATCTTACTCACTTGCAGTCTTGTTTTCTATAATAAGTAGTACTAAACCAGACCACTTCAGAGTTACTACAATAATATATCTTTAATTAGTAAAAGTTTTAAGAGTGCAAGTGTTGGAATGCAATGTGCTATTTTAATCTTGTCCTTGGCATGTCAACTTGTTTCTAATTTCAAAGGTTTTCAAGAAAAGTTAGTTGTTTTTTTTTTTTTCCATTGGTATGTACATTAATATTTTAACTGCCATAATGCATCTATGCTGTTAACATTCCTGATGATCAGGGCATGAAAATAAGAGCATTTCCCACCCCACACTAACAAAAGTAACAAGCAAAAATAATTAGACAAGGTACGGCATCATCACACAGTAAAGGAGATGTACATGCTCTGATTTTTAACACTGTTTCTGACACACCAGTGAATTTATAATACAAATTAAAAAAAAAAAAAATCCATTGCCTAACAAGCAAGTTACTTTTAGAAAGTATGCTTTTAGAAAAAAAGATGCTCAGCTGATGCAACAGTGATGTACTCAAAGGCATCAACAATCACATCAACATACGCCAGAGGAAATCCTAGGTCACTGGTTTCCTCCACACCGAACAACTGTCATATTCAGGTATAATAGATTTAAGAGCCTTGAATTTAAAATGATCCAGCTTGGAGACTTTTAAATCTGTGATAACTGGTGGATCACTTTATCTCCACCTTGGAGATGAAGTTATCTCACCTGGAAGCCGAGTGATCTCCCAGCTGCACAATATCCAATGATCTGACATCAACTGTACTACAAAGCAAAAACATGCAAAATTTTAATTGTTTTATCACTATCTAGGATTCCTTACAAAACGCTTTACTGAGGTGAAAAGTACTTCTTGATTTCAATCAAGAAGGTCTGAGGCTTAGCTCTGTCCAGAGCAAAGAGGGAAGCAATTTCCCATGTCCACATTACACAGCTATTAACCTAAGAGCAAACCAAACACAACGCATGCTAACTTTTTGATGCCATAGCATTAGCACTGCCCTCACTTCCAATAAGCAACTTGCATACACAAACTTGAAAAATAATTCATTAAATAAATCAAAATTCTGGCAACATGTTGGCTAGCAGAAAATATCTCCCCCCTTAACTCCACGCCCACCATCACCTTTCTTTACTTCTGCTCCTCTATTTCTGAAGAACGCCTGTGCAATTTATCTCCATATTGCCAAATGGCTCCACATGCCTTCTGAGCTCTCTGCCACCACTAGGGTCATCTGAAAAGGTAAAGTAACTCCCTGGCAGATTGTACCGCCACGCCTGCCTCACACACTGCTCATCAAGCCCAACCTTTGCAGAAGATCAAGTTCAAGCCGGCACCAAGATTAGTCTTGGCTCCAAAGCTACTGTGAGCTACGGCAGCACGCGTCAGAAGCAGCCCAGTAGCCTGAAGAGTCCAAGGGCTCCCTATCTAGGCCAACAGCAGGGAGCTGCCGCCCCCACCTCTCATTCCTAACCCCTGGATCATGCACTTGGTCAGGTAAATAATGTTATGTGCAGCTGGCACTCGATGAAAGCAGTATCTCGATTACAAGTATGCTTCATATGAAGTACGAGGTAGAAGCTGATAGCTGTAAGGAGCAGCAGGGAAAGGAAACCTACTGTAGTTTATTTAAGTTCTCTCCAATTATTTTTGTTGATCTCAGCTGAGTGGCTCGATGCAGATCACAGCAAGTATCTATTGTGAAGAAGAAAACTGAAACCGCACCTCCCAAGCAGTTCTGGCAACTAGTCAGGCTTCCTCTTTGCAAACGTGAGCCTTGCTCTGTACAGGGGCTTTTAGCTCAGATTCACATAAAACCTGTGAAAACTTCTCACAGTTCCAGCAGATCCAGGACTCTGACAAGGCTCTCCCAGCCAACCCTCAGAACACAAACAGCAATCTGTGGGGAAGGGCCTTGGCACTTTCAGACTTCACGTGAGCCACGTATCATTACAGAAGCAGAAGGAAGGAACCCGTCACACCACTTCAAGTGTATGTTTTACTTTCATCATGACACAAGCTACTCTGTGAGCGCGCGGCCACAGAAGTCATTAGTGCCGTGTTCAGCTTTCATTTTTATGTGCCTGCCTACGAAGTTCGAGATTCTGAGGAAGCATGTAGTCATTAGTGCCTGTGGATTATGGACAATCCTAAATTCTTTTTCCCCCTCAACTGAAAAACAAGGACAAACAATAGCAAATAATTACTAATTCCTAGCCACCTATTCCACTTCCCAAGGAGAAATAGTCGCTCTTGAATTTCCCCTTTGGACCTGCTGTACAACTCGCCTACTCCCCTGAGCACCTCTGGGATGGAGAGGTGTCAGAGTGATCCCAGTTACAGGGGGACGAGGAGGCACAGCAGCTTTGAAACAAAGCCAAGCACAACACAGTTGCTCTCTAACTGCTGTGGAATAAAGGAAAATTATAGTAGTGTGGCCAGATTTTGAGATGTACCTTCCACAAAACAGGTGTTCTTTGGAAGAGACTGCACGAGCTAAATAACAATCCAACGTACAAACACCGGAACAAAACTGTAAGTTTTGTTTCTCAGAAAATTGCCTTCTTCCTTCTGTGAAGCTTCCCTTTCTCCTGAAAATATAAATGTCCTGAAGCATGGCGACCACAGGCCTACACAATGAAGACTTCTCTTAATAATTAACTCCAATTCTTTTTAGCATAAGACATTTCTTATGAAAAATATTTTTCTTACAAACAGGCACTCAACCACTTGTCACGTTAACTACCTTTTTATTAATGATTAACTTTAATAGATTATGCATGTTTATTTGGCTCAGGCTCTGACTACCATTTAAATATTTCACTTGGGAATTAACTTTGTTTAAAACAGCATAATAGGGTGCATTTGTTTTACTAGATGGGTATCTTGCTATCTCTTGGAATATATCTGTACCTAACGCCTCGCCTTAGCAACTTGTTAAAGAGTTGCTTCCTAGCTTTATAAAAGGGCTGGAGCATAACCTCCTTGTTAGAAGGTGTCATCCACAGAACACTGGGAGTTTATTGTGCTGAAAATTTATAGCTGTTGATAAACATTGGATTATTGGGCCAGCAGACAACAGGCGACGCTGCCGCTTGCTAGCACAGCGTATGTTACCGATAGCGTTAAAGATAAGGGGTCAGTAAAGTTTGCATGAGATGCAAATCCCTCAGTTATTACCATATCGTGTAAACCTTATCACAGGCTTTTCTTGGGCAGTGCAGGGGAAGGAAATTTGTCATGCCTGTTTTAAGTTTTATATGACTGTGTAGTTTAAGACAACAATGCAGGGTTATTTTGCAAATACAAATACATGGGCAGGAAATTAAAAATACATAAATATTTACTAAAATAACTTCTACATGGAAATATTTAAGGTTTCCATGGAACTGTGTTAAACACAAATTTTGTATCCAAGCATGAAAAACAGAAGAAAAATATTTTTTTTTCCTGGAACTGGGGAACACTGAATTTTGTCTCTCATTTGGGAGAAAAAATATTTAAATATGTAATGTTTAAAAGTTAAGATTTTCACAAAGCGGGAAGAAACATCCATGGTCCCATCACCGCGGTTAGTCAGAGATGACAAATCCCAATGACTCAAAACGTACAACTCCAAAATAGAAAGATGGTGTGTTTCCAACTGCTATTCGTAGCCTGATTTGCGATCTTTTTGCACTCAGAATCGGCAAGGCACGCAGATTTTCCTTTCATGCTAAACGGCAAAGCACGCCGTGTCTGTATTTTCAAGCAGTAACAGCCCAAAAGGAAAATAACGACGAGGCAAGGACAGATACCATCAACCCGCCGGCCCCCTTTCGCAACCCCTGGGGGAGCAGCGCGGTCGGTTCACTTTCGACGGAAACAAGCCCCGATTTACAAAACGCTTCCCGGTGGCCTCCATCTGCAAGCCCCGAGCATCCTCCCCGCACAACCAAACCCCAACCCGCCGCCCCCCGGGCACCCGGCTCCGTGCCGGCGCCGCCAGGCCGCGCCAGGGCCGGGCACCGCCTCACAGCGCCCGCGGGCCGCGTCCCCAGCCCGGCACCGGCCGGGGGGGGCTCCGGGGGGCTCCGGGAGAAGCCCCGGCCCCGGCTGCCTCCGCCCGGGGCCGCGCTCCCACCCCCGCCGTGCGGGGCCAGCCCCGGAGCCGGCTCCCGGAGCCCCCCCGGCGCCGCCCGCCTCAGCCCCGCGGGGCGAGGAGCGGCCCCGGGGCCGCCGCGAGCACTCACCTCAGCCCGCCTCGCCTCGCCTCGCCTCGCCTCACGCCGCCCGCCTCGCCCCGGCCGCTGCTAAAATGGCTGAGAGCCGGCGAGGGGGGGGATGGAGGAGAAGGGACGGCGGGGGGAGAGCGGCAGGAGGAGGAGCGAGCCCCCGCTCCGCCGCCAATGCTCCGCCGCCTCCGCTGACGCGACGCCGCCGAGAAAGGGGCGGCGCGGGGCCGGGGTCGAGGGCGATGGCGGGGCCGGGGGCGCCTCAGGCTCGAGGTGTCCCCCCCGCAGCCCGAGGCCGGGGGGCGGTTGGTGAAGCCAACGCCATTCGGGCCGGCCCCGGCTCAGCGCCGCGCCGCCTCCCCGCCTTTGTCCGCAGGCTCGGTCCCCCCGGGTCCCCCTCCCCAGCCCGGCTGCCTCGGGCCGGGCCAGCAGCGAGGGTCTGCCGCCTCTCCCGAGGGTGCTGAGGGTCCCCGGGCGCCTCGCAGAGCGGGGGGACCCCACGGGGACTCACTCGGTGCTAGAGGAGGGTTTCAGGCGCAGCGCTGAGGAGAGCAGCTCGGCTTGCTCCCAGTGCGGTTCGCAAAGCCAGAGGCCACAAATATCCCTGTGATTCATGCAGCAGCTGGCCAGATGCTTATGCGCGGGCTGCAGTCTGAGGCTTCTTCCAAGCAGGGCGAGCACCAAATAACTAACTTTCGGGAAGACGCACAGCCGCGTCCTAACAACGCGTAGAAGAAGAGAGCACACGCCATGCGCCCGTCAGTCCCGAGCAGATGTCCGGCACTGTCCTCCCCCGGCCCATATGGAGCGGGGCAGGATGTGAAAAAAGCAAAACTAAAAAAACAGGCAGTAACTAAATTTGGTATCAGGAATGTGTTCCTATTAAAGACAGCACCTCGCAGGGGGCTAAAATTTTCTGGCAACTGCAGAATATGCAATGTGGGCGTTAGACGTAATAATTCTTAGAAAAGCACAAAGTGCATCACTTCCTTGCGTCGAGGCTGAACTGAACTACCGTGTGGTTTTTGCTTTGCATGGGCCATACGAATTTTAGGGCAGCCCGTTATTGCTCTCACTTTGTTGTAATTTGTTTCAAATCTCATTGTTTTCCTTATTGTCGGGTCATTGCTAATGAACGAGCCTGGATTGTGCAAGATGCCCAAAGGCACATCTGCTTTATGCAGGCTTGATATTTCTTGATTTAACCTCTCCCTGTTAAGGAAGGGTTAGGCAAACAAACTTGGTAGAGATATTTTTTTTTCCCAACTAAAACAGACCCATTAGCCTGTTTTCCAAATCTTTCTCATAAATGGTCAGTGGGTAGGAGAATATATTTGCAATTTGTTCCAACTATTTTTCACTTCCTGTAGTCTTTCATGGAGCTTAGTGATGATGTATCCTGCCAGTGGGTAAGGAAGCATCTTCTGTGTGGGAGCCACCCAGAGCCTCTGACCCACACTGGGTCAGAACAAGGACCAGCTGGTACAGTCTGCTGCTTGCAGCAGGGACTGGCACCCCCAGGGAAGAAAATGAAGTCTGCAGCTCAGTGATTTTTAGCTAAAAGTAGCATATTCCTGCCCTTGATAGACAAATTTGTGGAAGAAAAATCTAGTTGCTTTCTTAATTCCTATAAGCTTCTGGCATCTACAGCCTGCTGTAATTCCATAGTTTTCATGCTCTGTGAAAACCTCTCCTGTATGTTTTGAGCCTTCTGTCTGGTATTTCCATTTGATATCCCTTGACTTCTGTGCTGATTATCCATGAATTACTGCTCTCTCATAACTGTCTCCATGTCACTCCTTGTTCTGTAGGTCTGTGCTACAGATTCTGTGCACTACTACCTCATTCATCTCTAGTCTAGGCTGACAAGTCTTGTGTTCTCCAGCTGCAGTGTCCCGGGACTTCAAAGAAATTTAAGCTGGGGCACCCATCCCTCTACCTCACACTGCTTGTTCTTGCTCCCACGTCAATTTCAGGTGCTGTGTGTTGTGTGGTGGCTGCAACTCTTCCCTCACACCCTCCTGAAAGGAGACCTCACCAAGTCATGGGACCTCCTCTTCAACCTCCTCTCGGCCCTGGACAGGGCAGTCCTGAGTGCCATAGGAAGGCCAGTGGGTCATTCAGGTTCAGGGGCATGGTCTTGTGTGCTCAACAAAATGTCCTTCCCTTGAATCATTTCTGAGCCTTGGATCCTCACCCTCCCTCCTCATTTATTTTTTTTTTTTACCCCCTAGTTGTCCCATTAAACAGGAGATATGCTTTCCACATTCCTTTTCTTCTAGCCTTTTCCCGTGCCTTCAGGGCCTGACAGATTTGTTAGGGCTGGGCTAGCAGCTGTCCCTAAAAGAATAAGACAAAAGCCCTTCATACTCAGAGATACTTGCCTGGCCCTGCCGTGCGCTGCTTCCTGAGCTGAACCTGATGGGATCTACCCTGCCCCCTTGCAGGCAGAGGCAAGAAATTGTAACTGTCCCCAGCAGCTGCCGGGCAGATCAGCTGAAACATGCACAGCCCCACAACCCCGTTACCTCTGCAGAGCCCCTCTGACTCTCTGATAATCTGTTTTGCTTTCTGGGGTCTCTTCCATAGTTCTGTTTTCTTTCCAAGATGGGAGAAGTGGGAACTGTACATTTTAGATGGTCTAGGCTTTACCATTTTTCTACAAAAATAATTGAAAAAAAAATAAAATTATTACTACCATGTTCAATACCAATGGTATCCTGTTTAGTAAAATGAATAAATTGCCAAGAGATGCCATCATCTGAAGTAGTGCGTACATCTGGTTGCATTTTCACCTCTCAGAACTACTTTTTGTAATTTCAAATCACTTTTTCCTATTTTCATTAAGACCTACTTAAAAAAAAAAAAAAAAAAAACTTTAATTAAACAAAAGTAATAGGCACAATTTATAACTTCTGCAAACAGTTAAAATATTGATTTTTTAATGTGTGATAAATATATGACATCTCTTTAAGTCATAGTATGTTATGTCAAGTAGAAAAGCAGTTGGAAGGAGCCCAGTTTGTAAGATGATACCAAGCGCCCACCAAGAACTACGCACTCTGGAATTCATTTGTTTCAGAAGGATGAGCTTCTAAGTCAGTTTGATAATTTCAGCAAAGTCAGAAAAAAAAAAAAAAAAAAAGAAAAAAAAAAAAAAAAGGTTAATTACAGAAAAAAAATGGTTAAATACAGAAGAAAGATAACCTGTCAGGTTGTAGTTATGATAATGAGTCCTAAATTAAACTTGCCAAAGACAAGATGTACAAGTGAAGAGCCAAATGCACCTTGTTCTGGGCAGGTTCTAGAAACAGCACCACGGGCAGCCTTTCCTGTAGCTACAGGTATGCCAATGCCTGACTGAAGTATGGAGGATTTACTGATGTAGCTGTTGGTCTTCTGTTTGTCATAAAGAATAGTTACATTTACGTGCATTCTTTGAAAACTTGCGTATATCACCTTTTGAAAACAAATCCGAAATAGATTTATTTGCTCTCTATAAATGAACAGTAAGTTAGGGTCAACTAACGATACACTGGGGGTAAGTAGAATATGTCCTAAGGCTTCCAAAACGGTAGCTAAGAAAAGCAAACCTGTTGTCAGGAGGTTTACATTTGTTACAAAAGGGCTGAAACTCCTCTGCAAATATTTCAGGAGTCCGTGAAGAAAAATAGCAACTGCCTTAATGCAACAGGGCAACGAAGATGGTGAAGGGCCTAGAGGGAAGACGTATGAAGAGTGGCTGAGGGCATTGGGCCTGTTCAGCCTGGAGAAGAGGAGGCTGAGGGGGGACCTCATCGCGGTCTACAACTTCCTCGTGAGGGGGAGTGGAGAGGCAGGTGACCTATTCTCTGTAAACACCAGTGATAGGACCTGTGGGAACGGTGTTAAGCTGGGGCAGGGGAAGTTTAGGCTGGACATCAGGAAGAGGTTCTTCACAGAGAGGGTGGTTGCACACTGGAACAGGCTGCCCAGGGAAGCAGTCACTGCACCAAGCCTGTCTGAATTTAATAAGTAATTGGACTGTGCACTTAGTCACATGGCCTAAACTTTTGGGTAGACCTGTGTGGTGCCAGGAGTTGGACTTGATGATCCTTATGGGTCCCTTCCAACTCGGGATATTCTATGGTTCTATGCTAACAGTATGTCACACTGTCTTTGAAAACAAATCTGAATGAAAGGGATCTCTTTGTCTCCCATCGCAACTGCTTTGTATCTTTCCAGTAACTAAAAAACAACGATGATTTCAGTGGAGTGTTATCAGTACAACAGAATATCCCAGATGGTGGAATTGTTCTGTACCACCCCTAATTTTCATCCTTATCAAAGAGGTCAAAAAGAAGCAAGAGAAAGGTAAGTTGAGTAGAGACTAAGGCCAATCTAAAAGATCTCTATTTTTCACCTATGATGAGATGAAACCTCTGAAATAGTCAATAGTTTCTCACCTCATTCCTGGCTTCAACAAGGGAATTGCATAATTTTAGGTCTTTTAATCTAAGTACTAAATCAATATTTGAAGGCTCGTGGGTTGTTTATTTATGTTAGGAGCAGTAACTGGTGAAATCAAGTACTTTTGTGATGCAATCCTGTTACACAGTGTACAGTTAGAAGCAAAACAGCAGAAAAATAACTTTGCACATAAGCTTCCTTCGCCTTTTTTTTTTTTAGCAAACACTCTCCTCAGAAAGTTGTCTCAGTTTTGCCTTAGGCTGGTAAAGGCTTAATGTGTTCTTTTTTCTTTTTAATTGTGTTTCTGCTACTTTTCAATTAACTTAGGTACATGGCAAAAAAAAAAAAAAAAAAAAAAAAAAAAAAAGCATGCTAGACCTCCACATTATCTCCTTTCATCAGGAATAACATACATTTGTTGTTCTCTTTAAATCTTTTTAAACCACCTCAAGTTTTAAAAGAGAACACAACACAAATAACATAGCAGTCAGTCATACAAATTTGGTGATAAAAAGGATTGTTGATCCTCCAAAGTACATTTCAAGGAGAAATTTCAAGCAAGGGAGAACTGAAAGATGGCTTTTTAAAGGGTGGTGTTGAAAGAGGCCTACTTCTGAAGCTATCAATCGCTTCATTCTTTAACACTTCTTGTTCAAGCTAGTTCAATTCCCTTCTTACTATTATATTATACATTAAATCAGACAGGAAAATTATCTGCAAATCTGTTTTTAACAATAGCCATAAAATAACCAATTTGAATATAAAAGAGGGAATAATTCTTGATTACATCTAGTATCTATAGCCACCACACTGTATGTTTTCTGGGGAAGGAGGAGAGGGGAAGTCAAGACAAAGTTTGATAGTTCTTCTTTAGTCTCTTGAATTAAAAAACTTTAATCATTTTTGTTACCCTGAGCTATACAACTTTGGCTTCTCATTCTTGGGTCATTATGTAGACTTGCAAGCATTGAACATATAATTACACTACATAATTGCATCTTTGTTTTTAAGCCATATTCCATGCATGAAACAGAAACGTGTACCTGCTTGCAGACATAACATCTGTATTCTGTAAAAATGTCACTTTCATTACTTGCTCAGATCCATCTGGAGTTTAGAACTACTTTCTTTTCCAGGGTAGTGGCTGGCAGAAATTTTCTGCCTTTTAGGCAGCAGGAGAGGCTATCTGTTGTAGTATTACCAAGATGTCTGCTGTGCTCCATGATACCCAAGTATCTGCATCATTTCAGAGACTGCAATATACTGAATTAGTTCATTAGCTGTGACCTATCAATATGTACTGTCCAGTATGCTTCAAGATGCCATACCTACAGTAGCATGCATTGTCACACTTTCGGGCCTGAGTATTGATTTTTCTGTCCAAGCGGGCACCTAGTTGTTTAATGATCGTGGATCAAATCAGCACTTCGTCTACTGTACTGCTGAGATCAGTAGGCTTGCACACTACATAAAGTCAAAGGAGAATGCAGTTTCAACATTGTCTTAATGTAAAGTTTATGACAAAACTGAAAAGCCCCATCAGAAGCACAGCTTCAGAGTACTAAACCCCAAACATGATACTATATGTTCATGGAATTGTATATTCTTCCTGACATGAAGAATATTCATTTTAAGACAGGAAAGCAGTACTGACAGGGATATTTCTGTTCTATATCAAAATAAATCTAAGGAAAGATCTAGCACTCTGGATTTAATAATGTTGGTGCAAAAATTTACTTGCTTATTAGTAGAACATACACAACTGTACAATCAGGAGATCACTGTACAAAACAAAATACTAAAAATGATTTTATGGACTTCAGAGAGAACTTTGAACAGTCATTGCAAGGACTTTGAGTAGTTCCCACATAATGAAATATGTTCAGTACTTTCTAGAGATGGTCAAAAGAAAGTAAATAGAACTCTCTAAAAATGGATCTTGTGAAAAAATCAAAAAACATTTCAGTCTAAAGAGCACAACCATAGTTAGTAATAGCCACAACAGGCCGGGTTTACTATAAAGAGCCCATTAGATTAGGACAGATTATGGCTAAAAATATGGCTAAAATATTGCCTTATTCCAGTCTGTTCCACACTCTTTTCATTAGAAACACCTGAGTCTTACAATTTCCTTTAAGGGAATCATAATATTTTAAACACTGTGGTGCCCTAATTCAGCATGAAACTGTTTTGGGTGTTTGTTAGAGCGAAGACTAAAATTCAGTGAGGACCTTGACCTCAACAGTTTTTCTGTTTACATATGCCATGGCAGAAGTTTGTCTTGACAGAAACAACAAGGCCAACCTCTCAATAAATACCCTTTTCCACATCCTATTTATTTTAATTATTTAGAACCTAGACAGTAAAAAAAGAACTACCCGTTCACCTTAGCTGTGTTCCAACTTGTCATCTGAGCTTAGTTTTTATAAAAGTGTGATGCAATTAAAAAAAATAACACAAGTTCTAATCACATATGTCTGCGGGCTGGCTGCCACTTCACATACATTTCAGGGGAATATGTAACAGGCAAGTACAAACAAAATCCTCTGTTGGTTCTCCATACAAAGTGTACAAAGTGTTCTTACAGGAACAGTTGCATGTGCACATATTCCCCAGAATTGTAATGTGAGAAGTAATGTTGTAAGATAAGAATGACTCAACTTATTGCTTATATATTTTCAGTCATTCCTTGTCATCCTCATCCTTTTTTTTTTTTTTTTTTTTTTTTTTTTTTTTTTTTGAGGGGGGGCTGAGGGGAGGAAATACACATCAGCAGATATTCATGAAGGTCAGATATAATCTTGTGTCCAAAACATGTTTTGGTGCATGAAGAAATACTTATTTTAGAACAACTGGCTTCCTATGTAACAGTGTAACTATTACACACAGATTAAATGGTATTTTTCTTTGTTTACCAGTGTTTAATTTCTTAAATAATAATAATTAAAAAAAAAAACAAACAACAACAATAACACCAAAAAAAAAAAGAAAAAAACAAAACAGAACACAACATAAATCTACCTATATTCTTTAGCACTGGCAGACTGTGAACTATTTATTCATCATATCTAAGAGAAATTTCTGGAAACTATTGATAAATTTGCAATCTATTTCTGCAAGTCTTACACTTTTCTTGTTGTTGTTGTGAACTCCCTTATGTGATTTTTTTAATCAAACTATAAATAACACTTGAAACATCTGTTTATGTAATTATATATCCTTAGAAGAATCAGTACAAACTGATCCTGCTTTCCACGGACGTCCTTCCTTTTCTGTTTCAGAGATTGTTGTGCCCAGAGGGTAAAATTATGGAGTCACAACACAAAATTCACAGCCCAAGGGCATTAGTATTATATATGCTTTAAAGCAACCGGGTAGCCTTGCAATCTTAAACTATTCTACAGATCCTGTCTAAATTATAAGTTGTCAGTCTGCCCTGACATGCTCCAGCAGTTCTGCTTCAGCTGGTTCCTAAACTTGTAAGGGAGCCTTTGCAAGGCAGCCTTGCAGCTTCCATCCTTTCTGTCATAGTTTACAAGATGAAGTATGCAAAAGAATCTCATTTACCCAGCTTGTCAAAATGTCAGGATTTTGCTGGAACGTAAATTGCCATCTTTTCATTCTGTCTTTGTAACAAAATGTTCAGCCATATCTTGCCTTTTCTAGCACATCCTCCTTCTTTGCAGGTTTATTGATCCCTGCATTGTTGATCCCATCAGTCCAAAAGAATCATTGCCATAGCCATGTGGACCACTGTGAAAAGGACACAAATTCTTGGAGAAGAGACTTTTAAAATATTGGTTTTGGACCCCAGACAGTTTGCAGGGGTGGTACCCCCTTAGGAATTACACATATTACACTATTACAATGTAATAAATAAATAAATAAATAAATAAATAAATAAATAAATATATAAATATATTTTTTTTTTCTTTGTCACCTTTTGCAAACCCTTTAGAAGACACCCACAAAACATGCCCCATGTACACTTTTACCTCTTTCCATCCACATATGTCTCTACAGGCTCTCACTTACATGGAGAAAGAGGCTAGAGTAGTAAGTTCCTATATTCTTAGCAGAATTTTTCAGTCAAATAGTCAACATTTCCTTTGCGTAGTAGCTTCTAAGTTGATCTGTTTCCATTCATACACATTTGTGAAATACAAAATATCTATCAGTGAAAAAAACACAAGTGACATACAAAGAAGAAAAGTAAACCAAGTAAACCTTAATACAGTGTCTTTCAAAAAGATAATTGAATTCTTACCTTCAGAAGTACTTCCCGTGAGATCAAGAATATGGTTCAGCACTCAGATCTGTAAAGATAAAGCACTTTTAATGAACTTTAATCCACCATCCCTTACCCTTACCACACTGGTAAAGTTAACAAAATGGTGACTGTTTTAAAGTCACGCATTTGGGATGTTATCTTCCCTCTTGCTGTTAAAACAGAAGAGAATTCTACTTACACAACAGTTTGTCAAACCAGTAGCTGTTACCAGGTTGTGCATATTGTTCCTTGGGTCTACAAAAGACATAATATATGAGAGTATTAATGGAATATGCTTAATTTACACAATAATGACAATGCTTGCATTTTTGTCAGTAGTACTATTACACTTCGATTCCTGGAATCAATTATTTAATTTATTCACACAACACTATAAATACAAATTGTTTGCAGAAATAAGTGTTATTCTTTTTGTAGTAACAGAACAAATACATGCTTGTGAATAAAACCTAGCTGTGAATATTCACAGAAACTGGAGCTGTGGTGGGGAATGGCTGTACTCTGAGCTGTTCTCTGCTTCTGCTGGTCTTATGGTCAGAATTCAGAACTGCCTGAAAGTAGACACCACCACGCTATCTGTAATGGAACCTGGCTCCAAAGGGCAGCTCCTGTATCAGAATTACACCCAGCTGACAAGTACCACGGTAACGGTTTCTTTTTTGTTCAGATGAATAGGATCACTTACAGCCCTATTTTCTTACCGGACAATGCTAGTTGAGAAGGATGATGCTCGGGGAGTTTCAGCTTTAGCCCATGTTGCCTATATAACTTCATTAATATACAATTGAAGCATCTTCAGATAAAAGACTTGTAGCGGTTTGAGGAAACTAAGAGTTAGTGCCAAAATAGCCAGGGTAACAAAAGATACATTATATTCCCTAGACAAACAGCCTGAGCAATTCCATCTCTTACCAAGTTTTAAAGCATTATTTTCATTACTTCTTCCAACTTTATCACTGGGCCTAACAAGAGAAGAGCTTCACAAACTTTTCATGGCTTATCTCCCGATCAAGGCCACAAACAGCACTATTGTGATTTTTTCTTTAAGTATGATTGATCAGCATTTACAGGAGAAAAGTCAGGAGCACCAACCTAAACCAGCAGGTTAGGGCAAGGGCATGGCAGTGGCAGCACTTCTCTCTCTTCAGAGTTCAAGCATCCACTAGTTCTGGTCATGGCTTGCTCAGCAGGCTCTGAAAAGCTCAGGCATGGAGTATGTGGTACGCTTGTTTTCAGGATTTAGAGGGTTGTGTAAATCTATGTGATATGCTTCTAATACATTTTTTCACACCTGGTTTATGTATGTTGTGGTAAGCTCTGAGATCCCAGAATAGTGGCTACACCTGTCATGTGCAGTATATTCATTCCTTCTCACGGAGGAAGTTTCTCTTATTACAAGGTCAATTCTATAATTTGGAGGCTCACAAAGCACATAACAGAACATCATTTTCCCTTTTTATCTCTGCTGTCTATCAAAGAGTTTTATACCTGAATATTCTCCATTATAAAGCCATTTACTCTAACCTTTTCTCTGTCAATTCAGCCTGCAATCTGCTCCTATTGCGCTTAACTGCCAGCTTCCAGTACTGCCACAGGGCATGTGTTGTGTCCAGGCTTCATAAAGCACACCTGGCTGCCTGGGAGGAGGAGGCAGAATGTCCCCCAGCCATCCCGCCAGCTTCGCAGTTAGGGCACGAACAGTTGCAATGTTGATTTTTAATGTTGCAGAAGTTTAAAGACACTGTAAGCAGACAGCTTATTAAGGCAATTAACCAGGAAAGACCAGGGTTCGGCAGCCACCTCCAGACCAGGTCTCTTCCTGTGCAGGACAAAAGATCTTGTATTGCCCAGTGACAGAAGAAACAACTTGCGTATACTGACACAATTGCAGCACCTGCTTTTTCTTCTTTCTTTTGTAAATTAACTCTAGAAAAAACAACCATCAGCTAGATATCATGGGTAAAAGGGAAGGCGAAAAGGAAGTCTAGCGATACCTTTGTAGATTAGAAACCTTCAAATATGAATAAAGGAACAGAAGAGTTGTTGTAGGTTCCCACCCCATGAAAGCACCACGAGCCTCCAGCCGTACTCTGCAGCACATCCAGACTGACAGAACACGCACTGGGACTCCTAGCAGTGAGTAGAGGTGACTGTCAATTCACTAGAGACTACTTTCAGGGATGTTAATGGGAAAGGTTTTAGAAGACAATACCTGGAGGATCTGTAAGACAGATATAGTTTTTAGGTAGTATCTATGTACGTCTGATAGACTTTGCAAACTACACAACTTTATCTTCTTGTAATGTGAAACAATCTGTATTCCTTTGGAATTTTGTCTTCATGTTTGACTTCCTTGACTCAGGAAGAGGAGTGCTCAAATATCATCAGGCTGAGTATGATGTCAAAACAAACCAACAAATACAATGAGATTATTTGGATTGCCAAAATCCTCTCATCTTATTTTAATTCTAATACTTTGAAGGGTAAATTTGAAATATTTTTGATGACTGGAAGTGGAGGGATATTTCTGACATGACTGAACACTACAGGACTGCAATAGCTATCCAATTTTCAATTAATTAGAGCTCTGATTTTGCATTTTGATTTCACTTGATTCAGTTGTAGTTATATGCCGTTTCGGTTCCAGTTTGAATGCTACTAGTACACACTGTGCTGCTGAGTTTTACTCTTCTCTGAATATTTCTATTCAATCTATCCTCAGGTAGTACTGGTGGCAGCCAAGCATTTACCTGTCTCAACAGTTGTGTCTGTAACACTTCGTATTTCCAAGTACTGTTGTAAATTGAAATGCTTCTTAGCATTTGCTAATGAAGTACAAAGAATGCAGAAATACTGCAACACCTCTGACTTCTATACCACATTTAGGAAGTCTGAAAGTTCAGCTTGAGCATTTGACACAGTGCTGTTGAAGGGCAGAAAATTCAAAGCTACATCCTTATTCGATGTTATGCTGACGGTCACTTCCTTTCTCAGAAATGGCTGACCACAGCAGAGAAAGGCTATAGACTCAAATACTGCTATGCGGAATAAACAATCAGTCCTATGAACAACAGGTCTAACAGCTTACCTTTTTGTTTTGTTTTGTTTGTCTTTGAAGTAGATATGAATCCATAGCTCTTTTTCTTCCATGGAATCCTTGCTTGATAAGGATTCACCTCTTATTGCTGCCTTTCCCCCTGCTAGTGATATAAAAAAGAAGAGAATTCTTAGAGATAATTGATTTTCACAAAACTCTTAGGAACTGTATTATATATAATTGCATACCTTTAGCCATATGAATTTTAGCAAGTGGGTTATAACTTACTAACAAAGGGTTGTAAACAGTATATTCACATAAAACATCATCAAATGAAAATTTTCTGGCAGCTCTGTATAAGATATTACTTATAGTAATGTATTATAAAGAGAGAATATTATATACATACTTACTACTCTCTCAATGTTTTGTTCTTATTTTTTGCTACATGAGACCTGTCATGTATATACACATTAACTAATGAATCACTTCAGATTATGTTATCTCTTCAGATTTTAAATGTATTTATCAGGTAGGCATTGTTAGGATTTAGTCTGTCTTTGAAGTTAAACATGACAGCTAGTTAGGTATTGGCATACTTTGAAAAGGAGATGATAAAGCAGTTATTAAAATAGCTATATACTTATATATCTCATCCATTTTGTCTGTTCATTTCAGTTGTTCTAATGATGATTGCTGAATCAAGCAGCATCACATTGCCATGTAGGGAACTATGTAGATTTTATGCTTATTTACTTTGATGTGAGGATTAAGTACTTTTACAAAAGTTAAATGAATTATTCTGGGTTTATGCCAACATTAGCATATTTAAAATTTGTCCTTATGCCTTTACTCCTCAAAAGTGTGAATTAACAACAGTTGATTTATGCTTTTCTATAATTACAAATAATCACTATGATTAATTTACACACAAATTTATAAACTAATGATTTGTGAACCCAGGAGTTACATAGTTCTGTCTGCTTGGTAGACTAAGTTTCTGTGTCAGACTACATATTCTGTTTGGCTGTTTCAGTTTCTTTTTAGTTTCTCTTGAGAATTTGAACAGTGAAACATGGAAACAAAAGTTAAAACTGCTTAAAAATATTCAGCTGGCCTTTTTGTTCCATTGAGAGAGTTGGAAGTAAGTATCCAAGCAGAATTTTAATTTACCCACTTTGTTTTATTCACTGTGTGCTATCAGAGCGCAACTTGTGCCATTAATATAAAAAAATTCCAATATTAGTTAAAATTTCCATGATAAACAGGTTGTTTTGTGTCTCTGCATGTATAAATCCTGCATTCCTGAAATTTTAACAAAATATCAAATTATTTTCAATAAAAGCAAATTGATCTCACCTTTAAAAACACTCTCAGGTCTTTAACTAGCTAAGTCATATGTAGCTGCCTGCACAGTTTTATAGAAGTTATCTGATGAAGTTCAGCTTATACATAAGGTTAAAAACAATAAAATTCTTACTTTTATCAGGATGTCTTTTTGCTCATAGGGCCTGTAGAGCTTTTAAAGTGAAGTCCTAGGGCAGATCTAGTTATCTTGTGAAGGAAGCTTTGCCAGTGCCTCTGGTGGGAATTTCAGATGAGCCAAAAGTAAAGTACTAGCCTTGTTGTTCAAATTCACTCACAAAACAAGATTCATAATCAATGCTAATATTTCTTCATTTATCTCCGATCAATCACATCGGATTTTGAGTATTTTTATACTCCTCTCCAATATGCTACAACAGCACTTCAAAGGCATATGGTACTTGCAGTATATGGGAAGCACAACGTATAAATGACACTGTAATTTCTAAACATCTGTTTTTACTTCCGTGACTCATTTCACAGAAAACCTTTTACTATTGCTCCATTTACTTTTGAGACTTCTCCCTATTTTTCTCTTTTTATATGTGGATGTGTGTAAAAACAGTGAATGATATCACTTGTGCAGTTCCTCTTACCTTGCCACCTGTTTACAAAACTTAAGACCTCTCAGAATTCACCTTATAAGCAGATAAAAATTAAATGTGAGGAGGATATCACAGAAAGCAAAGAAACAGGAATGGGTATTTTCACAAAACAAGGCTCACTTAGAAATGGGTTGGGCACTTAATGAGCTTCCATTACTTCAGCAGCACAGGGCTCTGGCATTACTAAGAGGCCAGCAACTTAGGTGACTCAAATAGTATCAAGTATTATCAAATTCATCTCCAACATGATCCCACTGACTTCTGTTGAGCTACACTGGGGACAAATCTAGCCCACATGATATAGAAAGTGTTTGCAAGAACGTTCAGAAAAAAATGGTAGAGGATTTGAGGTAAATAGGAGGCCTAGACAGTTTTAAATCAACCACTCAAGATTTTACATTGGGCTAATTATTATAACTTAATGGCAATTCCTCTTAATACTGGATTAAAAAGTTTTAAAAAAAGCATACCATATTCAGTACCACAGGAGGTCTACAGTAATACTAAGTAAGCCTAATAATCTCAAAAGCCTCCTGAGTGTTAGGTGATACTTTAGCCAGATACTGAAATGTGTGATTCAGGCAAATGTATAAAAAAAAAAACATTACATTAGTAAATAAATGGTTTTAGCAACGCAAGATTAAAATGTCTGCCCTAAATACCCCAAAACAAATGCCATCAAGTTTTAACTAATGATCAAAGTATTCCCAGAAGGATTCCTGCTTCTTTTCCCCAAAGGCTAGGTAAGGAAATTGAAAAAGGAAAAACCATATGTAATCTTCAATGTCATCATTACATTTTTTAGGCATACCTGGAGACAGAATGGGTACAATTGTTAGAGCTGATGAGCGGACTGTTTGAGAATTCTGGTCCAAGGTATTTCAAAGCAGACCACCTCATTTGCAAATAGGATCTGAATTATTCCCCCTGCGCTCTCCCCAGCACACACCCCATTGAAGGATCAGAGAAGAGAGGAGTGGGAGATGCACAGGGGAATTAAATTTCAGAATCTGATTTTAAAATCCTGGGTTCTACAAGGTTTAGACTACTGCACTCTCCTCCTTACAGCTTAGCCAGAATATTTCAGATTATTCAGGCCATTCAACATCCAAAAAACTAAAAAGTGAAAAAGCAACATAATCTCTCTAGGAACTGAATATGATCACTCTGTGGCTGCTGGCAGGATCCCGCTGCAAGCTACCTGCACCTTGCACCCTGTGCAAGCTGCTGGACAATGTCAGGAGGCTAGGTGAGCTTTGTTTTCTGGAAAATTGTTTTCTTGTATGTGTACCGAGGAGCATGTGTTTGGATTCCAAACCCCAGAGCAAATATAGTAACAAATTCCATGGAATTGAAGCTGGTATGATTATCAGCATTTTGCTTCATCATTATCCCTTTCCAAGGATGGCAAGCAAGGGCCGACTAGCTGGGAAACAAAAATCTAAGGAGAAGACAGTAAAGCATGTTTGCATATTTCTAAATATGTTGTGAAAACCTTCTCCTTCTGCTAACATGTCACACTCTGCTTGTACTGCATAGATAAAACATACCCTTGCAGCAAGCTCTACCCCAAATTGCCAGGGAGCTGCTTGTATCTGCAGTGAGCTTCTCAGAAAGCACTCATTGTACTACAGCAGTGACACAGGTCATAGAATCATAGAATATCCCAAGATGAAAGGGACCCATAAGGATCATCAAGTCCAACTCCTGGCACCTCACAGGTCTGCCCAAAAGTTTAGACCGTGTGACTAAGTGCATCAAGCAAAGGTGTATTTACCCAAAGCAAGGCAGCTTTTCCTTGTTTGTATCACTTTAGACCTGTAAAATACATCATCTTCATTGACCACCAGAAAAATACTAAAAAGGAGCCGGTAATTCATTAACCTCTACAGAGGCACATCTGGTTATGGAGATCTCTCAGAAGTTTAGTGCCCAGAGCAGTCTTTTTCCTCACATGCATTTAAAGTCTTTCAGACTTCATTCCCCTCCTTTCTCTTTTAAGGAAGGAGGAGAGAAAGCCTCAGCAGTCATTTCTATTTCTTTGCTAAAAATCATCTGCTTCGAAGATGATTTAATAGCTGTAACCAACACGAGACTGGTGACCGAGTTTTCTCAGAGGGGCAAAGTAGGCTGAAGTCAAGCAGGACCTGTGCTGCCACCTGCTGTGCAATTCTATTTTTTATTCCCAATAAAAAATACAAGTAATTTGTCAACAAAAGACAATATTGCAGAATGCAGATGCTAATGTATAGCACAGCTTATCTCATAAAAAAATCCTCTACAGAGAGGAGTTAGCTATACACAGGTATGGACAAAGCCTTAGAAAAATGTGCCCAGGTGTGTTTAGTGCTGTACACTTACCGTGTTTTCATATAAAATCAAACAGGTGCCTCAGCTGAGAAGGTTGCACAGATCTATTCTGTGACATTACCTTATGTGTGTGCTATCTGCATGTTTACAACCCGGTGTAATTCAATCTCTACACAATAAATAGACTCAAAATACCAACTACTGGTGACATTTAAACAGTGTTTTAGAAAGCATGCAGATGAATACTTAAAGCAGTTCGGTCACTGGTTGTCCTGTGCTCTCTACAAACATAGATCTTCTAGATCTCCTCACAAAGTGAGTTTCCTATCTCAAGGTGAATTCTCCTCTAGGCTTTTATAGACCTCTTTTACAGAATAATGAGCATTTCTGCAAGTGTGCACATATTAAGAAAATGTAGAAAGTTAACCGCAAGCACCGTTCTCAACAAGCCCTATGCTAAACAGCACTTACAGATGCAGTACTAAGAAGTACCGGGCATATACTACTCCCTTCTTAAACTAGTTCCCCACTTACCTCCAGAGATAATATAAATATAGCACTGCATAGCATGGAGTCTGTTTTTAGAAACTTCTTCCAATGAAGGTTTCAGAAGCTCAGACAGGACTACATATTTGTATATGAATTAATATTAACTCTAGAATCTCCTTAGACTAAGTTAAGCCAGGTTTTACTGACAGGCGAGTAAGATTTAACACTGAGAAAATTTAATGAGTAAAAGGTAAAGGTAAAAGGTAATTCCCCATCTCCCTCAGTAGCTGATAACCGGATGCCCTCATGCTTACTTGCCCGGTTAACAACTAGCTTTTACCAACACCTCCTATTCTTTACAGGTTCATTAGCATTTCTGTTGTTCTTTGGGAGTTCACTCTAAAAGACTTAGTAATATAAAATATAAAACATAATTACAAAGTAAAAGATATAAATTGCGTAATTTATTAAATATTGTTAATATGTTTAAAACTACAACACACATACATTAACTTTTAACAGTTATTACATGAAACAACTTGTCTTGGAAGTAGATATGAACACATTTAAGAAATGGAGGAAGAAACTAGCTGTTTATGTTCTTATGACCCCAAAAGTGAGGTCCATAAAATTTTGTATTAATGTTATTTTAAAAATTATAGTTCCTATGACATATTTTGGAACTTTTTTTTGAAAAAAATAAATTGAACTATTGAGAAAAAAAAAAAAAAAAAAAGGAAAAAGATTGCAGCAGTTAAATAAATGAGAACTGACATGTTAATCCATATGGCTATTGGTAGCCACCTGTGTTATCACTGTAATTTTCTTCTTTGAACTAGATGTCTTCCTTGAATTTCTGACTTTGATAAAAAGGCTCAAGAGGACAGCCTGTCACAAATACTCTATTTCATGATGTGAACTCAAGCTTCTATACACTCTGCAACATCACCTCCTATTAACATGCCCTGACTTCACACAAGCTCATGAGAATAATGGGAACTTTTATTTTCTTGTTCTTTTGATAAAATAAAACTAAAAATATTATTGACTAAAGAAAAATAAGAACATGAGAAACAAGGACCGAGTAATTTCTGCTTTTGGTTTCTGATACATGACTTAAACAGATTAAAATATCAAGTCCTTAGAAATCCCACATAGTGACAGCTGTTATCTAGCAAAGTTCAGACTGAAACTCATTGATCTTTATCCCTTTTCACTGTGACTGATTTAAGACAGCACGATTTTTTGCTTCATATTTTAATGGGAGCAGGAGTAGACCTGCCAGATATCAAAACCATCCAACCAAAAGAAATTAAATAATTCCAGGTAGCATTGGGATCTCAGCACAGAAATCAGTGCTTTGGTAGGATGTTACTCTGTTGTTAGAATTTCAGCAAATGCTTTGAACTTGACCTTGCACCATTCAAATGAATTGTTCATCTCTGCCAGGTTTCTGATGTATTATGAAATAGTTATCAGAATACAGGCAATGACTTTAATAGTACCAATTACACAGGCATCAATTATGCTGTACTTGCTTCCATATAATTTCACCTCCCTGCCAAGTAGTAGCAGAAAGTACTCTGTATTCACAAGATACCAGTAAAAATACCTCCATAGGTAAAGTTATACACATTCCAACTATATGTTAAATGTATCTTGTTTCATTTACTTAATTTTCAAATGCCTCAGAGTGGCATTGCCCAAATAGGAGAGAGCATGCAGTAGTAATAGTATGAAGATTTAAAAGAATCTTTTAATGTGAAAACTGTACCTTATTCTGTTTGTGTGACTCAACATCAAGAGTTTTTATTTATCTTGCTGACATTTGTACTCTTTGGAATTTATAAACATCATCAAATGTATCTGAAAACATTAATTATAAGAATGTTTTCAAGCTGGGATATAAATATTTTGGTTACTTCTTTTCCCCTTTGTTGGTTTTCAATTACATGCTTCCAGAGGTCTGCCCACTCCTTTGGAGCTATGCAACCACAGTGCAGTTTCTGCTAGTCCCTTTCCTCCTGTTTCTGTTAAAGAATGCTTTGTTTTAAGAAAATAGTTTGGGTGCCTCTTACCACCATCAGTCAGAATTTCTAAATGGAAAAATCAGTGGCTGAGTCCAATACAAAGTACTGGGTAAGATGCCTGTAGTGAGTACTGCAGCCTTGAGCCCCTGTCCTGGCAGAAAAAGATTGTGTTAAGGCTGAGAATGTGGAAAAACTCTTCCCAGCAATCAACCAGGGGAGGAAACAAAAAGCAGCTAGCTCTGAAGCATGATGCAGACCCTCTGTCATGCTGTTAAAATGCAGAGGGATACGTGAACTCGGAGCCTTAGTAAATTTCGAGAGCTCAGTGGTAAATATTTCTAAGACCTGTAAAACAGACTAATGAAATGAAAAGGGGCTGAGCTATCTAGAAGTCATAACACAACTGGCCTGAAAAATAAAAACCCTTTCACTTAAAACTGTTAGCACGCATCCTTTGACGTAGTAAGAATAAAGGAGCCACTGACTAGAGGATCCGTCTGAGTGCCGAGGTGGGAATATAAGCAGAGATATTAAATCTGCACAAGATATATATTTTCTTATTTCCTTTGAACATTTTGCATTACATTGGCTTAAGCCAAATAAATAAATAAATAAATCATCTTTTGTTTCTATGTCAGCTCTTTCTCAGAAATGCAATCCTTACACATTTCAAGAAAATGTAAGTCAGGTTACTTATCACTAATTTCAGTCCAGTGACTGCTGCAACTTAGATGGTTCCCTTCTACCCCATTTCATCAGAGAACTGCTAAACCTATTCCTAAGTTTTCCCTCTAACAGGAAAGCACACAATACTTTAATTTCTTTTCTTCCTTTCCACAAACTTTGAAAATTGTCTCCGGTGTTTGTTCTATCAATGTATGAAATAAAAAATGCTTGATATATCCAGGCCCCTCCAAGTTCCCAGTGACCAAATGCCCCTTCATCAGTGGATTTTTTTTTTTTTTTTTGATTGCTGCCTTTTGCAGAATCAGACGTATTCTTGCTATTTAAAGTCAAATTCCCTTACAGAAGAGTATCATGCATCATGCAGCTGTAATCCTGAATCCCTTTCTACTGGTACTCGCTTCAAGCTTTAGAACCGAACCAGTCCAATTCTTACTATTTAATCTCCTTTGTGTAGAAAAGCAATAATAATATCCTCAAGAGTTAAAACCACAATTGTGCTGCTACCGAAAAAGAAAGGCTTTTTTGTTTGTTTGTTTGTTTTTAATTGTGGTAGTTAATACAGAGCATTATGAGAATTTAAGATGAACAACCACTAGAGGGCTCATTATTCCATACAGTGTTTTACCAAAATGGTTGAATAAGCCTATCAATAGCAAAGAACTTAAATGTGATCTGTCATGTATGAGGTTCCTGTGACTTTATGAAATGCATAAACTGACACAGAAATATAGAAAGCTTGCACAGAATATATATACAGTATAACCATTTTCCCCTTCAGTAACTTATTAATACAAACTCTCATGAGATGAAATTCTCTAAAATAATACATATAGATATATACACCTGTATCTTCAGTGAATTGACCCTGAAAAACATTGGTAAAACTGAAAGCTTTCTACATACCTACAAATGAGGACTGGCACATTATGCAGAAAAGCCAGGATTTGTTGTGTGATGGCTGAGGGCCATCGTTTTCAACAGGGTACAAGAAGAGCCTTTTGGTATTTTACAGAATCTATTTTTATGGATTCTGTTCAATATAAATTTTAAAATGTTTGACTGGTATCTGCATGCTAATAAAATATAGGAGGACCTATGGGTTCTAGTAGAACCCATGTTTGGGTCAGAAACCTTTAAGAAAATGTGCGCTGAGTTCCTGATATATCTCTGTAAAAAGCTGGGATACTCAGCTTTGAACACCTTCTTCCCTAAAACCACAAGACATTAAAATACATAGTGATAACACAATACTATGCCATTATGAGCCTGATCATGTAATATCCCATGTTAGAATGAAATCAAACAAATTTCATACAACCTAACTAACCAGAGATAGCATCATGTAATACTTTTCTTTCCTACCTTTTGTTTTGTTTCTGCAACTGGAATTACCTTTGTTTTGCATTATGTTGAAAATAATGGTTCCCTAATTTTGAATGCCAAATGTTCCTGTGATATTAATAATAGAAACAAGATAGAAACAAAGTTAAGGGAAGACACAAGCATTCAGAATCTCTCAGGCTGAGATTTATAAGCAATGACAGTGTCTTGTAATCAGACGTTCGAATCAGTTTATAAGACTGAACTCACTGTTGAGCTGCAGGTAGAAGTATCCAGTTCTTTTATCTGCAGATGAAAGTCAGGGGTTGCAAACTGATGGAACTTCAACTCTGCTTCACAAGTACTATCTAAAGCTCTCTGCTTTGGCATCACAGTTACTTTTAAACCGCCCTCCCACAGTACTTTCAAATTCTAAAAATTCTTATTTTCTGCTAGTCTCTGACTGGCCAAAGAGACATTCACCATCACATTGTCATCCCCCCATGCATACATTATGGTTCATTTTGATCATGGATTTATTACTCAAGCACTTAACACCCACAGCTTCTCATGCTTGGCAATTTGAGTTATTACAGAAATGACAAAATTAATACAAATAATCATTATCTATTTTCATTTAAAAATGTTTTCATTTAAAAGAGTCTCTTTCCTAGTCATACTAGAAAAATGCCAGTTACTTGTCTGCACAACTTTGGAAATACTCTTTATTTTCATGCAAACCAACAATCCAAAACAAGTTTTGACCTAGTACTTTGATTATACATTATTTAGCTTTTTGCAGTATGTACTGCCTAAGCTCCTTACACCCATTCAGGGTGTTTATTTCTACCTTTAAAGATGGAAAAAATTCAAATCCTGATGTGCTTACAGATCAACTTTAACCCCATGCCTCATGACAACAGTAGTTTTTTTGTTTCCTCTTTTAATAACTAGTGTGGTCCCATCAGCAGAAAACAATTACAATGTACTTAATGTGATATAAGGTCACTCTGGTTACTGAAGTTTTCCTCAGGAGTCTAGTGGCCTGGAAAGTCTCTGTTGCATGGAAGGAATTTAATTGACAGCTATGGTCAGTGCTTGCAACTGGACTTGTGCTATTCAGGCTCTCTTGGTAGGTGATTTATAATTCTGGGACTAATTTTGGGCAAATAATTCTTATTTTAAGAACTGATCTACATTCTGACTGGAACTACAGCTTTATCTTTTGATTTTTTTAATTCAGCATGAACCAGACTAACAATTCTTGTAACACTAATATTCTCATCGCTGATTTGTTTTTCTGACTTCACTTTTTTTTTTTTTTTTTTTTTTTTAATGAGACATCAGTTTGAGAAATATCATGTAGACTACCTATACATATTTCAGGGATCACCTTCCATTTGGGTATGCTGTGTTGAAAGAGTAGCTAAACTTTATTAGGAAGTTTATTGAGTTGTTGTGGTTATAAACATGTATACATGTGCATTATGCTAATACAATATTTTGACTTGGAAGGCAGCAGTGAGAAAAGTGCTGTTAAGGCTGAACTTCCAAGAAAAATAGTTTGTGTTGCTCTTTGTGAAATGCCTTTTATTACACTTAGCAATACTATGGTGCTGGGACAGGACATGAAATAAAGCAAGTGCCTTGAAAATGGAAAAATAGCTTTACAGTACGGGACACAAACACAGAAAAGGGTGAAAGTCATTGAGCACTTTAAGGAATCTTTAATAGAATAGTTTCTTAGTGATGTGTGGAAAGGTCAGTCTTGTTCTTTCTGTTCTGAAGAATACTAATAATTGGATGGGAATGTTAACTCTCTTAGGAACACATTTGATATGTTTTATACCAAACTAATTTTTTGTTCATATACATATTAACAAACAATATTATTTCTCTAAGCTTCAAATATCTTCAGAGAATTCCTTTATTCATTTAATGCACAAGCCTACAAAGAAATGGATCACCATTTCTCGGATGCATCCTCAACCTCTACTACAGTTAGCAACAGTAGAGCTTGACCTGTTAACTTCAATTAGAGTAATTAAGAGGCAGAACTGTTAACCGTGATTTTCATTGTCTCAGAGCAAATCACACACATTAATATTATTTCTTGATTTATGCCTGCTTTCACATCCAACCGTTTTTGTGCCTATTAATACTGCAGCTTTTTATGGAAGATGTGGTATGCTTTTCAAGCTTCTATTTTGAATGTTTCAAGTTGACATTTACTGTTTTTCAGTATTGTCTAGCATATGTTCTAGCTAAATTAGCTGACAGGGAGAGATATGATAAGTGCTACAGCCTTTCATCTTTCTCACAAGAACATTTCTTGAGAGGAAATCAGCAATTACACTACAACAAGCCTCTCTTTAAATTCATAAAATATATATGTGAGCAACTGAATAAACAGAAGGAAGTCAGAATAACGAATGGTAGTATATCTCTGAAACTAGACTTGTAGTAAGGAGAAACAAGGAACAGGAGAAGGAGAAGGAAAAGGAAAATGTTAGAAAACCCATTCTGTACTCCATGGCTTACCAGACAGAATTTTTCCAGGTAGTCGCTCTGTAGTCACTTCTAGTTGCAAATGTAGTTTACAAAGTGTGAACTGTCAATAATTCAACTTTTTAAAAAGTATAATATCTATAAGCATCTCTCTCTGAGGGGCAGAATATTTACTCCAGAGCTTAATGACAATATAACTACGTGCTCTTGATTGTTTCACTTGCTGACACCAGTATGCAAGAAGATTTGCTGGGAGGTGTCTTGTTCTTGTACCCTAAGAGGGTAAGGGTAATTTTTTTTTTTTTTCCCCAGAACTTGAGAACGAACCACCAACAGTTATTCTGAAAGTCTGAGAAAGAGAACTCTACTTCTGAACTGGCAGCATGCTCAAATTGAGCATGAGCAAGAAGAAATGCATTTTTAAAAACTACCAATGAAGGAAATATTCTTGGTTAGATATTTTTCTAAGTGAAACAGTTTTGAAGCCTGGAGTTAATATTCTCTTGTCCTGTCACTGAAGTAAAATAAAATTGTTTAAAAATATGAATCAAAACTGAACAGTCTATTTCTCTTGCTCGAACTCAATACAGCAAATCAAGTATGTAATCAGCATTTGCCAGTCAGTACATCATTATTTGTAGCCCCACTGCTTTTGCAAATGATCATGATTCTGATTACTTTTTGAAAAGTGGGAAAAAAAAGGAGAAGAATTTTATTCAGACTATAAAATATTCTGAGACGTTGTAGATCTCAGCTTGGGATATCACAGCCAAGCTAACAATGAAAAAAATATTGCAAGGAAGAGGAGAGAGGAAGCATGTATGTGTATACACTGCTGAAGGTTTATTCAGAGTAGGGAAGCAATTTTCCTGATTTGGGAAAGAAAAGCACTTTAATTTGTGGGTTACAGAGAATGCAGCAAAAAGGCCAGGTGAAAAGTGGAAAGGGGTAGGATGTCACTGAAAAGCCAAAGAGATTCTGGTTTCCGTTTTGTATGGCAACAAGCCTTCTGGTTTGCAAGTCTAAGCAGCAGAAATGTGGTTGCTTTCTGTGGACATGACCTGAATATATTCATGCCCCAAGTCTGCAACCGCTGCACTGTGGCTATTCCCAGTCTCATTCTGAGCACTCAAGGCATACTTCAGACTGCAGTACTGTGCCAAGTACTGTTCTTCAGACAAGAAGTGACGGGCTAACAAGGAATTTCAACCCACCTTCCATGATAAGCATATGAGAAGGATAAATTTGTCTGTAACTGACTCAGACTCCACTTGCATCTCTAAAGATCATCAGATCAAAGGTCCTGCACATAAGGTTCACATTCTTTTATTGAAAATTCTTGTAAATAAGCTGCAGCACTTTAACTGGCACCTCACAACTCTGCAAAACTCGTCCCCATTCCTGTTTTTCCCTTCCATTCACATGGCCTCTTTACTTCCCACCTTAGGTAGGCAATTTTCATTTAATTCCTAGCACCTGTGTCTGTAAGAGTGGGAATTCACATATGACACACTTCTTACTTTCCAGATCAAGCACATAAAACAACATTAATGCTAATTTGTAAGCTGAGGGAACAAAGCAAAGCTTTCTCTCCTGTGCACAGTCAGCCTTGCAAGACTGCATTGCTCATGGCTGGCCAAGAAATGCCTAATGAATGTGGGAGAAGAAAAGAGTAAATGGAAGAGGGTAAATCAGGAGTTTTTTGGTGCAGTCCTGACTACCACAGACTTATTATATGAACTTTAACAGGACATAATTGATTTATTCTTCAGGTTTCTTTCATGAAACAGGAACAAAGCCCCTGGGACCAGGCCAGAGCTAAAACAGAACTCCTGGGCAGATGATGTGTGTGCTCCGGGTGGTTAAGGACCATGGGTATACCCGAGGCCCTGTCATTCCTTCATGGATTGACATTAGATTTCACTGTTTTGATAATTTTAAGAAGTCACGGACAGAAAAACAAATCAAACATTAGATACAAGAACAAGCCTCAGGCTCTTGTGCAAACAGTTTAGTCACAGGAATTTATTGCTTTTAGAGAACCATTTCTATTGACACATGAGATATATATGTTTACAATGGATCTTAGAGAGAGCATAAATTACTTAGTGAAAGGAAGAGAAGAAATGGTTAACAAACAGAAAAGAGCAACGGCTCAGTGCTCTGTCAATACTACTCAATTCTTACAGAATTCAGAGTGCTTTTGAAAGAAGCTGAAACCAAAACACTGAGAATGAAGAGAACACAGACAGCTGTGTGTAAACCACCCAGCAGATTAGGAACTGAGAACCCAATTCCTCTTGGATTTGTAGTGGACCACAATCCAACCATGAATTAACAATTCATGTGATGTTGCTAAAAAGTATCAGTTATACCAAGGTATCCTTTTTACACCAACTATGCTCCTTTTTAGTAAGTGGATAATCACAGAAAAACAGGTCACCCATCACCGTAACCCAAAGTAGGATAAAATGGAGAAGGGAGGTGCTCCAGGTTCCAGCTATTTCTGGGATTAGAGTTGTAATGTTAACCAGTTTTCTCATACAGTCAAGCAGAAGAGCTTATGCTAGCATAAGAGAGTGAAAATGAGTAGCATGGGGAAGGGAAAGGCAGCGATTCACAGCAGCTGGCTTATATGAATATTATTACTGAACTATGACGCATCTCATTCTTACTGGATTTCTTTGTTGTTGTTGTTGTTTTTAAAAAAAATGTTTCTGAGTTATCAAGAATATTTTGAAATTGATTTCTCTTCCCCTCAGCTTTGAGTCACCTGCAAAATTGATGAGTATGTTCTCTATTCCTTTACCTGCATTGTTAATAAAAATACCAAGCAGAACCTGAGGACACATGCTGGGAACCCACCAATGTATCTTTCCTTTCAACAGTGAACCATTGCTTTCTATCCTGCCAGTTTTGTATAGAGCTTTTAATACAGTTCTCCAGGTAATATTTTGCAAGTGCCTTGCTGACTACATATTTTAACTGAAAACAAAACTAATGTTTCAGCATATTCAGGTAGAAGTAATCCATACAGGGACAGACTCATCTTGCAAACATTTTATAAAAAAAATAGCCTTATGCTTGTTGTAAAACATAGGCTATTTTGTCCCTGCTGTTAAATTTTCACTTATTCAATTTTGAAAGAGACTATACTAGTCCCTTGCAGTTTCACTTTCTTGTTCTAATAGGTTCCTCATTAACTCAAAGCTAAGATTAAGATCTAAGCTATTCTGTAAGAGCTTTTTCTAGGATTTTAACACAGTGATACTACTGACCTCACCTAAATTATGGTAAATGAACTGGGAAATCAATAACTGCATGGATCAGTCCAGAACACTTGCATATGTTTCATCTAGTTCTTATTTACTGTGATTATAATTTGTTTTCTTTCATTATTTTATGTCTTTAATAGAGTACACATAATATAAACACATAGAGAATGTATTATGTATTAGATACATACTTATATTCTTTCCCCCCAAAATATTGCAACCTTTATTACAATTTCTGTTCAACAATTGAAGCAGCTCAGCACTAACATCACTAGCTTGGCAGTTTTTTCTTCCCCATCAGTAAAATACAGGAATACTGCTTGTAAAGATAAGCACAGAGTATTTTCTCTCCTGGAGTCTACCAGTTGGATTGTCTGCTCATGCACAACCTGGCACAGATCCATCTCCCCAGCCCTGTGCCATAGGACAGCCACTGCTGCTACAATTGCAGACAGCTCTGTAACTTGCCTCTGAGTTTCATTCTGTCACCTTGCAGTGCCTGTGGTCTGTTTCTGGGATTTCTCATTTCCTGAACTCCTTTTTTTGTAAAGCGAAGAAGGCCTGTAATTGGGATAGCAATACATAGTCAGGTATTATTAGATTCTGTTCACCAGGAAATGAATCTTATGCAGTCACACTACCAGTCCTTTTCCTCAGAACTGGGCGCGTGCAAGAGACTTAGATAGGTGACTAAGCCAAAAAAGATGAGAACACGAGCACAGCATAAATCTGTTTTGACGGGCTGGCAGTGACAGGTCCACAGGCGAGCTTTTAGTTTCAAACTGGTCTGAGCTGGTGTGGTAGTCTTGAGCTGCCAGCAGCTCTCAGAACACACAGGGACAGGAGATGCTCTTGCCCTCAGCATCTGCGCTGATGGAAAAGCTAGAGTGCCTGCAAACAGCACGGCAGCGTTGGGGCATTCCTGTGGGCTTCTGGGGCCTCTGGTGCTGGTTGGCACTGGGAGGCACTGGGGGGGTCTTGGAGGCACAAGGAGGGGTCTGGGGGAGGTAGCCGTGTGGGGAGCAGGATTACTGAGATAGGGAATGGAGAAAATGCATCGATAACAGAGCAGCGCTAACGGATTTTCCTGCTCTCCACCACCACTTCCTTCACTTGCGAATTTCACTTTCACATCACCATGTTCCGATAATGATATTTTGGCAAGATCTCGGATCATTTGCCTACACGCCAGACAAATCGCAGCCGGGGCCCGCCCGGCACGTAGTTCTCCGCAGCCGCTTCAAACCCTGCGGCGGGGCAGCGCGGGCAGCCCTCAGAACAGCCTCGGCCAGCGGTCCTGCCACAGCCCCCGGGCCCACAAAGGGCTGGAGGCCGGGCCGGGCGGGCTGAGGAGGAGGAGGAGGAAGAAGAGGAGGAGGAGCAGAGGAGCCACCCGCGCGGCTCGTCCATTTTTCGGGGCGCCTCGGGCACGTTGCGTGTGTGTGTGGCGGGGAGGGAGGGAAGAAGGGAGGGGATGCTGCGGCGCTGGGGAGGGCGGCGGCAGGGAGGCTCGCCCCGCCGCCGCTGAGGGGAGCGCTTCCTCCTTCCCGGCCCCGCGGAACGGGGGAGCTGGGCCCGCCTCTTGCGGGCCGAGCTGGGTAACGGAGCCGCCGCCGGGCTCTGAGGGACGGGGCTGCGAGGCACCGGGGCCGCCCCCTCAGGGCGGGAAGGGCCGCGAGCGGCGGCCGTTGGGGCTGCGGCGCCTGAGGCGGGCGGGCGGGGAGGCGGCGGCCTGAGGAGAGCCGGGGGCCCGCGGCTCCCACCCCCCCCCCCCCGGGTTTCGCCGCCTCCCGTGAGTGCCACCTCTCTTCGCAGGCTGCCGGCGGAGAAAGGAAAGGCTCGGGCAGGAAGGCGGGACGTCCTCGCGTTTCATGTTCCGTCAGCCCGACAGCATTTCGGCTTTGATTCCGACTTGCTCCTACCTGCGCCCGGGCAGTGACGGGGAGGAGAGCGGGCGCCGGCCCACCATGTCCCGGTACAGCCTGCACAACCTCCTGGACTGGATGTACGGGGGCGTGGACCCCAGCTTCGCCGGCAACGGAGGGCCGGAGTGCGCGGCCTTCCTCTCAGGGCAGCAGCGCTTCGTGGAGAGCCTCGTCTTCCTCAGCGTGGGCGCCGCGGAGATCCTGCTGTCCCTGTGGAAGCTGAGGCAGCTGCACTGCAAGGAGCTGGAGGCACAGCTGCTGCAGCAGCCCCGGGCGAAGCAGGAGAGCTTGGGCAAGAACCTGCTGCTGGTGGCCCTATGTCTCATCTTCGGGCTGGAGGTGGGCTTCAAGTTTGCCACCAGGACCGTCATTTACCTGCTGAATCCCTGCCATGTGGTCACCGTGATGCAGGTAAGGCTTGTGCACCGGGCAGTCTGCCTCAGTTTTGTGCTCACAAAGCAGCGTTTTTTGCAGTTTGTGGACCAAAAGTCCACAAAGGTACAAATGACAATAATTGGTGTAAACGCTTTAGAACTTTGCATTTAATTGGCTGAACTGAAATCTGTGGAAAAAACAAAGTCAAACAAAAAGGTGAAATTGTAGCTCGTTTAATGCCTACTTCTGTGGTTGAAAAGGCTTTCTCACCTTCACCTTGCCCTTGTTTCAAGAATAGAAAAAGCTGTTTCCACTGACTGCAGTGGGAAAACTAGCACCAAATGTAATAAAAACAAGATTATTGCAAAAGGGCCCATGTAATTCACAAACAGCTGCTTCTGGCAAGTGATATTCAGGGGTGTGAATGTATTTTGTGAAGTTGTTAAAGAAGCAAAGTGCTTTTTATTTTATGCTGGTAATTTCGGTTTGCCTTTCTTATTTTAAAAGCTGCATAGTAAAGAACCAACACCTTATGTATGGGTGAATGAACTGAGCTGGCTTCGTATCTGTGGATAAACCATGTACTTTAGCAACTTGTGGCATAGTTGGTGATGCGTGATAATATACAGCTTGTGTAGCTGTGAAAATAACGGAAACGTTCATAAACAGTTACTGAGCTGTGATATCTAAATCTTACAAATTGTATTTGTCAGTAGATCGGTGTATGTACTTAGCTCACTGAGGTTAAGGAGTGTGGGATGTCAAAAATAATCATTTTGTTTAATTTTGCTAACACACTACCATCAACACAGGACAACTTACAAAATTTAAGCTCAACAACTCACAGGAGATAGACAAACTTATATCATGGCAGCTTTTGTGAAAGATTTTTGACAAACAGCAATAACAAATGAAAATCAGACCAATACCATTCTTAGTCTCCCTTTGCAGAAGGCTAACTGCTAGTACCAGAGGTCTGAGGGAGATAGCTGTTGTTTTAAGAGGGGAAAAAAGAGGCTTTTACAGCACTTTTCAGGACATCTGCAACAATTAAGTTACTGTTCCAGATCTTAATTAGGAGGTTATGTAAATTCCTAAGCTGTGATGCACTGTTAGGTCAGTATTTTACACAAGTAGAAATGCTTTCCATAAAGTGGTAACAACTGCTGTGAAATCAATTAGTCAATATTGGTAAGGAGGGGGAAAGCAGAAGGTATGCAAGAGCTGTAGAAATAATTATGAAAGAAACCATTATGGCCTCATTCCATTGCTCTTTAACACTATTTACTGGACATTTTTCCTATTAATCCTCTGTGAAGAAGGTGAGGATAGGTTACCTTTATGATTTGAATGCTTGGTTGCCTTGATGTGGTATTATAATGTTGTGTTGTGATAGTAATATGGTACTTGTTATAACAGCAAATCCAGCAAATACTAGTGTCTAGACATAAATTTGGGAGGTACTATTGTTTAGGTTGTTTATTAGTGGTCTCCCCCAGGAAGAAAGAGACCCAATGTCTATAGTCAGGCATAGGCAATTATTCTTTATTTCTTTCAGACCACCTGTGGAGCCTTTTCTATAATCTTGTGGTAATTACTCATTAGAAATGGTGTTACAGTATTTTGTGCAGTTGAGAAGATGGGTATGTCAGTGAAATTCAGAAGTCATGCCTCTTCGTTCTCAGTTGTGTTACAAATAGGCCTGGGTTTAATGTGGAGAATGAAAATTGTTGCAGAACCAACAGCTTTCAGCAGAGAAAACAGGTTAGATGGAAAGATAGTTGAAGACCTCCATTGGCAGAAAAATAATGTATAGTTGGTGGAATCTTGAAAGAGTTCATCTGGCCTGAGCTTGCTGATGGCACCTGATTGGCAAGGTGAAATACATGAAAAATGTAACTTATCCCTCACTTCTGTTCTTACAGTAGCTTGCACGTTATCCTGCTGCAGGGCTGAAACATTAGGATGAACAAGGTAGGAGGTGAAGAGGTGAAGCACGCCCTAACATTTGGGATCCCTTCAAAGGGAAGCCAACAGTAGCAGTTTGTAAAGGTCTCTCCTCTCACTCAATTCCTGTTTTCCTTTTCTTCATGTGAGGCTATTGCACCTCAGAGCAACAAAGGCCCTGGGCTCTGAGCCAAAAATATTTGGAACTGGAAATTGTTCTTCAGACTTTATCTGCATAAAAGCATAAGTCCTGCTTTTGAAAGACCTAAGCCTGAAATGAAATCACAAAATAAAGTGGGAATTATACCGGTGGTGCATTTTAGCAGACAGATCTGCACACTGTAATGGCTACTCCGAGTCTGTTTTGATCAGATGTCTAGTTTCTGCCTATCACACCAACCTGTGTTCAAATCAGATCATTCTCATAAGCAGGAAGAACTAGTTTAGATGTGTCATCGTGAGGATGAAGGGCTGGTTGAGTGAACATATTTAACTGCCTAAGCAGTTCTTGTGGTTAATAGGTTCAGAGAAATTGTTGCTGTCCTGCCACGTAGTTGAATAATCTTAGAAACACTGCTGTTCATTTTCAGCCTTGGTTTTGGTTTCTTGCTTAGCTTTTGGAGGAGGAAGGGCAATGTTGTTTCTTCACCAGTGAAGTACAGCATTATTGAGAAATAAATCAATTAAAGATATATATATATATTCAACCAAAGGTGAAATGGAAAATTCTGTGGTTTCTTTGACAGGTATGCCATGGGGTTCTGGGTGTTTTTCTGCGGTACAATATTAGTTAGTGCAAAAACGGGGAAGCCTATGAAGGAGGTGATACTAAGTTCTTTCTTTGCATAAAGAACAGCCTTACTGAAAATTATTTGAATACCTCTATAAGCACAGAAAACGCTCTTGTTTTAGAAGTGAGTATATATGACTGGACCAATGATACTGCCGTGAACTTGGCATAAAAGGGTATCCTAAAGGGGAATCTTTCCTTTTTTTTTCTTTTTTTTTTTTTTTTTTTCTTTCAAGTCCACTAGAGTGTTGCTAACTTATTTTCCCCTGCACAGCAGGAAAAAAATCAGCCTGTGTTTAGCAGACCAGGTGTTGCATTTTCAAGACATTAATCATTTTTAGTATTTTAGGACCCGTGAGGACTGTGTTGAAATTGAAGATGTGAAGAAAATCTTTCTGCAGTGTAAGAGGGGGACTTATCCAATAGCAAATTACTACATTATGGATCTTTTAAATTGTTTTGTACAGGAGACTATTACTTGTTCACTACGTGTTCAGCACGACACCCCGTGGCATGGGACATCCCTGTGGCCACCCTGGGCTGGTTGCTCTGGCCGTGCCCCCTCACAGCGCCTGGTGCACCCCCAGCCCTTCAGTGGCAGGGCAGCGTGAGGAGCTGAAAAGCCCTTGACTTAGCGTAAGCACTGCTCTGTAACAGCTAAAACATCAGTGCCTTATCAGCATTATTTGCATCCGAAATCCCAAACACAGCACCAAACCAGCTACTGGGAAGGAAATTAACTCCATCCTAGCTGAAACCAGGACAAATGTCAAAAACAATTATTCTGTATTCTGAAACCAGTTTGTTTATCTATTCCATAGTATTTAAAGTGTAATTTTTTTAGCTTTTCACTCCAAACACTCGTGTTCATACAGCAGTTCTTCATTTCAGGTTCAGTGAAGGGGCAGTTAGAATTTCCATCAAAAATTTCACATTCTTCATGATGTGTTCTTGTACCCCTGTTGGTAATTTGGCACAATTTTTTTTTTTCCAAGCTGTTGCTCACAATCAGTGCAACTTGACTGAAATGCATAAATACAGGTGTCTCTTGATATCCCGTGGGACATCAAGCTGGTGATACAGGCAGCTAAGGTTAAATGTAGACAAATATAAACCAGGACCCAGAGATAAAATTAGTCTGTATTGTGAAAGAGAAATTTGAAAAATAAAATGTAGGAAAAACTGCACAGAATTTGTGCAGAATTTGTGAATAATCACTAAATCAGAATTTGTGAATAATAGTGGAAGGGCGATGTGATCTCAAGAGGTCCGTTCCAACCTCAGTGAATGTATGATTATTATTGTTATTGTTTATCCTAAAATTATAGGTACAGCTAGTCCTTCTAATATGTTGTAAATTGTCACCTTCCTTGCTTTAAATACACCAGTGCCTTATTCCAGTATAGTTGATTAAATACCAACCTATAGAATGAGTTTTAGGTTGGTTTTGCTTCAGTAAGTGCTTTCTGTAAGATTGTTTGCAGGTTTTCATCCTACAGAATAATTTCTTAGAGGTAGATCCTCAGCTGGTAAATTTTGTAATTGTCTTCCAGTCCTACACTGAGTTGTTGCACTCAGGGCAGTTAAGAGCAGACACTTGTGTGGAGAAAAGAAAGTGTTTTTTGTAGAAAGCAGGCCTATGTTGCTGGAAAAAAGAAGCAGACTAAAGGGGTAGTGATGGGAAAGAAGAAGGCAAGGGAAGGAAGAGCCTAACATAAAGGGGAGCCCAGTTTCACCTGATGATCTTGATCTGATGTTTGCGTAACTAAAATCAATGCTAAGTGCTTCTGTAATTCAGTAAATACTAAATCCTGTGTTTATTATTTCCAGTTTTAGCTTCTTAGAGACCTGGATCTTTGCTGTCCTCTGCAAGAGAGGCTTCTGTGTTTTCTGAAACAATGGGCTGTTTTCAGAGCTTACATAATAAACATAGCTTGACTGAATTCTGCATCATTTGGGAATATACAACGTACAAGTAATTCTCTCCCTGTCCCTCTCTCTCCCCTATTCCCTCTTGGAAAGAATCTGGTTAGTGGTCAGATGTAATTTTTCAAGTGTGAATGTTGATTTAATTTGCATGCACTGCTCCTAAATGCTTTGTGATATTTGGAAGAATCCAGCTAGATTATGTATGTTTTCTGTATTCAGTCTCTTCAAAACCTTGAATTGAAATTAAAGGGGCATTCATATCTTGTTATTTGGGTTGAGCATGAAGAATCTTTGCTTGCAGAAACGCAGAGTATTTTTGTAGAAATGACACTAAGTAATGTCAAAACTGGTATTGGATAACGTAAGCAACAGTCTGCAAGTAAAAGTTTAATGAGTTATTCAATTTTTAAAGGGTAGCAGTGTTCTAAAGAGAAGATGTATTTCTTAATAGTTTTGTTCACTGTTTCTTGGATTACTTTTCCTGGGCAGGATGTAGAACAGCAAAGGCATTTTTTTAGGGGCTTTTAATTGATGTCATAATTTATTGAGCTGAAGAAAAGCTTTTCTGTGATAATTTTAACACTGTATATACACAGGTTGTTTCACCATCTTTGCTTATTTTTAGAAAATCCAAGTGTATAGTAAGAGAATTGAAAAATAAGGCAAGGATTCTTAATTAAAAGTGACTATATTATTTGTGATTTTGTAAGTGTAAAATAAATAGCAAATGTTTTAAGGCTGTGAATTGTGATTTGCTGTCTTTGAAGAGATTACAGTTCAGCCACTTTAACTGGGACGTTTCTGTCTCTGTCTCATTTCTGTCCATTAACTGCTCTATCTTGGGCTGAAAATGTGCACATGCTTACTTTAGTCAAGGTGGTCCAGATCACGGTGCTGCATGGTACCGGCGAGTGCTCTTAAAACTCTAGGCCGAGCTTTTGTTTTGAGCCTGGTAGGATTAGGAAGTTCCCGCTGTGTCTGACGACAGAAAGCAAGCTTCGGTAATTTTCCCCTTTATCCTGTGTCATCATAGGAGAAAAGAATACAAAAATTGTGGAATTAACAAGAAGTAATTTGATTCTCTAAAAAGTAGAGATTGCATGATTGGAAAGTCTAGATAAAATAATAATCCTCCATGTAAATATTTGGACTAAGGGAAAAGTTAAGCTTTTTATAATTGCCATTAGATGAATAATTAGGTAAGTGGATGTTGGGTTGTTTTGATGAGATCATCATAGATTTCATGCAAATATTAATCAGCATGTAACTTATGTAATTTGAACAACATGTTGTGGAGAGAAATGACATTCAGCTATTTATTTAGGAGAGTGGAGCTATCAGTAGCTGTTTCAATGTACTGCCCAGTGCTGTAATATATCACTGTCAGTTGTAATATATTTTAGGGTGGATTTTTACCTATTTACCTATTTTTACCATTCCATGTAAATCGTTTCTTAACAGCTTAAAGTGATGCTTCAGGAACAGCTGCCTGATGCCTATAGGAACTTGAGTGGAGATGTAGAATAAACCACATGGCAGGGAATGACCAGGTAGGACCCTGTATGCATCCCAGGGATTGGGAAGACTTTCATCTTCTTATTTCCATTCCAATAAAACTCACTGGTTCCTTGTCTTCCTTGCACTGTTGTAGGTGTTCACAGTTCTAGTAGCAGATGGTAGGCTTCCCTGCAGTGATTGTACATCAGCTAACAGCAAGTTGAGCTGTGCCAGTGTTCACTGGCAGGAAGCTCCATGCCATGCATTTGAAGCCTGCTGGATGTGTGATGGGGCTCATGTTTCTCACGACACTTCCTCAGGGCTTAAGATAGATATGCGAAGCGTTTACATGTATTCAGGGGTTTACGTTTATTCAGATTGCCAAGTCAATAGTGTCAAGTGAATTTAATTGTTTCTATTTTTATATTTAGTAGTTGGGGAAATGCTAGCCTACGTTATCAAGAATATGATGGCATACACTGTAGCTTTTTATGGGTTGTGTGAGTTATTTCTGTTTCTTTGGAGAAAATGATGTTTTGGAATAATGAAGCTATTAGGTATTTACTACCTCTATCTTCTTAAAGATTGCATCTCACTCTAGAATATGCACTTAGTACAGTCCACTAATTGTACACAATCAAAAATAATCTCCAAATACCTGGTTAGTTAAATGTAACGGGATCCTTGGGTAATTGCCACATTTACAAGGAATAGAAACTTACTGAAATTTAACTTGTAATCAAACCTCAAACTTGAAGGCCTCTGACATCTATAAAGTGAAAGCACTCCTGATTGGCTTCCTCGCTAGTAAAGCCTGTTTATGCAATAGGAGTTCTAGAGCATGCCTCTGAAGTCCAGGAAATTAAATGTGAAAAATGATTTATTGAAGACATAAAGTTGGTAATGGTTTCTCTGAACCAATATGAAAAACAAATTATGGATTTTTGACTAGAAGGTATTGATGGGACTGTAGATGGCTTATATTTATTCACATATAGGGTTCTGCAGTGTGAACTCAGAATACTGGGAGAAAAACATTTTTCTTATTCGGTTCTTTGTACTGAATTTCTTTGGTTGAACAAAGGCTTACAACTATGTAGGACAGAGAACCGTTGAAACTCAGCTTTGTAGGCAGACAGTGAAGACAGGTATGAATGGTGTGTTTTAAAATATGGTTGCTATCACCATTAAAAGAGAGTTAAAAGATTTAGAGAGTGATTCTAGAGAAAAAAACCCATTTCCATATGGTATAGTAGCAACTATGCAGTGTAAAATATATTGTGTATCAAGTTGAAGTTTTTGTCTAATTTTTGCTTCATACCACAGCTTATTTCAGTCTGGACTGATCCCTTATATCTGTGGTAACTCTGAACATTGGTAACTATATATATATTTTTTGTAGCATTATTAAATGTATTTGTTATGGTCTGAGATCTCCAGGTAAAAGATATATTCATCTTACACAGTCATCTTCCAATTTGTGCTAAAAAAGAAGGTTGTTTAAGAAACGCTTTATTACCATGAATATCTTGACATATATTACTTATTAAGTTTATTGAAATTTAAATTTATAATCTCAAATCCTATTAAAATAACTTTAAACAAAAAATTAGTTTATTTTTAAGTTAACCTGGTTTCTGCAGATCTATTTTGTGGTTAACTGCAGTCTTGAATGGAAACCTTTTTCCTGTGTGAAGCCATTCTCCTCTTTTTTTTTTTTTTTTTTTAATATTTTAAAATGAGCATATAAATATATATTCTATAATGTGTTTTTTGAGAGGCACTTACAAGATGTCTGTGCCCTGCCTTGGACATCTGTTTGCACAAAGATGATGGGATGCTAGTTATCAAAAAAATAAATCTCCTAATCTATCAAATTCAGTTGAAGTTGGGCAGCAGGTTTAAGATGTAATAGACAGAACACATGTATCTATACAGATGATGAAGATGTAACCCTGTTTTAAGGAGGAAACAATGTCCAAATAACATTTAATAACTTCAACTATCTTTACTATACTTCTTTTTATTAATAGTTAAATCAATAAAACAATGCAAATGTAAGATACATGCAGAGTCATTGATAAAGCAACTGCTGAGCTCAAAAATAACCATTATTTAATAACCAGTCAGGCTCTGCACAAGTCTTTGCCTGTTTTTGTCTATCTTGGCCGAAACATCTGTTGAAGTCAAAGATGCAATCAATTCGGCCAGCACTTTGAAAAAGCAAAGCCAGAAACATTCAGTATATCATTCATGTTGTGTGCTAGAGCTTTCACCTGTGGGATGTTGTGTATGTTCATGACAACGTGATTTTGTTTCACCGCTAACCATGAGCAATGTACTTTTAAACCACTCTTGTGCTATAGAGGGATGGTACTCTCTTTTGAAGAGAGGAACAGAAAGATTGAGAACATCTTCATTATTTGAGAGAGGTGGAGAGTAAAGGTGAAGGAGGAGATGCTGTTGATGTGATCCGTTAATGAAAGACTTGAGTTTTAATGTCTGAATGGATTAAGGTATCTAATTCTACAATTTTCTTAGTTCAGCTTTTTTTTTTTTTCCCCCCTTCCTCTCCTCAGCTTCTCTGATCTTTTAGGATTATTTCCTTGATGTCTCAATTTGGAGTTGCTGTGGCATAGTACTGTGTAGGGGGTAGGAAATATTAGTCAATTTGCTCTTAGAACATGCCCAATCTGAAAGCGCTGTGATAACCACCAGCATGCAACTGTACATAAGCAGGGTTTTTTGCAGGATGGCCTTCTGGCACTGGGGACTTGAAGCATAATAGAGCAGGCATCTTCTAAAAGGGTTTTTAATGTAAGAAATGAAGAGATATGAAAGAATGAGATATGAAATGTCATGCTTGGGAAAAAGTAACAAAAATGAATGTATATAAAATGTTACTGGGAACACTTGCAAGCTTTCACAGTGTCAGTGGCAAGGATAAATACAAGTTAATCTAAATTCAGTACAGCTTAAGCTTTCTTGAGAAATCGCTGCTATTTTTTTTTTTTAAACCATCCTTTTTTATTCTTTTTCCCCTCAAATTAGTTTTTGATCGGTAGGTTTTGCTGACTGCACTGAGCTGGGAATGGGCAAGGAAGCAACCCACTGCTAGTGAAGGGATGGTACAGATGTTGATCAGAGAAAAGGGAAGGGAATTAAGCTCAGTGATACCTTCTCTCTGAAATCCTAGTTTATAAGATGCCATAACTAATGCTGCTGCACACACAGGAAGCCTAGTCCTATGTTAATCATTAATCCTAAAATATGAGAAGTCTAGAAATCTTTCACCTAAGCCTGTAAAAGTGAAGGTGGGTAGAGGTTCAGCCAGTAAATAAGCTAAGCCTGTGGAAGGGGACACTAACCTAGGACGTCTAAATGAACATGTGTTATTTTAGAAGACATTAGATTCTAGAGTAGAGGGTGGAAATCGTTTGATTTGCTACGCTTCTGTTAGCCCTGGGTAGAGCTGGGAGGAAGGAGGGACTGGCTGCTTCTTCTGTTCTCAGAGTCTGTTTTATAGACCACAGGAGCTGCTTCCACTGTAGTATTACTTAATGCTCTGCAAATAATACTGCACTGAATCATGAGTATTCTTGATGCCAATTTAAAATTTCTACAGGACAAATTAACTACTCCCTGAACCTGTCTGACAGCTGCAGTAAGAGAGCTGCGCTTTGTATACTGAAATATTCCATAAATTAAAGTTGCTGCTATTTAGCAATAAGAATGTAACATCTTTTGATCTTCATTCTCTTTTAACATTTGTCAGTCTAAAATAATAACGTATCAATTCACAGTTAGGATTTTTTTTTTTTTTTTAAAGTTACTTTTTAGAAGGCAAGGACATGGCTTTTAAATTATATGGCTGTTTTGTGCTTAATTACTAGTTCATGCACAAACAGCCGATGTTTAAAATAAATGTACATGCTGAATCAAAGCTGTGTGCTGGAGTTGTTACCAAGCGTTAGTTTCTGTTAAGTGATAAGGTGATTGTTATGAACTTACTTCAAAAATGAATTTTCAAGTTGCTTAGCAAAGTCTTGTACATCTTTTAATTTATCCAGCTGCTTGAATGCTCCTTGCCTCATGTTTTACCTTTAGGAAGGGGAATAGATTTTTTTTTTTCACAGAAAAAATGGTTTTATTTCAGTGCAGAATAACCAAAGCTTGTCTCTCTCTTTTTTTTTTTCTTCTCTAAATTTGTTTTGGAACTTGGATTGATCCAGCTTCCATGGATTTTTCACGTTGCCCTATAGAATTAGAAATTAATATTTCACCTCCTGAAGTTTTAATTTTGAAGTAGTATACTAAAATGATCAGTTTATGGCCTAAGTGATCTTGATTAGAGCGTTTGCAGAGAAAGATACATTCCCAGTCTGCTGCTGCAGCAGGTGCTAAGTTGAACTGGTGGCTCAGAGATGGACAAGCTACAGTTATTCAAGGTAAATGAAATCTGTGCTGCGTATTTGAGATGCAGGGGGTTTACTTGGAGAACGCTCAGCTATCTTCTGCCAGAAAAAAAGAGACCCTGGGCATCTGTAAGTACTCCTGTCTGTTGCAGGTGATACTGAGTGTGATGCTTCATCTGGAATAGTTAGAATTAGAAGGGAATAGAATAGTCCAACTGTCTGACTTCTTCAGTGCTGACCAAAATTAAAACCCATTATTGAGGGCATTGTCTGACTGCCATTTGAACACTGTCAGGCCTGGGGCATCAAACACCTCTCTAGGAAACTTGGTCCAGTGTTTGACCAAGAAATTTTTCCTAACATTCAGTCTGAACCTCCCTGGTGCAGCTTTGTGCAGCTTCTGCACGTCCTATCATCAGTTACTAGCTGTGTAGCTTGTTCTTTTCTTCCACTGCTACCTTTTGAATTGTTGTCTTTTGTCTTTTTAGTTTATTTTTGATCAAACAAGGCGATCTTTGTGTTATGCATGTTCCTGTCTCTCAGTAGGACTAAGGCTGGTAGAAGAGAAGCTTTTCATGACAAGTTGTGACTGCGCTCTCTGCCTCAGTGTGCCAACTCAAAAATAACATCATTGATGTACTTCTGAGGGAGCTCTTAGGTGCAGTATTTTGTGGAGATTTGGGATGTTTAGAATCTGAGAACTGGAGATCCAGCCAAGTAATAAGGGTGGGGGAAATCAGTGAGGTCTGCCTATTTAAAATGCACATGGAGTGGAGCAGTAACACTTAATGAATAGAACAGAATTCAGGTCTAGATATTTAATGAGGTATTTTCCTTCGATTCAGATACAGTATTGTTGTCGTACCTTTCAGTTGTGCCCATTTTCAAACATCCCTTTTGGGAATAGATCTTTTTACTAGTCTTGATTTCTGAAATGCTGGTTAGTAAACAGTAGTGATGGAACATAGCATGCTTCAATGTCAAGGAAACTGGGCAATATTAGACAAATTGACAGATGAGCAAATTTGAAGTTGATGTTAGAAATGATTTTATGGTGATGCTCTCAAAGCTTTTGGAACCTGTAACATAACGTAAATATATACATCCTTGCCAGTAACTGAGAGCTCTAGGCATGAGTCCAGCATGTACCATTGCCTTTCATTTTAGGTATTTAATCAGCTGGTTTTTAAGATCTGTATTTTAGGTATGCCATGGCTCATAATGACTGGATGGGCAAAATCCTAGCAAGTATTTTAATCCAGTAGATTTTAGCTACTAATAGATATTATATATTAGCAATAAGATATAATAGATATATTGGGAACACTTGTATGTTTGAGCTTCACGTTATCTGAGTATAGTGTGGTTGTAATAAAGCAGATTTAAGAGAAACCACTCACCTTGTGGCCTACCCCACCCAAAAAAAAGAAAAAAAAAATCCATAATATACTTAAGAAGCATTGCTGGAGTTAAAGAAAGAAAAACCCATACAACAACAACAATCTCTCCTTGCTTGTCATTTTCAAACAATAATGTTGAAAGAATAATAGGAAAACAAATATTCTTGACAGCTTGCATTCTTTACCTTTCTCCAATTCTTTATAAGGATGAACTTGACCGTTGCTGTAGTGTAGATGCACAAACTGTAAAAGAGGTGGGTTGAAGAACTGTCTGTATGAACTCAAAATCAACTAATATCTCAGAATGGATCTGATAATTGCAGCATTTGAAATGCAAGAAGGGAAAACAATATTAGAGGTTGCTATAGTGCATGGACGTGAGGAAATTGGATTGTATTAAGGGGAGGTCATATTACTGCTTTCTGTTTGTTTTGTGGTTTGATAAAATTTGTCTGTTGCGGATTTTGGGATTTTTTTTCAGTACTGGATTTTTTTTTCACATTTGTAACACTTGGGTACCTTTTGCTGTCATATTTTAGTACTAGGAAAAATAATAATAATAATAAAACAAAAATGTAACTTGCTGTAAAATATCAGCTTGTTTTGCTCAGTACTTAGCCTTTTTTCCATGCGTGTAAGTTTAATGTTTACCTAGAGACACTATTGCAATGTCAAAGAGTAGGTTTTATTGCAAATTCTAACAATGAATTTGTAGAAAACTAATTTTTTTTTTTTCCTTTTTCCCCAACTATGAAGTTCCTTTTCAACAGTAACATTTCCCTTGACTCTTTCCTTCAGTGGTTACAAAAGAAGGGAACCTAACAGGGATTTGTGGAGGGCGGGTGTAATACTTGGTGATAACTGCTTGTTATCTTATTCGTCCTGCCAGGAAATAGGAAGGTAGGGAGGGGATACTCTGAAATAAGCCTTTTGGGTTAGGTGGCGAAGGAAGATTTCCAAGTAGTGTTGAAGCCTTACAGAATGTCCCCTCTCACACAGTACCAAGTGAGCAGTAAAGGTTGCTTCTTACCTCTCTGTTTTGCACAGATGGCGAGGGTTGGCGTGGTATGGCAAGAAGCATTTTATTGGCCTCGCTTAGCAGTGGAATGAGGCCTGATAGACTTTGCTCTGTTCTTCTGGAACAGTTTATCTATAACCAAATGCAGAACCATTTTGCTCTAGGTCACATCTTCCCGGATCAAAAATTGGAAACAAGACATTGTTCAGGTCTGTGTTCTTTCACATGATTCTGTTTGTGGTTAAAGAAGTTTTCAGAATAAAGTCATGCAAAGTTACATTCTTACTGCCTCCAAACTAGTGCTTTTCCACACCTGCTACAGTAACACTAATGACTGATTCCATTAGATTTAAGATACCAGTGATCTCTGAAGTTTATGGCACTCAAGGTATTTCTTGTGAGCTATGTGAAATACCAAATGACAAGGTCACATACATGTTTCCTTTAGAACATTTTAAAAAAGTATTGCTACAGGGAGAAAAATGCCATCCTCTTCCTTCTGCTTTCCAGTCTGTTCTGGCCCTGTAGGCATTTAGTACTCAGTCTTCTTTCTTAGGGCATGGTTCAAAGGAAGGAATGTGGGAGAGACTGATTTGCAACCCAGCCCTGGGTTAGCTGTGAGCAACCAGGAGTTCAGTTTCTTTCTGATCTTGTCTCAATAAAGGTACAGTTAAGCAGACAAACCCTGTATATCACAGTCTCTAAATTATAACAGCCCTGCTTGTCCAGCATGTGTTGTGGTGTGACCTTTGTGTTTGGGCTTCTGCAGGAGAGTGGCCGTGCAGCACTTCATGCTCGAAATATTTCCCATTGGGTTGGACAATGTTATTTATGGTCTTGCAGAGCCTTTAAGAGTACTGACTTTTGCTTTCACCTGGCTCCATAAGGTCGAAGTGAACCTCTGTTTATGGACTTACCAGTGTTATGAGTTTCTTCACAGTGTATTGCCTGAGGAAAAAACTGGGGAGTCTTCTGGTCATGTGCTGGTGAAGAAGACTCTTGTCCTGTTTCACAACATTGTCCCCACCTAGGACTTCTCCTCTGAACTTTTCTCAAGGACACTCATGATTCTGCACCCTCTCTTTCTCTTACTCACTGCCTATATGTGTGTGCCTGTGTTTTTTTTAAACAGATTGAAGGGTCTTCATGTGTTAAAATGATCTGCTGAAAGCTGGTCTGTACCCTGTGGTCACTGTTGTGAGAGAGGTCAAAGAGAAAGGGGAGGATCAGAACTGTGCCCAGAACTCAATATGTAACACAAGGGGTACCTTATGGCTTGCTTTTCCCTCCCCAGATACTTCCTTGTGTACATTTTGGGTTTCTAGTTCATTCCTTTGTCCTTCTTTACTTTTGTAACATGACACATGAAAACGTGAAAGGTAACACATTGTCCAGAATGAGGAAGGACGCTGAATTTGTTTCTTCCACACTGGCCGTTTGGTTACTCTGCCTCCCCCGGTGTGCTTTACCGCACTCGCTGCCTTGTTTACCCGGGAGCTCTGCAGCATGCCAGGGAGGGGGGCTAGCAGACTAGCGTGCGTGAAACCTTGCGAGTGCTGGCATGAAAACAGGGGCTGGGAACTCTTCCCAGCTTCACCACTAAGTTAACGTGACGCTGTTTGGTTTATAAATGTAGCTGTTTCCTCCTGCAAGGCAAAGGATTTTATTTCCGGCATGGCAGTGAAATGTAATGTGATTGTGGGATAAGCACGCGAACACTTGGGGTAGAGCTCGTGATCTTGTCTGCTGTGAACTCGATGTTTTCAGGGCAATAATTACTCTGGGAGCTGAACTCACGGAAACACTTTTTAAGATGTTTAAATCTACTCAATAATATAGTTCTCTGAAAATCAAATACAAGTGCCTCTTGTCAAGCGTCTCTTTTAACAGGCCGTGAGGTTTATTTATCAGGGGAATTTATTTACTTACTTATAGAGAAAGTGCTTGATATTCATCTGCTAAAACTGAAATATTTGAAGATCTCTTCCATGATTGTAAAGTTTTAACATAAGCATTGTAGTTTTCTCTGTTGCCCTTAAACATATTTTCTGTAAGATTCCCCCATAACCAAGGAACTGGCATGTTTAAAAATAGTAAATGTTTCTTTTGCCCTTGTTAGTCCTCAAAACTGTGTTTCTTGCAGTAGAGTTGACTTGAAAATAAATAACTGTGACTCATTTACTCTTCCATGGTAGTGAAATATTTTAGGTTACTATGTCCATTCCAATCCTTATAGTCCATAATTCAAAGTACTTTAGTTAGTAAACAGTTGGTTGCAAAAATACGCAATGACAGAATAATGAAATACAATTAATAAATGTTAGGTGCTTTTCCCAGAAGCTGGATGGGTCATACATGTATGTGCAAGGGCTTTGTGGGTCTTTTCTGTAAAGGAAAACAATCATAAGCTGCTCCAGTTGTATCATTATTTTTGGTCTTGGGAAACGGCTAGCTCATACGTGGTGACATTTTTGCAGTATTCTGAGTATACTCTATTGAGTAAGGCAACGGACGTATTTACAGATGACTACTGAGCTTATCCACAGAACAGACACTGTGGTAGCCTTATTTTGTGAAGTGCTATGAGGCTTTTAGAGAACCATCTTGCATCCAGTCTTCAAGAGCTGGGTCCTGCACCGCTGAAGCAAAGGGAGTACTGGCAGTGTGTAAATGCTCAGTCCTCAGCACAGTGAGGACGCTGTGGTGACTGACAGCTATAGGAGCTGTTGGAGGAATATGACTGGTGATATCTGTGTTGTGGGAGGCCTTGGAAAAACTTTTTTTTTTTAATGAAAAAGGCTAGAATTTGATGTTGTTTCCTAGGTACTGGTAGAAGCTGAACCCTACATGCTGCTTGTATCACATAACCCTTTACATGTAGGCAATGTGAATTTACATAAACATGTATAAACTTTTACGTTGTTCATGATATTTAGTCTTTCCCAGCTCTTCTGTAGAATGGTTCTTCTGGTTAGAAATGATTTGTAACGTCCAGAACTAGGACACAAAGATATAGAAAATGGAGTCTAAAAGAGATCATTCCATTAATTGAAATTTGATTTTACTATTTCAGATTTTTCTTCTTGCCTGCCCTCCATGTCGGGTTGCAATGATTCTCTTCAGGTAATGCCTCTTCCTTACTGTATTTCTGTCTACTTGCATAATGTATTTTAGAAATTAATCATGGCATAAGCCATTAAAATATTAAGGTATGTATTCAGTAGGAAAGAGATGTTGGTTGGTTTGAAAAGTGACACCCTGAAAAGGGTCATAGCTTAAACTGTGAGTGCTGAGCCACATACCCTTGGTTCTTTTGTGCCGCTGGTGGTTTCAGTCTGCCCTTTCTTGTCTTACTCTAGGCAATGACTAGAAAAATGATCTGGGGACATGCCTCATAAATTGCTTCAGGAGTGGTACCGTGTGGCTGCAAATTTTTTCTGCTCTTCCTTCTTTGGGCTGAGAGTAGGCCAAATACAGAGATACTGTGTTAGTATTTCTTCATCTCAGAGGGCATGCAAAATACGTCTGGTGTCCAGGAAATCCTGGATTTGCTATTCATTTGCAAGGCCACAATACCTGTTGCTTTCCAGAGTTAACCTCTTTGTTTTCTTACACCCTGACATATAAATGATGTTTGAAAAACTGTTTTGGGTTTGCACTACATTTTTTTTCCCCTTTAAATTACAAACAACTTTGTAATTCTTTATAGAGTTTATGGCAGGCAGTGGCTGTGGAGAGTTTATTCTTTAGTTAGTTTACTTTAAATAGGTGACAAAACCAGTATGTATGCAATTTTTGTGTTCTTTTTGATGCAACTGTGGTTCGGGGAGAGGTGACTGAAAGCTATACAAAATATTGTAGTATAATACTACTTTCCTGCCCTATTCTTTGCTTAGACTGCCTTTAGCAGCCAGGCCTTCTAGGAAGGTAAAGGTCATTACAGAAAGCAATTTTATTTAGTTAAGTATTTAAATGTGTGTTTAAAGAGAAGTTTTGTCCTTATTGCATTTAACAGTGGTTTTATTCAAATTTAGTGGAATTTTCTCAAATCTCTGGCTGCTTCTTATTGGAGAGATCCTACACAAAATATGTGAAAATATTTCATTTCCCGTGAAAATAATATCACGTCTTTTTTTTAAGGTTGCAGATGCATATGCTGAATGGGGCCCTCTTGGCATTACTGTTTCCTGTTGTTAATACACGCCTGGTGAGTGTATTGTACCTTTCTCCTCCTTTCTAATTTATTTTTAATTATTTTATTTGTAAAGTTATTTGATCTTTGATTCATTTCACCTTTCATAGTTCATTTTACCAGGCTGTAGATTCCTAGTACAGGTTGCTATGATGATAGGAAAATATAAATTCTGGATTTTTTTTTGGTGATCGTGTTTATAAATCAATGTGGAAAGTCAACACTGCTATATTCTAGGTGTAGCAAAATTATTTTGTCAACTCCATTCTTGCCTTTAAACAGAGGGAGAACTTAAAGGCTTTGATATAGCCTTCATAGGATAGCATGTGGCATGTGCACAAGGCCATGGGACCTGATGAGGTGCATCAAAGGGTCCTGAGGGAACTGGCGGAAGAAGTTGCTAAGCTGCTATCCATCTTACTTGACGTCAAGGTAATCTGGTGAGGCTCCCAGTAACTGGAAAAGGGGAAACATAACCCCCATTTTAAAAAATGGAAAAGGGAAGACCTGGGGAACTAGGGGAACTACAGGCCATCGGTCTCACCTCTGTGCCCAGCAAGATCATGGAATAGATCCTCGTAGAAGCTCTTGTAAGGCACATGGAAAACAGAGAGGTGATTGGTGACAGCCAGCAGGGCTTCGCTAAGGGCAAGTTGTGCCTGGCCAATTTTCTGGCCTCATATGATGGGGTTACAGTGCTGGTGGAAGAGCAACTGATGCCATCGACCTGGACTCCTGCAAAGCATTTGACACTGTCCCACGTGACATCCTTGTCTCTGCATTGGAGAGATGTGGATTTGATGGATGGAGTGCTCGGTGGGTGAGGACTTGGCTGGATGGCTGCACTAAGAGCTGAGGTTAACAGCTCAATACCCAGGTGGAGACCAGTGATGAGTGGTGTTCCTCAGCGGTCAGTATTGGGACCAGCACTGTTTAACATCTTTGTTGGTGACATGAACAGTGGGATCTAGTGCACCCGCAGGAAGTTTGCCAATGACATCAAGCTGTGTGGTGCGGTTGACACGCTGGGGAGAAAGGATGCCACCCAGAGGCACCCGGGCAGGCCTGAGAGGTGGGCTTGTGTGAACCTTGTGAAGTTCGGCAAGGCCAGGTTCAAGGTCCTGCACCTGGGCCGGGGCAATCCCAAGCACAAATCCAGGCTGGGTGATGAGCTGATGGAGAAGTACTGCAGAGTTCTGCAGAGAAGTACTTGGTGGCTGAAAAACTGAATATGACCTAGCAATGTGTGCTTGCAGACCAGAAAGCTGTTCATACCCTGAGCTGCATCAGAAGCGTAGCTAGCAGGTAAAGCTAATTCTCCTCTTCTACTCCACTCTTCTGAGACCCCACCTGGAGTACTGCATTCAGCTCTTGAGGCCCCCAGCATAAAAAAGACATGGACCTGTTGGAGTGAGTCCAGAGGAGGCCATGGAAAATTCCAAATATTGTTGTTGTCTGTCACCACCTCTCCTCCAAAATTAAACACAGCAGGTTTTTTTTTTTTTCCATCCAAGTTTTCACGTCTGCCAGTATCCCTAGTAAGACTCTTAAACCTACCAAGACTTAACGGTAAGAGAAGTTATTTCATATGGCTCAGACTTAGGGTATTTCTAATTTTTTTTTTAAGAGCTGTTATGCTTGCACATGTGTGTATACATACACATACATGCAATGTGTGCATTTTTGTCAGCTAAAATACCTGTGACTTAAATGTACAGGAACTGTCTTAAAACATTATTTACACATTTGTAGTGTCCGGGTAAAATATTCATATTTATATATATGTTTCTATATAGCACATGAGTTAATGATATTAACAAAATTGTTAGGGACTTCAGGCTACATTAAAAATCTCATTAGTGGTTGTCCATTTGCAAATCTTGACAGGATTAGATAAAGAAATCTGCATCCGTATTGAATTTTACGGATGATAAGCTGTGCTGATTGGCCACCCTTGTAGCTAGGAGACTTGAAAACTGACGGTTTTATTGTGGGCTTGTATATAATTTACTTCTTCTGTTAAGATGAGAAAACTTTGCCCTGAGATACAGTTTAGTAACTAGAGAGAGGATAATTCATCTGTAGGTTTTGACGTATTAGAAATGATCTTCCACACAGCATAAGACACACACACAGAAAGCTGGATCATGTTCTTCAGATTTCTGTTAATTCAGTAGTACAATAACCCTAGAGTTTATTCAAGTTCTATGCCATCCTTCCTAATCTGGTAACTACATATTATTTTCCAGCTCTCTTTCTCTCTTCCCCAACATGTATATCTGCCTTGTGTACCTTCTCAATGTGGTAGTAAAACGAATAACTGCTGAAGGGGCATAAAATGAGTAAAATATTTTTTTTTTTCTCCCTTATAACTGGGAGAACAGTTCTTATTTTGTATTTCAAACTACTTAGTTTGTATTTAAAACTTTAGCATTACAAAATTATTTTTCTTGATAACCTTCTTAGGATTAAATGTTGAAATATTTAATCATTTGCTTATATTTTATCTGTTATTATAATCGATCCCGTGTATATTAGGGAGATTAAACAGGAAAAATATGGACCACTTAAAAAATTGTCTTCTTAATTAGGGATAAAGGAGCCAAAGGATAATGTCCAAGAGCAAGTATTCTTGGAATAAATACAGCTTAGGATATTTTTGGCTTAACAGCTGCTTGCTAGGCTGGTCTCTTTTCAGTGTTTCTTCTGGCACAAGGTAATTTGGGTGATGTTTTATAGTGTGGCTACTTTGGTCCAAATTCTCTCATGGTAGACACGATCTGCTCTGTGACTGGCAATTGTTATTTACCTTGAGATTGTCCTGAAAGCAAGAAATCTCTCTTACAACTTTGGGAGTTAAAATAAATAAATAAAATTGCAGTAATTCTGTCTATGCTCCATGTTCTGGTTTGAAGTATCTAAATGAAAAAACTTTTGACTTGGTCAAGAGTGGTCATCTCCTTATGCCTCATCTTTTTTATTTCACTTTTACAATACTTTAAGACATGTAATTTAATGTGTACATTTCATATAAGAGCTTTGTATTCTTAGTTGTAAATAGTTGTAATATACAGTGTCTGGCACAAATTAAGAGTGTGAAAATTTGGGCACCTGACCCCAACTGTTCCTCTAGAAGTGGGGAAGGAGATGCTGACTAGGGGCCAGTGGGCAGGGGAATTCTGCTGTCAGTAGGAACTGAAAAGCGGGAGGCTGTTGCCTCTTATCGCTCTGTGAGCTTATATACCAAACTTTTGTATTGCCCTAAGTACCAAAATGCCTTCCTGTTACGTTTCATCATGTGAAATGTGTTTTATCCTTAAGTTATTTGATATACTGCTAGAAATTGTGTTGTTGTAGGTAGTTTTTACTGTCTTCAGCTGACGTTCTCCTGACTTGCTCCCTGCAAGTGGATTGCCTATCAGTTATCCTACAGACAGCAGATGTCTGCTGTTGAGTTGCAGCCTTTTTTAACGAAAGTTAGCCTGCTAACTCAGCAAGTTCAGCAGCAGGCATGCACGCACTAGCAAATTAGTTATTCCTATGGAGATTAAAGCAGTGAGGTGCAGGAAAAATATTAGACGTAGTTTTCTTTGTATGTATCAGTAAGGTGCAAGGGACAAGAAGCAGAAGATAAAGAATGGAAGACAATCATTACCTCACCAGGTGATGGCGGTTCAGGAACAAGTGGGTATCAGGATTTATACATACCAGAAGCATGAAGTTATAGGTGACCATAAGATGAATAGTCTGCCATGTGTTTAAGATGCTCACCTAATCGATTTGCTATTTTCAGAACTGGCAGGGCACCACTTTGGCAGAGAAGGGGGGTGGAATTATATGTAATTTTAGGAACTTGAACTATAGGCCTATTTATGCTACAAAACATCACAGTAAGTCAGCTGGAATCCATCAGCCTTTGGTATTCATCTGCTATGCAAGATAATGAACTACTGAACAGATGTTAAAAGTTGTATGGTAAGCATACACATTCATATACTGTGAAGTTATGGTAGGGTTTTGATATCTAGTCTTAAATGCCAGCCTTGCATCTGAAAATTCAATTAGATTTTAGCTGCATTTTAAATACTTAAATATCTTTAAGAATGAAGCCTTTATATGTGTGGGTGAAAATCTTGAAATTATCTTGAAATAATCATGGAGATAAGCTTTACAATGATGAAAAATTGTAGTAGTCTGGGTTTAAATGCAGTGTATTGTGTTGTTTTAAAGAAAATAATCACAGTCCTCAGCTTAAATTGGATGTGGCCATGAGTGTTCGGGGAAGATCACTGGTAATTTGAACTTTGGTCATAACTAGTTTTCTCTGTTCCTTTGTGTAGTCTCTTTGCTAAGAAAATCTATTGCAGTTATTATTGATTTCCTAGTTTAATATTTTCTTTTTACCCCTAATTTTATTGGTGTTTGGCTCTTCCTATATGAGGTCATCTATATGAAACTCTCTGTTGATATATGCATTTAAATGCATTAATTAAGAATCTTTGGATGAATGCAAATTTCAGATATTTTATAAAACAGTCCTGAAACTTTACAACAAAAGCAAAGGCTCCAAGACTTCAAAAAACTAAAAAGTTACCTGAAAGAGATTTTCACAGAAATCCCTTGTTTCATATGTGGGAACTGAGCATCATGAAGTACAGAGATGCTTTTTGCTGTCACGTACATTTAACAATCATCAGAAATGTGTTGAACATGCATAGTATTCAGGATGAGTGGAGGGATGACTGCTCTTGTGTTCATAAGAGTAGAATATTCCCACAGAAGAGATCTTACTTCATGTATTTAGGTTTCTAAAAGGTTCGGTGCTTGCCACGTTGCACGAAGGATGAACTGTACTTGGTTGTGGTTCTAAATGTTAACCTGTTCCAGGTCATTTCCAGAATACTTAGTCCAACATTTTGTGACCACAGGGTCACCTTTAGGGGTTAGCGTCACCATTTCTGCTTTCATTTATGTTACTTAATGTATTATAAGCATTTTTTTTTTTTTTTTTTGCATTTATGATTCAAGGCTTCATTACCCTGAAAAAGAAACTTTCACAATTTTCTAGCATAACTTGGCTTTTTATTTTGTCTGCAAGGTATCCACTAAAACTGCTAAAGCCTCAGTCATTTCAAAACTATCCCTAAATATCTGTCTGTTGACAGTGGAACTGGAGAATTGAGGTATGCTTAAAACTATAATAGGAAGTTTCTACCTTCAGTAGACGTAACCTTTCAGTGACACTATGCTCATTAAAAATATTTTTTAACCAAATAATTGGCTGCAGTGTGCACCTGGGATAATGTTTCCAAAAAGTGTAGTATGAAAGATCAGGTCAGACTATTTTCTTTTCTGTTTTTTTCCAATAAAATATTTTCCTTCCTTGGCATGACGTTGAGTTACTAAGAATTAACCATTTTAAGCAACAGATGAATCCACTTACATTTATTCAGCAGTAAATATTCCACGTATTATTTATGATGTGCAGATGGATTTAAATTTTGTGTATTGGAATAGTCCTTGGATAAAGACAGAAGTTTTTTATTTTATTTTATTTTCCTACAGTCAATATTTGTGAGTTCTTATTACCATTTTAGAAATAAAGGCTATTTAATTTTTCTCTAATAATTTTCTTCCACTCGTATGGTGCAAATCGTTCTTGGTCAGCATTAATAATTCACATGGTAAATAGGGTAATCTTTTAAGACTTTCAAGTAAACAGGGAAGATGCAAAGGTAATCAGGTTGTTAGGTTCCCAAGTAACTCTTGTTGCTGGTTTTAAAGTATGTGATTTTTTCTTTCTTTTTTTTCTCTCTTTTTTTTTTTTTTTCTCCCATTCAAGCTGATGTCCTGAAAATGTTATTATAGATGAAGTAAAAAAGTAGGACGTGTCCCAGAGGTGTTGAACTTGCTGTCTCTGCTCACACAGCTGAGATGGTACAGTTTTAATGTTTCCAGAAGCAGCTCTATACTATTATTAGAACTATTTGGCTTGAGAGGTACGCATTCTAAATCTGTTTTAGGAACAGAATCATGCTGTAAGCAGCACTTACAGTACCCGCTGTGTAGCACCTCTGATCTTTGCCTACTGCATTTCTGTTGCATGTCAAGGTAATAAATAATTCACTGCACTAAACAGTTTGCGTGAAATGCCTTTGTCTGCACAGTAAAATGGAATAGGTTATGGTAGCACATGATACCAAATCTAAGCTGGCTTAATCTAACCTGCACAAGGCAAGGTAACAGAGCAGTAGCACATTGAAGGCTGTTGAGAGATTGTGCATTGGTTGCCAGGAGGTCCAAAGGCCAATGTTTCTACATCTTTCAGCAGTTACCTATACTATGTGCATCAAAACACATGTGTGGCTCAGTACAGCCTGCAATCACACTTGTATTTGGTAATGTAAATGTGTCTTCTGCTGGTAGTGGTAAGTAATCCAAATATCATCTCTAGAGTAACTGGAAGAAAGCTGTTCTTGAAACTGGTATTACTACCTGCATCTGGTCTGTCTCTTCTAGAAGCCATTTAACTCCACAAATGCCTGATTGCATCCCACGTGTCATTAATGTGAGCCAGTTTGTGTGATCAAAACGAGTGACCAGAAGGTAGGGGTGCCTTTCTCTTTTACATCAAATACAGTGCTAGTCAAATACGCAAAGCACTGATGAAAGTACCAATGCGCATACAGTTGAGATCAGTGGTGTAGTAAGCAGCACGTTCTCCTGATTTTCTTACTAAGCTTCACCCTCTGTAGTGACAGGCTAAGAAAGCAAATTCTCTGACAGCTTGCCAGATTTTGGGTGTGTCGTGAGTTGGAAACATGGGGGCTTGTCCTACCTGGATTGTCTGGAATTTGTAGACTAGCAAAAATGCAGTCACGTCTCTTGTTTTGTTATGTTTCTGGTTCCCTCCATCCTTGCAGCAAGAAGTTATTTCTAGGCCTGTGTTCTGTTGCATCTTCACTCTACTACAGACCAGCAGCACAACAGATGCTCTTCTGTAGCTCTTAGGACTGTGCATATGCATACAGATGCTATGGTAGCAGCTGTGGATTCTGATTCTTTCCCTTAGTATGTGTCCCCTGCCCTTACAGGATTAATTGAAAATAAGAACTAGATAAAGCTTGAATTAATGCTACTTAAAGGGAACTCTATTATAATTCCCTGTACTGACTGGATGGTGTAGAACAGCCTAGAGGGTAGATACTGACTGAGACACCTACTTGAAACAGGTTTTCTTGGGAATACGTATTTCTATTGATTGCAGACAAGCAGGCGTACGGCAGGAAGTTGGAATGAAACAACCTGCCCCTAAAATACAATGAAAAGAATTATTGCAATAAAATCTGGGGAAGCTGCTTTAGACTTTCACTCAGGTGCTACATAGATGCATTACACTTTTCTACAGCCCCTGTACTCCTTTTATTTCAATATCAACATTTTTTTTTTTTCCTCTTTATATTCTTTCCCAGTATTCAAGTACATGGAAATCCTTTTCTGATCTGTGCCAGGTATGCTGGTAGTGCCTGAGCTGTAAAATGGCCTGAGCAGTGTAACAGTGATCTGAGCACTGCTCAGCTTCTTCGCCACTTACCAGCTTGGATGTATGCTGGAGAAAAGAATCCTGGAAAGATTGTGAATGGTCTCGTTTGCAAATGCTACTTGTTTGTTTTTGTTGGTAGTGTGTTTTTTTTGTTTGTTTGTTTTACGGCTTCACGTCTGTCTTCAGACCGTTCTCCTAAACTTCTCTGGCAGCTATTTCTTCACTGCAAAGTAAGTCATTTGTTATCACACTCCTCACTATGCTGAAGTACCCAGCATTTTCTAACCAACAGAAGTAAGCAGCATCTGTTACGTAGGCCCAGTAGCTGTTTGCCCCATGGTTTTTGTATTGTTCAGCTTTATATACATTCCTGTTCTCTGTTAGTTAATCTATGCTGTGGTCTGCTTTGTTGGTGAAATGCAAAGCCTATGTTTATTGTTTATTTTTTGGATTACAGATCATGTTTAGGAAACCAGTTACTGATTGTAAGTTAAAAATCTGAATTACTGCTGATGTCTAAGAAGGGGACGGGTACAAACTGACTAGATGTGGTGCAAGATATGCTGTAGGAAAGATGGCAACCTGGGAGCTAAATTCCTTTTTGTGCTGTGCTCTGCAGTAGAGGATGTAGAGGATGTTGGAGAGAGAGCTCTTGCACAATATGGTGCTTGAGCTATTGTTGCACATATAAAGCTAAAGTATCAATAATTAACAGAGGGAGGAGTACCACTTTCAGGAAACAGAGCAAAGTAGCAACCTCTCAGTCCACTGAAAACCAGCTGCTGTGCTGAAGTGGGTTTGAGCTAGTTTAAATGAGTCTTGTGCCACACTTTCTGGAGGGAAGCTCTCATATGAATATCTGACTTTTGGGCTTAACTCTACTGCTGTTTTGAAGAGAGTTTTTAAAGCTTAGTGCAGTCAATGGAATGAGCTCGTTGTTTCCTTAGGGCAGTAGGTGGTTTAAATGAGGATATAAAGTACGTGCTCACATTTTTCTTGCTCGGAAGTACAAGAATAAGGTGTGCTCTAATCCTCCATCAGATGGTTTCTTCTTTCCCCAGTCTCACTGGCAATGTGAGTGGCTGCTAGGACCAGTGGCACTGTACCTCACTTACCCATGCCTGGGATGGAGGCTTGCTGCCTGCTCACTGTGCTTGGTACTTGCCAGAGAGCCTTTTAGCACATGTCCAGGGAATGCGGCGTTTCCCAGTCTGCATCATGCCAGGCCAATACTCTTTCTGGAAGAACAAAACACCATTTATTTTCCAACAGAAACTTCTTTATACAATGTAAAAAATGACGAGTCTGAATATTTATTTTCAGAGTGCTTTGTTAGCGTGTTTTGATCTTGTGCACTTGTTAGAGGAATTGTGTGTGTCATTATTGCTTTAGTGTATTTTGAAATGTCTGTGATGTGATCCCAGTGTCAAACCTATGAATGGACAATGAGCAGCGCTGCTTTTCCACAAGTAAGAATCTAAAGGGGAAAAACTTGCTTATCACGCTGAGTAACAGGGTAGCTTGTACTCCTTATTCAAACAGACTGCTTGGGAACCTAGGATATCAGCTGGTTGAAGAAGCAGATAATTTCTCCTTTTGTCTTGTACCCTTAGTTATTTTAAAACTCTGAGGAAGGGAAATGCAGGAAGAGTAGCGCTGGCAGCTGGGACAGAGGAGTTCAGTGCAAAAAAAAAAAAAAGCAAATATTGACAATTAATATAAATTAATATAAATTGACAATTAATATAAATAGGTCCTCTGGGGGGACAGATATGGATTAAAATATGTCTATATTACCATCGGCACCATTGGTTTGTTACCAGGCAGGTACTTACTACCTTATTACTTCAGAGAGGCTGCAAAGTTTCCCTGGCGGCACCTGAAGGAGAGGTCAAGTGTGCTGGGACCTTTGGAGAGGGTCCACTTCAGAGACTGTTGGAGCCTGAGTTTGTGGCCTTCACAGGTGCCTGCAGACAAAGGTTGGATGGTCCAAGTCAGTATTTCAACATACTTTGTGTTCTGGGAATATGCGTGGCATTGATCTGCAGAAGTGCTCACTTGTTTTCACAACGAGGGTCTTTAAATCCTGGATCACTGGGTGACCCACCCATTGATCTGCCCTCCTACCCTGTCTTTGCTTGCAATGTCTTTGTTCAAATGCAAAGTACCGATCTGTTATCTGTGCGTGTTTTGTGGAGAAATAATTTATAGATGAGACTTTAGAGGTAGGCGAGTTAGTGGCTGTGTATAACTTCATAGTTCATCTTTTGTGTTTGCTCTTTTTCTGTTTGTTGTAGCCTGCCTGTACAGCTCAAGTGCTTGGCTGTACCGAAACGTGGCGTTTCGGTTCGATATGAGGAAATGCACTTGCCGAATTAGCCGGGTTTTAGAACAACCAATCTTTCATAGTGGAAAAAATGATGTGTTGTTCACGCAAACAAAAATAGTGTCAATGCTACTGCAGCAAAACAACCATTACTCTGTTCTCAGAAGTGTCCTGAGCGTCGTGTTTGTGTAACTGACCCTCACAGCTCAGCGAGCGCAGAAGCCCTTCTGAAAGCACAGATACTGAATAGAGACTGCTCCTTGGCAGGAGTGAGTGCCTCGTGCTGTGCTGTTTATATCAGGAGCTATTGTTCCTGAAGTGTGTGCGCCCCACCTGGAAGGGGGGTACAGATTTTTTCCTCCAGTTAGGCAAACTTCGTTAACTTCTTCCTGAATATTTTTGAGCCCCTCGCTTTGCACTTGGTGTCTTTCAACAGGCGACAGAAGAACAGGTTCAGATACAGGAAACCTCACAACTCCTGTGAAATTCTTGCTTTTGCATACCATCATCTCACATGGTTTTATATTTTGATACTTGGGAGAAAATAACCCAACAGATTGTACTGAAGATTTTTTTAGTTTAGTCTCCCAGCAGTTGGCTGAACATCTTGGAGTCTGCAAACAGGACAGTGATAGTGTTCAGCTTGGGGATGGCAAGACTAACAGAACCCAGCTGTTGGTTATAATATCTTTTATGTTCAAAATAAAATCTAAGAACTTTTGTAGAATTTCAGAGCTCACTATATTGTTAACCTACTATTTATTGACTGACTCTTGAGGAAAAACACAAACTGTTTCAGCCTATGTTCTGTTGATGTAGAAGTTCTTGTAATGTTTCTGTTTCAATGTTATGACTTCAGTGTCTTGGAACAATAATAGAAAGGGGAGGCTCTTGATTTTTTAAAATTGATTATCATGATTTATTTTTTAATGTGGACACATGCCATAGGAGTAGTATTTGCATCTTGTTTCACTTCAGCCTGCAGAATGATACTGTATTTGAACCAAAGCTAATGGCTTTCTGGTACTCCTGTGAGACTTCAGACTCAGGCTGTAATGTTGTCCAGGTTTCCGTGGGAAATACAGTAGAGAGGTATGTCTTTTCAGCTTTGTAAGGGAGCTGCACCGGGAAGTTGAATTCTGAATTTTGAGTTGGATCTTTCCTGCTGTTTGTCAGTGTTAAATGTGTTGCTCCAGTTCAACAAATCAGTATATACACAAAAATGTTTACAGATGGGATTGGCTTTCAAATACATTGCATCACTTTTTCTAACTGTTCAAGAGCTAGAATTAGTTGGACTGGGATTAAGGGGTTCAGATTAAACTCGGAGCTGTGCTTCAAGTTATTTTCAGCACAATATTACTTCAGCATAGTCTGACCTCCTGTAAAAGGCAACATGAATTCAACTAAACCCTCAGATGACTAATTTTAATTTCCCCAAAGTTGTCAGCGGGTGAGGAATACTGGATTTACCGCTAACTGGTAACTTGTTTATGTGCATACTGCTGCAGCTTGAAGACCGACTGATATAATCTGTTGCATATTATTGGTTTTAACAGAGGCTTGGCTGTTTCACAAATGCATGCAGATTGCTATGAAGCAGTTCTTTTGATTTTTGTACAGGTGCCCTCAGCAATTACTTTTATGTATGGTTGTAAGAAAAAGACCTCCTTGTAGACTTCTGCAACTTACAAGCTTGCAGTTAACGTTTCTTTATAATTAGGCTACTGTCATATGGTATGTGTATAGTCTTTGTTTTAATTACCTCGGGGTTTTGCACCATTACTGGAAACTTAGGGTAATGAGGAAAAGAGCAATCTTGTGCTATGCCTCCTTTGTTGTGCTGCTGGCTAATTTTGAGAATTCTCTACTTGAAGTGCTGCATTGTGTTTGTGGCAAGGGGGACGGACTGGGTGCAGTTAGCTGTGCTTTCCAAGCACTAGCCATTAATGGCTGTCATTGCTTTGCTCTTATATGTAGGGGATGTAACTGAACTGAACGCGTTATCATGGGGGCATAAGGAAAATGGTTCTGGTTGTTAATGATGAAAAACATTTACAAGTATTTTCCTTATTCCTCAGCTTCCATTTGAAATGGAAATTTATTACATCCAGCATGTGATGCTCTATGTTGTGCCCATCTATCTGCTGCGGAAAGGAGGTAGGTTGGCAATTTACCCTTCGCATATTGAATTGGTCCCACACAATGAACAAGCTGTGCTCAATGGTTACCACAGATCCTATTCTTACTCTCTTTTTTTTGTCATTTTTCTCTATGATGTTACTTAATGGTTTCTGGTGGTGTGTTGGTGTTGCATCTTGGATAACAAATAACAAAGACTTGTGCCAGGCGTTGAAACGAGGGAATAAAAAGATGGTCTTTTGCCCAAAGGGGTATCTAGAATGTGTTGGCTTAAGGTGTTGTCTTCTTGAGTAGTCTCTGCCATCTTGTAATGTTGTAAGTTGTTTGTGTGGTGTATTTTTTTAAGACTGTTGCCTTCTTGATGTCACTTGAGAAGTACTGCAGCTAAAATGAGCTCAAAAAAATCTTTTTTTGTCATTAGATCCCTGGGTAAATACCAGTCACCTAGTCAGATAAATTCCTGAAATTCCGAAGTGCTAATGAAACATGCAAGTGAAACGAGCTGGGTTGCTTGATCTCTCTGCTAACAGGATTACTATCTTGCATTAATTTATACTCTAATAGTTCAGCAAGTCTGGGAATCCCACATTATTTCAGTGACCAGTGCTACTCTGGCCTTTTAGAAGCTAATGCAGGACGTCTTCCTCTGGTGTGCTGCTCTGTCCCCCTCTAGCGTTGATAGGCCTCCAGCTGCATTTTCTAGCACACCTACATTGTTTCATACAGGAAATAAGAGTGGAATTTATGGTCCAGATGTTCAGTAGCCTCTAATGACAATGCAGGGATGTGATGTCAAGCAATGGAATACAATTTAACAAATGCTCTGAATGAGCTTAGTCGGCCCCTTCCACTGCAGTCAATCTGCTGTATTTTATACCAGCAGTCACGCACACTTCTTTGCGCTTCCTGCACTACAGGTTTGTAATTTCTGTTTGTTCTTCACTACTGAGCGAAACTAAGTAAAAACAATGCAGAGCAGAAAGTGAAGTACCATCATTCCAAAGCTCACTCAATTTCTCTCTCTCACTAGTGAAATATGCCAGCCACATTTCATTTTAATCTGTATTTGGTAGCATAGTTTGCCACAATTTAAGACTGAGTGCAGTGTAGATGTAGAAATTACACAAACTTGTAATCATAGTGGAGCAGGGAGGGGGAAGGAAGTGTGCCCAGCCATGTAGTACCCAGTAGGCAACAATGTGCGAGGCTCCTGTGATGTCACCAAACCACTTCTTCTGATGTCCTTGAAGACATCAAAACATAGAAGATATCATAGAACATGTCATTTTATCATGTATACTTGTTCTGCTTTAAAGTTTGGCCTTGGATGTCACTTGTGGTCTCCCATTTATATTTCTATTTTTTTTAATTAAAGGTTCTCTATTTTTTCAGTGCTTGTTATTTGGGGACTGAGAGGATTGTGTCTGTAGTTTGGAGGGCTTTGTGTCGTTGTACAGTTCTCACCCTCGTGTAGTTTCCTAAATTTTTGCCCATTATTAATTTATAGGTATTTGCTGCCATCTAATGTTGACATGGTAGCAGTGAAATTTCTAAGAGAACTTTGGCTAAATATTTCAGCGGAGATAGCCTCAGACTGTGTAACTAATAACTCCTCAATTTCCTATTGCATTTGGCTCTTGGTCGCCTGTCTGACTGTGGTGACTCTTTAGTAAAATACCCATGCAATTTTGTACTAATTACAGCTAATGCCACAAGAGATTAAATGTATGATTTTTGATGTAACAATTACTGAGCCTAAAAACATTTGTTAGCATTTCGTCATTTAACTGGCACCTTTGTTTCAAAGTGCTTTGAGTAGGTCAGACCCTTTAACCTAGCTGTGTCCTGGGCAGATTGCTTTATTACTGACATGTATCGTTATGCTGGTTTATTTCTGTATTTTAAATAGAAATTTCTGTTGGCTAATCTATAGATTATAGCTGGGAGAAGTAACTGAAGGGTAGTAAAAATGGAAAAATGAAGGGAATAGATTGCATGTGAAAAACGATCCCTCTCCAGCCTTATTGGGAACCTACTGATATTACTGATTGCCCTAAAATGACCTCTGTCCCAGCATTAACATTCCTCTAAGGAAGGTTGAGCAGAACACCTGGAGCGGAGATGATGTGGGGCTCAGTCTGTACAGAATGATGTTGGCATGCTTATTGAGCATCGTACAGTCACACACCCAGGCTCAGTTAACTGTTAAAGTGTTTCCTTCTGGACAGGAAACTGGGTGACAGTAAGTGAGGGCTGTAATCCTTTATTTTCTCTCTCTCCCTGTTGTTCATTACAGCAGTGGAAACAGGTCATGTTGCACTGGCAGCATCACCTTCCTGCCCCACCCCTGTCAGTGTGGGGGCTTCACTAATGGCAGGATCAAACTGAAGGCTGAGCTCGAACATTTCTCATCAGTGCTGCGCAGTGAGCTCACTGAGAGCTCCGTGCTCGAGGTGTATTCCCCTTTAGGGATTAACACATCTTTCTCTCTTCTTCCTTCTCCCTGCCCTCTGTACTGATTGAATACAAATTGCATTACTTCCCCTTCTAACGTTTTTCCTTTCCAAGTGCACACATGTATGCATACACACGCATGCCAGTTGAGACAGAATAAATGATATAGCTCGTATCTCTCTGACCTGCAATAAGAGGCACTCATGCAGAACGGAGGTAGTTCAGATAGAGCAGTTCAACAGAGAAGCCAAACTGAAGGCAGGTCATGCATGAAACAGACCTGCAATTCTCAGCTTTCTTGCTGGATGAATCGTACCTTGTAACATGTGTGAACCCTGCCAAATATTGTTCTGTGCCTCTGGCAGGACACAACATTCCTGAAATAGCTGAATAGGTTGAAGCGGAGCAATAGGATGGATGTAGAATTGCGGATATACTCACTGTTTCCTCTAGTCATCAGGAGGTGAGATTCTCATTTCCGTGTGGAAGAAGGTGTGCATGCTTTTGTAGCTCCTGAGTTGGGTTATAGTGGGATCAGATGAGTGCTGGGACTGGCAAAAGGGAGGTGCGAGAAAGGAATTATCAGGGTGGAGGGAAGAAGACGGGAACCACAGCAGCATGACTTGAGACCAGGGAACCAACCCCTTCATTGAAAGCTCCTCAAACCACTTTCATCTACAGTTACAACTAAGCTTGTCTTCTAAAGCATATGAGGGTGCTCGGGTGAGTCTATTTTTTGCTACTGGGATACAGACAGCTGGCAGAAGGCTCAGGGAGATGGCAGCTGAGGAAGTGTAATGTCTCAAACTGTCAAAGCTATTTCAACAGTGCATTAACCTGACCTTCTAAGATCAAAGTATTAGAGACCTTCAGTGCTTTTTGGAGGACTTGGTTTTGCCAGCTCATAACATGATGAAAAAAACCTACTTTGTGCTCCATCAGCCTCAGAGGTCTCTCAGTTTTTGACCGTCTTGGTCCGTAAGCTAGTTTGGTCAGGTTTTGGATGGATTTGACAAGATTAGATGTGTGCCTGATTTCAGAGTTTCAAATAGTTTTGAAGTTTAATCAAAGTGGAATTGCTGTTTCCTGGGGACTGTGAGCATTGGTCACTCCACAGTAGTTTGGAATAAGGGTTGATTTGTAGGGGCTTCCTAACAGCAGAGTTGAGATCATCCTTCATGTGTTTTGAGATCCCCAGTGTTATTTAGTAGACTTTACAGTAACTTAGTGAAGTAGGCAAGGGTGTTGGTGTTGGGTATTTTTAGGGTTTTGTCACTTTAAGGAGCAATCTGATCTATGAATCTGAAGATCTAGTGTGGTTAATTAGAGCCCTTTACGTTGGTGTCAATTATAACGTGATTTGACACTTTCACCTGCAGGGGGAGATGGTCACTAGCATCCACTCTGTTAAAATGGCCGGGCAAATTCTCAAAATTCACAGTTGAAACGTAGGTCATCCACTCTGTGGAGAGAGTAAATTAATTTGGTTGTATTTTAGGGAAGGGAAAAAAAAACACAACACCTTTTTGGAGCAAACTCTGGACAGCCATGTAGGCTGGCCCCATCTCCTTTTGAGAGCTGAGCACAGAGGGACAGACATACTGATCCTCAGTACTTCAGTAGGTAAGTTGTTTGCTGGGAGCAGAGTGAGAATATTCAGCTTATAAAGCAATTCTGTATCGTCATGAGCAGTAAAGAAACCATCTCTCTGGCTCAGGTCACAAAGCCTTTTTCTTTTTTGATCTAATTGTCTTCAAAGGTGGCATCAGAACAGATTAATCTCTCTAGCACTGTGAGAAAGCCCACAGAAGTTGACGAACCTCCCCCTGCAACAAAGCACACCACCGTCACCCTTGGGAAGGCAGACAGAAGCTGCTCTGGCTACCCAGCTTCCTTAAGGGCAGGCGGTGGTTTTTACCTAACAAGAAGCTGGGCTCAGTTATGAGATGTAGAGCACAGGTAGCGAGTACAGATGGAAGGATCATTTTTTCTGTAGCTGTAAACTAGGGACGTAGAATTAAAGCAATTAGGGAATTAAACTTTTGCTTTTTCTCTGGCTGCTGGGAATTATATACTTTAGCAATCCAGGAAGAATTGGCCATATATTTGAATATAGTTAGATAGTTACAAACCTCGTTTATCTCCCTCTCAGTGAAATACTTTATAATAAGGGTTTCATTTCTTCCACTGAAACTCTTAACTGCTTAGAGAGCTGTTGACTCTTGTGCACTGTGTAAGGTTCCCTCTCATCCGATTATGTTCCTGCTCTCCTGCTGACAGCTTCCATGTTACTATTCCAGCTTTTCTCTGCCTCCCGGATCCCACGTGTTAGATGTAAGTGACTGGTTCGCTGCCCAGCAGTGCTGAGAGCTGGCACTTGGAGCAGCAGGGCAGCTGTGGCACTTGGCAGCTGGAGCTGTGTGCTGGGCTGCAGGCTCTTCTGCAGCTCGAGCATTTCCAGCTGGTCTTGTTTGAAGATTTAAGAGAGCTGGAGAGGAAGAGGAGGAGACAGTGTCTGTCACATGACCCACTGAGCTTCATGCACTGGGCAGTTCCTATTGTGAAATACTTGAACTAAAAAAGGATGTTCTGACTGGGCCCAAGGTCTGTTAAAGACTTCCCTCTGCATGCAAGAGACTGAGAAGTTGAGCAATTATTTTTTATTTTTTATTTTTTATTTTTACGAGTATATGGAAGAATGACTAACAATGTGAAGGAAAAGGAAGAGTCTTCTTTATGGCCTATCAAAAGTCACTCCTGACAGGAGCAGGTAATACAAGATCTCCTGTCCAAGGTGATTTTGACAAGAGTAGCTGACGGTTGGGAAATAAAAATCTCCTGGTATAAGGTTGTATTTTGAAATCTGCCCATAAATTCAGAACAACTGTAGGGGAAATTGCAGATTTCAGGTGATAACTAGCTCATCCTCTGGAGAACAGTTTTTCTGTTCTCCCCCTGGAAAGGAAGTTTGTTCTTTAGGCTAGCTCAATAGATCAAAATACGCTATTGAAATTAACCCCTTGATTAAGGGAAATAAAATGGAATTAAGTTTGCCCTCGCCTTTTTACAACTTGAAGGAATTGCAACAGTTGCTCAGAGTTTTGGATCAAGTATGTATAGCTCTAGTTAGGAGACTACTAAAGGAGAATGTTTGGGGCTGGAAAACTGAAACATCTCTATTAAATATAGTAGCAAATAAAGCAAGACATTAATTAGGAAAGAGGGATTATTTTTAAACCCTATCAAATTAAAAAAATATACTGTATTTAGGTTCTAATTCTCCAATTCAAGCAGGAATAACTGTACTGCATTCTGTTTTCCTTTCTAGTAAATTGCATTCAAATTTTTATGATCCTATTATTTGATAACTTTAAATAAATATCAGTAATTCCTAAGACACTAGACATTTATAACGCTGCAACTAACACAAGACTTTGCAGGGGAAGATGGAAACCAATATAAAATAAATTGAGTCTCTGTGTTGATCTTTAGATTATTCAAGCCACGCTTCCATTTTGTTAATGGCAAAATTAACTACATAGCTTGTTCAAGGTCACGCAACTGCTTGCTGCAGAAGCAGATGAAAAATCCCAAGGCCCTCAACCTATATGAAGTCCTTCCTATCAGTGCTACTGAAATAATGAAGTTTAATCTAAACTGAAAGATGCACTGCCATGCTATTTCAACACAGGAACAAACATACAGCCTACTTGGATGACCCTGATTTGAAACAGTCTCAACTATCTGGGGCATGAGCGTTTTCGAGAATGAGATTAGTGCCAGACTGGCAGCTGGATTAAATTTTTGAAAGTGCTTAACGTATAAGAACTGCCTGTGATCCTTTGTGGATAGAGAGATAGTGAAACTCACTGCCACATATTGAAATTGATTTCTCGTGTAAGCAGCAGATAGCTTTTGCCAAAGACAACACAGGCCATTCAAACAGCCACTCAGCTGGATCTCAATTTTCCTGTTTGTATGTTTTTGTTAGCAGACTGTGTACTATAGAAAATAGATCACACTGCTCTGTTAAGCAGGCATCTGTTGAATAGCAGGACAGTACAGTAATAAAATCTATAGTGATTATTTACTCAGTGACAAATGTACAGAAAATATCCCAGGTATGAATTTAAAATTAGTTCCCCCAAATACACTTGGGAATCCAAAGCTCTCTGAAATGCTTTTCTGTGGAGGTCATTGTTTCCTTTTTGTCCCTTGATGTCCAGATAAAGATACTGCTGAAAATCACACTATCGTTCTCAGGATTGCAAAGTCTAGCAAGGAGGAAATTTTCTCTTATATAGATTGAGAGTCTGTAGTGGGTGAGAGTCACCATGTCTTTCTTCTTTTAAGTCTTGGAACAAAGAGAGGATGTAGCAGTGTGAAATTCACAGCTGTAGGAACCTGAACAGCTCTCCTAAGTGACTTCTGAAACATGATTCCCTCACTAGATTGGAGCTGGCCACAAGAAGCTGCGTTTCAAAGCCAAACTATGTCACTGATCCATTTTGTAATCTTGTGCAATTTTACTTAAAAGACTAATACTTGGGTCTTTTAATGACTGTATTCTCCCACCAATCCTGTTTCATAGTTGGGCTCACTTGTCTATTTCAGTGTTTACACTGCCTGCACTGTAGGCCTCCCAAATCGTTCCCAATATCGAGGTCTATTATAGTTTTTCTGAGTGTTTACTTCTTTAGGATCTGTTCTCAGGCTTTACAGAAACTTCTGTTATAACGTAAGCAGCTGCCAACTAGGCAAGTTCATGTGAAACTGAATATGATATAGCACTACTCTGCCAGTTTCTGGGAGCTGTTTTAGATGCCCCATGTCTGTCCATGTTCAAGAAGCACCTGAATGATGCCCTCAGTAAATATGCTTTAACTTTTGTTTAGTCCTGAAATGATCAGGCAGGTGGACTTGATGATCTATGTAGGCTGCTTCCAACTGAACTATTCTTCTTCTATACCTTATTTAAATTTTATCTCATGTTTTGCATCTAGGCTAAACATGCCCATAAGTCTGCATAAGCAACAAAAAAACCACTTTGCAAGTCAAAGTATGTTTTCTTTATCCTGCAGCTGGGGAGGTAGTACGAAGAAATCATAGCTTGAGCAGGTCACTCAAAATTGGTGGGAGAGCCAAAAATAGAGCTATGGTCTCCTAAACTGCAACACCAAGGCTAATTGCTTCTTCTCTTGCTGTCTACAATGAAAAACTATTTGCAAGGTAGTATCGCGTACCTGCCATCCTACTCGTGTTTTCAGGCAGGGGAGTTAAATGAACCTCGCTATTTATTTAAGTGAAGCCTCCTGTACTGGTTTCTAAATAGGATACCAGCACTTCTGACATACATAGCAAGCGTGCTCTAAGTAGACTGGTGTGAGTTTTCTGTTTTTAACTGCAGGAGGACTCCACTTAAGGTTACTCATGTAGTCTCGTACCTTGGGATTTTGCTTATAGTTCAGACACTGCCTCTGACCTTCACGCACCCACTTGATAAGAAATCTTATAAGCTGCCTTATGCTTTCAAAGTAGCTTCCCTGCTCCTGTTTGTCTTGGTAGCACCTAGTAACAGTTTGCTTACAGTGTGCAGCTGTATTTTGGATAATTACACTGATACTACTGCTCATTGAAGTCACAGTGAGTGATATATGGGGTCATATGTGCTGCTGTCAGTCAAGCATACTATCAACTCCTCACTCTGTCGACTAGCAACAGAGAAGCTATGTTACATTGAGTGGACAACGAATACACACATAGTTTTAGAATGTAAAGTATAGGTAATTTTGGTAAGAATATTGCAACTTTGAGAAAATTCTACTTAAATTATATTACTACAAGTAGCTGCTGCAAAATCAATCTAGATTGGCATGATGTGTATACTGTGGAAGAAAACTGCGCAGAGAATTTTAAAAGCACAGCGGGGATTGAGAAAGCAATCCTCTAGGGATTATGAAACTGAGACAGCATGCACCCCTATACAGTGGTGTGGTAAAGCAGATAACAGCAGTTATTTGCCTTTATCTATGTAAAATAGTATACATAGGCACACTCGTACCAGCTTTCGTCTGGTGAGTACTGTCATAGCTAGCTATGTATGTGTAGTTAAATTTGAGTTCCCAGTAGTGTTGTACAGCATATGCCGAAATCTGTTAAATCTTCCTGGTAATTACTGAATGTGCAAGCTAGCAAAGGCTAATATGAATATTGCACCCTGTGCTGTAAGCTATCCTTTGAGTACTGGTTATTCATTCCAATGTTTAATAACATCTAATGGGTCAGGGAGTGCAAAGGTAGATAAAAATGGTGTATTAATTGTCTGAAACACAACAACTTTTTGTAGCAGTTGAGTGGTGTGACAGTATGCATATCTTTCTTTTGCATCCCTAGGTTATTAAAGTCTTACAGAAAGTAGTATTTTCCCAGTCTTAAACTGAAGATTTCGTGTCAGCTAATAAGTGCCTGACAACTCTGTACGCTGTTTTTGTTATCAACATGCAATGTTGGAATATTTAATTCCAAAAATTGTCTGGTATCTAAGGATACTTTTATTAGATCTGACTTCTTTGGTCCACTTTAGATCATGTGAGATGTTGTTTTATCACTAAGTTGACAAAATCTCATTTAAGGAGTTGAGAGAATCATGAGCCCAGGAAAAATGTGGTATTTGCTACTTCATTTGAGGGGGAAAAGTATTTTACAGTGTCTGTGATACCCGGTTATGAAAGTGTTTTCGGGGTAGATCTGAAAATATATCCACAGCAGTTTTCACTTAAAAGCAGCCTGGCATTAATGGCTTGACTGCTTTATATAGCTTTTCTGTTCCTATGCATTATTGGCACAAGTTATTTTTTAATAGTTGTTGAACAACTATAAAATAGGACATGGCAGTTTGTGCTGTAATACAGCACTGCACATTAACTGCTGCTGCCTGCGTTAGTTCTGGGCATGCTTAAGTCATAGCCCCCATAAGAAGCAGGTGTTTAAGTACGAATAATGTGATTTTTGAAAACTTCCTTGTATACCATTACTGTATTTTAGAGTATGTTATTTCTGTGGTAGAAGGCAAAATAGGCAGGCTTTAATGAGGTAATACAATGTATGTTTTAATGCTGTACCAGGAGGAGGGAAGAAAATGATCAGGATGCTCCAGGTAAGAAAGAAGGCACTCCAATATTAATTATTATAATGGTATTCAGTAAGTTATCAGCTAAAGCCAGATGTCCTAGCATCCACAGAGGAGAAAAGAGAGGATTATTCATGAGTGTTTGATGGACACAGCAATTCAGCCGAATACTAACTGAATACTAATGTATTCCTTTCTTTTTAAGGTATCTACACTCCAGAACCACTCTCCAATTTCTGGTGGGCTCTTTTATCTACTGGGTTTATGTTTGTATATCATTTTAGCATCTTGCAAATTCTGGGTTTGGTAAGTAAACACAGGTTAATAAATGGATAGTTTACAAGTACTTTGAAAGTAGAAACACTGACTAGTTTTTCCAGGTGTCCAGATATATAGGCACGGTTAAGACTTGTGTGCAGATTTTTAATTGCATGTTCTAATGGACACTTGTATCTCATATCTCACAAGTATTGGCAAAGCCTCTCATAAATCAACTATGTACCTGCATAAATCCATCTATTAAATGCACAGCTGAATTCAGATCTGCTTTGCTTATGAAAGCTGCACTGCTTGTGTTGAACAAAGGATTGTCATCTAAGCAATTTTGATCATTATGGTAAATTACCCTTTTCAGTGTCTGAATCAATGCAACACAAAATATTGTTAATTTATAAATCTGTTGTCCCTTTCCCTAGGTTACAGAAGTGAATTTGAACAACATGTTATGCCCAGCCATCTCAGATCCTTTTTATGGGCGCTGGTATCGAATCTGGGCATCTGGACATCAGACAGTCATGACTATGACTCATGGGAAGCTTGTAATCCTGCTGTTTTACAGTGCTGTCCCCATCTTTAAATGTAGCGTGGACTTACTTAGACTCCCCGCTAAGAAAATAGACTGAAATTTCTCCCCATGGAGTAGCACATACAGGAAGCAGAGACACCTGTATTCATACTGGAAAACAAAGAGGAGGGATGAGAAGACTGTGTGTTTATATTTCTCCCCACAGTTTATTGCCTCAAAAACACCTCTGTTATCAATTGAGGGTTCTTCTTTTAACTGCTGTTTCTCACTGCCTATTGCCAATGGCAAAATTAGTGGCCTTATTCTGGGAAAGGTTCGTGTTTTATACATTTTGTGCAGATTACAGTAGAATCATCTTGCTAATCCACCCTTTAAAATTAGGCCAGGATCTGTCCACATTCCAGCAAAGAGAGTGGCAGTGCTACCTCATTTTGACTTCTTTTCCTCTAAACATGAGTACAGTTATAATCACAGAATAGGAAGGAAAGCTGAATTACAACTCTCCACTGATGTGAACAGAACACAGCTTGAAGTGCATCATCCTGGCTTAACTCTTAGCACTTAAATGTTGCAAAATGGTCATAGTGGAATGATGTACATGTGATCTCCCAGTCATAGGTGCAAAACAGTGAGGTTCTACTGTATTTTCGTTAAGCTGGTTGAAAATATTGGGGAACAATAATTCTTTCAAAAATCATGATTTTTTTTTATCTGACTACTTCGTTTCTTAAGCTGCTGGGGGTAAGTATCTGTCTGCCGAGGTCCCATCAGATCTTGATCCTTTGGAGATGCTTCTTGATGGATTGGAAGAACATATTGAAATAATTTCAAAAGCCCACATTACGTGTAAGCTACAATAGATATTTCATCCACTGCTCTGACCTGCCTTTAAACAAAATGTTTTCTTTGGCACTTAGTTTAGATTGGAGAGAGACTGGGAATACAGAGTCCAATGTAAACAGTTTTCTTTTTCTTTTTTTTAACTTGCAGTATATTGAAACATTCCTCCTCTGTGTTCTACCCTGATCCTTAATAGAGTGGTTAATGAGGAAACAAAATGAAACTTTCTTTCTCTTTGACTCTAATACATTCTGTACACTTTTTAAAATATAGGTACAAAAAGGAATGTCACGTTAGCACAGGACTGAAAAAGCTGTGTTCCAGTTTACTAGTATGACTAAATTTTCTTGTCAACCTGTGTTTTGGAGTAGAACAGGATGTAGGTAGACAGAATTATAAATAGTAAACTGGCTAAGGGGAGAAACTGCTGGGCAGGAAGCTGGGAGGGCTCTACTGTGTGCCTCCAGATAGCTAATTGCAAGCCTATTGTTGTGCAGCATTTCAGGGCTGCAGGAATTTTGTTGTACAGAAGTTTGTTGCCATTTATAGATTATTTGCATTGTATTGTGGTAGCTGTGACTTGTAAGATAAAAACAAAACCATCATACCTCCTCTGGATGGATCACCCGAATACATACTCTGATGTGAAGGTACAGTCATTTATACCTCAAGAAGAAAAGTAAGAATGATAAGTGGTTGACTTTTTCTTTTTTGTAAGATAAGTTTTCATTGGAGAAGGGAACAAATGGCTTCTCCAAATATTTTTCACTCCACATGGTTTTATTTAAAAAAAAAAAAAAAAAGTAGATCCCAGTTAGATGTACTTTGTTCTACATTTAAATTTGCAAACTCGCTTCTGGCTTTCTTCCATGCCTATAAACTAAATATCCTGTACTATCACAACCTGAGAACATGAGAACAATCTAAACTATCCGTCAAGCATGGATAGCTTGTCCCTGTTATAGACTACACTACTCCATGTGCCCTTACTCAGTGTGCAGGTTGAGAAGACAAAGTACCTGATACTAAGAAGTATCACAGAGTTCACTAGCAATTGTTGATTCTGCAAATGTCTAAGTAGGTACTGAACTTCACTGAGCATCCCACTACTGCCTCAGTGAAGCTGGGCATATGTTGCCTAAGTAGTTGTGGAGTGCGGGGCCTAAAGAAAAAATGCATTGGTACTGAAGGCTTGAACCCATCTGTGGAAGACCACTTAATTAGCTGCTGAAGTACTTCAAGAGTCAGAACTGCATCTGAAGTTGATGAAATACAGGATGTTGCTGGGAGATGCTAAGATGGGCACTGCTGGATGTTAATGCATGCTCTCTATTAATGTACTTCATCTCCTATGAACAGCTAAATGTAGTGTTTCTGCCCTCCCCACAGTTAGTCAACTGTATCTTGGTTTGTTTATTGCTAATTTGGCAAAATGCCTTGGGTTGGATCTAGTCTGCTTTAGAAAGAATGTTTGGTGTAACAGTGGGATGATTTTGCCAAATTTTGCAAACACTAGCATTATAATTTACTTAATCACTATTTTTTGAAGAATCCTGTTTATTTTTTTTTCTTCAGAATAGAATATTCAAGCTACTGGAAAAAAAAAAAAAAATGAGAGTAACGCCTTCTCCTCCCTCTCCTTCCCCCCCTAAAAAAATGCCAGTATTTCCTATCTTCTGCAGTCCTGTGCTTCAGGGCATTCATTCTAACCAGGTATAAAACAGCTCCTCTTTCTCACCAGTGACTGCCTCTGGTCAATTAAGACTGCAGAAGCATTTACATAAGCTCAGGTGTCTCAGTGCAAGCTCTTTTCTTGGAATGCAAAGCCCTTCTGACTGACTTAAAATTGAAGAGCAGGAGTGGTGACTTCAAGTACAGCCACCACTACGGGAAAGTCCCTAGGGCCGTTTGGTTTCTGTCTGGTGCTGGGCCTCCCGGTCTTCTCACCATTCTGGGCACAACTTCACAACAGCTGCCAGAACAGTTCATCACAGCCAAAGGGAAACTCGTATTCCCTTTCCACACCTCACCGGTGCAGGTTTTGGGGTCTAAACTGCTGAAGTTGCTAAAATGGCTAATTGAATGTGGTAATTTAGCAAAGAAGTAGAGAGCTAAACCACTACCCTCAGTAAGGCTGTTCTGAGGGTCAGAAGACTGGTGCCACTGGGATCATGAGGGAGGGCAGCAGTCAGCACCTCTTTGTGAGGGTAAGCTGTATTGACTTTTTCGCTTGATGTCTTCTACTGATGAAGTTGGCCAAGTTATTGTTCCCCCTGCCCCTTTCTGAAGGTTATTTTTAAACGTGGTATTTCAGTTTCATTTATGGGATGGTTCCCCAGCAAGCTATGTCAGCACAGCTGAGACGTGAGCTTCACGTATGGAGAAGAACAGGGCAGAAAAGGAATGAACTTCACATCCCTTACTCCCCAGCTGTCTCGGGTAGCTGTTTGGAAGATGCATCTTACAGAGCTTGTTCAGTATGTAGGATATTAGTTTGAACAGGAAAGCAGAACACTTAACCTCCATGTAGGAATATCTGTTTTCTTCCCTGCCAGATTTTATTTTCCCCTAGTAGTTTATTTTATGGGCAGTTATGCTGTACAGGTGATTTCTCTGGTTGCTTTTATGTTGGAAATTAAAGAGTGAAACTATGTTGCTATTCTTAAAAGCTAATCAGCATTCTCTTCTGTGGCATCATGGACACAATCTATGTCAAAGGAAATTCAAGCTGTTGCCCACTACCTGGTTATGAGGTTTTACACTGGAGCAGTGCGATGTGTGAGCAGAAGGGTAGTCCTGGCTCTCCCTAGTCAGATGTTCTGGAGTCTTTTATCTCAGTGCTACCAGTTATGAAGATACTAGGGGCACATATGGTGCACAGCCAGAGGCTGCCCATATAGCCCGACAGACTGTTCCTTTCAGTAGGGGCCTGTATTTTAGAAGTGCTTAGGCTTCGTTACAAAACCTCACCCTGAAATGGCTTGATTCGCTGACCATGAGCAAGTCATGTACAATACCAGAAAAAATTCTTGTGTGGTGCTTCATTTCATCTAAGTTATGTGTTCAGCTGTCTGAACAGAGCTTTCTATTCCAATTTTTAGTACACGGACACTCCAAACAAAAGAAACAAGGAGCAATGAGAATGACTATCCTTTCTGCCAACAAGTGACAGTCTAAACTTCCTTCCAGGTGTAGACATCAATGAAGCACTAGTAACTACAGTAAAATTGTTTACGGATCAGATTGTTTATGCAGCACTCCAAAGCATAAAAATGAGCAACTACACATTCTGAATCCATCATAACTTCAGGTGATAGCCTGTGAATACTGAGATTATTGTGTCAGCAATTGTGCCAAGGCTTTAGCTGTCTAGGACATATGCAGCATCTTTTTTTCTTTTTTTTTTTTCTTTTTTTTTTTTTTTTGAAGGATTCAGACACTGTAGGCAGTATTTGAGCTGTATCTGTTTTATGTAACTTCCTTCTCTTTAAGCACCAAAGAATTTGCATCTTGTTTTCTTTTTGAAGGGTGAAAACTACCAGTTCTTGATCATACTTAAAAATTAATGAGAACCCCTGTCTGTGACCACAACACCCATACTTGGGGTTTGGTTCAGCTTCTTGTGGGCTTTAATTACAAGCAGCATTTCTCAAGTCCTTTGTGCTTAAAGTATAGCTACATTGCTGAAGCTGGGAGACTCAAAAAGTCAGTTTATTTGCATACCTTTATTTTATACAGTACCTCATTGTAGATCTACCCCTCGGTCTCTGGCCACAATCAGGGTTTTGATATTTCTGTATATTTGATAATATTTTGTAAAGCCTAATGGTATTTTCCTTTCAGAAATGGCTACTTGCAACTGTTCAAGTACTGTATTTTACTCTTAGATCCTAATTCTTGCATCTAAACTACAGGCATGTGTTTCCTATGCATCTATACCTAATGGCAACCATAGATGATGATGTTTTTCTTGCTGTTGCAAGTCATAGAATGATTTGGGCTGCAAAAGACCTCGAAGATTGTCAAGTCCAACCATCAGCTTGACTTACGGAGTCCTACCACTAAACCATGTCCCTTATTGCCATGTCTACGCGTCTCTTGAATATCTCCAGGGATTGGGACTCCACTACATTCCTGGGCAGCCCAGTCCAATGCTCGATCACCCTCTTCATGAAGAAATTCTTTCTCATGTCCAATCTAAACCTCCTCTGGTGCATAATGAGACCATTTCCTTTTTGCATCCTATCACTTGTCGTGTGATCCACGTGGTGGATTCTTAGGAATTAAAAGCTCTAAAAAGGAAAAAAAAAATAAAAAAGGTGGGCATATGTCAGCCCTTCTGTTAGTAGCTGGAAGGCTTCTACAGGCAGACAGGTCAATGTTAATGTTTTCATTTCTACAGTGACAAGATACATAACAAATCTGTTCATTCTTGTGACCTCATGCTCAAGATGCTATTGTTGTATATCTGTATTGCAGCTTTTAGTAATTTAGTAAAGCCAAGCTGTTTTTAAAATGATGTTATTTTTCTGCAGGGTCAATTTTGTACTTTTTTTTTTTTTTTTAAATTATTCCTGCATTTACTGAGTCATTATCTCAATGCTGCAGAGGATGCAGCAAGCAGAACGGTAAGCATACCCACACCACTCTTGCCAGCCAAACTGTGCCAGGGAGCTGGAATTGCTCAGGTACTGGACTGATGTACAAAGCAGTCTCTGGAAACTTGCAGTTCCTCTTACCCAACCCTCTAGTTCAAGTGTGCTGTTACCCAGGCACCGAATGGAATGGCAAGGGCAAGGATGGATGTGGAGAGGCTCAACTTCCATGTATGCTGTTAGTTCTGAATAATTTGTAAGAGTGTTATAAATTTTGTAACTTTTTAATGTGCTAAAACTTGGTAATGAGGTAACATTTACAAATAAGGGGTAATTTGTGAACTTGTTTTTGTATTTTGGTCTGATGATTTTTTTTGTTGTTGTACCCTAAGTCCAGCTCACTGGGCAAATAGTTGTTAAACCTTTGAATTAAAACAAATAAATGCATTTTAACAGTACTGTACAGTTTTGTCATCATTGTAATCATGCTAGGCACTGAGTCTGTCTTGCTCATTATTTTCTGAAACTAAGTAAGAAAACTGAAATTGATGTTCCACTTCTGCTCGTAATATTAGCAGTTAGTCATAGAGAGATGCATCAAATCAGATAAGAATACAGACTCTCCTGTTTTAAGCAATCTGTACTGCTAGAGGTAGCTTACCTTGCAGGTAGCAGTTCCTTTAAGTGAGAACAATGATTACCAGAGTTTATTTTAAACATTGGAGTATGACCTGTGCCTGTTATTCTAGCAATCAACACAAGCCAAGCCTGAGTTTACTGGCAGACCTCACTGCAGGACATAAATCCTTTAGTTGCTATTCATATATTCTTTGTCCATGTCCCATGGGTTTAAGAAAAAAAAAAAAAAAAAAAGTAAAAAAGCTCTGGAAACAGTATTATGATGTCTTCTACTCTTCTTTCAAATTTCTTTACCACAGTTGTGGAGAGTTTTTTAATTTCCTGTTCAATTCTAAGTCACTTCAGGAGAGGAATACAGAAAAAGTACAGAAATGTTCAGCTCAAATTTTTAAGTACATTAATTACAGTAGCATTCTGGCCAGTCTCGCACCATAAGCGATGGCAAAGAAGTTCCATCATTAATGCACTCCTGAAATGTTTCTGGCCGTAATAAAAGGGACTTTTAAGTACACTGCAATAAACATTGTGACCCAGTACAGTCTCAGACAACCAGTTAGATCATTATGTAAATTTCCTCATGAAAGAATACTGGATATGCCCACTTGAGTTTACTATATATGCTTTTTAGATGTTTTAAGTTTTCACCTAGTTGGAGAACAGAACCAATTCCCCAGCTTAAATTCTCTTGAAAGACTGGTAAGTCCTTACGCATAAGTCTTTAAAGCAGCTTAAGTAGAAATTTAGTGTAAAGTACATTCTGAAAACCTGAAATGAACTAACTAAGCCATTTCCTTTTCAGGCACTGCTAATTATCCTCTACAGCACTCAACAACTCTAATTGTAAGTCAGCTTTTCATTGTTTAATATCAATATATATGTAAGAACAAGCAAATAACCACTTCTGAAACATCCCCAATACTCAGCATTATTTTGCTAGTTTGTTTTTTGTACTGTGTTAGCTCCATCGCTGGCTGAAGGAAACTTTTGGTAAGGAAGTTAACTAGCTGGACATCTCAATGAACTGTGAGTTTCAGGTTGATTTAATGATACAAAATCTGTAAAATACTAAAACCACAATGGAAGCTATTTACTCAAGCAGGTTTATCCCTTTAATTTTTATCTTCTAAAAATAAAATCTTTAAGCATCAGTCATCAACAGCTAGAGATTACTTTTTCGGGGGTAACCTATTACAACTGAATAAGCCAAAGGCTAATTAAAAGATTTCCAAATTCAGATCTGAATTCCAGGGCAACACTAGAAATTTCTTGCTCTGTCTCAGTTATTGTCCTGCAGAGGAAAACATACTCCCTTTAAGTCAAACTCAGTAAAACGTGTCTCAGTACACTAGGCACTTGGCTCAGGAAACAGTTTTCCATGTCATTTTTACATGCCTGTCATCTGGTCATCCTGCGTTTTGCCATCAGCTGGATTGTTGGCCTGTTGCTTCACAGGAACACACTCCTTGCCCTTATTAAATAAAACATCCCCTTGATATCATGGGTATCTACACCAATGTTGACGCTTGCCAAGCTTCCCTCAACCACTGAGGCACAGCCCAGAAAGCTCTGCTGCCATGTCAGAGGTACTCCAGGGGCACTGAAAACTGGTGCTGACAGTTAAGCTGATCCAGTGAAAGCAGCATGCCTGAACCCTTGGTTCACCAATAGTCTTACGCTAAAAACAACCAACCAAAATAACTCATATTAAAAAAAAGAAAAAAAAAGAAAAGAAAGAAAACCCAACCAAACCAAAACAATCAACCAAACCAAAATTTTAAAAGTAGCCCTACTTTGTGGGGAATGGCACAGGACTTCTTACTTGATCTTTCATATTTCACAGGACTCCTGCAAAAATCACTGCAAACCCTGCACTCTTTTTTTTTTCCGTAAAACATATCAGTTTATACATTAGCTATCTATGTCATGCAAGATAAAGAAACCCCTTATGACAAAGCTAGCCTAGATATTCTTTCAAATCACACCTGTGAGAGTAATGTGAAGAAAATACTGAAATTATTTCAGGTGATAGCAAGATACTCTTTAATACACATTTTGCTGCATTAATCCATTGACTCATGTTCCTTTACTAGTGCAGGCAATGTATTGGTTACACCAGTGTAACTGGTTTTGCAACCAAGTTTTGTTTAAAGAATTTGAAACCAATTCCACCTCTCAGAGAATAAGGGGCCCGATCTTAAACATAATTCTGTATTTACTGGACAAAATTCCGTATTTAAAATTTGATGTAACAAGTGCCAAAGTGGACATGAAACAGTTATAATTTGGAGTACTCAGTAACTCACGTCTGAATTACAACTGCAAGCTGCACCTGTCCAACTGGTTCCTACAGCAGGCAAAATGAAAAGACAGAATTAATCACAGGAAAATATTCCTAACACAGCATTAGCCTTTAAAATTAACAGTAACTGCGAATGCGTAAATAAAAAAAGAAAAACAAAGTGACAAAGCCGCACAATTAAGCAGAGAAACATAAAAAGAAATGGTGATTCTTTTTCCTTATTTTATTGGGTAAATGATTTAAAAGGTAATAACAATAGTGTTAAAACTACTACAATATCTTTCCACAGCCATATCTCACAGACCCACAGATAACCTTCTATATATATAATTTTTTTTGCTTTTTCCTCATTTTATCTTTTTAAGCCATACTTATATTAAAATGCCCATTTCAACAGTTTCTTCACACTAATAGCAATTAAATGTGGAAGGAAGGAGGATCTAGTAATAAAGGAAGGGGGTTCAGGTAATCTGATATAATTGTAATCAATCAAGTTACTAAGAAAGGAAGGAAAAGAGAGAGGCTTTGTAAGCTACTCCAGGTAGCCCTAAGCCCATTGTGTGTCACCACTGCATTACAGATAACTCAAGATGCTGGTGAACAATTAAATTTTTTTTTTGTAACATATAAAACACTAAAATAACTTAGAAACTAGATCCAAATATTCTGAAAAGAATCAACTTCGATATACAAAAACAGTCATAAGTTGTTACAAAAGTTTCAAACAAAAGTTTGTTTTCTCAGTGCGTTTATGTACCAGCGCAATTACTGGGTCCAGAGCAAAGAAAGAGGTTTTTATTTTTTATTTTTTTTTTATTTAACAGTAATAAAAAACGAGGAAAACATATCTTTGTATATAAAGAATCATTGCTGGTCTTAAGAATAAATGTAACCAGAAACCCTTTAAATCTGAGAGGCACACTTTGGGTTTCCTTTTTTTTTTTTTTTTTTTCTTTTTTTCTTTTTTTTTAAACATAAAAGGAAAGTCACCAGTTTATTTAAATGGAGGAGATACTCAGACTCCCCACATAAACTTAATTCAATTAACATCACTAGCAAAAATCAGTTAGAAACTGTACAAAAATAAAAAAGTTAACACATTTAATCCTGCAGGGATTTTGTAAGGACTGGAAGGCAGGCTTTAGGAGCAGCATTTGGGCATGGCTGGAGGCTTCTTTGGTTCGATCTAACACACACAAGAGATGTAACCTACTCCAGACAACAATTTTAAAAACCCGCACATTTGAAGACAAGTAAAGAGGTCCATATACAAACGCCAGGGTGTGCAAAAACGGATTTGACTGTCTTGATTTCATAGTGTATCTGAGGTCAGGACTCTCATGTGCCCTCCCCCTGCTGTGACCAGCATTTGGGGTTGAGATGGTGAAAAATCAGTGCTACGGCAGTCTAGACAGAAGGAAGGCCACTTGAGGCACAACTAAGCAATAGTTTCATGTCAAGTCCATTATTTTTTTTTTTTTTTTAACTTTAGTTTATAGAAGAGGGCTTTTAGGAACATTAAGCAAAAGAATTAAAAAATAAAATATTTTTAATGGAATAAGGCAAATGGATTAGTGCTTACCAAAAATTAGCATTCCAACTTAAAAACGGTGAAATTAACTGCTTGGTTGTACCTTAACTTTTTATAAAGTACCCCAAATAAAATAACAATAAAAAAAGATCTGTATCTAAACCCAGTAATATATCTAAAAGGGTAATAAACATAACTATGAGGGAATGACATTTGTGAAAGCAATTGTTGATTAGCTTTAAGCAAACAGACCTATTCTGTCCCAGTGCATGTCACAGTGAACTGCACATTTTGTACAAATAAGCCCACATTTACACAGAAACAATCCATAGCATTTTCAGCACTTGCATGCTGAGGAGGTAGGTGCCCTAGAAACACTGTAGATGAACTGATTATTCCAATCTCTTCTACAAAATACCATACAATCTGATTGACCACAGACTTTGTAACAGTTTTTTTAATTAGTGATACAAAACTCTGGTCCAGAAGGGTCTGGCATTAACTCATTTCAAAAGCACACCTTTACAGTTTGTATAACACCCTTTTAACTATATTTTTAAGCAACAGCTACTAAGAGATAGACAAAAATGCATTGTGCATTATGCTGTATACAAAAAGGAGACAAAACTATCCTTTTCCCCCCCAAGCCATGGTGGGAAGTATTGCTGACCTTGTCCTTAAAAACCTGCAGGATTGTTTATTCATCAGTATATCATTATTACACTGGTAAGAAATTCTGTATAACATCTGCATATATCGAAGATTTTTTAAAAAATCTGATATGATTTTAGATCCGCATGACCAGTCACGTGACCTGCTTGAGGTTGATTAGCACCTTTCAATACATATATATTTTTATATATAATAGATCTTTTTAAAAAACTTCTAACAATGAGCTCATGCAGAAGCATGAGCATGCTGTAACGAGATGACAGATAAAGATGGGGTCGGATGACTTTTTTTTTTTTTTTTTTTTGCAGCAGAATGATTCAGTTTGTGCTCAGTTTCCCTATAAGGGCAAGGAAAAAACAAAACAAAACAAAAAACTTTATCAGGTAGCCACTTGTTCAGTTTCCACTTGAAGACAAATCCATTTAAAACCGCTCCCCAAGTAGAAACAAGACAACAGTATCATCCAAAATAGCTTCTGTATAAACATCTATTAATTTCTGCAGCGTCTGCCTGGCACCTCTTGGCTCCTGAAATTTCAGGCCTTCTGCTTATAAATTAAGGCATCACAACTGAAAATGTAAATATTTGGACATCAGATGCTGTGGATGAAGGAATACAAAAGACTTTCTATGAGAACCTCCATATAAATTAAGTGGCAGAGTTAACCTCACATAAGGGATGAGCAAAATTTATCCATAACTGTTTTTTGAAACATTTGTACAATTGGTCAGACTTTTTTTTTTAAAATTACCTCAATCTTAATTCATCCATTTGAATTATATATATATTTTACAAACATTCATTATTCAAAAGAATTGGAATTTCTGCTTACCATAGTTTACTCACCCATATTAGGAAGGTCTTTTCTATAATAGATGGGATGTGTTGTCCCCTAAAACATGCGCTGACCTACAACAGGTATTAGTGGGAGTTCTGCAGGCACATAAGCAAGGAGGTAGGTCCTAGCATATACTGGGCTTGCAACTATACCACATGTACCTCTTAATAATCCTGTTTTTACAGTTGTTAAAAGTTCTAATCAGTTTTCTTTCTTTACCTCTTGGAGAAGTATCAGAATTATTACACAGTACTTAGAGCTCTCAAGTACTATTCCTGTAATAGATGAAAACATGTAAAAATTATGGCATACTTGTCCTGTGCTCTTTCACAACATTTTTTTTTTTTTTTTTTAAACAAGTTAACTTTACCTAACTATTCATGACTTGATAAAACTCAGCAAGTTCAAAAGCACAAGAAAGAACAAAATAGGGATTTTTCTTTTCTAGAATAAGCTAACAAAAAGAGAAAGAAAAATACCTCACTTTAAAAAAAAATAATCCCAGAAACCCCAACGCCAGAGCAGCAGAGAACTCAATATAGTTTGCTACAATGTCTGGCGCATTTGCTATATTTTTTTCTATGAATTGTATATGCAAGTATATAGTAATGTCATAGTCAAAGGCACTAAAATCTAAATCAATTTTCTTCCTAATATGACATCTGCTACTCACCAATCTGCTTTTAAAAACAAATGTGACTCCTAATTTGAGATCATCAGAAAGGCATCATCTCATTACAAATGCATTACTATGACCAGGCTTGGCAAGGCTGCCTTCCCTCAGCTTCCAGCACAGAACAGGAGATAAACCTATCTGGTATCCTACTGGATTATGTCATGTCCTATCAATTAGACCACTTGATTCTGAAAATGCTGTAATATGAACTTCACTTATTGTACATTTCATTGCTTCTCTACATCCAAAAAAAGCATTTTGGATATCAGCCTTCAAATTCTGGCTGTATGTGCTGGATCTGAAGATCATGTATATAGCTACATGAAATCTTTCCTGCAGGGGTGAGATACTGTTCACAGAATATTATTAAGAAGGTTATAAAAATGCAATTCATTGTCTAGTATAACACCTGAATCTGATATGTTTCATTCCCTGTCAGAACTATTAATGAAAAAGCCATGAATGCCTTTTTTCTGAGCAAAGAATCCCTAACTGTAATCCTTAAACTCTTCCTTCCATCCACAGTCACAGAAAGCCTTGATTGATATAATTCAATGTTAATGAAGTAGAAATTTAAAATTTCATAAAAAACACAAGGGCTATATATGCTGCAAAAAAATCTGCAGTGACTCAATAATAAAAAAGTATGGGATCTTTGTAATAACGCAGTTTTTCCTCCCGTTGCCATGATGAGCTTAACGCGCTAAGGAGAAGCCTCAAAATGGCAACGGAAACTATCATCATAAAATGGTACAGTAATAGAGATAGCTAGACCAAGAAGGGGCAGGGTCTCCTGGGAAGAGGTCTGCAGAGAGGTCCAGTGACTGGTCATGCGGCTCAGTGTCAGGAATAATGGTTGTATGGTGGAAGGGGGTGCCCAATGCCATTTTGGAAGTGATGATGCTGACGATGGGCAAGGTACTCTGTGTAGCTCATGGTCATCTTCTCACTACGGTACCTAGAAAAGAGCAAAGAGGCAAATGCAAGAACTTTTACCAGGAAGCTAGGAGTAGCACTAAAAATTTGGCACTAATTGTACGTTTAATGATGAGAACAGCTCTGTAGGCTGATCTTAGGAATAATACTAACTTCAGTTGCACAAGGGCATGGAGAGAACCACTGTGGTTTTCAGGGTTATTCTTGAATTTTATGACAAGTAAGTGCTTATGAAAAATATTTCAAACACACAGAACTATTAAAAAATGTTGCCTACTACTTTATTCATGATAGAGGGAATTTAAACTTGTGAGGATTTACTGGGAGTGTCCCATATTGTCAGCCAACTCTCTACATAAAACCTAGGAGATAAACACTGTAAACAAGTGTTACAGATTTAGGGTCTGTTTCTAAAAAATCGGTATCAATTGTCTACTAAATTCTGCTCTTAAAATAATCCCAGCTACATTAAATGCAGTTATATCCTTTTTAGACTATATATAGCAGAAAGCAGAATCCAGACCCTGGCAAAAAATACTTCAGATACATTAGCATCAGTATTGTTTGACAAGGAACATCTTGCCACATTTATACTTATCTGTAAAACTGTGAAATCTACATAAAAATAACACTATTGCACATTGCCACAAATTTCACTTAGAAAGACCTTGCATAAGAGATCTTACAGATGAGAGTTGGTGAATCCAGCTACAGTAGTCTAAAATATTGCCACCTCCCCTGTTTATGACATTTCTCTTCTGGAGTTGCTCTGGTTGTTCTTTCCCCTTTTAGGTATGAAAAAGCACAACACATGCCTCAACCACTTGCACTCATAACCCAACACAAAAATTTAAACTACTGTTGAGTTATCAACTGCAGCAACCGAAGCAGCAAACACATCTGTTTCTTTTGCCCCTTTGCCAGAGCAGAACACCTTACGCTTGCAGCTTTTTGCTTCAGTGCACATTTCAGAGCACTAAATAGCCCATATTTACTTGATGAAACAGTGTTGGTTAATGATGTACTGATTTAACAAGTGGTCATTGGTCCTGGCTATGAGATTAGCTGCAACTCCTCTTGAATTGATGTGAATGGCACACAGCACTCACTGCCCCCAATGAGTAAGCTCATTTGTGAATGAAATCCTCTGCCACTATTAAACTAAACCATAAACTTGGTAATTAATGAAGTTGTTTCTAAGTGGGTTAAAATAAGCCAAAGGCAGCCTATGTAGAATCAGAGTTAAAACAAATTACAAAAAAAAAGAATTTTATTCTGAACGTTAAAATTTGTTTATTCCACTCATTAGGCCAGTGTTTTTGCTACCGTTTTGGATGCTGTGAACCTAAATACACTAAACAGCATACTTTGTTTTGTTCTCATATACCATTGCTTCCAACAAAATCATAGAGCTGGAAGAAAATACAGGCTATATAGAAGTCTGGTGTCTTGGAAGAATATATTCCTCGTTTATTGAGGTGTACAGAAAGTCTCATTTCAGAATTCTAGCAATTACTCTTGCCCCAGTTATCACCACATACTCTTTTTGAAAAGAAGATAACGAGGTATACTGGTAAAATAAATGAAAAGGAAATTGGGGTGCTGCATTTGGAAATTTAGCTGTATTCTGTAAATCCTTCCTCCCTAATTTAGCTCTCAGAATAACTTGTTTGCCTTAGTAACAGCAATTCCACAGTAATCAGGTTCCTCCAATAAAGCAGACTTCTGAATAATCAATGGGACACAAAGGCTTTCTTCTTCATACAAAAGACCACTGAATGAAGGAGGGATTCCTCTAATAAAAATAATATATATATATATATTTTTTTCTAAGAAATGCTTTGCCTTCTATCTGGGCTAAACATCCACTGCAGCTAAGTAATAGCGAGCTTTGTAGATAGAGATGACAAATGTCAGAGCTGAAAAAACCATGAATCTCAGCTCTTTGTCCTCTACAAGCTCATAAATGATCATGAGATTCCAAGTATTTTCAAATGTCTGAAATGAAAGGATTGTGTTTTAATCCTTGTGTTTCCTTGCCCAGGAAGGCAAGTCTAGCTCACGTCTAGTTGCACTAAGAAGGAAAGAAATTTCCAGAGAAATACGTACACAGAAACAAAGATAATATATACAACATTTAAAAAACTAATCCTGTAACCCTATGAATCCCTATGATAAAAGGTAGAAAGGATAACAATCTTGGACAAAGGACTCCAACTAGCAAATTTATTATCTTTATTAATAGTATGTTCATTATCCCCAAAGAAAAAAAAGGAACACAAAGGGTTAACAGTCAATACCTCCTTATAACAAGAAATTTATAAAGATCTTTTTTCCCCAAGCATGGAATAAATAGCTAGAGCTCAGCAGTCATTTTATACTGCACGGTTATAAAAATATGATGTTTTAGAGGCCTTCTATCAACATTTACTCTTCCACCACGTAACTTCAATTTTACGGGCAGAATATCCACTACTAGTTCTAAAGGATTTTGGTTTGGACCTGCTACCAAGCCCTTCTGAACACATTTTATTAAATGAGCATTACAAACAGTATTCTAATGTGTATGAGTGACAGACTATGAAATAAAGTATCAGATTCATAGCTTTACTCCTGACGATACTACTGACCGTCATCATCAGCTAGCTAGCTTGGACACCTATAGCCTGTTGAGATCAGGAAGAAGCCTATACTCCACGGGATCCAGTGCTTGCTTTAGGCATTGAACAGGGCCTCCACACCTTCACAGCAACAGACTCAGTGTTCCAAGTGCTCCAATACAAATTGACAATGGCAAGTAATCCTCGTTAATAAAAGCCCCTTGAGATCCATTACACCTAACGAACAAACTGTAAAAACATAGAGCTAATACACTGCAAAGATTTTTCAGAGTTATGAGCCCTGATAAATATATAATAAACTATTTAATAACTGTTTTTTCTTTCTTGCTTAATGCCAGTAATCCCTGTTACATTTATTGCAAGGCACAAATATCTCTAAATTCCGTACTGCTATTGTGAAAAGAAATTGTTAATAAATAAGGGAAAGCTTACTATTAACATCTGAAACAACCACATCTCAGGAATGAGCATATCACAGCAGTATCAAAACAGGACTTATCTGTAGTATTGCATGATGCATACCTGGTTAGCTTTATGGTTTTCCTGAATTCATTAGTAATTGGAGCTTTGTAGCCTCCTTTCCTCAATAAGGAATCTATGGTTTGAATGTGGTCCCATCCTGTTGAATTTTACAGCAGTAAAAATTAGTGAGAATTACAGCAGTAACAATAGATGATGCAGAAAATACAGTACAGTATGTAGCGTTATTGATAATACAAGTGCTCTTCTGAAGTTGTGTACAAAACATAGAAATTTCTTCCCTGCCTAAGAAAACGGTTGAAGGAAATATGCTGCATAGGATTTCTTTAGGCATAAAGCTTACTTTACAAACACACATTTTTATCTCATAGTTGAAATATTTTAAAAGCAGACCCACTGTGTCCTAGACTTGGGTTAACAGACAAAATTATACTTTTCTGAAACATTCAGGAATGATCATTAATCACAATCAGTTTATACATCATAAATGGCTACGATGGTATGGAAAAACTAAATTTCTCTAAAATTCAAAAGATTTATTAGCTGAACAAGTGGAAAGACATTATTCTTCTCCACAAATGTCACTGTAAAGCTTAGTGATATTGCTAATTTCAGAACTACTATATAGGTGGCTGGTTAATTAAAAACAATGATGGAAAAAAATCCAGATTCATTATTGTTCTCAAAAAGCCTTCATGTTATTCAGAACTCCTACATATTGATTTTAAAAAGCTTAATATTTCCAAGATAGCTGTTAAGACGTGTTATTTCCAAAAGATTAGTCACACTGAATATTTAAAACAACAACAAAAAAGGGTAAAAAACGCGGTCTACTATAAGTATTTAGAAATGTAAACATCCTCTCCTAATTCCTGAATTTAAAATAAAACAAACTTGTGTAGGTGATCACCAAAGGTCTTAACAAAAAACAACAATAACAAAACAAACAAACAACAACAACAACAAAAAAACACACTTCTTGAACTGGCCAATCTCAGATTACAAAAGGAAAACAATTGCCTTGGAAAGCATCTGAACTTTTAAGTGACCATTTGGAAACAGAATTATCTATTAACAATGATCGTTAATTAAGAATTCATCCTATTCCTTTGCTCACCAAATCAAATATAAAAAGGAAAACCAAAAAAGTGGCAATGCAAAATTTAAACACTGAGACACACTGCCAAGCCTGAAAGAGAATAATGTTAGTGGTAGTCAGAGTTAGTTGCTTAGACCAACAGACTGCTATTCAACAAAATCTGCAGTATATATACATATATATTAATTCACACACTTTAGTCTATCCCTCTATTAAAAGGGACACATTATTTTGGACTTTCAGTATGAAAGTAATTCCCTTCCATCCATCCATCCAAAATACCAGAAGCCGCTGTTTATGCAAACAAATGAAATACTACAAGAAAGTACCTAACTGAAAAAACCTTCGCCACTGGGAATCTGAGAATAAATCAGCTGTTAAGATCATTGACCAGACATCCTGCAACTTAACAGAGTTTGTGCATGTCTAATATTGCAGCATAACAATTATATGAAAATTTATAACTTTTGACAACTGTAAAGTTCATTGACAGCACTGTGGCTCCTCTCCATATTTTGTTTTCCTACAGCTTCACCGTGGTTATGACTTGCTTAAAAAACAGCTACAGTTTACTGAATCCCTATAAGGGGATTGATACAGACATGTAATTGGCATTTTATATAAGAGTCTTTTCTTACAATTAAATATTGCTCCATCATCTGACATCAGTGCAAGGTCAAATATTGCATTTTAGATTTATATGTATGTTTAAATTCTTCACCAGATCATATGAAATAAAGTGCAACAATGACCTTGCTCCTTTGCAACCTCCGGTAAGTAGGTGGCGGTGCGTTTTGATCCTTTTTCATTGATGAATTCTATTCTAATGCCATGTACACCCACCTGCAAGAAATCGGCAGTTTTATTAGTACATTAAAAAAAAAAAAAAAAGATACAAGAGATTTCTAACATGATAAAGGCCAAAATGTGAACCTTTAAATGGTTAATAGCATTTTGCAGAGAATTTCAAAAGGTGGTACTGAAGCAAAATCTAATCTCTGAAAGGTGTGTTCACCTGACAGCCTTGTAAGTCAGTAGCAGCACAGATATGCTCCTCAGCTCCACCATGGAGCTTCATTTCTGGTCTGAAGGTGAGGCAGCTGAGATGTTAAGTAAGGCAGTTCTGTAACTGGATTTACTGTCTCCCTCTGACACTGTTGGCAATGTTGTTGCTCATAAAAACACCTGGCTTAGACACTTGAGACCGCAAGATACAATCTGCAGGCAATCATGCAGCTGGTAAGTCTAGCGGTGCTTCAATTAAGAGCCTTAATTTTGTTTGAAGTAACAACTGAACAGTGAAATATTTGTCACTACCAACTTGAACCTGAAGCTCTCAAAGTTTCTGCTTAACTTTGGAGAGGAAAAGGAGGTATTCCAGAGCGTTCAGCTTCAAACTCCCACTTCCGTGCTACTAAGTACTCTAATATGACAAAATACCAGTGTAGGAACCAAAATACCTAATCTCAAGGTGTTAGAAGTATTTTACATACGAGCTGTCAGAAAAAAAAAAGGCTAGGTACTTTTTCCAGTGCATGAAGAACCCCAGTTTTCAAGGCACAATAACAAATAAGTTGCTTTGGAGTTCTGCATGTAAACTCAAAACATGAGTAAACTGGTATTTTAATTTTCATGCCCACATAACTAAGATGTTTTTTCTAATTAAATCCAAAGTTCCCAACTTTGCATGAGGAAATGGAGAGTTTATGTTTAAAAGAGTATCACATGCTATTTGGAATGGTGTTTGTTTTTCAACACAAAATTAGTAAAAAAAAAAAAAAAAAAAAAAAAAAAAGGTAATAGTTTTTCCAGTGACCTTTTCAGTGATTTTACCGTAAATGCATGACAATGAAAAAATGCATGACAATGAAAAAAAATAAGGAATATTTACAAAGGTCTTAATAACCACTTGTTCAATTAACATATTTGCTTTTATTGAGACTTAATTATTTGCTTTTATTGAGACTTAATTTTTTAAACTTCGTAATCTTTATACATTGTATAAACATGGGAAAATGATGGGAAAAGTCTCTCTCCTGGCCAGGCTTCAGTAAGTTTTCTGTGTGAACCCAGTATTCCTCATGTAAGAAAAATTAATTAGAGACTAACACATTTAATTCACTGCAAATTTCAACGTATTTCATTACCTAACATTCATAACGTGCATATATAACCACTAGAAAGATATATACTCTATATGGTCAGATGATGTGATTATAAACCCAAAGAATTTGAAAGTAAAAAGCAACAGTGTTAAAGCTGAAATCTACTTAGTTTATCCCTAGGATAAGAACAGAGTAAGTTTTTGCAGCTCCAAGAATGTTCGAAATTAAGATCAGAACTGAAGACCTAAATATCTAATTCTAACAATATTCCTTTTTACGTTTGCTCATATCAATTTTAAAAGGCTTTTTATTAGAACAGAAAAAAAGTAGATATGAAATTAAAAGAACATTATTTGAGATTGCCCTAAAACATAGCCTGCCTCCAGCTTCCTGGAAAGTATCAGGTCAGTCCTCTAAGGTTCAAGACCTTCTGAAATTTCATCTCTGTTGGTAAACTAGAAAGTGTGATTAGATAAAGATTGGGTTGTTCTATAGTGTAAGGCTGTTACTGTGTGGATTAGTGTAGGTAACTTTCAAAAGCAGGCAATAAGCAGCAGATGGGAAGGATCCAACAGCAGTTACAAAGGTATGACATGTAGTTAAAAGGTTAGCTAATATATGCTTGCTTACTTTTAAACCTTAAGCAAAAGTACTCCCTCCCCACCCCCCTAACAAAAAACAAAACCAAAACACAAGAACAGTGTCTACTTACAACTTCTAGAAGTTACTTCATGTGGCCTTTACATGGCATCATTTTCAGGCTATTAAGCTTATACAAATTTCCGATCTGCTTCTACTAGGCATTTCTTACAAATGTCACTCAGTATTTTTTTAAGGCAACATCCTAGGAGAATGCTAACATTTTGATTCGTGAACTATCAGAACAATACATTAGTGATTTTACTCCCTCCCCTGAGTAAAAGAAGATGTAGAAGAAAGATTCATCAGTAAAGCTATCAAAGTGATGGTGGCTCATCAAAACCCCTTCCATCAACACAAACTAATTGTTTTTATTACTATACATGGGGAAAAAGGAGGATCTGATCGTTCTTAAATGGGAACTATCAATTGAAGCACAAATCACCAAGTTTTCTGTATAAACTTTGTTGATAAAGTCGATTATGTGGCAGTGAAACAACTACTACTATAGGTAACTGGTGTAAAACTGGATTTACTTGGAAAAATGAATGCTAATCTTATAACAACAACATCACATTAACTACCTATGCATTTGGCTGATTACATAACTGTATACGTTCAATTGAGTAAGCCCTAAACCCAAATGGCCTGTTTTTGCACACCTTCAAACCCTGCAGAGTATTAGATTCCAAATTCCATACATTTTTTGCGTAACAGTGACCCTGTAGTATTCATGAGATATTAACCAGAAACACTGATGATGTATTAAATATGATGCTACATTCAAGCAGTAGGTAATTGCATTATACTAGATGTTTCCCATTAACCATTTTAATAGATTTTTAGGCCCATATCCATGGAGGAAAAAAGATGTAAAGCAAAATGAATAAGGCAACACAACTGTGCCCACTATTTCTCTGGTTGGGAAAATTTCACAGCATTCTGTGAAGCATGAATTCCAACTGCCCAGCTAATTACGCAGTACTTTTAGTCCAGTATAAATAGCTTTCCATTGTTTAGCTCCAGTTAAACAAAAACAGGCCTAAGTTAAAAAAACGGAAGCCACACACGAGTATACTAAGAATGATCCAGACTAAGATAGGCATGGGCTCAACTACAGCAATTTATTTTGACTTCCTCAAGAGACCAGCACTGATGAAAACTTCTGTGAAATTTCCCCAAATATTCCCTCCTAAGATGGGAGGTAACGGGTAGTTACACGTTTGGAAGACATTAACTGGACTGTAATTTGCCTACCAGGCTCAGAACAGAACTTAAACAAAACCTGTGGCTTTCTTTGCAAACTAAGATTTCTGCTTTACTAGAGGCAAATTTTCCTGAAATAACATCTGTGCCATCCAGCAAAACAAGTCAAACAGTCCTCTTCAGCAGATGGAGTTTAAGTTCTATCTTAAGTTATATCCCTATGTATGACATATGCAGGTATCCTTCTGAGCTGCAAAAAGACCATACAATTGTAAAAGAATATACATTTTCAGTGAAACATTAATAGGAATCTATCTAGATTACTTTGCTATTGGGAAACCAAAGTCAGATGAGGAGAGACTTAAAAATCCAGCAGTCTCCTCCAACAGAAATATTTCTATAGAGTTTTATAGCATGAAATACTGTACCATATGTATCCAATACTTTTGGATATAAGCTTTTTGGCCTCGTGTACAAGCAGACAGAGACTACTTAACACTAAGTCCAGAGACTACATTAATTCAAAAACACAGACCTTTCCCTAAATCTAAGGGATTATATGAAACTAGAAGTGACCGCAACAGAACTTCAGACTTAGTTGTGTATTTTATACATATTCATACTCATTTATCCACACTTATATGGTTTCTTTTTTAATGAATCATTTATTTACATACATCTCAGGATGGGGCAAAAGAAATGCACACAATATTTATTGTTTTGCTGAAGGCTTCTGTCACATGCTAGATTATTGCCCATCATACCTATCTATACCTATATCTGTGTACCTGTCCATATCTATTTCAATTGGGTTAACAAAAAATTGTTCTAGAATCTACTCCAAAACTGACATTCAGGCAACTCTTATGTTCAACTGCCTGGTTCTGACCGAGTTCCAAACACAGTTTACAAACCCGCTCCTCTTGTTCTGATTCCCCATCCATACTGAGAGGAAGAAGTAACTTTATTCTTATTAGACAGTCAGTGAGGAACTTGGATAAGCATCTAAAACATCAAGCCTTGCAGAAATTTAACTGTCTAGTCCACTGTGAATTATCGAATTACTGCTCTGTTCAGTTTCATCTACTGCACTGAAATCTATAATTTGCATATATTAACACTAGTTTAAGATGAGTTGTAAACATTTTTTTCAGAAATGCATTAAAAGCAGGTAACAAAGAATCTATTATGAAGTATTCACATTGAATACCCCAGCTGGAGTACTGCAACACACCCTTGGTGGTGGAAGTAAGTGTCTTTCTGTTTAAGTTCACTCAATATTCTTCACCTGAGACTAGAAACGTGGCTTGATGTGCAGTCCTTTCTGTCTGCATGCCAGGTAACATGCAACAAACTCTGCTTGCCTTGCCTCTTGGTTCTACCAGTACGAGCATTCATGTAACCACATGATGAACCAAACCAGGCTGTTTTGGTGTGTGGCTTTTTACTGACTTGCAGTTTATCAGCTTAATCCTTCAACAGTGGCAAACTAGAAACATTTTCAAACAAATAAATTAGCCTATAGCTTATATATATAGCTTATATATTATAGCTTATAGAGGCTATATGATACTTTATACATTATTATACCATATAACATAGTATCTTTCCCATTTACTTACTGGAACTTGCTCTAAATGAATGTGCCTGGAAACAGAACATTTCAGATTAAGCAACTATTGCTACTTACTAGAAGTTGACCCTACTTTTTATTAGTGGAATTCTTCAGCTTTTTAGCCTTCTATCCGTACCAAATATGCTGGTTTATTTCTGACCATCTTTATTAGGGCTTAAATATTACATTCTGATTTAATGGAGGCAAAAGGCTATTAAGGAGAAATGCTCTCCAATTCATGACATGTATTCTTTTTTTATGTTTATATCATTTACATACATGGAATCACTGAATATTGTCCAAAGAAAATAAAACAGTGAGATCAAGACTCTTCTCTGTTCGAACAAATACAAGCTCCAGAAGTTGCGGTGCTGCTGCACTTCAAGGAAGAGGGAGCACTTACAGGAAGAAGTCCCACAACTCTTAAATATACTAACTTTGTCAACAATGAAAAGCCACCTAAAACTATTTAAACTAATATTTAAACCAGCATATACAGACTAAAGGCCTTTTGTATCAACACAGAAAGCACACACAATTCTGTAGATTTTACGTTACTGAAGAACAGCAACTTCAGGACAAAGATCTCTTTCAAGGTATTTTAAGGAACAACAGCTGATAAATTCTAGTTATTTATTACCCTGCTGGAATTAAAATAACATTTTCCAAAAAGATTCTTATTGTAATGACATACGTCTTAATGTTTTATGACATTTTAGTAGGAAAACTGGAGGAGGGTCTGAATTAGCAAGACAGAGTTTACCTTGTAGCAAGAAAACCCCACAGATTCTTAATGAAATGAACAGAAAATATTCTTAGAAAGGGTTCACTTGCTATAAGATGAAAGAGAGAGGATGAATAGAGGCACTGTGCTTTTCTATATTTCTAGAAAACAAGCATGCATAGAATATATACAATATATACAATAATATTGCAATTTATGTTCTAGCCATGCCCTCAAGTAGGGCTGAGAAAGGCTGTGAAACCACCCCAGCAGCTACCAGACCACAGCAATATTTCACGAGTTCTGTCCAGCAGAAATAAGGAAACACTTCATCCACTCCCAGCATTCATTTCAAAGCCCCACATTTCTTCAACTGCTAATGCACAGCACAGTCCATATACAGTCACATGCAAGTAAGAATCCTGAATTATATTTTAGGAAGTGTCTTCATGAACCACTGCATTGACGTGGTCCTTTAAAAATAACTAGGAGAAGGTACAAACCTTTATAAAAGGTGAAAATGGCAGCAATTTGAAAAGTCATATGGAGCTAATAGCGGTCAACTTACATCTCCTGTTTATTTGGCTGAAGCTTCTGCTGCAAAAAGATCTCTCGTTGCTTCTTACAACTGTAATACTCATTTGTTCAGTTTGGGAATATAATTCATTGATCGGAGAAAAGATCTATTACTCTGCTTCAGGATACAGGAGACACTCCTGGGTCAAACGATCCTGTCTCTAAGCTGCCAAACCAGTGAGTTGTCTGAATCTGCAATTTTGAAATATTGTGACCTCCATCAGCAAATTGCTGAAGTAGCTCCTACAAGATCATTGATCGGTAGCATACCTACAGATTTAAGATCTTCTAACCACGTTGATTCTTAGGATGATCTGGAAATTAGCATTATACTAAACAGAAGATGCAGAAGCCCTCTATAGATCATATTTTAGACATCCTGAAATATCTTTTTGCTATTTAACATTGCATAACTGCAGCTCCCTTAAAAGAAACATAGATGACATAAGCTATCTCACTGACAGGGGCATGTGCAGGGATGAATCATTCTTTTAAGGATTAACAATTAAAAATGTTATCTTTCTCATATTTACACCCCCATCTGTTTTGCATGTAAAGTCTGGGGATCACACATAACTATGTATGAAACAAACACTTTTTGTACTCAGACATTAGTTTCTGTTTCTCTTTAAAAATGAAAAATTTGGTCATCTTAAAAGATTATTATTGAGGCAATAAAATATCATCTAATATTAATGGTAGACTACCCCACAGAAATAGCTAAATACTATCTTGCACTTCACACTTTTAATGAGATATTTTCTGAGTATATTCACAGTCTTTTTTAATAAGTTATTGGAAATGAAATAAAATCAAAAAAATCACTATGGTTACTACTAGAAGTAAACCTAGTAAAGCAGGAAAGATTTAGTATTAAAAGTCACTACAGTTTTAAATGCTTGAAAACAGTATTTAAAGACTAAAGGTACTTAAAGGGCTCAGAAGCAGGACAAATGAGTTCCCTGAAAAACGTCTCTTACTGTTTACAATGCACAGTTTCAGCTAAGACTTATTTGTCTGACATTTCATAAAAAAATAATAATTCTGCTTATAGGAAAAATGCTGATAAACACCAAAGCAGACTTACACTCAGTTCATGAAGAATTACATATAAGAAGGTAAGAAGCCTTTGTCATTACAAGTTGAACAGATAATGCATTTTTATTATATTTTTAACTACTGTAAAATTAATTCATACTGCTGAGGTTACAGCCAGACACCACCATTCTGATACAGTAGAGCCTCTTACCATTTTAACAAGGAATGAAATTTCCCTTCAATATATATTTGTTATGTGTGTGTGCAATAGAAAGCCTCTTTTTCTATTAAGAATTCCTAAATGTTTAGTAGGGTTAAGTTATTATTACAGTGAAGTACTTGTGAGGTAGTCTGGCATTATGACACATCCACCAGCATATATGACAACTTAAAAAATTTTCTATCCATTCAAGTATAGACTAGAAATGCAAAGCAACAGTCATCCTTGCCGAGATAAGTTCATCTTAAGTTGAGTAACTTACTTTCTCGCATGCATCCAATACCAAATAATTTGGGAAAGAACGTAAGAGTAACAGAATAACACTTCTTCCAGTACACCTTCCCAGAAATAACTCTGAAAGCAGTATTTGCTTCTTAATCTGTGACTTCTATGCTGCTGTTCCAAGAGAACGCATGCAGGTTTCCTAGAATCAAGCAAGTAAAACAGATTCTGCTCCATGCAGAAGTAGCAAAGGAAAATATGAGCAATCATTTACTTGGCCTCACTGTTTAAGGGCTCTGTGGGCTCTGTGCAGGCCACTTGCTCTGAAAGTGAAGAACGTTTTGGAAAAGATAAATGGCTTGCTCCTACAATCTACGTAAGGCTGCTTGTTTTGGGATTGCGATTTTTGCAGTGTCCATTTCCAGAGGCATACATCAGAATACCAACTTTCATACTGGAGCATCCTGTTTCCAGAATCAATAGAACAATCTGCCATGTTTTGTTTCTGTAGTTAGCTACGCTGCAAAAGAGGTCTCAGGACCCCATCACTCCAGACAATACCTTGCATGATGGAATCTTAAGACATAACTACAACCGCACAGGGCACTCTTATTTTTAGTGCTTAAATGGGCAAGAAATCAAATCTCCACTCCACTTTCACAACTCAGACCTTTAAGGTGATGGTAGTTCTAGCAAAATAGTCTCTTAAATCTCTACAGAAAACAATCCATATAGCGTGCAAAACAGTGACTAATTAAATATATGCAAATAATTTAAATGGCGTGACTTCTGCTATAGATGCTCATAATATCAAAGTAATTTTCTTAAAGATATCTGAAATCCTTACCTCCCAGTCCATGTAGTCACATACATCCTCAAAGTTAGTGAGTAGAGACACTGAGCAGAAAAGCCGTGGCAGCTCATCCCTCGTCATTGGGGGGAAACGACTATCTTTAAGGGCACTGTTGAAGACAAAACAGAATTTCAAACTTTTTTTTTTTTTTTTAAAGATCAAGGATCTAATGAATCAACTGAAAAGCATAAAGGACAAAAAAGAAACAAAACAAAAAACAACAACAACCAAAACAAAACAAAACAAAAACAAAAAAAGACAACTGATGAAGTGATGACCAGTTTGATAACCCAGTTACCGGTGTAACACACTGACTGACCAATATTCCCAACTTGTTCCTTAGACATTTCTTTTAGATTTCTTGGCTGGTCAGTTAGATGGTATTCTGGGTGTTATCGCTATATTAGGGGTGATTGCTTCCTGAGCTGATTTTGCTTCTGTGACAATGACTTACTAATGAAGCACCAGAAAGTTTTGGAAAAAGTTAAAAACAAAAACAAAACAAAAAAAAACACACAAACAAAGCAACAGCTCTTCTACCTGCAATTTAGTAAATCCCTTTCAAAAAAAGATTAAACCATACAGAATAGAGAGGGAAATTCTGTAGCCTGCAAAAATCAAATGTAGTAAATACAGTAATCAAACTGTAGAATTTAATTCAGTGAAAGAAATCCAAGCAAGCAGAATATTCTCCAAAAAGAATATTGATTATAAATAGGTAAAAACATCCAGGAGTTCTACAGACTTGTAAACCTACAGAACCTGAAGGTGTTCTGCAAAGCAGAGATAATGATTAGTAACATGGAAGCTTGCAAACAGCTAAGCTAATCCTCAGGCTAAGGCACGGTTCTCTAGACGAACATACATCTAGCGGACAGAATTCCATACCAAGAACTATCTGTGTAGATTCCAGTGCCCCTTGAAAAACAAAGCAGTTAACAGACAGAAAGCAGCACCACCAGTAAGAACATTTGTAAGAACCTACTCGTATAAGTTTGGTTAAGAACCAGTTCAATTGGAAAAGGGAAGGTTAAGGTATCCCATCATTTTTTCTTCTCTTACAATTTTAAATGTGACATACGTGAACATCTCCATGATCATCTCCAACAGAAACAGACCTGCTAACTGAGCTTTTTACTAAGTAAGGAGAGCTTAACATTTAGAGAGTTGTTAAAGTACTACCAAGTTCTTCATGTCATACTGTGTCATATAACAATTAGATCATTCTTACTCATTTCACTTGGCATACAACCTGTAGTTGCCATTAGCTGATACCATTACAGCCATGACGACGGCATTTAGAATATGGCTGAAGTCTCTGCATCAGATACCACCATCTCACGTAAGGAATAGTATAGCTTTATTAAGGCATATGAAATAATAGTGCATAAGCAAAACAAAACAAAACAAAACAAAAAAAAGTAAACTTAACCTAGGAGAAATCATCATATGTATAACCAGAAATAGAAATCCCATCACAAGTTAATCCCATACACTGATGAATTAAAACAGAACCTTTCCTTTTCCAGGGGGAAAAAAAAAGTCTTTTTTTTCAGACATGCTACAAGTAAAGAACATACTATTGGAATTACTAGAGGCTCTTCTCCAAGCTTTAGTATTTTTATGTTATAAAATAGGTAAGAAATTTAGATTTTCATTATGAAGGTAAATTTGTTACGTAATTAGGAAACAGATGGTGAGTCTATTCTAACAGTACTTAGAGGTACTTCTAGGCAACGCTAGTCAAAGTTGCCATACACAAGGAAAAAAAGATGTTGAGACAATAATTAACTAGCCAAGATAATTTTTTAAACTTATTTATATAGGACAGGGCTACATAGACGTGTGAACAACTGAGAACACTAATGAGATTTAAAGCATAATGCCTGTGATATTTAAGTAATGACTTTCACCGAAGATGTATCAAGATATTCTCCATGATTCTGTTGATGGGATTTGCAAAGCCAGGTTTCTAACTGCTGGAAACCAGACAGTTACCTTTCTCCATTACCTGGTATTTCAGAGCATCATCACAGACCAACTTAAATAGCTACAGCAGGAGAGAAAGGAAAATTTGAGCAGCTAATTCAGCCTTCATATCCCTCCAAATAGGCAAAACATATATAAGAGTAAATGGAGGATACTCTGAAACACAGGGTCAGCTCAAACCAGAAGTCCATTTTGCCTTGTATTAAGTAGTAACCAGCAGCAGATGGCAAAAGAATAAATACAAGAACACAGTAAATATCCAGGTGGTCCTTCCCTAGAAGACTCTCTAGGAATCCAGCTGTTTAAAGCTTAGGGATTTTGAGCCAGAGATGGGATATCTGCACTTCTCCATGGGTTTATTTAATAAGTGCATGCAAGCATGCTCTTGAAATTTTACACCTTTTAATGAAACTAAAAACTATGCTCAGAAACCCAAATCCTCTTTTCATTTGATATTTTGATTAAGAAATATCCTATCCAGAGAATCTGTTGCTACTGGAAGTTTACTTACATGCAAATTTCAAATTTCCCCAGTGTATATTCTACCTCTATCATAAAACCAGTCTATTTGAATAACTACTGAAAAGCACACAAAAAGACAAATATTATTGTATTAACAAACTGCAGATTCAGTTATCTTATAAAACAACAGTATGCATGGATATTGCCAATGCTTGTTTAATCCTGTTTTCAAGATTTATGTAACAATCTTACCATACTGTAAGTATTTATAACCTTCAGATTTTTTTTTTTTTTTTTTTGGGGGGGGGGGGCACAGCCGGATACTAGTTTATCTAACTTTCACTTCCCCTTCCTAAAGCTGCCAGAATGCACTTGTGAATTTAAACTTTTGAAGCAAAGGTTGTCTACTATGGGTAGCCTGATACCCCATATCATCATCAGTAGAAGCCCAGGCAAATTCCCACTTACTGAAGATCTCCTGCACCATCATTACCAGATGAGAAACCATTCTCAATTTAACATACTTTAAGTCGTACAGAAACAAACATCATACATCACACGTGTAAGTCACATCTCAAATGCGGTGGTAATACTTTAAAACAAGATGAGTGAATCATGACAAACTTGAATATTGATAAAAAGCTGTGATATGAAGCCTTCATATGAACACAGTGGAAGCAGAAAGGCACACAAAGGCAAAAAAAGCCTCAGGCATACACAGCGAACAAAGTAGTTCAATTTTAGTGAAAGCAGAGCAACAGAGTGCATATCGCATACACTATTAGTAAAATTAACTGGCTAATTCTGTTATTCAGTAATATGAAACTAGCTCAAATACTTGTTTTCATGTAACCACCTGATGGTAACTACAGTACTGTTTATCAAACGATAATGCCATTTCAACCACACCTGAAATTGTTTCTTCAGAACTGCTAGGCGCTTTTTTATCTTTATCTGTACAGCTTGCTGAAAAATTGTTCCGTCATACCTACAGACATCTTTGCACATATCCTATATTAGCACTGCTGCTGCTGAAGATAAGGGAGCAATCTGGCAGAAAAAACTGATCAGAGATTTGAATAAAAGTCTCTGATGCGACTGTAACTAGTCAATACTGAATACTGTGTTCCTTCTTTCCCCATCTCCAGGTCCCACATTTCAATTTGTTTTCATCTTTTTAAACAGCTTTGTCTCCATTGTTAATGTCAGCAAAACAAAAATTTACCTGAAGAAATTAGCGTTGACAAACAACCAATAGAACATCCTAAAAGCCCTTATTTGTACCTTTTAGCTACACAGAAAGGATTCTGTATGCTTATGCAAAACGTATGAAACTATAACAGTCCAGTAACTCTCTCAGGTGTCAAATCTAGGATAATTAGCCTAAAACTTAGCAATCCTGTCCTAATGAGTTTCATCTAGATGCATCACATACTTCTTTAAAACCAGGAAACATCCATCTATTGAGTGCTGTATGTTACAGACTGTCAGCCTTCCAATCACTCATCTCTCTATTGCCCCCTTGGTTGAAACTCTAAGTTTCAGATACCTTTTGAAAAACCAAGAGCTGGCCAGCTTACTATCATCTATTCAGAGATAAACCTTCATTTCTGCATTTTTTAATTGCTTGATTAACAGGAAACACGTGAAATGCATCCCTTTGGAATTCATCCATAATCCCTGGGCTGCAATTATTCAGTAAGCCTAAACTTTACCTCTGTGGTATTTAATAAGTCACCATCTACTGACTACTCGGATGATTTCAGCAAAACAAGTGGAGGGTGTCCAGTAGACTTCCTCACGGGCAGCTGTCTACATTGAGAGCTTAGCTTTTGTACAATGGTTAACAGACGGTCAGAAACGTCAGCAGGTCTCAACACTTACCGAGCACAAGAAAGCTTGCACGAGCTTTTACTTTTGCTGTTCCTGTTCTGTGGAGAAAGAATTTCAGTTTCTAGAGACAACAGTTTGGCATATATCGTAAACTCTACAAAGATGTACATATGTAAATTCAGACTTTTACCTCACTTTTACTGTTTGCGTGCTTCTTGGTGAGCAATTTAAAAGCAAGCATAAAACACAGACGAGATAACATATGCTCACTTTCCTTAAAAAACTCATTTCTGATCTGACATGTTCAGAAAGAAAAGCCACGATATACTTGCGTGTAGGTATTCTCAAGTGAAGAAACTTTGTCGTGTCTCTTTGATGGAAGCATTACATTTGCACTAGTAGAACATGATTTTACCATCTTATTCAGTGCCATGTTCTGTTAATTCTTCTGTTAGAAAGACAAAAGTATTGTATCGGAGCAAAGACTGGTAAGACTATTAGATAACAGGTTTTGAAAACAAATTCCAATTTTTTTTTTCTGTTAAACTTAAAATAAAGGAAGAGTGGGTGGAAATAACCAGTAAAATAATTTGGGAAAATTAAGCAGAGTTCAAAACATCTTTAAAGAAAAAAAAACTATTTTGAAAAACATTTTCTACGTCATCTGTTCTGTATTTCTTAATGCCCAGAGCAAATTTACATATATTGCTTCTGACTAAATGGAAGTACTTGGTAGTGAAAAGTTGAAAAGAAGCAGTGCCAAGCAAGAGGAATTCTAGCTGGCCAATAAAAGGACATTAGTTTTTCCACATGGGGTTCTGCTTCATGTTAAAAGCAAAGCAGGCAAAGTCAAAATTGAATCCTGTTCAAAGAAAACTATTTTTAGACACAAAATGCATGCACACACATGCACCGCATTTCTAGTCAAATATACTTATTTATGAAGTTTTGTGCATCTTACTAAGACAGATCAAGTAATTGCCAGTCGAGAAAAAACAAAGTATTAATCAACAATGAGGTTTTGTTTTTTTGAGCTCCTGCTCAAATGAACTTCATCTGTCCATAAGCTCTCCAGAAACATGTTCTTCAGTAAGTTCATGTTCCACTCCCTTTTGCATTTGGGTGTACAGGAAAGTAGGTAAGCTTGCAAACTTTGAAGTATTTCAGTGTTTAAAGACAATGAAAAGATTTAAAGAAAAGGAAATTGTTTCAACTATTTTGAGTTATGACTAACAGCATGAAATTCAGTGAAAATTATAATTAAGGCTTATATTCCTTAGGACTACACCTTGTTTTAATAAAATACCGTTTCATGGTTCTGAAATAATAGCATGAGCAGGTGAACCAAAATGCAATACATCACTGTGCTGTCCATTTGTATTTTCTGTAGGCCACAGAAATGCTAGAAGAAATAAAAATAGTCACCTTCAGTCTTTAAGAACCTATGGCTCTTAAACGTGACGTGGCAGCTTGGTAATAAACAGAAGGGCAGAAATGGGAGAAATGAGAAATACAAATGATTTTAAAGGATCTTTAAAAAGTTTACTAGCGTGTATGCATCACAAAAAGTAGAGAAGGATTTGTGTGGACAAAGGAAGGTAGTGGAAGAATTCTTACTATTTTATTATTATTTAATGAAAGCAATAATTAAATTCCTCACTAAACCTTTTAGTGGACAATCACATCTGCGGACCCAAACTGGATGGAAGTTAGGCAAAACTGGGTCCGGTTGTGTATGTTACTGGGAATTACTTTCAGGGCTTTAACATCACATAGTGGGAGAAGATGCAAAGGAAACACTCAAGCACGGGGCATAATATAAGTAATACTCTACTTTTAAGGGAAGTGTAAATGAGGCAGAGACATTAAGTGACTCACGCAATTTAGGAGGCTTACACAGTGAGTCAGTGACAGAATCAAGAATAGCATCCAAGATCCCTGACTCCTACAAATCTTTCTGTGACAGCTTCTTTCACAATCTGCTCAGTCTACAGCAAAGAAATATAGATCCCTGAACATCAATCAAAAGAGAATGGATAAAATTAAGTAAACTAATCTAATTAAAAATAATTTTTCCTTTTTTTTTTTTCAGTTCACTCTACTACAGACCATTTTTTTTCTTAATTAACCAGTTTCCTATACAGAGCACAGATAAACCAAACCATATCTTTTTGTCATCCAAAGTAAACAACAGTTCTCTAAATACCATCAGGACAGTGACGAAAAATAGGTTAAAGATCTGACTTTACAAACTATTGTCCTCTCCTGATAAATACTAGCACTACCAGTAGTGCTAATGGTAGGCAAAGGAGTGAAACTTGAAAACCCTTTTCATTCAGCTCAGTAAGTATAACCCTGATATTCTCAATGCTTTTATCAAGAGAAATGTGAGGTACCTTAGAAAATACATTTTACAAAGAAATGGGCTCATGTCAATAAACTGAGCCCAAAGGGCCTACATATCATTCTTCAGTTAATTCAAAACATCCTCACTGAAATTCACTGAAACTCACTGAATTTTAGGTAACAGCAGTGAGATAACAGCGATAAGAGACAATTAATGACAGGATTTCAAAAAAAAAAAAAAAAGTTTGTTCCATTGCAGGCTCATTGAAGTTAGTTGAGATTTTTTACTGTTTCAGCTTTCGTATAACTTAAATAGGAAGAAATTACAGAGCACTTAGGGAGGTCACCGACATTTTCCTGGTGAAAATCAGCTATCATAACTCAGTTTGGCAGAAAGCTAGCAGCTTCCAAGTCACAATCTGCAATTAATTTTTAGGTTAGAAAAACATGGCAGAGTATGCTCCTCTTCAGAAAGAGGAACTGTGGTGAATAAATTCTCTTAGCTTTCCGTGTAAGCGATCAGACAGCCTAACAGACCTTACGTGACAGCCCTCTAGCTTTTCTACATCACCAGCAGAGATTTGCCAACTTAAATGGAGATTTCAAGCCGTGATTTACATGCATTGTCAAATCACTTGAATGCAGGGGAAAATAATTTATTTATATTGTCATTTTTTATTTTTATTTTTTTTTGTTAAGACTGCAAAATTTCCAGGAAATAAAACAACTGTGAATGACGTGTTTTTTTCCTGAACCCTCCCTTACAGTTAAGAGACAGAAAAGGAAAGAACAACATTTATATTTCCTGCACATTATGTTGCTAAGTGGCAGTCATGGGGTAAAAAAGAATAAAAATAAGGAAATACACTTGTTGACATTTTGGACAGAAATAATTCTCTGAAGTTCTAATTTTTTGGCCTAACTAATTAGCACAGTGCAGCAGTGTTTCAGGTAGGAGAATAAATAAAATAAAATATAGATCTGGCATTTTGGCTCTTCAGTCAATTTTTCTAAGTCCTGCAAACTAAGGTGTGCCAGGAAATCTCTCCCCCAGTCTCGGTCTCACCTCCCCCCACTGGCTTCACGCTTCCAGCATTTGGATCCAGTCATTTGGTTTCAGGGGATGATAGAATATTCTGATACTCTATTTTAGATGGTTATTTTAATTTTGAAAAGAATAACACTCCTCTAAGAGACAACTCAGAGTATGTACCTAAATTAAGTGTTTAGAAGAGTTCATTAGAAAAGGCAACCTCCATTAATTGACTGGATAACACAATTAAGCCTCTAGATTAGGCAGCCAGACATGCCTCAAATAAGCTGTCTTATTTTATTAATTTTTGTCCCTAGAATTTCTCAACTCTCTGGTATGTGTGGAAATTGTTACCAGTGTTGTTAATAGGCAATTTGTCAGCAAGGCTGCAGCAGTCACCAGACAACACTAAGAGAACACACACATCTGGGTAGGTCGAATTTACCAAGAGGCACTCAGCTTTCCTTGGTTTCTTTTTGTTGTTGTATAGGTTTGGTTTTTTCCTTTAAAGTATACAGGATTGAATATTGTCAGATTTCTTGCAGATGGTGTATCAGTGGTATTAGAGACATAAATACAATACACTGAAAAATTTCATAACAACTGTGAAGAGCAGACCCAGATCCAGAAAGAGAAAAACTTCCCGGTGTTCTATTTCAAGCATTTTCCTTCGAGAAAACTTTGGTTTGTTCAGAATATCCTGAAGGACAAACCAATATACAGAGTTTTTATTAGTAGTTTCAAATTGCTGAGTGACAAGGAAGAGAAGAACCCCTGGGCAAAAGAAGAACCATCTACCAAAACGAGAGAAACCATTATTTGCTCACTTCAGTAATTTTGGAAGCTGCTCTCCCAGTCGCATAACAGTGACAAGGACAAGCACAACTAGGTTTCCAATGTTGTTTTTTTTTTTTTTTTTCTTCATTCAGATGCCAAAGTATTTAAAAACTTGATCTAAAATTTCAAGGCACCTGAACTTCTTGGTTGGCAAGTCATTCATCTACATCTAACCCTGACACATGCTAAAAGAAACAAAGGACAAGGTTCTGCATCAGTACTGCAGCTGCCTGCAGAACAAAGCAGCGGTAATTTATGGCTTCCCACACGGGACGCTGTCATCCCTGGGTTTTATGACAGAGGTGCCCAGCTGTGCTATGTGTTAAAATTAGAGCTGTGCATGTCATGTCAAAACAGCTCATGGTACAGAACAAAAGAGAAGCGACTATTGGTGGCGATGACAGAACCCAGCAAAACCTTAACAATCCCCACCTAATGGGCCTCCTCCAAGAGAACACTGAAAAAAAAGTAAATGTAATAAAGGAAAAGTTAAAAGCTGTGTTAAAAACTATATATATTTTGGCTGCAGATCAGATTTTTGTAAACATTGTAGCATTGCACTTGGAATTCCTAAAAGATCTATTTATACAAATACTAATTCAAAGGTATTTCAAATACACAAGGAATAAAAATAATAATTCAGGGATTTTGTTTGGAGTATTCCTGAAACCTGAAAAGAGGCAATTAGGATATACCACAATTAACTGTTTCTGTATCATCATCTATGAAGATAAGTATTTTAGCACCTGCTCCTCATGCTATACAAACTCATCAAAAACTTAATTTGCGCCAAATCAGTTCCATCAGTTCACTATTGGGAAGTGATTTCACAATCAACACCAGCACCGGCACAGCACGGAAATCCTCCCTGATGTTCAGACAGAACTTGCAGTGTTCCAGCTTGTGCCCATCACCTCTTGCCCTGGCACCAAGTGGAGCCTGGCTTCATGCCCTTTGCACCCTCCCTTCAGGTGTTCATAGACATCAGTGAGGTCCTCCCCGAGCCTCCTCCTCTCCAGGCTGGGCAGTGCCACCTCTCTCAGCCTCTCCTCGCAGCAGAGGTGCTCCAGGCCCTTGCGCTGGGCTCTATCCAGTGTGTCCGTGTCTCTTTGTACTGGAGGGCCCAGAACTGGACTCAGTTCTGCAAATGTGGCCTCACCAGCACTGAGCAGGGGGAAGAATCCCCTCCCTTAGCCTCCCGGTGATATTTTGCCTAATGCAGCCATGAACACCGAGAGCCTTCTTTGCAGCAAGGACGCATTGCTGGCTTTTGTTCAACTTGCTGTCCATCAAGACACCCAGGTCCTTTTCTGCCAGGCTGTTTTCCAGCTGGGAGGCCCCAGCATGTCCTTGTGCTGGGGTTGTTTCTCCCCTGGGGCAGGACTCCATACTTCTTAACCTTCATGAGGCTGCAGTCAGCCCATTTCTCCAGCCTGTTGTGGTCCCTCTGGACGGCAGCACGGCCCTCTGGCGCATTGTGCCAACCACATACAACTGAAAAGCAAACCATACTGGAGCTGCTGAAAATGTTCTGCTACCTTGTTGGTCTTCCCCCAAACAAGCGCTGTAGTTCACTTCCTACCGACATTTAAATCAACAAAAGAGGTACTTCTAAAATATTTCACAGTATTTCTAAAGATTCTAAAGAAGACCCATGATTTGCAGGCAAATCCTTATTTTAGTTATTTTAATCTCATTTCCTGCACTGGCTATCTTGACTCACAGTACATGCACAGGTCAACTCCATAGCACAGACGGAACTAACGTGGTCTGGGATAATTCAAAGTTGCTTCTCAAGAAGTCTGCATTCAATGGGATTATCTGTTAAGACATCCAGCTAGTGTGCATCTGCGTAATGCCCAGTGTCTGAAAATCCTGGAGGTTTAATTACTGCTGGTTCTTCAGCTGAGTCTGACAATCTTACACAAATGCCAGGTGCTAATGATTGAACTCCTTGCTTTTTACCATTACAAAATTTCACATACGAAAAGAAAGCTCATAACCATAAAAGCTGTAAAAGCTAAGGCTCACATAAATTTAAAAGGAGCTTTTTAGAAGAAAAAATAATAAACATGTTTTATGGAGAGCTTCTACTGCTGAGAACTACTCAGAGAAATATTCCTTCATGATCTGGATTCTTCCCTGTAAACCCTGTTCATCATTATGTCAAAATAACGTCATACTAATTCAAGTCATTATGTCCATATAATCTTTTACTGCTGTAAGTTTCCAATGAAACAATGAACACTTGTATGAAGAGATCCGTAAAGTTCAGGAGAATTCTGTGTATGCACTGTTATGGCAGTAAAGTGGAAAAATATGATCACAGAATTCGTAACTCCTACGATCTGCTCTCATCAACAAACATAACGCAGTTGGAAATAGAAAACTGACAAAGCAGTATTGCAGTGTCCAGATTACATTAGTAAGAGTCAAGTTTCTATGGCTCCAACAGCCTTACTGTTTCCTGAAGCCAAATATCTTACCCTATACTGCTTTCGTGGTTATAAAGGAATTATTTTTCTCCTTGGATGTGAAAAAAGAACAAACAAGTTAAAAGACTCTGCATTTTTCTCATTCTGTTTTAATCCCACTGGAAATGGGGGAATCATTTTGAATTACTGTAAAAATGTCCTATTACACAGAAAAACATTTTTTTTCTTACTTAAAATTAACCTAACTTAAAGATGTAGGCAGAGCTTCAGTAATAGGGTAACAGATATGCTAAACTCAAGCTCTTCACCTAGCAGGTCAGTAAGACACAGAAGTACGGTTTGTAGCAAATTACAGCACAAAGCATGCAATTACTGTGCATTCACCCAGGCCTAGCAAAAAAAGGCAGAACTGCTATGCTCCGTGCACTCCATGCTTCTGCATCCAGACAGCGTGAGCTAAGAAGTCCACGCTAACACTTGCCTGTCCTCCCAGTGGCTCAGCAAGGACTTTGAACAGCATTTTCTGACTGTAGCTGGACATGAGGTAAAGCAGCTGTATGTGCAGTTTCCTTTTAAGTGGCAGCTTCTTTTCTGCCTCTTCCTACATTCTCCCTCGCCCCTCCCAGCATCTCTCATCATGCTGGGATAAATGAGGACAATAGAATTCAAAGCCATGACAGTTTGTGTGTCAGCTTCATGCAAACATTCACAAAACTGAAAGATGTCAATTGCCATGGAAAAGTCCTGTTTTGATATAGGAAAAGCAAATCCACAGCGCTTAAAATAATCACACAACGTAACACAGAAAGCCTACCACCCTCATTTCAGATGCTTAGTAAGTTGCATAACTAGACTGACCAGGGTTTGGTGTGTAGGTTTTTGTTTGGTGAACACATCATAAAAGACCAGTCAAAACTCTGAGCTCCAATTGGACTAAATTTTAATGTCACTAAAGGGCTCTCCAGCAGATGGCAAAGTTTAGGTAATTGACAAAAACGAACTGCTCGATTAGATTTAGGACTGTTAAGCTCGAGTAACATTAACCACTCAAATCCCTAAGTACGTGACAAGTTCCTGGAATTCTTTACAGCTCCATTAGTTCTCTCACTACTGATGTAACCACTTTACCCCAAAACAGATACTGGATTCAAGACAACATATTTAAGGCCACTTTGTTGCTGAGTTCAACCCCCACTTAATCAATCGCAAAATACTACTCACCCCTAGAGAAGCGTTCAAGTCACCATTTTAAAAAGTACAAGTTAATAAAAATATTTTCAGTTCTTTCTGCATTTTAAAAAGTCTCATCCTAAGCAGATATGTAAAAATGTTACAAAACTTCTCAGCAATGCAATGATGCATAAATATATGAATATAATTTGAACATTTACATGTTCAATTTCCTGAGACCTCTAAAAATAGGTTTTGTTTTTGTTATACTGTTGAAAGCCTGGAACAGCAGAGTACCAAGTATTCTCATTTCTGTCACTGGAAATACTATAAACTGTACTTCTACATAAAGATATGAAGTAGCTGCATTTTTTTTAGTTGTCAATATCCTTCAACCAACCAGTTCAGTTAATGCTGCAGATGAAATTTAATTAATCTCCATTTTCATACTGTTTATCACAAATACAGAAACTGTGTTCTGTGGTCAAAATCCGCAGTTATGGACAAATTACATATGATCAGCTTAAGAACAAGGAAAGCAAAAGGCATGTTGGAATACACAGTAGCTGAATTAAAAAGGAAAAAAAATCACATTCACTTGAGCTGTTGCACTACAACAGAAAAAGAGATGAAGACAGTGAAATAACATGAAGATACTGATGAATGTAGTCTGATAGCTCACGGTGCACGCTGTCTTAGAGACAGGAATATGACTCCTCATAATACAGGGAACAGAGTAATATCCAGGCTTGTTTCCTAAGATGTGCATTTCCTTAATCTCTCTACTTAACTTCGATCATGTTTAAACTTCTTTTTTTTGTGTGGTGGTGGTGGTTTGTTGCTTTTTGTGTGTTGTAACCTAAGTGCAGTCTTTTAGACATACTGTGAATATATACGGCAGCTACAAAGAGATGCAAATGTGAGTGCTGTCAGCATAAAGGTTGGTGTCTGAGCTCATGGCATCTTACTAATTCTCAGTGTTTTTGTAAATATAGTATAAAAAAGGCACAAGATGGATCCCTTGTGGCATATGATATGTAGTAAATCCTCTGGGAAAGAAATAGCCACTCCTTATTTCATGGGAACCTCGTAGGCACAGAAGAAAGCATTTTGGTTTCTAGACACTTCCTCCTGCTATCTTGAAGCCACTTTAGAAGTGCAGGCATGAGAATTGTTGTATTAGGACAAATCTTAATTTGTTATTAAAAACAATAACCAAGGACTCTCAAAATTTGTTTCTTTGTGCACTTGTAGGCTTTTATTTTATACAAAAAATTCATTAACAGATTAAGTTATGATTGCTGTATGCCTCCATAAATCACCAATCCAAAACCATGCATCAGATATATAAACCCATTCTATACATTTGGAGGCTTTGCTGTCTGCATGCTTCTGTCCCTTCCTCCTCTTCCACACACAGGTAAACTTCTTTTTTCTCTTTTTAGCAACTCTGTGACTTCTGTCTCTCAAGACAGAAGTTCACTGTTTCATCCCTGTATTCCTTCTAGCTTTCTGCCATAGGTCTGTCTACTTCGGGTGGTAAACTCAGTGCCACCTCCAACATACTCAGCTTACAGAGGTGACTGGATAGGGCATTCACAAATCACTATCTCCAAGGTCAAGACACCCAAAGCAACAAAACCTTTGCAAGCTCAGCTAAACATTACATTCAGTTCCAAGTCTGCCAGCTGTCGCTCTGTATGTGTCTTCTACTCTAAATCAGACTTTGAGTAGCAAATAAAAAAAAGCTGGAACAAAATGAAAAGAAGTTCTGAAATGAAGAACAGGCAGAGTTCAGGTTATGGTAGACTACATCTGTCTGCAGCCTCAAAAACTGCAACATAAGTAGTCAAGGAATCCATTTAACATTACATATATTTGAAAATTCTTCTCAACTACAGAATAAAGGATCATTACAAACATCTAAGTATAAACGTAAATATGTTTGACTATAAGATTAAATGAAATGTGGAATTTATGCTTACTAATTAAATATTTCATATAATATCCTCTAAGAAGAAACTACAAGCCAAATTCTTCTTCCTTTGAAGGTAATGGGAGTTCTGCCATTCACTGCATTAGAAGCCTGAAACAGCAAATAATTTTATCTGTTCAGTTCTTGTGCTAACTAAGATTTAAAATACTGTAATGTCTTAAATCACTTATATTATACATATATAGTTACAGAAGTTTAACTGTGCAAATTACGCCAACAGCAACTGACATTTGATTATTCAATGTTGAATAAGGATACAATAAACACAAAAATGGTTCATATTTAATTATATTCATTACCGCTACAATTCAACGTACCTAAAATGTTTAATATTTGAATGAAAATAGGTTTCATCCTCTTTTAGAAAAAGCAGCTCACAAATGGCTCACCTCCTGCACATCAGCAACGCTTTACTCAGTTTTGTGAAACTCTGCATAGCAGTTCTTGTAAACCTACATTTGTGAAAATACTTATGTATTGCAGACTTCCACAAACTTGAAGACAATTTGTTGAGTGAGAAAAGAGAAAGTCACCCTTTCAGTATCTGAAAAAGCAGAACACAAAGAAGGGGTTCTAACAAACGAGGCCGCATGCAGTGCAGAGACCTCCGCAGACAAAGCACAGCTGCTGCTCTTTGCAATGAGGGATTAGCAGTCTAGGTCAAAGGAAAAAAAGCCTCTCTGTAGCTAAGTGAGCAAACTGCAGAATGCATCCTCAGCATGGATGAGAAAGGGCCATCTCACCAGCTTGCAAATTGTGTAGAAGCTTCTGGGAACAGAAACAAAACCAGCAACAGTTCTTTGACAGAACATGTAAAAATGATTCTGGTGAAAAGCAGCGATACCCCCACTGGAGGACTGAGGTTGCAGTGACCTTTCAGTTATTTTAAAATTATATTTCCCCTTTTCCCTCCTGTGTGTTCATAAATATAAGCATTTTTTCTTCACAGCAGAACCCACATGCTATCTGTGGGGCACTAGCAATAACATCTGGAAGTAACTAGCTGAGAGATAACAGAAAAAGCTTTTAATTGTCTTTCATAAGAACAGCCCCCCCCCCTCTCTTTTATTTTATTTATAATTTTAAAACACAGACACTCGAGTCTCTTTCAACCTTCATACAACTGAGTCAATACATTTCGGCTTTAAATATTTTTGGCTTCCATTTTTTTGGCACTTCAGTTGAATGAAATATAAGCCAGTATTTGAGGAAAAAGAATTACTGATGCTCTGATCAAGCGCTAGATATACTTCTTATTCTAAATCATTCCCACTTCAGCCACTTTTCACACAAGGAAAAAAAGCACGTCTTCTAAACTGAGACACATCACTTGAATGTACCAGTGTGAATGTATTTTTAACCTGGCTTTTGTTTAAGAATGAAACACCAAAATTGTTCCTAGCTGTTAGGCTGGTGTCCAAACTGGCAAGTGAATCGTATACTACAGGTAGCGTGGGATCTATTGCAGTTTGTGGTATTGCAGAAATAAAAGTCATTAGAATTACTTAAGTTAGAAGTACCAAAGAGTTGTAGTGTTCAGAAACCAAGAGCTTTTCTTCCTTTCCCTGTCAAAGGAAACCAAATAAAATTTAATCAACTGAGAACTCGATAAAAAGTAAGAAGGTGTAACATTATTAACTTTAACAAAGTCACACTTCCTTGCTGGTACAAGTTTGATAACCCTTACTTGAGACGCTGATTTACACAACACCTAAGTAATTGCCATCATCACAAAGGCCTTTTTCAGTAACACTGGGCCTGCAGCTTATGACAGCTGGGGAATTTCCCAAGAGCTGTGCTCAGGCTCATCAGAGCACTCCTTAACATCTGTACAAGTTCCCTAAGTTCTTGTGGGAGTCATTTACACGTGTACTTGTCCAGCCTGACAGACTGCGGGCATGACTGCTGGCCCTTTGTTACAAGTAATATGCAGTGAGAAAAAACATTATACCATTGCATCAGTACAACAAACCTTAATGTAAGCATGCAAGCTAACAGATTTTGTAGCCTGCAAATTGGCACTGATGGTCAAAAAACCTGCTATCCACTATAGTCAAAAAGTGATTCTCAGTGTGCTTATTAAAACACACAGAATTAGATTTAGAACAGTTTTAATTAAAAGTTTTGAAAATTAACATAAAAGTAGAAATTTGTGATGTTAAAAATATATGGAGATGTATATTCCAACAATGTTTCCAAGGAACTATTTCCATATTCTCACAGCATTAGATGAATTAGAAACTGTGTCAATCCATCGTTACGCAGCCAAGAAGTCAACATTTAATTTCTATTTCTAAAAGAAAGGATAGCACTAATACACACTTTAATGGACCGTTCATGCATTGCTCCATGTACTTTTATGGAGTACATTTGAAAATGGCATGATTTGAAAACTGCATCAACAGTTCAGAAAAAAAATCTAACCTGGGCTCCTTTTGTCCCCAATACCTTATTTTAAAGTTACGTTAGGAAAAAAATTGGTTCCATCCTATTTTAAAGCATCAAATGAATAGTAGCACTTCAGCCATTTTTAAATTCAAGGTTATCATCCCCAGAAATATGTAGATGATAAAAGCAGAAATAATGAAGAGTGCTGAGGCCTATGAGACTTCTGGAGAACCTCGGAATCAGAGGTGTGTTTAGACTTAGGTGTCTTCAGACATTCTTCAGCATTTTATGTGGCTGCTGAAGTCCACCCAGAAGCAGATAAGCCATTTCTTCTTCAAAGAGCTTTTCTATCACCTCAACTGTACAGCTCTGTAAAGGACATGAGGCACAGCTTCTCTGTTCGGTGGCACTGGAATGATTTTTAGAAACAAGCATCTGTTGGCACTATTTAAAAATACCATAAAATCCCACTGTAGTTTACAAGAGCATTTTAATGCTCATTTCCTCCGGATTATGAAAATGTCGATTAGATTTTAAAAGCTTCAAGACTTTTGTGTTGAAGTACACAGAAATAATGAAGGCTTTTGGAGCCCAGTCCCCCACACCCAGTTCGTGCTGCTGCTTCTTTAATGCAGGCTCAAAAGGAAGCATCAGAAAACACCTAAATGGAGGAGGTGCTGACAGACTGAAAACTTTAATTGAGACTCCTTTCCCACAGTCCCTCCCACACAAAGCTACAGAGTTTAAAGATTTTCACAGCTTCTAAGTGTAAGAAACATTTCTTTTTCCTTTGACCTCGTTTAATCCCTGATAGTGTCTATTAAAACAGAAAATTTCACATGAAGTAGCTTCTGAGCCAAACACAGCCTTTATTCCTGCTGTGCCAGGTAGCTAATACACCACAGCTGCACCTCAGTTGCCAATGCCTTTGGAAGTGAGAGCCAAACTATGTTAAGATACTACTTGTATTTAGCACATATTAGCACTGGCCAGTGTGTGCAGTGGGAAGCTTCTTTTTTTCTTCTTTAGTAATGAAGTGGTGGGAAATGTCCCTTACTCAGTATTAAAAATGAGCATCTCCCGCGGAGCTGAGAACAGCCAGAGAGAGGAGCTTGCCCAGAAGCAGGTGACTTCGGTGCCAACTTCTACTCTGTCCTAGCTACGAGTTTCCAAATCTCTCTTTAGAACACAACTGCTGGGAGATGCATTCTGTATCTATGCCTCTCTTCTGTGTCAACACACAATTGTGTCTGGTACTCCCCAGCACTGGCCCTTAACCTGATATGCCTTTGTAGTGTTTAAGAAGTGATTAAAACTCTCAACTAAAAGCAATTTCCATTCTAAAAGATTTTTTTTTTAGGAATGATTTGAACAACCTTCTGAGAATATCATAAAACAAAATGAAGGAGTTGTCCAAAAACCATGGAGTAACAACAACAATCCATACAAGTAATGGTAAAAAAAAAAAAAAAAGAATTCTGGCAATGAAGTTTTAAGCTTTACTAGTAAAACCAGGGTGGCCAGTTTCCCCGACTCCACCCTCCTTCCCAATTACTTATGTCAAGTAATATTCAAAGTCAAATACAAATCTGACATTCAACCCAACTAGTGTTTCAACTCACCTGGACCTCTGTCTTTGAACTCACAGGGTGTGTACCATTTTCTTTACATAAAAGAAGGAGACTGTGTGGGAAGTACATGACAAGAGCATCGTGGGAAAGCCCAGAGTCACAAATGACATGGCTCCTCCTGGAAACCCATCTGGAAAGTCTGAGTAATTGCTGGATGTCCCCAGTTACTCATTCACATTCAGTCAAATTTCAGGAATATCTGATGTATCCCCAGCACTACAAATTACCTCAACTAATGCAAGTCAACTTCCTTATTCGTGGCTTTTTCAAAGCATGCATTTTATAAGAAGCACATTTTTGAAATTCCTGGGTTTTAACGCATGTTCTCTTTAACTGCATTTTTTTTTTAATATGACAATGAAATAAGTATTTTACTTCAGAGAGTTTCCTTAGTTACACTCCATCCTAAGGCTGAGACCTAGCACTTACGACAACCTCAGCAGAAAACCTCCAAGCTTCCCTGACCCACTTTAGCCAGATCCAGCTATTCTGTGATCACACTGAATTCTAGAATTCCATTTCTCCAAAATCCTTCCTTACCTCTCATCAACAGTCAATTCTCAGAATGAGTTTATCCCACTAAATGGAGTAACGCATTCTCCCCCCCACATACATACCTAACAATTCATATTCTTTCATTTAGTTTTCCCAGCAAAATCATTACCAGCATTTTGATAACCCTCCACATATTTAAAAAGCTTTGGTAAGGCATCTTTATGCACTCCTTTCTTAAAAATAATAACAATCTAAGGACCATCCTCCTTTTTGTAGTGCTTTCCTTTGCTTTCTTTCAGGAAGTGTTGCTAAGGAAACAGACCATCATCTACCATTAGGTCCACAGGTCTAGCAAGGTTTTCTCAGAAATAATAAGCTAACAATTACAAAACCAATACATTTTTAATAAAGGAAAAAAAAATAAGGCAAAATTACTATTCCCCCCCACACATAATGTACAAGAAGCATATTTACTACGGCATGTTCCTTCTCCCTCCACAACAATATTATTTCATTTTCATTTCTTAATGAAATAAGGAGAAACATTTAACCCATCATTAAAGCAAAAGGTTTTTTCCCCCCAATTTCTAGACCCAGTATGGTATTTAGCTTTGCCCTTTTGAAAAAAAGGCAGGAGACAGTTCTGGTAAGCAACAGTTCCCTGAAATAATGACCAGGGACTGTATGCACAAAATCATTTACAGACCTACTTACTGAATTGACTCACATAGAATAATTAAGCATGGCTCAATAAATTCAAATCTGTGTACTTCACTTGGCGTTTCTGCTATTGTGAGTTTAATACTAAAATAGGTTATAATGTAAACAATTATATTCCACTATGATAGATCTGAGGATTTACCCCAAATTAAAGTGGTGTTATTTGCAAAATTCATGTCTACAATAGTTCAGCAACAACTTTTTATGTTGTAAGATGAGATTTAGAAATATGAACAGCTCCACATTTCAGTAAAATCTAATCTCTATACAGATAATGCGGCAGGCAAAACATGAGTCTGAATAGCATTGTTACAATAATATTGCCTGAATTTCATTAAGGTAGTCACACGTTGTTTAAAAATTAAGGTGCCAATACATCATGTTTTCATTTCAAATCTCACTAGATGCAGCAGATCATACTTAAACTATGCATTTAACTAAGCATTTTGGATAATAATAATGAGGGTTAAGGCTGTTAATAAATACCTCTGGAGGTCAACCCCACCATATACATATATAACCCCACCATTTATTTATTTATACACACACACACATATATATAAGTAGTAGTTTGTAAAGAAAAGTTCACTGCCGAACTTTCTTAATATACATTGGCCCTGTTCTGACTTAGGAGTTTAAGACAATTCTATTAAGTCAGATGCAATTTCCATAAAGATTATAAAAAAGAAAAAAGAGTGTTAACACCATGCACCTTACCTTTACTAACTCTTTACTAACACTACAAATGTTCAGACCACCTCTGGACCACCTGTGCTCTTATATTAACACCTCAAATGCTAAGTTTTAACTTCAGAAGATAATCAGAAGGGAACACAAAGGTAAATTTAAGGGCAAGCCAAAAGAAAACTTAAAATAACGTTATTTTAAGAAAACTTAAAATAACGTTATTTTAAGAAAACTTAAAATAACTTAAAATACCTTGATGAAGTTTCTACAGAATAAAAGATTAACTTGCCTCCCTAAAAAGAAAAATAAAATAGAAAAGCTTTAGTTACTAAAAAGGATCTCTTAACAGCTTGCTTATGGAAAGGCAGGTAAGCTAAAAGCTTATCTAGTTTTGTGCAACTGTATCAGTCCAATAAGAGATTGTATCTCTGTATACATCCTACCTCACACATGCGCTATAACAACCTGATTAAACTGCTGTTAGACTCCATTTTCTTACAAAAATGATGTCTAACTATACTTGACAAAGATCACCTTAAGTACTTCCGCCCCCCAGTTACTGATTTTAATTGGAATGTACTCATTTGTGATAGAATTTCTCTTCCATTTCCTGCACTTTGTTTTGTGTATGTGAGGGGAAAGATGGAGGAAACAGCATGTGGCCCAAGTGTGACAACCACCAAGGAATTAAAAATAGAACTCATTTAAGCCTGTAAGGAAAGGGGAAAATCACAGCTACCTTTGCAAATCATTTACCCACAAAGGTAAGAAAGGCATAATACAGGCTGGCAGACCTCAAATTTAGTGATGAGTAAAAGCACCTAGTAAAACACAACCATCTCAACTATTTTGTATTTTGGCAATTGACTCAGCTGACAAATCCTGTGGCCACATAACAAAATATCTTAAGGTGCCCTATCTTTAGCCTTTGCACTTTATCTCTGAGTTATGATGGAAGATGTTTTCAGAATTAATCTAGTAAAAATTAGTTTAAAAATTCATGTATTTCCTTGATATGGCCTCTTGTTTCCTCAGGTACAGCCTTACCTCCTCTGAACCAGCTAGTCCTTCCTTCAGGGAAATCATACTACATGGTCATAGTGCCTACAAACCTCTAAATCTCTTTCAGACATGGCTTTTGCCCATATCATGGCAACATTCTCAATTACCAAACTTTCAGTGGGGTCCACAGTATAGATTAGCAGAGGAGCAGTCCTACAACTCCTTTAGTATCCTTGAGCTTCCATTAGGGCCAGACACCTGAGGTTTAAGTATCAGCTCGGTACCTCACTACATCACCTCCCCAGCAACATCAGATGCTCAGTGCATCAGATGCATCAGTCCTCAGTGCAGACTTGCTAAGACTGTCACTCAGGGAGGGAGATGACGGCACGAGTGAAAGACATGTGCTGCAACTACCCGAGAAGCCTCAGGTGCCTGTATTCTCGTTGGTTCAAATGGATCTGATAGCGTGTATACCAGCTTTATTAAAGCTGAGTGGATTTCATAGGTTGCACCCCCACTAAAAATGTAACTAAACGGGGTCATGCGGGCTAAGTGGGATTTAGGAGTTACAAATTCCAGATGTATATTGCCACTGGCCCCTCACATGCTTAATGGGAGGCACTGGCTGTCCATCCACTCAACTAGACACAGAGCTATGCTACCACACCTCTCCCTAAGAATATTTTCTCACCTTGAGATTCTCCATCTGTTGCTGGTCAACCTATAGCAGCAGCACAGCCTGTGCCCTCTGCCTCATTAAGATGACCTTGAAAACTCAGAGGCAACCAACAGACACTAGAAATTCCATCTGCCATCCAGCTTCCCTGTTGCACACCTGCTTTTCATAGAAACAAACGAAAAGGAAGCAACAGAAGCAACATTATGCTTCCTGGCTTTAATGTTGAACGTACAAGAATAGCACAACACTGGGGAGTTCAGACGGAGGAGACTTGACATCGCTCTGCAGAGTTTAACTCTGAAGTGACAGTGTAAGCTTCGCCTTGCAATTATCAGGCATTTTGCATTGTCTGACACCAGACACAGAGTAGTAACAGAATAAAAAAAGTTGACTTTCAGAAGCTATCAGCTATAAATTAATATCACAGCCTACGAAGTATTATCAATGGGCAACACAGAAGCAACAACGTGCTCTGAAACATTACGTGAAATGCTATTGGCAAGAATTACTTCAGACTGACTTCTGTGAACAGGGAAGGTCACAACAGAAATGTCAAACATATATAATGCACCCGCACACCGCCCACTCCCCACGTTCAAAAGTTACAGTCAGCAACACGAGTATGCTTTGCCCTGGGCCAGCAGCAATGTCTATCCTCACCCATAGCAGCACTGCCCAGTTGTCAGGGCTTTGTGAAGTTAGTGCTGGGTCGAGTGAGGAAGGTCAGACGAGGCTATGCTTAGTAAAAACAAAAAGGAATTAAACAGAAATTAAGCTAGGCTCAACAGAGAGGGGAGATGCCTTGTCTATACAAATACTTGCCTCTAGTCTTAACTAAGTAAGGCCAACATCTATTTTAACATGATCGGTCATTCAATTTTGGTTTTTATTTTACCCCTTAAATACGGTTGCCATACTGTAGTTTTGCAGTTGGATATTTAGCTTTCCTGTGTGGGACAGGCAGAAGGGATCGCTGTTTTCCATGTAGAGAAGGCAGGCGATATAGCAGCAGCAAGGACTGACTCCTGAAATTGCTGATAAACACCGGGCAATAGAAGTCTAGTCACTGGTAGTGAACTGGTCACTAGTAGTCATGTAGACTCTACACCCAAATTCAATTATGAGAAAGTTGGGCTGCAGGTTTCATTGCCTTTGATCTTAAATTTCTCATCCCAAGCTTCACTCTTTGTTTGCATTTCTTGACCAACCACATCTATGGAAGCGAGGCTGAATGTCTGAAGGTAGTCGTAATTCTCAGGTGGAACACACAACAAAAAGACTGATTACATCATACAGCCGGTAGAGACAGGTCTATGCTAGTTAAGAATGGTGACTTATATATTACTTGAAAATTTAAATCCAGTTTTCAGCCACCATGCTAATCCACTTAAGTCTTGCAGCCCTGTAGTTTCATTTCACAGCTTTCTTCTACGACATAAGATTTGTGTGTCTCATAATCCATACAATCAGTCTCTCTTTATTTGTATCTTCTCTACTATTTTCTTCACCATATATATACTAGGGAGGGAAGTATATATATGTATTTATATGGGGAAGGAAGAAATACATATTCTAACCTTGACAGGATAAAAATTGTTAAAACTTAATTGACACAACTACATCTACTAAGTGTGAAGTATGACTTCCAATTATATGACATGTCTGGAAAAAAAATAACTAAAATGCATAAAATAAATGAAACCATTTCATTCAGTATCTCAGGTGTAAAAGAGCAGGAGTTTAAAACTTCAGTGCCAAAATTTAAGTCTTACTGCTGAACAGAACACACAAGAAAGTAGTTTATCAACCTGTTAGGAAAATCTGTGGTAACCTGCTTCCAAGTTCAGTGTATTTTCTTGAAGGAGCTGGAAAACACAAAGTATTTTTCATAATCTGGATTGGTTTACTTTTATGCATTCAGAAGGGATATTCACACATTCAGTCTAAAGAACTATTTCACCCATTATAAACTTCTTACATCCTAATTTAAATATTCAACACAATGAAACATTTTGAAAACGGATAAATTTTATTCAACTAACCTCTTAGTAAAATTATGTTGAAGCCACTAACTCTGAATCTATGTTTTCATAACATTCTGCAAAGGATTTTAATAATATACTTTCTTCCCGTATCACTGATATAACTGCAGAGAAAATTGAATTCTAAGATTTTATTAGGAATACAGCACTAGCATTTTTAACTATGGTATTCTCATCCCTCCTCACGACTTAGGCAGATGCATCCAATTAATGATGAATCATTCTACATAAATTTCCTGTTTAGAATGTACTAGCATACCAGCATAACAACCTACAGAGCTCAAAATGGGGAAAAGAAACATACTAGGTCACAATTCTTCACCGTTTTTGTATACAGACCAAAAAAAGGTTTTCTAAACGTGTTTGTCCTTGTCCCAAGAAGGAAATTGTTTACCTCAGACATCGTTATTTGAAACGATGAAACGTTTGAAACGTTAATCATCGTTATTTGAAAGAAGTTATTCTTTCTTTCTGTACACAGGTAGAGGTGTATACACCACACACTATGCAATATACAATTAGAGATTGCTACTATGGTTAAGGAAATTCTGATTTATTGAGATTCTAAGCGCTATGCAGTATATTGGTAATAAAATCTTGCCTGATGTGAACTGGCCACAATTCCATGGAGAGTGCTGAAAAATGTAAGAATAAACTAGACAGACAACTTGGTTCTTTTCAGCAATGCTGTATCTTCAGAGTAACTGAAGAAAAGTGCCTTTCAGTGTTAAAGGAAAATAAAGTCAGAAGAATATCTGCCTGTATCCTCAACTGAAAATTGTGGTCAAGTTCCACTTTCTGAAATGGAGAGCCCATTCATACTACCTACTTTACTGATTAATTTTGCTACCCCTGAAGAAGTTTTTGTTTACTTTCAGGAATTGCTGTATCTTCTGCAAGAGCCTACTGTCCACATCAAGTTACAGTGTCCTGGTTTCTGATACCTTCGGGCAAGGCTTGTGGAACTCCAAACTCCAGAAGTTCACAGGCATTTCAAAGCTGCTTCTGTTATTCCTCAAACACTCTCTGCTGGAAGCCCTGTAGCTGGAATTACTAATGCCATGAAGAAAACTGCTCCAGGTATCCCTTTTTTTTTTTTTTTTTTTTTTTTAAACTAATGACAGAGATAAAAGAACAGTTTTTTAGTAAATTCACATAGGAACTTTACACTTCAGTAGTCACTTCTGAGTTCTTTCGTTTTTACTTTTGTTATTGTCTTCTTTTTGTTTGCTTATTTTTGGTGCAATCCATGTGAAAAAGGCTCCACATAAAAGATAATAAAATCCTATATGCCACAAAATAACATGACATTTTACTTGCAACAACTTTTGAAAAATAGGTTGGTATGTAGTTCCATTTCTCTTCTCTTGAATATTACTGAATTATCCTCTGGATAGCCTGGTATAACCTTCCAAAGAATGCGGCCATTACTTAAATACTACATTGAAAATATTTGAGTCCCCTTTACTTTTGCATCACTTCTCCTATACTATGACTTCGGATTTTAGAATTAAAATGATGCAATGGGAATCTTTTAAGCATTTATTAAAATTATTCAAGAGTACAGCACTATTTGATTCGTGACAATGGATAATCTATTAGCAATACTGCTGTTTGCATACATCATACAATTGCGAGGATTTCAAACAGCTACTCCTCAGCTTCAAGTGTGAGAATTCCATTCTGGTAAGAGATATCTGATACATTTCCATTTCCTCATTCTTATATTTTATCAGTTTGTAAGACTATTTTTTGGCTATCACCTTCTTCCTAGTCTTTGAGGGAAATTTTCTGTACAAGCTCACTGTTCTGGATTGGGCACTGTGAGGAATGAAAAGCATTCTATTGCAGAGGGCTGGAGGAGCCCCCCTCCCATCTGGCTCATGAATGTTTACACCTGTAAGACATTTAACCTTCAACAGAGGAGTTGCTTTGAATTTAAGCTTCTTCTCACTGACCATTTTGATTGCTGAGGTTTTAAAGGACACAAGCAAATATTCCACAGCACATAATAAAGCCAAGAGGATAAAGGTAACTAGGTCTTAGAGAAGTTTGTAAGGAACTCCAGCAGTTGATTCCTTCAAGCTGAGTAGACAGAAGCAAAAAATGAACAGCTTGTAACAAACTAGTGAGACATGTAAGAAAGAACATTCCCCATATTAATCTTACTTAATACTGGGATTGACATGAAGCTTTAACAGCAAAAGAGGAAGATCCCATAATGGAGGAAAGCCTCCAATCTAAAGTGATCTGGAGGCACTAATTATTTTAAGTGATGATAATTTTAGAGGTCTTTACATGCCTGATTATAGTTTCTATTTTAAAGCACCATAAACAGTCTATTACAACTGAGAGGACAAAATTCTGTTGATTCTTTAGAAAATAAACTTAAGAAAGTAGAAAGCTTACTACTAGCTCTAGTGATAAACTGATTAGTTTTCACTCTATGCAAAGAAAATGGAACAATATTAAGGTGAATGAATTTAGGTGTAGATCAAAAAAATGAAGGATTATGCTGCCGGGGAGTGAAGGATTATCATCACTTACCTCCCTCATCCAGAAGCTTCCCGCTCGGGGGCTGGGATGTATCTGAAGAGTAACATGTAATGGAAATTTGTAGCATTAAATTAACTGCAGCTGATTGGAAGCACCTGATGGAGAAGAGGTGAGAATACCTGCTGTTTTAGAAGCGTGAATAGGATAATCCCAAAATCTGACTTTCTGGTCTTCTGCCCTCACATTAACTATTAAGCTTAAAATTTGTCTGAGCACTGGGAAAAAAAATACTAAACCAGCCAGTTACAATAAGCTACTGGAGAGTAGTTTTCTAAACCAGTAAAAATAATACAAAGGATCGAGTTATGGTTTAAATGAAACCATTATCCCATGGCATCAGTAGTCAAATAACCAGGCAATGATGTTTAGCATCAAAAGGAGATAGAAGTTTTCATTGATCAGTACAGTGACACAGCCAAAAAAAAACAAACCAACAAACAAAACAAAACACACCTATCAACTCCCCAGTAGAGTATTTAAATACTTAAGTCAAGGCTGCAGGAAACAAAATCTTACCTAGTAAGCGTGTACTCCCTGAGTCCTGAATGCAGGTTCATGGCGGAAAAAGTACCTATGCATCCACGCAATCGTTTATCTCGACCAATCTTCCACGTTACAAACAGTGGGCTGTTTTAGGGAAGAGAAGGAAAAAAAAAAAAAAGACATGATCACAGAAGCAATATTGACAGTCAGCGTGGAATTTCAGCAACTGTGCTCTTTCTTTTTGAGCAAGGGGAAACCAAATGTCTAAAGTAACTGTATCTGAGGGGGGCACAGTATTTAGAAATGTACTTTGCCATTCTTTTGACTGCTATAGAAATCTTGTTCACATAAAGTATCAGGAAGTAGGACTAGTAGAATACTTAATAGCCATAACAAAATTCTGCTTGGTAGCAGACATCATACACTCGATGTTTTGCACCGTTACCAGTTAGCTTTCTCTTGAGAATGGGAAAAGCTTCTCCTTAGACCTCTATAAATAAAGAACCTTTAACAGAAGAGAAGAATACCTGTGACACATTAACCAGCCCTCCACCTGAATGCACTTTTGTCTTTAACACTGCAGACAAGAAACTAACAGAAATCCTTGGAAGACACGCAAGTTTAGGAACACTCTCCAAACTTAAAGGACTACCTGAACAAAGGATATTCTTTCCATGAATCCCAAGTCACCTACAGTCAGCATTTAAGAATCTCATGAACAAACAGGAGTGGAACAAAACCTCTAGTAAGCTGTATATATCACCATAATATAAGTGTGACCATTACAAAGAAATATTTCTGTTAACAAACAGCTTTGTATTAATCCAGAAATTAAGTGAAAAAGCAATCAGTCAACTTTCATGGGGGACTTCAATTTTCCAGACATCTGCTGGGTAAGCAACTCAGCCAGGCACGCGCAGTCCAAACGGTTCCTACAATGCATTGAGGACAATTTTCTGATGCAGGTGGTGGAGGAGCCAACGAGGCAGGGGGTGCTCCTGGACCTTGTCCTTACCAACAGGGATGGGCTTGTTAGGGATGTGAAGGTTGGGGGCAGCTTGGGATGCAGTGACCATGAGATGGTGGAGTTCCAGATGGAACCAGGCAAAGGAAGTAAGGCTAAAAGCAGGATTGCTACCCTGGACTTTACGGAGAGCCAACTTCGACCTCTTACAGAATCTGCTTGGGAGTATCTCATGGGATAGGTTGCTAGAAGGCAAGAGCGCATGTGGCAGCTGGGCTACATTTAAGCAGCACTTCTTCCATGCTCAGGATCGGTGCATCCCTAAGAGTAGGAAATGGGGAAGAGGAGCAGGAAACCTGCATGGATGAGCAAGGAGCTCATCAATAAGATCAAAAGGAAGAGGAAGGTCGAAGAAATGTGGAAAAAAGGCCTGTCCTCTTGGGAGGAGTATAGAAGTGTTGTCAGGGCCTGCAGGGATGCGACAAGGAAGGCTAAAGTCCACCTAGAGATGAGGCTTGCAAAAGAGATAGAAGATAATACAATTTATTTATTTATTTATTTATTTATATATTTTTTTTAAGTACGTAAACAGTAAAAGGAAGACTAGGGATAATGTGGGTCCCTTGCTGAATGAGGGGGGTGTCCTGGTAATGGGAGATGCTGAGAAGGCGGAGATACTGAATGCTTCCTGTGCTTCAGTTGTCGCTTCAAGGACTCCCCTCCAGGACTCCTTGACCCTGGAGGGAGGAGAAAGAGTCTGGGAAGCAGAGATCTCCCACCCTGTTAACAAGGGAGTGGTTCGGGAGCATCTGAGTGGGCTCCACGCACACAAATCCATGGGTCCCGATGGGATGCATCCACGTGTGCTAAGGGAGTTGGCAGAGGTGATCGCTGAACCGCTCTCTATCATCTTTGAAAGGTCCTGGAGAACAGGAGAGGTGCCTGAAGACTGGAGGATAGCCAATGTCATTCCGGTCTTCAAGAAGGGCAGGCAGGAGGATCTGGGAAACTACAGGCCAGTCAGTCTCACCTCTGTCCCTGGAAAGGTGTTGGAGCAGCTTGTTCTGGATGCCATCTCCAAGCAATTGGAAGAGAAGAAGGTTATGAGGAGTAGTCAGCATGGATTCACCAAGGGCAAGTCGTGCTCGACCAACCTCGTTGCCTTCTGTGATGGCATCACCAGCTGGGTAGATGGGGGGAGAGCAGTGGATGTCATCTACCTTGACTGTAGCAAGGCTTTCCATACTGTCTCCCATGACATCCTGATAGCAAAGCTGAGGAAGTGTGGGATAGAGGAGTGGACAGTAAGGTGGGTTGAGAACTGGCCGAGCTCAGAGGGTGGTGATCGGCAGCGCAGAGTCCGGCTGGAGACCTGTGACTAGCGGTGTTCCCCAGGGGTTGGTACTGGGTCCGGTCTTGTTCAACATCTTCATCAACGACCTTGATGAGGGAATAGTGTCTGCCCTCAGCAAGTACGCTGATGACACTAAGCTGGGAGGAGTGGCTGACACGCCAGAAGGCTGTGCTGCCATTCAGCAAGACCTGGACCGGCTGGAGAGATGGGCAGGAAGAAACCAAATGAGATTTAATAAGAGCAAGTGTAGAGTCCTGCACCTGGGAAGGAACAACCCAAAGTATCAGTACAGGCTGGGGGATGACCTGCTGGAGAGGAGCGCTGACGAAAAGGACCTGGGGGTCCTGGTGGACGACAGGCTGACCATGAGCCAGCACTGTGCCCTCGTGGCCAAGAGGGCCAATGGGATCCTGGCGTGCATTAAAAGGAGCGTGGCCAGCAGGTCAAGGGAGGTGATCCTCCCCCTCTACTCCCTCACCTGGAGTACTGTGTCCAGTTCTGGGCTCCCTGGTACAAAAAAAAGACAGGGATCTCCTGGAAAGAGTCCAGCGGAGGGCCACAAAGATGATACGGGGCTTGGAGCATCTTCTCTATGAGGAAAGGCTGAGAGACCTGGGTCTGTTCAGCCTGGAGAAGAGAAGACTGAGGGGATCTCTCCTCAGTGTATGTATCTGAGGGGTGGGGGACAGAAGGATGTAGCCAACCTCTTCTCAGTGGTTTGTGGGGATAGGATAAGGGGCAATGGCTGCAAGTTAGAGCACAGGAAGTTCCGCACTGACATGTGAAAGAACTTCTTCACGATGAGGGTGATGGAGCACTGAAACAGGCTGCCCAGCGAGGTTGTGGAGTCTCCTTCTCTGGAGATATTCAAGGCCTGTCTGGACGCCTACCTGGGCGGCCTGCTCTGAGGAACCTGCTTTGGCGGGGGGCTTGGACCCGATGATCTTTCGAGGTCCCTTCCAACCCCCCATACAGTTCTGTGATTCTGTGAACTTTCTGGGACCGAAGTTTTCATTGTATTTCTGTAGCACTGTATCAATACACAAACATAAGAAAGCTACACAAACATGAATTTCTCAAGGAATTGCACACAGCTTCTGGATAAGCAGTCCTCTCAGCTCTAAGAAGATGATTTGTAATCCTGAGATAAACAGGGGTGCATAGAGAAGGAAAGCACATGAACATACACGTACACAAAATCTCGCTATATGTTTTCCAGAAAGTACACAAATCAAAGTGAATTACACAAACACACCTGCACTTTCTCTTACTATTAGGCTTAAGAATACTGAAATGACTTCTTATTTTTTGACACAGTGCTCTTGATCACAAGTAGGGTCATGTTTCTGCAGAACAAACACCTGCCTTCAGCCCCTTCCCCTTAAATCTGGCTTTAGTGTTTGTGAGAAGGCTATTCAGGCATAAACACACAGCACTCATGGTATGAAGGCCAGAGCCACGCTGCACAAAGGCTGACAGAAGCAAGGTGTGTCAGTGACATTTAGAACACCTGCAACCATCTCACGACACTTAAGGATGCTTGACTCTCTTAAGGATGCTTGACTCTCTCCAAACCTACCTGATTAGTCACTGCTCACCAGCATTATGTGCATGTACAAGCCACTGTGCTGAATATGCCTTGTTTCTCTTTATAGCCTTTTTCTCTCCATAGTGTCCTTACTATCCAGCCCACAGTCATTGCTATGAAGATCAAGACGTCTAACATGAGGTAATCTATCTCAGGCTAGCATCTGAGAAGAGGAGATTACAAAGCAAATGTAATTACCATGTGTGCCTTTAAGGAGAGGAGCAGATCCAGAAGCACGGATAGATTAAAAAAACAAAAGTTGACTACATCCAAAAAAAAAGAAAAATAATCTTTATCTATTACTACTATCAGTGGCAAATAACGAGCAAGATTAACAACACAACTGTAAATCAGCCTTCGGTAATTATGTCTTGTCCGACTCCTTTTCAATGACCAGTAAAATCAAAAAAGTTTCTTTCTTGGTAGCTTGTGAAACAGAGAACCTCCTTTTCCAGCCCTGCTAAGTTTCTTACGTTATACAAAGGCTAAGAGCTTTAATATCTGAGCAGCTCAGTCACTGCACGACTGCGTCAATCACTGGACAGAGAGACCCAGACAGATGTAACTGCACTGGAGACATACACATATGGATGTGTTGTTGGACTCCCACTTCATTTCATAGCGCGTACTCCCTTTTCTCCTCCTATCCCATTTGCTTTCTCTGCTGTGGCACAAGGTCTTCATCACATGGCAGGGAGAACACACACACACACACACACACACACCCCTCTCAATCTCTACAGCACCGATGCAGCAGCATCCGGCCCTTTCACAACTTTCCCGAACACATTATGGCCTGCTGGTAGAGCAACTTCCTCCTTTATTTGATTAAACTGGGCAAGTTCCCTTCTTTCCAGGACAATGAAGGGAAGAGGAAGCTTAAGGCGTATCTTTCTTTTGGATTTACTTTTATTTCTTGTGGCTTTTTTATTTTTTTTTGAGAACAAAATAAAAAACACAGGACTTGATGACCCTTGTGGGCCCCTTCCAACTTGGAGTGCTCTATGATTCTCTGATTTTAAAAAAACAACAACAAACAAAGAGCATAAGGCCTGGAGGGACACTATCTCCCATTTAGTGTAACACAGAACGTAACACTGTGACTTCTGCACTCAGATCATCAAGCAGCACTTGACTAACATTTTCAAGACCTGTATCCAGATCACCTAAATGGTACCAACATAATTAGCAGTACATGCCTTTTCCCCACTTCAGAGAAGCAAGCCTGAGCAGGACTCAAATCCGACTGCAGGATTATTCTCTTGACCTTTATCTTTGGATTATGAGATTTATTACTTGTAATATACTTAGCAGAATGCTATAATTCAGAGAAACATACGTGCATTTACTTTCTTGTCAAAATGGAATTCCTTCTAGGATGGCCTCATTACTGCTACTTTAAAAGGACACAATATCAGAAAGTGTGCTGAGACAACCAAATGAATGTCAAATAGATTGCTGAAACATTTGCATGTGCTTTGAAGGTTCTTGTCAACAAATACAAAAAGAAAAAGTAAAGGTTATATAGCTGTGTAATTGTACCACTAGTAACATGACCATACAAACCATACTAAATTTAAACCTCTATCCACTGTCTAAACGAACCATCACTGGTAGCTCGCTACACATGCTAAACAACACAAAAATCTGCCTTCAGATATTTTTCCAGTATTTCAGTTGCTGCTTCCCCCAGTCATGCCTCCCTGTTCCCCAGGAGCTACTAAAGGTGTCAGCATGTCTGCATGTAAGATTTAAGCCTGCTGAACAGAACTACTTTTCCTAATTACCTTCACAGACATCTTCAAAGCATAATATGGACCAAAGGTTCAGAGAAGTCAGTGACCCAAGAGGATTCTAACTCTTAAAATTCATAAAATAAGGCCAAAAGAGACCTTCAGGGCTCCTGCTATCATAAGGAATAATTACATTATATAATTTTGTTCATAAAGGATCTATATTCTTTATCTTAAAAAGCTCTAGAAATAATGGGACAAAAAAAAAAAAAAGAAAAAGAAAAATTAGAAATTTGCCTTGAAACCTCACTGAAGTTCAAGACCTCTGAAAATACTCCAATTTCCTGCCAAAACGTATTCCCTGTCAGCTCATGCCTAGCTATTCTTGTACTGGCCTTGTCCTTTAGCTTAAGGAGTTCAATTCCCTTCCTGGTTATTATTCCCCAAAGTATTTACAGAAAGAATATATCAGCCTTCACTGTGCTGAGCTAAACAGGTCATGTTCATTCAGCTTCCCCTTAAGCGGGTTCTTCCCATTCTGACCATCACAGCTCTCTGCACCTTTTTCCAGTTTCTATTCACCATCGTGAAGATCACTGTCCAGAACTGTATTACAGAGGAGGGAGGGTCTTTTACCCACCTTAGCGCTTCCATCTCTGAACTAGAAACACTGACCGCTACATTTTAGGATCTAGTCTCACAGCCTAATACACGTCCAAGTCTGTCATTCACAACCTTACAAAGCATTTCTGTTCTTACACTAATCAAAGGCAACAGAAAACCTGCTCATAGGAACAGACCAACTATGCAAAGAATGTCTTTCTTTTTAGTAGCGTTCTTCTGCTTTTTATAGGCATCCTTGGTTTCAGCTGTTTGCCTTTTTCCTTCTTTCCTTCAAGCCTCCAGTGCTCTTATGTTTTAAAGCCAGTAAAAATCCACAAATAAACTTGCCATTTAACAGCCTCAGATCTCAGGTTTGCAGTACAGTGCCAAACTCCAGATATCGACATCAAGAACAGCTGAGTAAATATGTAACTTTTCAACTTATAAAAAAAAAAAAGCTTATTTTCCTCTTATCTTTTTTTTTTTTTTTTTTTTTTTTTTTTTTTTTTATGAGCAACATCTTGTTAGACCTGAAATGAAAATCTGCACCTCCAGGCACTTGAAAGAAAAACAACAGAAGTGAAAAACTTCAGTAAAAGCAGAAGAGGAGGCAGACGTGATACTCAGGAGTCCCTTTCATCCAGCCACGTAGGATATGCATCACATGCTGGAGATCTGGGTCGTCTTTTTGCCTAAAGAAGTTGGAGCCCACATATCCCACATGAATGCTAGAGTACATCAGGGTGGAACGCTCTTGCCTTTCTGGCTCAGGATCCCTCCCTCCCTCATATGAATTTTTTGGTTGTGTTTTTTTGAAACATTCATTAAAACAGATGCCGCACTTGCCTGCGAGGGCTCTAACAATCAGCTTCATGTCATCCTCTTACTCAATTCAGGGTGAAGCATCTTATTAAAAAGCAAAACAGCTCCGGGCTTGGGAGTGAGCCATCTTGAACCAAGAGACTTGGAAACGTCCTTGATGGGTTACCCAGCTTCTCAGCAGTGCCAGCTACCTCTGACATACCCTCCTGCCAGAGCTAACAGAAGTCAGGCAAAGCACCCTGAACCCAGTAGCTGAAAACTAGTGGAAGAGGCTTCAGAGTGCACAGAGGCAGAAGAGATCAAACCTAGGCTCTAAGAAAACTCTGTAAACGTCCTAATTGTTCCTCTTTCATAAGGCTCTTTATTTCGTGTTTGGGGGTGTAGACACTGAAAAAATATTTCCATCTGAAGCTGCTTACTGGTGTCAGCAAATTCACAAGTGACCTGGAGATGATAAAACTTTCCATCCAGCCATTGCCTAATTTACTATTTATTGAAAAGTCTTGCCCAGCTCTAATCTAAATAGATCTTGCAAAGCAGACAACTGTTTCAATTATTTGCTGTGGGCTGCTCTACCAGCTGATGGTATATTGTTTTTTCCCTACTTTCAGTTGGGAAACTGAATTAAACAGACAGTTGCAACACCATAAAAGCCTAAAGTAATACTGCTTTTTTTTTTTTTTTTTAAATATAAAATTGCAGTTATCAGAAGGGCCATACGCAATTGTAGTAAGAAAGAGATGTCATCTCCTTGATGGACTAAAACATATGCATGTATCCAATATCCTACTTATCCTAAACACTGACCTGAGAGGCTAGCCAGAAAATGTGTGGCTGAAGCACAAGAGCATGGGTCACCCAGTCCTACCCCATGTGTCACTTCAGCTACTTTTACGCCTTTTTCATTAGTGAAGAAACTGAGACAGCCCCGTACTTCAGTTGAGCATTGATCTGTTACAACTTATAGAGAGCTGATGCACCATACATGAAGGTTACAAGGTTTAAACCTATATAAATATCAAAATAAAGCATCAAAGTATTGTCTTATATACCATGCTTACCCAGTGCCCTAAGCCTATTTCTCGTTAATGTTTCACAATAAAAATCCCCTAAAAAAAATTAGTGACCTACTTGCTATGATATGTTACTGAAAATACTTCAACTGAAAGTAAAAGTGTGCAAGCTATTTTAGTAATCAGCTATCACAGTCAGAGTCAGCATGCTGGCACTGTGTAGTTAGTACTGTTAAAAATACATTATTTTAATATAAAGCAGCACTGGATGCAAGCTGACTTTTATTTACTGGTAGTTTTAATAGAAAAGGAAAGGGATTCTTTAATTCAGAAGGTGGAAGAGGCAAAAAGCATGAATACACGGGTCTTTTCTTGTACCGTTAGAAGCAGTATGAAAAGTTTCTCCTCTTTGTTATGGATAGGCAGAAAAAGAAGGGGGGGAAGGAAGGAAAAATGGGGGAAAGGAGAGGTAACAGATCAAAAATATTTCTCTACCTTTACGAAAGTTGAGTGAGGACTTATCTTTCTGATTTCACTTCAAGATTCTCAAGTAATAGAAAACTCATAGGACTTGGAAGTGAAAAGAATTTAACTTCATGATCTGAAAGCTCATGGTATTTAGACAGACATTTTAATAATAGCAATTTAACCTATCAACTGTTGTAACAAGGAAGGGAATAAAGTCTTTACAGGTCTAGTATTACTTGCCATCCAAGGCTATAGGATCAAACACTTAAAAATTCAGAATGGTGATCCCTTTGTGGGACCACAGTGCTTCTAATCAACTCCAAGCACCTCCAAGCACAGCTCTCCCAGGAAGTACTCTAACCAAGCAAAGTTGCAAAGGCTTTTTGCCTTTCTGTTCCTTTCTGTTTCACAACAGTGAAAAAGTGAACAAGTCCTAAATTCTAGACATTTGATTTTTTTTTTTAAGTTAAAACTTTTTCTATCTTATTCAGAATCACACTGAAACTGACAAGAATGCTGAACAATCATGTAATAGTGTTTCAAACTAGAACAAAAAGACCAAGTCTATCATCAGAACAGTCAGCTGAGACCCCTTGCACGACCGATGCCTTATTCAGAATCACACAAAGCAGTCTCCCTACTCACCGACGCAATCTAAGCATTGTTATTCTCTAGGCTTTGGCATTTCCATTCAGTTCACATTCAGTGAACTAATTCACGTTACTCAATATAAGAGAATATAGCTTAATAATGAAGGAGGTGGGTGCACGCACACTGATAGCTTTATCAACGGCATCTGCACGTATGCTTCAAGGCATGGGGAGGGTAGATATGTTGAAAGTATCTTGTTTGTGATGAAAGGGAAAACTTGATGGATGATGTTATGGAGCTAGACAACGACAACAAAAACCCGGTGGGCGCCTTTCTGGAAGAGAATCATAAGAAGTACACAACGTGCTCCAAAGACATTTTGGCTTACCAGATCTATGCTGGAAGAAATCTGGTAAGAAACAAGAAAGTGAAGGAAGCTCTTACAGTATGCTTGTGGCTCCTGTCCCTCCTGTTCTTTTGTTGTTTGTTTTTAAACTCAGAGGGTGTGGAAAACAGATTGAGAAGATCTAGATTTCATTTTAATAGTTTCCTTACTATCACTTTTCCACTCAGAAAAGAAATCTGAAGCGAGAGTGACCATGAAAAGACAAGAGTTCAGGAGTCTTCAAAAGGGGAAGAAGGGAGAATGGCAAAGAACAAACAAACAAAACCACCACAACCCACATCACCTGTAGTTGTTGGACCAATACAGTTAATACCTGCCAGGAAAAAAAAAAAAAAAAAAAAAAAAGGTTGGCTAGAATAGGAAAAGACACTGTTCAACCAAATTAGATTGTTTTTAAATACCTTGGACCAGCTAAATAAAGCTAAGCTTTAACTTTAAAGTAACTGAAGCAATCCCAGAACTAAAATAGTTGTCTTCAAGAACGTGTTGAGATGCCAGGACATAGCAAAGAGAAAAAAATTTAAAACCTAGAGAAGACAAAAAAGTGATACTTCTTTTTTGGCTGTGTGAATTTTAGGATTTTTTTTTTCAGCATAATGAGCTCTGATTCCTAGAAAAATACTGAAAAATTCCTACAAAACAAGAAAATACACTTGTCAAGTTTGGCTGTTATCCATTTCATGCCAAAACAAACTTGCCTTCTCTAATAGGCCTTGCCTTAAGGAGAGAATTAAAACTTATTTTGATTTTAGTAAGGCTTTTTGACACTGTCTTTTAAATAAGATAGCAAAACATGGTCCTGATGACTCATCTACAAAACAGGGTCAAAACCATGCACCAGTGGAGTTCACCAACAGAGCTCTTCACCAAGATGTGCTCTACAGAAACATGTCCTGCATTTGGTATTGCTCATGTCTTGTCTTAGTCCATGTTTTCATCAAGCATCTGAGTGATGGGAAAGAATTCACTTAATAAACTTGCACCACAAGGAAACACACTGCAAAAATTAAGATCTTATCAGACTGAAGACCTGTATGGCAAGAGAAAGAAGGGAACGCTACAGAACATAATTTAACAAGTGAAGTTTTACACTCAGATGGGAATAATTCAACAACAGGAATAGACAACATAGTAACAAGTGAACTTAGAGCACTTCTAACATTGAACATTGGGCCTGTATGAAATGGGAGGTCAAATGGGAAATCACGAAATCACAGAATATCCTGGGTTGGAAGGGACCCACAAGGACCATTGAGTTCAACCCATGGCTCCACACAGAAATCAGACCCTGTGTCTGACAGCATTGTCCAAACGCTCCTTGAGCTCTGGCAGCGGTTTAGTGGGGACTGCTAGCGTTAGGTCAGAGGTTGGACTCGATGATCTTGAGGTCTCTTCCAACCTAGAAATTCTGTGATTCTGTGATTTTGTGGTGCTGTGACCATACCCCTGCGCAGACTGTCCCAGTGCCCGACCACCTCTGGGTGCAGACCCTTTCCCTAACCCCCAGCCTGACCCTCCCCTGTCCCAGCTCCATGCCATCCCCTCGGGTCCTGTCGCTGTCCCCAGAGAGCAGAGCTCAGCGCCTGCCCCTCCGCTCCCTGTGAGGGAGCTGCAGGCCGCCATGAGGCCTCCCCTCGGCCTGCTCGGGGCTGAACAAACCAAGGGCCCTCAGGTGCTCCTCACACACCTTCCCTCCAGACCATTCACAATCTTTGTAGCCCTCCTTTGGAGGCTCTCTCAGACTTTTAAGGTGAGGCTGCACCAACACAAACAAAAGCAGCAAGGCACTGCTAAGGCCCAAGCATCAGAAAGGACAAGGTTTTGGAGTAACACTCCAAGGAAGGTGTTGACTAAGAGAAGCATCTACAAGAGCCACCAGAGATCTGCTAGCTGTGAGCTAGGAAAAGAGATGGAAAAGACTAGGGTTTAGGCTATGGAAGAAGAGTCTAAGTAGACATCTAAGAGCTATCAAATACGAAAAAAGCTTTTTGCAAAGGCAATGAAAACAATCTATTCCCTATATCCTCATTGGATAGTTCCAGAAGTGAAAGGATTCAATTATGGCAGGAAAAATTCGAGGTCAGTATTAACTTTAAAAATCTTAATGCTAAGAAACACGATTTCTGGGATTGGCTGCCTAGAAAGATGTACAAGTGCCACCATCAGTATATCTTAAAGGCCTTCACAAACAGACCACTGTCAGGAATCCTGTAAATATATTTGATTCTGCCCTGTAACAAGAGACTAGACCAAATGTCCTCCTGATGTTTACTTCAGGCTTGTTTTTTGATTCTGTATGATGCAACCTGAAATAACAAAGGGACAATTCACACATGAAACTCTAAATTGTTGGACAGATGACTGTCCTTACGAACTGCCAGGATCAAAACCAAAACATACAAGAAAAAGCACTTTCATCTTGAAAGCTTCTGTCCATTTTTTTCTGTGTAGTGGTATTACAGAAATGAATAGAGATATGAGTAACATTATCCATATTCTGAAGATCAGAAACCATTTTACTGCTTAAAACAACAGAACTGAGTAGCTTCAGCGAGGTTCAAGGTACTATTCAAGGTTTCCTTTAGAGCTAAGTTCTTTCTGAATCAAGAACAGAAGCCAGTTTCCTCAGCACTTTTAACTAGAAACTCAAAGTAGGCTCTTAAGTGAAAAATTGAGGAAGTCCATGGATATCTTTCCTATTCTGAACACCAATATAAAAGCCCCTCAAAGGGTATTGTTTCCCCTGGAATTAACTCGCCTTAAAGACTTCTATAGTTTCTCCTTCGGCCCAGTTAGCCTAGATGCAAACTGAAAGCTATTTTTTCCACTACAGTGCTACTTAACACATACATTGACATGAGAAAAACAAAAACAAAAACAAACCAAACAAACAACAAAACAAAACACTACTTGCTTGACTACTTTTACACAATAGGAAAAAGAATTAGCTGCTGAGTAAAGTGTCTGAAATCTATTATTCTGCCTGTGCCCAGTTATAGACACACACACACACACTTTACCAGAAAAATCATTTCCTCTAGCAAAATTCCAAAAGACTGGGACACGTCTGAAAAAACATTTCCCCTAACAGGAGGTAATTTAGTCTGTGCTAACATGCTTCTTCCTCCTGGGGAAATACACTGAGATTCTTAAAAACAGACTATGCTGCATTAGTCCCTCACCACAGTCAGTCAATGAAGAAGGTTCATTATTGCCAAAACACAATGATCCAAAGACAAACATCACGACATACCAGCTTCAGATGATAGATGCAAATTCCTACTTTAAAAACCTACAGAATTACTGAAAAAGTTAAAGTACTTCTGAGAGCACAGCATATTCTCTCAGTCATTATCAACACTCAATGATCAAATGAGCAACTCTTTACACTACTGTGCTTCAGAAAATCATTTTGAAACTTCTTTACCCATATAATGGATTTCCCATATTTGGTGGCTTTCCTGACATCATTACATGCCCCAGAGAGATCAGCCTTGCAATCAAAACTTAAACTGCGAGGTGTGAATTTGTTAGCAAGTTCTGCTTATCTAAGCAGCTAATCTTCAGGCGGGTCAGCAAGCAGCTACTATTTTAAGAAAATCTAGTTTAAACAGCAGCATAATCAGGGTTAAAAATAAAGAGGAGTGCTTAATGGCACGTCATTTTCTAAAGTGAACCTACAAAACCATAATTAAAGTTGCATTCAACCTATTAAAATTGAAATGATTTCACCAACTTAAATTAAAAATAGAAAAAGATTGATAGAAATTCACATACACGATCAGGTGATACATTTGTTCATTCAGCTGAACGAACAGTGCTGTTGTTTTTGTATGCTACCATCATACAAATTGAAGCAATATGGGCAGCACTCCAGAAAAGAAAATGTACAAGTAACAACTTATGGGGTAGGGAGGCATGGAGAACATTGAGGTATGCCCAAATGGACAACTCTCCATCAGACAACTACTACACAATGACAGAGTAAGTCTTCTACACCTTTTCCCTCCAGCTCCCATAAGACAATCCACCAACTTCATAAAATGAATCGAGTTTCTATGACATGTTTTTAAGTTCTCTGTTCACTTTACTAAAATAAATATTTATATGTAACAAAATCCAGAACTGCTAAGAAATCACACAAGTTGATTATGCAGGCTTATTTAGTACTGCTAAAAAAAGATTTGAAGATTTGCAGTTCCAGAGAAACAAAAACAGCAGCAAATGTTAGGTTCTATGCAGGCAGAGAAGAACGGCTCAGAACAAAGCCAGGTTTATGCACCTCTGTCCTAGAGCCTGAAAGTGTATTTGAAACTAAACATAATTATTTGCAGCACCATATAATTGCATTTTCAGCAAACAAATTTAAAAATCATTGTATTCAAGACAGAGATGTTTTTCAGTACTGTAAGGGTGCCAAAAACTGCTCACTTAGGCTGCAGCAGCTCCAGGCCACGGAGCTCCTGGAAATTCCTGGGGATGGCACCTTCCATGCAGGTCACCCATCTGATTGCTCGCTGCGTTGCCTAGGGTTACTGATGCATCTTCAAGTCTATACATCTGTTTTTAGGGTAAGACCTGTGAATTTTCCTCTAAATGGAATGTTTCTTCCCCAAATTTCCATAATGACAAACCAGACTGTGCATAAATCGAGTCTGTATGAGGGACTGATTTGTCATGGTGTTTGCACTAACATACAGCCAAGCACGCACAGGCTAACCAGAAGGATATACCGGTTTATCAGCTCATACTGCTTCAAATTACACTGCTTCAACAATGTTCCAGCTGCAGCTTTCTACCACCATCAACTCCCAGATCCATCAAGCAGTTTTACAACTCCATTAGCAAACCTAAAGTTTATACATCTGGATAGTTGCTAAATCATCAAGTTAAATTAAGTCACCTAGCACTGGGTATCTCCAGAACACCAATCCCTCAAGGCTGTCCTGCAGCCACTAAAGCCATCTGTATTTCCAAAACATTAGGATGAAATTTAACTTACAACACCTTATGCAGTTAGGACAAGAGAAGAGAAACTTCCTTGCCCTTAGAAAGCATACGGTTCGGGGCCTGTGCTCCCAATACAGCACAGTGGGTTCTTCTGCTCTGTTTTTAAAAATCAAACCTTCGAAACAGCTCTAGCCCATACAGCTGTGTAGACAGCTTTCCAAATATGACCCAAGTATTAGCCAATGCAACATCACAAGGTTATTCCAGCACCTTGGCTGCTGATCTTAGCAACAGTGTTAACACAGCCCTCGTGTTTACTATTTCTTGTCAGAATCACGCGTGCAACAGGGAAACCATTAGTCATTTCCAATTTCAAATAGTCTTTGCAATGATGAAGAACAGTGGCACAAAGCCGTCACCCACTCAAAAAAAAAAAAGGAGGAGAACATGACTTCAGAGTAGATATCAGGAGAAAAAAAAAATCAGGGAAAAATAAAACCAAAAATTCCTCCTTCCTCTGGAAGACTGTGGAAGAAAAGGAATGGCAGTGAAGGAATCTTCCTCTGAATACTGAGCAGAACAAGTTAGTGAGCCCTAAATAACAGAAGTTATGGAAATAAAAAGGAACTACCAGAATGGGACAAGGGTTTACATCCTCTCTAAAACACAGCAACTGCGATGCCAAGGCTCCTCAGCAGGGTGTTATCACAGTACTTTGTGATCACCCACACCACAATCCCTGCTCCTCCACATTTACCTCTGCCTCGTAGCGTTTGCCTTCTGTCTTGTGAACTTCTGCTAATCCTATGCAAGCTCAGACCAGCAGGCTGAACACATTGAACCTCAGAAACAAACAGAAAAGTTATCTCCATTTTAACAACATAAGTCACTAGACAATGAATTTTGCCCCCTTCTTCCCCCAAAGGCACACTGCTTTACACACCCTTTCTATGCAAGGTGCCTACAAGCCTCCCCGAACAGATCCAGAGGGAGCAATGCGGCTTCAGGGGACGCATCCCTGAGCTGCTTCCAGACAAGTGTGCTTATCTGAGCGGCACAGCACCACGCATGAGAGCGGACAGGATAGCTTAGCATTCGGCCTAGTTGATTCCAGCTCTTATGAAGCACTACCACAGGAATTGCTCACTGTACCATGTTTCTTAACAGGGCCATAACCACATAGCAGCCCTCAGACCAGCACCGGCCTCATACAGTTCGAGATGGCAGAAGGTACACGAATAATAGAACTAAGCGACCCAAGCCAGAATTTATTCAACGAACACTAGAGAAATCCAGCAGCAATGTCCACTGTTGGCACCGCTCAAGGAAAAGGTGATGAGAAGAGCAGCACTGACACAGAAGCCACAGCAGCTCATTTTTACGTAGCTCCTTACAGGAAGCAGTTGCACTCACATATCCTAAATGCCAAGTAACATTGGTGTATGCAAGTTTAAAAACCAATGGCTTATTTGGGAACTGATAGTTCAAGTGTTTACTTCTCTCTCCATCAGACTCTGAACTCATTAGGCTTTAAAAGTCATTCTGCCCATTGGGCTGGTTTCTACATTTCCATATTCAGAGCATCTTTTGTGCTTTTGTTAATTCCCCCCCCAACTTTTATCTCCTTTGGCTTTTTGGTCCTTCCTGCCTCCCGCCATCTCTTCATACTTAAGCCCGTCTCCTAGCTGGTGACCAGCTTTCGATGAGGAGGAAGAGGAAATGAAGTAACACTGGAGGTACTGCGTGCCACGTGCCCGTTACAAGTCTGTTGGGGATGGGGCCCTTCTCTCTAAATGGCTCCCTGTTTGCTCTCAGAGATCCTGGAACACGCATTTTGATTAAAACATTTGGAGCACTCAGAGCGGTCCCAAAACCTCAGTATAAGTTACTGACGTTACGAAATGGTGGGTTTTGAGTTTTAGAACGCCAACATGAAAACGTAGCTCCTCTTATCAAAGTGCTGCTTAGCCTTTCAGGAGCGTGCACATGCTTATTCAACACACCCCCAGCAAGGGGTGCACCTCCAGATAAACTCTTGCTCTGGAGTCTACAGAGACCAATAAGTGTCAATGTATTATAGGCTATTAAGACACTGTAATTTGTAACATTTAATACAATTATATAACAATATGTATGTTTACTTTATAAAACTGTTCACATTTATGCTCTGACCTACTTAAGCAAGTTTTTTCCCCCAATTGCACAATTATGAACCAGAGCAGAAAATCAGACTTTGTAACTATGAAGTTAATAAATCAATTCAGTGTCATTACAAATTATTAAAAAGTTATTACTTCAGAGTCTGCACTCACCTGATTATGGCTTTCTATGGGGCACATTTAAATATTCCCAAGAAGTATAATTCTGCTTCCTTTGCTTTGTATTATTAGTCATACATTATACTTCCTTTAATGAACTCAAACTAACTTTGTATTATACACTGAAACTACAGGTTACTTACACTTCAATTCACAAAAACTATTATAGCAAAGCCAGTATTTTCTCCTTGGCTATTCCTACCTTTCTCATACCCAGAAAACAATTTGTAGATGCAGAGAGGCAAACCAGGAAAATGCTGCATTTAATTCAATACACAGTTTGCATCGAAACAACTTTGGCTATATTTCAGGTGTTTCCATGTGGATAGGTCTCAGTCACCTCCCCACCCAGTTTTCAAAGAAACTAAGCAACTTAAAATGATATGCTGCTCCCATATCTAAAAATGACTTTGCACCTCAAAACTCTCAGGCTGACAGATAAGTTAACAAATTAACAAGTGTTCAAATTAACCTCCTCCCAGTGATACTATGCGTTTTACTATCGAGGGGGAGCAAGAATCCTGAAGTAGAGATATTAATGTTAGAGTGAAACTCTTTAAAGAATGCAGCAGCCATCCTGAAACACATAATTGGCAGTTCTGCAAGTCAAAATTGAAACAATTACAGTACCACAAGAGATCTTACATAGAGTTTATGATCATTCTACTTACAAACTGGAATTGAGATCATTCCACTGAAGCACTTTCCTTCAAATTGTCAGTTATTTTTCCCCAATGAAACCTTTCAAAAGGTTCAGCAAAATCTTTTCCTAAAATTCCACTAAGTCAAATATATGCCAAACCCAATGCCTTAAGAACACCATATTCAAAACGTCTTGGAAAGTTGCGTAAGTCCCCCAGGACTACTTCCCTGTAAAGAACTGTGAAGACGATGCTAAATGCATTGGATAAGAATACCTTCAGCTCCTAGATTCTTTCTTTCCACGTCACTAGAAATGACACAACAAACATTAGCTGTGAGGTGCTAGCATACGTTTCGCCTTCTGTTATTAGCAGTATGATTCAAACTTCAGATCTGTTTTGAAAGTTACAGAAGCAGCATCCTCTGGGCATTAGAAGTCTGGAAGTTTAGCTCCACTTCATCATTTCCAGTCTTACAAGAGAGCAGGTGGATCCAGAGACCATTCCCAGCATGCTCACAGGTAGTCACCGCATGTGAATTACAGATCAAGTGCCCAAGAGTATTGTTTTGTGCAGATTTCAGACAGCAGCTTAAAACAGAGCTTCCACCTTTAGAGTCTGTATGTACTACCTTAAAATAAAGTCTGTTCTGATTGCCCACAAAGCTACTGATTTTTCCTTCTGATTACTTGACAGTTTTGTCCAAACTGCCAGTGACCATTAGCGACTGGGATGCTGTTTTTTCTATTTTTAATTCTGCTGTAATATTCCCGAAGCAGTTAGTCATGTCATCAGATGAAAACCAGGAATGGTAATTACTAAACCCTTACACAAAATTGTATTAGAGATAGAACTGGGATTCTCCTACAAGAGATGATTCATAACTTGTGTTTTAGTGCACTTCAGCTAACCGTGAGACACACTGTTCTTTCAAAATATTGCATGAATGAGCAGAAGCAGGCAGAAACATATGCAACTTGTTACAGAAAAGAACTTCGTTAATAATTCACACACTTCACACGCACAAAAGCACTAGATATACATTCATAATGGTATCCATTTGGACCTTTCAAATGCTTTCCATTATTTGCCAGATACACGATGCTCATTGACACATACGAACACCTACAGACACAAGCAGAAAGAGCTGAACAAAAAAATTATGCCAATAGCTGATCATATGCCAAGCCTCTGAAAAGAGAAGCTTATGCACAGAACTCTTCTGCTTAAGCAGAACTTGGTTCAAAGGAAGGAGAAATATTTAAAGAAACCTAAGAAAAAACTGGAACCCCACAGGATTTTTTATAGCACTAGTATGTTACAAAACGGATACTCTAAGGTGTCAGATGAAAGGACAAATTGCGATTCTGCCAAACATTCAAAACTATTCATTTAAAGGTCATTGATCCTTGTTCATGTTAAAATAAATGAGAATATTTATTTGTACCTAGAGGTCCACTGTGCAATAGTAGCTTGCAGGAGACTTCAAACACTGGGAACCACACAATAAGAAGCTAAAACAGAGCACACTTGAACATTTTTAAAATATGTAATTTTGAAGATATAGTAAACATTAGGTTATTTTGGTACCAGTTTTAGGAAGCTCATAAGGCAAGCTAAAAACAAGCCTCAGCAGATTTTGAATTTGCCCTCTAATTCAGACTTCACTAACTCTACAGCTGGAACAAATTAATCATGGTCACAAGAATTACCATCAAATCAACGCACTGGTTGCATTGAGCTTCACCAGGTAATTTAACCAACGAGAGAGTGGTTCAAAAGCAGACTACATACACTGCTAGAGTCTGATGGCATTCATATTTTCCTCACAGAAAAGACTTGCTAACAACAAAGATAATTCAAAACCAGAGTTCTCCCTGGGTTGAAAGTAATGGCTGCTCAGGAGATTGGGTGGTTTTAATGCCAGCAAGACAGACCTCTGTTACTCAGCACAGGTGTACGGTACAGAGATAGTCCTGAGATGAACTAGATGATCTCGCAATGTCTTTCCACCCCTAAAATCAGAAATGACTGCATAGATGGTTGAGTAACAGTGAAGTTCAGAGCTACTGCCTAAGAAAGAGCAGCTTCACCCAACGTTTCTATCGCGACACATAGCCTCCTTTCTTGTTCTGGAACAAATATTTGTGACTGGGGAACTGATCTGGTTAAAAACGTATCTATCTTCTTTTTGGCATATTAACTTAGACCAAGTTCATTTCTCTGCTCTGTTTCATTGTGCAGAAGCACACACAGGGACATCAGCACAAGAAAGAAGAGGCTAAAGCAGTGAAAACGAGTGAGGATGACGACTGCTGACATCTGCACCCCACAAGAAGAAACATATGCAGTACAACCTAAAAAAAAAAAAAGGAACAGAAATAAGGTTTTTTTTTTTTTTAAATATACTTTTATTAAACTAGATGATATTGCTAGAAAAAGCAGAGGAACTTTCAGACACATTGCTGGTTTAGCAGATTAGGCAAAGCAGCAAGGTGCAAGACATAACAAAGTTGCACATAATGTAATATAACCACTCCAACCAGTTAAACCCCTCAAGAGAAAAAGCACTTAGTGTTTAGGCAGCTGAGAAGTGTGATAGTGACAGGCCAAATGACCAGTCACTGGTCAAATGACCAGGTCCCTGTGGAAGAGGGATAAACTACAGTTAGTGACACAAAGATGCAGCAATCCACAGAGCCAACATACCTAACAGATCTCACTTCTTAGCACACAGCCTTAGTTACTCTCAGATATCGAGACAGAGGTAACAGGCACACCATTTTCTGAGCAAGTATCACACTGCGTTACTATGTGGTATCACTGGCAATACAATTAGACTACAAACAAACATGAAGACACTAGCTTTAGTTAGGTAACCCTTGAGCTGGATACAGCAGCATTTGTACAGGTTTCCCCTGGTCTTGTACCTTCCAGAAGTACCTGTCACCAGCCAACCCTGGGAGACAGGGATGAACAGATCCTCACTGGGGCCATCCGTTCTTTTACAAGTTCACACGGATACGGAGATGCTGTCCATAATACAGCAAATTTCACTCAAAAAATGCACTTTTTGTATCTCAAGACTGACTAGGGTTATGCTTTTATGACAAAAGAACAAATCTAAACAGTAAAAAAGACACTACTTTATATGAACCTCACTGCACTTTTACAGTCTGTAACTAGCAATGCCACTGAAAAGAGTGCTTTCAACATCTCCTACTTGTTTTCTGCTTCATGCCTTATCATGGATTTTGCCATCTCATGTGGTCAGAGGTTGGCTCAGAGCTAATCTCTTAGAAGCAGTCTACCCTCCAGCTGATATTGCTGTGTCCTGTTGAACCAGGGATCGTCCTTGCAGCAGACAGGCTTAAAGGCTAAGAAGAAGTAGGCTAGGGTATTGGATGACTCGACTAGACACACAGCTAGCTGTGCCTGTGGCATCTGACCATCAGCTGGCATGCTGCCTGTCAGATGCAAAGGTAGAAACTTCACAGGGCATCTGCACTGACTACTTAGTGATTCAGCAAAGCAAACAGTAGTGCACGGGGTCCACTGTGTAAGGAAGCACATTATGGATGCTTTGGAGAGAAAGCTCAGGTCAGGCAGAAGACCGATAAACAGGATTTTCATTGTGGTATTTTCTGAAATGCTGTCAGACCACATGCAAGGCCTGAGAAAGAAGCCAAAATAGGAAGTCAGTGATACAAAGAGAAAGGATTTAGGCATGATGGGAACAGGAAGAACTTGTTAAGCACGTACATTACTCATACAGAGTCACCCTGACTGACATGCTAATAAGAGTTTGGGAACTCATGAGCACTTCCACTCCACTGCCAGGTATTTCCCAAGTAACACACAGGAAGACCAAATGCTTGGCCTCGCCTGACACCCTCAATGTAACAGGCACCTCCAAGGCTGGGTGGAGGGAGGACAAATCGAGACGGTACAACACTGAGAAGCTACCAGGCACTCAGCAACTCCAACAGGAAGGAAGGACAACATGCAGGTGAGGAATGTGAAACACATACGTGTTTAATGGCATAAAGCATTACAGGAGAAGAGAAAAACAATGACATTCTTGTACTACAAGTCCATAATCAAATAATGAAGATGTCCCATCAACTGCGCAACAGTTCACAGAGATTAGATAGTTGCAAATTTAGGACCGGTAATAATGATGGGCAATTGACATTTCCTAGTATAAAGAGGGCTCTGTGCCTCATCTGAATGAAAACCAGGGGTTGTATTTTATTAGTATTAAGTAATGGTTCAGTTTTGAGTGGTACACAGGACCTAAGTAAAGAACATGGATAGAAAAGCTGCTCTGTAACTGTACCTGCAGTACAATCGTATTTCAATACTGAAGTTGAATACAGTAGGCAAAACAAACAAAAAATAGGAACATGGATATTCATTTTCAAGAAAAGGAACAGTGTAAAAAAAAAAAAAAAAAAAGCAATTAGTAATCCTCCCAACCCACTCCCCCTCAAAACGAAGAAAAACCTGAAAAGGAGCAATCCAGAAAGCAAAAAGATTGCAACAGCTTGGAGGCTGTCAAAGACAAAAAAGCACCTCCCAAGAAAATCCAAAGCATACAACATACTGTATTAAAAGTTCAAGTAAAACATTCACCACTGGATTAAAAGAGCAGGTAAAACATTCACCACAGTTAGAAGAGAAAACAAAGCAGTCAAAATACTTCAACCCCAGCAAGAAAATCCCACACCTGTGTGGCTCCATAGGGAAGTTAAGGAGAGCATCTCAGACAGAATGCTTTTAAAAACAGAAAGCTTGCCTAATGAGAACAGAAGAGATCATAAAACACGTAGTAGGTCAAAAGTAAACAGGAAAAAGAATGAAAAATGTTTGGTTAGCACCTTGCAACTTAAGTTCACTATCTCGAAAGCAGGAAAGCAGCTAGAAAAAACAGTGGGCTCCTGTGGAGAGAAAAGGTGCAAAACGGATACAGGGATGATGCAGAGGAGCTCACTGAACACCCGGTACTGGTCTTTACTGGTGAAGCAACTGGGGAGACTTCTACACGCATTTTTGTAGCATATAGATCACAAGAGCTGAGTCAGTTTGAACTAAATACAGAGGAGGCATTATGCTGACCAGACCACTTAGACATCACCCACCTGGGCCAGATGTTTACAGAGAAGTTCCAGACCTGAAACTGCAGAACTGCTGGGCCACGGGTTGCCATCGCAATGCCACTGTCCACAAGAGACAAGCACTGGAGAAAAGCAAACGTGATTTCTATCCCTGGTAAGTGATAAAGGATCAGATCACTATGCAGAGACATACACAGTCCATTGGGAAAGAGCATGCACAGCTTCTGCAAATGAGAATCCTAGCAAGACCACAGCTCTCCCTCCCAGCTGATACCAGCTTCTGTATCACTCTGAATTCCTGCATTCCTCTAGGGGATCCACTGGATACTGAGTTGAACACTCAAGTTTTATGGAAGGGGTCCAATCTGGACTACCTGCTAAGAACTTGTAAAACGTAGTCTCCAGCCACCCAAAAGGGGCCCAAGGCTCTCTGCGACAGGCGACACATTCCCCTGCTACATAATGCAGGCTCCTGGCAAACGTCACCATTTTAAAATGACAACACACAGGTTTGCTATATATTCCACTGTTTGCAACCACGTGCTTAAGAGCACCGTGATGGACTCAGATGAACCCAGGAAACAAAAAATAAAAAAGCATAACCTCATTTAGCCTTATATCTGAGCTTGCAAGCTTTGTTCTGATGACTAGGGAGTCAGATGTAAAGCAAAAAAACAGCAACACCACCAACTGCAGATACACAAAAGAAAGTTTGTCATATGTGATTGCTTCTTCCTCCATAGCTTCTGGATGTACTCACAGGCACCAATCTACCTGCTGATGTTGCCCAAAGCTGGAAAAATCAGAGGAGTCCAAAGAAAACAATGTAAGCAAAAAATGAGAATCACAAATATTCCTCTCCACTGATACCTTAATGCTGCCATAGACAATAGCAAGCTGCTCATCTCAAGCAAGAGAACAGTAGTTGTGTTCTCAGAGCAGAAAACAAATCCAGGTTAAAGCAACTTAAGCTGCAGTTCTTGGCAGCCTAAAATCAATATAATGACTGGCTGCAAGGGTCCTATCCCCTCCATGGGAAGACCCAATCCCTTAAGCCCGCTCTGGCATTTACCATGCTAAAAGGCTCAGCAAAAAGTCTTACAACTCAGCAAAAAAAAAAAAAAAAAAACACAGCCTAACAAAAGGCAGCAGTATCTACTGCTGACTTATCAAGCAGAAACAGCACTGCAAGCACGCAGTGATCAATGAAAGTAGAAGTGAGGGCGTGGGGCACACGAACATCTTTTGTTTGCCATGGACATGCAGTTTTTTCCAAAAGTTGAGTTTAACTCCTGTTAGTTACCTGATCCAGCAAACCAGGCGCACCATTAATTGTGCTTGCAATACATTTGGTACATAAGGGAAGTCTGATCCCTTCTTTCGGCAGCAACTCCATCGTATACTGGCTTTAAAAGATTATGAAACTACAGTCCGATTATATCGTGTTACTCAAGTGACTCGCCAGATACAGTACACTGCATAAGAAAGCTATTCAACAATACTAAAGCAAACAATAATTCTGGAAGACCTCAAAGAGAGAGACCCCAGTATCTTCACAGCAAAGCTTAAGTACTTCTATAATGAAATATCCCCTCAAGTACATGAGATACAATCACTATTTCATAACTACATACAGAACATCTTCAGTAAGATCCCTTCAAATGTCAAAACTGAATTTCAAAAAGCATCCCATCAGCCTGGAAAACATTGAAAAATAACCAGGATGCATTTTCATTTAGCTGCATTAAAACCTGCAGGTTCACATTATGTTTTTCTCCACTAGATCCCACTTCATGAAAACAAAGAACTAACTACATTTCCACATTAACTTTGCAAATCACACTATGTTTCTGAAGCAATCACAAAACCATTACTACATTGTGCACCAGCAAAATACATACAGCCTTTCAAAAGTAGTACTGGAGTTCTCTGAAAATACTGTATGTTACAATACTGTCAGAAAAATATATAGCATAAAATCACTGGTTTTGTTAAAGATAGCTATTTGGCATACTACCAAAGGGACCCCTACAGCTCCCTTTCCGTGAGAGGATCCCACACAACCGTAACTCAATCATTATGCTGGGAATCAACTGGAAAAAAAAACAGCTGTGAATTAAGCCACTGACCTAAAGGGCAACATTATTTTGTTGTCATTAAATCTGTGCACTGGTTAGTCAATGAATTTTCTAAAGGCCAAAGCATTGATGATGAACCTTTATACCAGAAGATGAGAGATTCAACCACCTCTACTGCCTATTTATTTTCAAAAAATCAAAACACTTATAACAGTAGATGGCTTTTAAAGGATTATGAAAGAACAGCTATAAATTCCTTGAAAAGAGAGGTCTAAGTGGGTCTTTCTTGGATTTCTCAGCACATTGACCCAAGGTTCCAGGCCTCCTATTTTCGCCTCTTCTCAAGTGGAAGAATTCTACTGCTGTCCCACTCTGAGACCAGACTCCAGAATGCAATTATTACTCACCAAACCTGGCAGCAAATAGGTTTTTTTTTTATGCAATCAGGAAGTCCTACTGGAAACCAAAGCAGGGGCTTACATACTCCAGTGGCTCAGCTACTGCTACTGGTACAACATCCACTCCATCAAGCACTGAGCTCTGCCCACATCCTATGCCACAGAGAGGTGGCATATTCCACCTCTCTCACAGCAGGTATGTTTCAGGAACAAAAATCACTACTCTGCCAGCAGTTAGTTTACTGCATGGTGCAAGACCCAACTCCTCCCTTGACCATCATTTCCAGTTTTAGCTCCTGACAGGTTACCAGTCCCTCAACTGCATCCAAGCCCAAAACACAAGCAACAGGGGCCGTATTTCAGCTGATGGAAGAAACCTGGGATGCTGGCATGAAGGAAAACCGAACAATCATTTAAAAACATAGGTAAACAGTAAAACATTATCAGCTATGGAAGCGACCATCATTTACCAGCTTTCATTAAAAAGCAAGATAAAACAAAAACAAAAAAACAAAACAAACAAAAAACAGCTTTGGAGAGGTTCACAATACCACAAGTTTAAAACCTATCAATTTGAAGTCTTCCAACATCTCCAAGTAAACTTGGAAGCCCCAGCTTTCCCAGACAAGTCAGGGTGAGCCTGTAGCTTCATCTCCTCATTAATTAATCCCTGAGAACCTCTCCTAAATGGCTTTTTTTTTTTTTTTTTTTTTTTGTCATGAACTGCTGTGCAAATCAAGCCCCATTTTGTTAGTTGGCTCAGGTCAACTAGTAAAGTCTCCAGTACTACTATTTAAAAAAAGGAGTCTGCTTACATACTGTTTGCTATTTGAATTGTCATTCTTTTTTGTTTTCTTTTGGGGATCCTTCTTATTAAGAGCAGAGACACTCTGTTCAGAAAAGCAATATCCGCATTCAACATAACCCATTACTGAATTACGGTTCAGTTCCAATTCAGTGAAAAATTATTTACACACGTAACATTCTCCAAATTCATTACCTCCACAGAGCTGTTATTGACCACCATTTGTCTGCATTTGTCTCTACCTCTACAAAGATATAAATCTCACTCAAGCCAAAAGCACAGTGGAAAGGACAGTAAATGTTGCTGTGCCAAAGCTAAACAGCTTGCTAGAAAACAAGATTTACTTGCTAAGTTAGTAATCCTGCTAGACCTAAACAGGTCAGAGAGCCAACTCCAACCATCTACAAACTCACACTGAAACAAATGATGTTCTCAAAAATAACAATTTTTTCACCTTCTATTGGAAGCCACTCATAACAAGGTCACCTAAGAGTCCTCAAAGATAAGATATTGAACTTGATCTATCATTATTATTCTCTTATAACACTCTTTACTTAAACAGAACAAAACTGACTTAGAAGCTAAGTCAGAAATGTCGGTGATCATAACTAACTATGGTCAGCAACCTTCTTGAGTACGTCTGTACAAGAGTGAGCGATTTATTAACTTCTGCTATGTCAATATAAAAATAATAAAAGGAAATTTTGACACAGAAATAAAGCGACACTAATATGATATGGAGGAGACGCTTGTTGCCACAATAGACCTTCAGTTTCAAAACCAATGTTTTCAAGAAAGGAAAAAACATTGCCAGAAGACTTCTCAATTTAGAACATATTACAAAAGCAGAAGCTGCTAGGGAACCAGGATTATTGCCCTTGTCAGTGCCCTTGCACAGGGGGATCACAAGAAAAACCCACACGGATACCTAAAAAACAAATCCGACCCAACAGAGAGGATGAAGGATCTTTTAAACTATTGATCTCACCACCAAAGGCAACTCATCAGATGTTTATCATAAAGTGATCAAGATATCTCTAAAACTACTTGAATTTCTTGCCTCTACTAATCCTATTAAAAGGTTACTACAAAGCCATACTGTTTCAGCAAGTAGAAACCTTACACCCTAAATGTAAATTTATTCAGTCATTTTATATCCTTTTGTTCTTCTGTCAGTACTGGCATCTAATCCAAACAGGTAATTTGTGTCCCTTTGTCTTTCTCTTACTATATAGACACAAATATATATGCACACACAATAGCACAGATACACACCCCAATCAATCAAGTTTTGTGCCTCTCAGCCATTGCTCTGATCCTCTAAAGCCACCTAGCTCTTTTCCTCTTCCTTTGCAAGCTGATCTCACATTTCTTCCTGGCACCCAGGCTGCCCTGCTCTGCAACCAGTAAATGTCTCTCTCTCTCTCTCTCTCTCTCTCAAGGGCAGCAGAACCGTAAAGGTTTTCAATTAAGATCTCAACCACTCTCTAGTACAAACGTACTTAATACCCTTCTGGTTTTACTGATAATTTCTCTTCAAAATAGCCACTTGTCCTTTACATATGTGTAACACAATAATGACTAAGAGACAACTGGCAGTCAACTGGTAACACCTGAAAATCACTAAAGGAGAGACACAAACTTGTAGCTTACACAGTCAGTCAGTTTGTTTGTTTAATTACACCTGAAGTACCTGAAGCTGCCCTATACAATACTGATTTCATCTCATTTCTAGGAGTCTCAAGTCTTTCAAGCATTCCTGCGTAGAACTCGGATCTGCCTTACGACTTTGCTTCGTTAAAACTTCATTATACCCATTGCTTAGCAGGGGAAACAGACATTACTTGTGGCTCAAGACATCCCAAGTTGCAAATTACTGAAGGTTAGAAAAACATTTGGAGAAGTAGCATAATATGGACACTACTCATAGCTTCCTCAACCACCTTACCTCCTCTTTCTGCTCATCTCCATTCTTCAATATTCAGTAAACCAATGGATCTTGTTTCACTACAGAACTGCAGTTTACTGGCTCTAACAGGGCCGTGAATGGGTAAACCTGTCCCTCTCTCAGTGCTAAAATGTCCTAGTCCCATGAAAACCGTGTTTTTGTGGACAAATAGGATGTCTAGAGCAAAAGCAATTATGTAATACAATTTTTGGAAGGTCTTGTCTTCAAATTTGCTGGCAGACTTTAAACCGTCTAAGATGTTCTCAGAGAATGGATTTGCTGAACAGTAGTCTAAAAATACAAAGGAGAATACTGTGACTAAGAATACCCAAACGGAGGGAACTATCCTGGAAAAAAAATTCATTGAAAATTCTGTCATTTAGCTGAGAAGCAACAATGGCCTTTGAGGGATTCAAGCTAACAAATACAACTATGATTCACTTCAGATATAATGGATAACAGTACAAAAAAAAAAAAAAAGCATATGCTTCCAAGTTCTTCAAGTTGCCAATTTAGGCAAAAATACCATGAGCTGAGTCTGGAGAGTTTTCTGGCATGCCTTTCTGGGAAAGAACAATTCCAACAATAATAATTAATTTCTGTGGTCCTTGCTACTAACTTAACAAAGAAAAGCAGATTGAGGTACCTTACTTTTATTGGTAAGATCATATGGTAGAGAGACTGAGGGTCTCATGCAGGTTTGTCCACCATAATGACCTTGTCAGGAACAAAACAAACTTCTTCCAAACCTCACTGCAGTGCTTTATGCTTCAAGTCACTCTTGCCTCCTCTAATAACTTGCACACAGAAGCTGGGCAGAACCTGCAAAACACTGTCACGCTGAAGGGTCAAATGGCCAATCCATGTTGTTATGTAATACTACCTCTTTCTTTTTAGACTAACCCAGTTCCTTAAAATCAAATAGAGGCTTTATCTCTGGAACCATCTGAAGATTCCTGATCTCTCTGCAACGGCTTCTTCCAAGAAAATTTAGGCATCTCCAAAGACCTAAACTTCAGCGCCAAGATTTCAGAGACCACTATGGACTGCTCTGGTTCTCTCCTCCAGAGCAATTTCCATTAAACGTTCCACATAAAGGACAACTAAGGAAGTACATGATGTTTATGTTGCCTAAACTTTGGATTTCTGTAATCATTACATTTAGATGACTGCCACTCTGAGGATGAGCAAATTTCAGGCATCTCCACTTTTAGTGTATGGACTTCTAAATGGATGATAAACATTTAAGAATATAATAAAACCTTGGCTATGCATTTTTGAATGGCTTAGCAACTTTCCTTGGGGGGAAAAAAACAAAAACACCACCACTTTTTCTTCTTCCCAACTGAGACAAAAATTCACGAAGTTTCAATGAAAGCTTCAGAAATAACCAAGTCTATAGCCTCCATAATTTAAGTTCTGCGTTACAGCAGTCTCAGGCTACAAAATTTAAAGAAATCATACTAAGGAAGCATTTTGGAATAGCCCGTTTATTCAGCAGGGACAAATTTCTAATTTCCAACCATAAAACACGTAGCAGCAGACTGTTCACCACTTTATATGTTCATCAATTCTGTCTAGTGTAACTACACTACTACTTTCAGCTTATGACAAATAGGAGTCAGCTGCTGCTGAGCATCTCTGACACATTCAAAAAAGAAAACCCACTTAAATTAGCAGAATGGTATATGGTAGTAGGCAGTCTTCAAGTAGGTTATTCCAAGCTATTTATATTACGTATGTGAAAAACTTAACGCCTTGAAATCGTCCAAAATGAAAAAAAAAAAAAGCCACTGGCAGCAGATAACAGATTTCATATTCTCCCCAAAAGAAGCACTACTGGGAACAACTTTTTGTATGGGCTCTGATTTCTATATTAAAATATAGTCCAAACATGGCAAGCTGCAATAATTTATCCCTAAGGTTAAAAAGAACCACAATGGTAAGCATGCATGGGAATATTTGTCTCACTTGAATCTTTTTTCTGTGAAATAAGAGAAAGGTAATTTACATTCTGTTTCTTCTTCACAACCCTTTATTTTTAATACTTGTTTTTATTCAAGGTTTCTTCCAAATGAACAGCGCTAATCCTTACTTTCTTTCAATTTCTCTCCCAATACTTTACAAGAACTCAGACATTATGGTGGTGAACATCCCAAATGAAATTTTTGCCACCTGTCTTTTCTGGGTCTGCTTACTTTTCAGTTCCAGTTGAACTGAACCAGAGCCAGAATCAGACTCCTACTTCTTAACGAAGAGGAGAGCTAATCGCTACAACTCCACATTTGCTCAGCATTTAATAGTGATTAGTTTTAATACTACATTTCCATTTTGTTCTCCAGAGTTTGGATAATTGCTTGCACAACGCTGTACTGAAAAAATTTCCCTTTATCGCTCAGCTTCCAGTTTTTCATCTGAGCCAGTGGCTGCCCATGCCTAGGGGATGCATCATGTACAACTACACACCTTCTTCTGGCACCACAGCTGCCTATGGAGAGGGCTTCTTCCCTCACTACAACCACACCCTTCCTATGTTTTTTTCAACCACCTCCCCAGCCTGCAACGTTCTCACCGCAGAAAGTCTGCTTGCAGGCAGCTGGTGCAAGGTTTTGCTGACTGGCATTCATTGGCTGCTTAATGCTGCAGTCAAATTTAAGTTCTGAGGACTAGAAAACATTTTTTTCCCTTCTAAAGCTTACAAGGAACTTCTGCCTAACGTAATCTTCCCCAAAAGTCAGTGTTTTAACACCTTTATCTATACAGAAGAGCTGCCTTGCAACTTGTCACTTACTGGCAGCTGAACAACTTCTGCTCACGAACTGGGTACGGGAACGGTGGGGCACCCGATCCTTCCATTCTTGTAGCCACCTGGCAAAGGGGCTGGAAGCAGCCAGATTTACTTTGCTGGCCTGAAGAGCTGCCCAGCAGTGGAGCAACAAATGCTTTTCTCACCTTTCCTAACACACCTAAAGCTCACAAACTCTAGAGCTTCATCCGCACAACTCTTATCTCGGTGCAGAATGCCAAGCGGGAAGCAAGGCAAGTGATGCAATTCTACGGCAAGGTTGAAGCAGAAGTAATTCTGATGCTGATTAGAAGGGGGTTATGACAATGATCCTCTTTCCTCTTCTGTTTCAAACATGCTCACCAAGTACTATCAAGCAAAGCAGGTGGCGTTTCAGATCTAGAACCCATCATGTGCCAGAGAAGCCTGCAGAGGAGATATCTTTGCTGGCAGAGAGGCAAGGGATAAACAGCAGGAGTATGGTTATGACTCCTATGACTACAAACACCATGGCCCTAAGCAGGACCTTGCTAACAATGCCCCAGAATTCAAGCTAACAGGAAGAAAGGCATACAGCGATTTTTTTTAAAAGCACCAAGAAACGTGAGAACTAGCTCCCTACAGCACAGAAAGGTACAAGTGTCTTGGGAAGACATACACCCTTCTACACTGCTGCTGCCCTGGCGGCCTCGCCACGAGTCAGCAGAGCTGTCCCACATTCTGTGAGATGCCATTCTCAAGAAATCAGCACTTTAATTACTTTGGCTGCAAGTACTCAGCATGGCAATATGAGCATCCACATCCCGCAAGCCATGTCTTCCAGGAAGTTACCGAAGGCCAGTCAGATCACAAGAACGAAGCCAAATCCCGTAAGGCAGAGAAGTGTACATGCAGCCTGGAATACAAGAAGGGGGAGAGCAGGCACAAAGACATGACAACTGCAGCAAACACCCTACAGGATAAACGCCTACAGCCAAAGGAGGAGGAGGGTGTCCTACTGAACAAGCGAAGCTCTTCACACTAATCCCATTTGCCAAGGTCCCAGTTATGAAAATGAATGGCTTTTTAGAAGGTCACACAAGTAGCTCTGCAAAGATACCTACTTTTGCCCACAGAGCTGGGCTGAACGACACCATAGCTTTTGGGCAGTCACTCTAAAGCACAGCACTAGCAGGAAGGATATCTGCATCGTTTATCGATCCAAGTTCAAATGATTAGCTATATGCTCTCTGAAGACAGCACTACGGCTAACTTCAACAGCTGCACTCCATTTTATGGATACTGCACTCCCCAACACACTTTGTTTTTAAGGACTTGCTTGTGAGAACTCATGAATTGACTGCAGCAGAGCTGCCCCAGCTCGTTATTTAGATGCAAACTTTGCAATGCTAAACCGAGTACTAATATAATACCCTGCTCCCTAGGAGCACAATCATAAAAAAAGGTCAAGCATTCTCATAATGCTTTGCTAATGAGGGTCAGGGCCTGACTGGACTTGTTTTGGCCTCCAGCCTAGCAACAGTTTCTGTGTTGGCCAAACTCTGGGAAGTCTACTATTAGTTCTAAATAATTTGCACCTTTCCTGCCTTCCAAAGAAGCTCTTACCACAGCAACCACCAGTATACGGCTCGAACAACTTCTGTGTTAGCATACAAGCACTTTACTTCTGAAGACAATAATTTGATGCTACAGAAAACCAGCAGTTACCTGTAAACAAGTGCTTAATGTAAAATAGCTATTGAGCTTGCTCCTTTAATCGTGGCATGAGTTTCAAGAGATCCAAGAACTACGGGCTAGGTAAAGCAAACATACTTCATTCATTGCCTGGTCACAGCCTAGGTCTGTACCCTAAGTGAACTGACAAAGGCAAAGCTCTACGGTCTTTCAGTAACTCAAAAATAATTATTTTCATTCTTAAGTTATTAAATACTCAGTAATTTATCGCAAAGGATGCTAGAGATGTACACGTGAAGTCAGTCAAATTGGAACCCAATGCATTTCTCACAGGCAGACAGGTTAAATAGCAATATACATGTAGAACGTCAAAAATAATGTCAAGAACTGGATTTGCAAAATGCCCAGAAATCTTTATATCTTCAATAGAAGGTAGAGTAAAAGGAAAGGTGACTAAAGATTTGATTGCAACTAAAACAAAAGAGGCAATAAAAATGAACGACCAGATTGATGGCACAGGGAGAAGTGGCTGCTGACTTCTCACCCTACAAGGTGTAGGGATCAAACAATTTCTACCAAACTAGCATTGCAGTGTATCGGAGCCTTTATGGTAACTCTGTGGTGGTTGTGTGTATCTGAAGAAGGAAAACCAGGGCCCTTTCTTCAGGCCATCTGTGAAGTGATCTCTTGTACTAATAGAAACGTACGAACAGTTCACTAAAATGAGTTTATGAAGCAAAAGGCCCTCAAAGTCCATTTAACTTCATTTGGAGTTTATCAGAACAGTATTTGCTCTGTTCACCAATCAGACCAGAAGAGGAGCTTACTGGTTAAGGCAAGTTTTCTGAAGCTGTACAGCTCTGTTTTCCTCCTCTGCTGTACCAAACTGCGGTCACCAGTCCTGCTTTAAAATACGCTGGGAATTCCCTGCTGAGCACTGCTCATGCCAGCCAAAATACATTTTCTGCTGCACAGTACTTAAAAAACTTCCACCACAGGATGCCACTTTGAATGAACCACTCAATCCTTCATACTCCAGCGTTTAACACTCAACAGCAAAGACAGTGTTAAGTCAGAAGATGCTGAAGCTTGTACGAAACCGTGACACATACATAAAAACAGAATGAAGTCAGACAGACACACAGACACCAAACAGCACTTCCCTGTCCGCGTTCCTCAACGCTATGGGTTTTGTTTTATGTCTGGTGTTGATCTTTAGCTGTGACCAAGCAATCATTATAGCTGTTGTGTAATGTTACCGAGTGTGACAACAAATACAAATTACCGCACTGAGACTGCCACACAAGTAAGTTTCCACTGCCACTCAAGTACTGTAGAGTAACAACAAAATTTCCGACTTCGGACATCAACAATACTAATGTCAGGAGGTACAGCTGAACTCCGAGTAGGGACTGCAGAGGAAGGTTTTATTTATTTATTTATTTAAAGACCATACTCTGAAACCTGTAACTGAAATTTGCTAAGTTTCCAGGGAGTTTTACAAAAACGGTTGTAAAGAAACATACTGACACCAGCAAGGAGTCCAGCACATTGTTAAATTTAAAGTTGGAGCCTGAAGTTGTAAAGACTAAAACTCACTAAAAGTGAGACTCCATTGAAGAAACCAGAAATCAAGAAAAGCCGGTAATCCTATGAACTTTCAAGACATTTTTATTTACACATGTAAGCATATGCACACATCTGCAGAGAAGCCTTGTGTTTCCTCAGCACCTTAGCAGAAAGCATCAGACAGTAGTTTAGCATTTCAGAAAATTCAGCTTTGGAACTGCACAGGAAGATTTTAAACTATTCCAATGTAAATTGCTAACAAATCACCAACACTGGTGTTAACACAATATTGAGACACCCACAAAGGCAAAACATCGGATAGCCGGTAACAAACCCTGGAACCATTTCTTTCTTACAGGGTCAATTTACACTTACTCTGAGCAGAATCACAACTTTCTTGGGAAGCGTGAAAACTGGTGGGCACGAGACAAGCTAGCTCCACGTCTTTAAACTGCATTGAATTTAACCATCTCCACACTTCACTAACACAGAATCAAGGTGACGTAGTAGCACTACCCCATACCCTTCTAGAAGATGTAAACTGACAGATCCTAGACCTGAAAACACAGAAATAAGAAGGCCAAGCACACTGACACCATGGTGTATCTGTACCCCAGCCCTGCAGCCAAGGTTGCTGCAGAGTACTGCACGGCACCAAGGAAGAAAAGAACTGGTCCGTTTCCCAGCCATCTCTTTGGACCAAGACTGGATATTGCCCAAGATTTGTTTTAAAGCAGAGGCCTTTGGTCCCAGATGAAGCCAGGCAGATTACTCAGGTGGCAAAGAACGTGGTTGCCAGCAATGCTTCTGCTGGCGGCTGGAGCCTTGGCACGTGCACGGGGCTGGCAGCCTCACACCGTTCACTGCCTGTGTCACAGTCCCCCCTGCAAGATGAAGAGGATGTGAGCAAGCCATCACCAAGGCACGTGTGGTAAACATCCTTCTCAAGAGCTCCTCAGCAGCATAGGAAGGCAGGGCACGGGCAGCACCGGCCATTCTGGGTGCAAAACCTTGCTTTTGGTTATCATGTACCAGCCAACACGGGCAGAACAAATTGTGCCAAGTAAGGGTGCTCAGCACCAAAATAATCCCATTAACTAGCAGGCTGTTCCCAGGAGACTTTCGGGAAGGGACTGCAAGACACAAACATCTGGCACTACAGTTAACCTGGTGGACTGACACACATTTTCCCTAGAAAGAAGCTGGCATTAACGGGAAATAGGCAAGCTGAAGAGCTGCGAAGATGAGGCAAACAGTGTGCTGAACCAGGAACTCAGCAGGGTGATTTCTGTGCGTTAAAGGAAATCTATGCAGCAAGCAGAGATTTCAGAATCTTTAAGGGAAAAAAGAACCTCATGCCCCACCGCACAGCTTCAGCTAAACTCCTCTTTGTGCACCTACCCTTCCCACCCTGTCACACCAACCTGGCACACACTTCGGTTTAGGTTTCCACTCGAGCACCTTCCTACTAGAAGAACTGTAGCGAGCAGCACAAATCCTGAGTCCTTCCCCACTGGTGTGCTGCCCTTTTCCACAAGGGAAGGCAGGACGTGGTACTGTTTGCACTGATCACGGAGGAATAGGGTGCGTTGCACAAAACCAAACCAGAAAGGAAATGAAGACACGAGAGTTATTTGTTAGAAAGATATGAAACATGGAAAAAAAAGGACTATTCAGTTTTCCTTCTCCCTAAATGCACAGGGTAAAGTGTTTTGACAGTTTCTGCATCCCCTCACAATGTATTTTGATTGACACTTCTAAACCCCTATAGCGAAAAACCACCTTTAAATAATTGCAGTGTTCCATAACTCTACACATCAAGCTGAGTTTCAAGAACAAACAATGGCTGATTGACATTTTGTATAAGTGAAAAGTTTTGTCTGGGGCAACGGTTTTCAAACTCTGTATCATCTTCCATACCTCCAGGACCATTTTTACCTGCCGTCCACTCCTGTAGGCTGAGAGCCGCTGCACTGCAAGAGGAAAGGACATGCCTTGCAGAGCATGTCCTGAGAAGGAGGGAGGGACTGTTTTAGAGGGCAACTCAATGTGAGGTGACATTATAGGTCAAAGAAAGCTGTTCAATTATGACAGAGATAGAGGAAAATGGTGAAAGATCAGTGGAAGACTGCAAGAGAAGAAGGAAGATTTGCCAAGTCTGTTTTCACCAAGGCACCACTGGACAGATTCAGCGTCTTCCCACTCTCTTCTTTTGACCCCATGACTTACTGCCTCCAGCCCAACAGCTCCCTAGCAATACCTTCCACCAGCACCCCATATCCTGTGCTTTAGGAATTACACTCAGAGATAGGAAAATGACAGTTATTTAATCCGTGTCTGGGCTGTGCTGAAGTCCAAAATCTGTGCCCTTTCAAAAACTGGCATTTTGTCTCATTCCTACTAACTGCTCCAAAATCCCTGCCTTTCAGGCTGTGCTGTGGTCCTCAGCTCAGCAGCCAAAAGTTACAAAAATCCAGAGGCACCGCACACAGTTTTTGTTCAGAAGACAATACATCAGAACCCCCAGCCCAAGTGATTCAGTCACCTGCTTTTCTTTGATCTTGCCCAGTTTCATTGTTCAAAGACCTGCAAGAAATGAGTCACACTTGTGTGAGGATACCTGCTCACACGTCGTTCATCCTCCCTGTAATTAACAGAGCTCAAAACAGCATTTCTGTTCAATTGCTGACTTTTATTGTAGGCTACTACTCTTAGACCAGTTATTGTGGTCTACAGACAAAACTTCCAGAAGGATTCCTGACAGAAAGCTGTGACATACATTCACTGAGAAATGCCGGTTCCCATTCAGCTTTTTTGCCATGTGGGAAGAAGCTCAGCTTCAAAGACAACATCACACCTTTGTGAGCTACCTGGCTATTGATAAGACCGCGCGCAAATCTTTTGACTGCTACAAGTCACGCTGCCTCTGAACATTTGGCAGGAGCAAATTATTCACTGACCTAGAATTTTACATGTAATACTGAGCAACTTTTTCAAAGTTGCTTCCCCAACTGCACAAACATAATCAGCTCACAAGGCTGCTGAAAGCAGCAGTTCTGCCATCTGTCTGCTTATTCCCACCTCACACTTGTGCGGGCACAAGTGTTTGTGAAGCCACACAACGATCCAGAGGGAACCAATCTCTGAAAACCAACCGGGGAAAAAAATAAAATGATAATTAGATCATTCTTCCAGTCTGATACACAGTACAACTGTGCATGCTGGCGTGAGCATGGGAACATGCACAAACGGTATCAGTGATGCTAACGGCAGTGCCATTTTTGTAAGTCCATTGACACAGCAACTTTTTAAACCAGGTCAGCAAACGAAATCTCAAGAATGCATATGCACACACATGAATTTCAGAAAAATACAAATTTTACTTAATTTGTTATTATGTCCTTTTTAAAGTAAGAAGTGGGAGAAGAAAGGTGAAGTGATCTGTTAGCTACCAAGAGGAATCCAAGTGCTTGCAGGAAAACATTTCTGTGGTTAACTCTTCACCTCTGCCTCAGTTTCCTCCATTAATAAAACAGGGACAGTAACAGGAGAATCTTCAGCAAAACACCATGGTTAAAAAAAAAACAAAAAAACACACCACAGCAGCAAGGTAACGTCACAGAGAAACATGGGCAGAATTCAACTCACTCTCTTGCACTAGCAAGGAGTGAACTGGCACAAAGGTGATGCGGTAACCAACAGTGGTCTGGGGTGGAGAACAGATACAGGACAGCGCAGAGCAAAACGGCTACTTAGCGCAGCAGTACCTAAAAAATTGGTTTCTTCAAGACGGACATGGATTTACAAAAGACCTGGGTAAAGAAACTCACGGTGGAGTCTCTCTGCCCTCCTCTCATTACTGGTGCTCTGGTGTAATCGCATGGGAGGTACGAAGAGAATATGGGGAGGACTTGCTGGGGTGGCAGGTTAAGTAGGAATCCTCTGAGCCGGGTTGTCATGACAGCAGCTGACAGTATGCAAGAGACGTATAGATCCTGGATGGTAGAACAGCAAGGACTCCAAACAAGATCATTAACACATGACAGAATTTTAACACCGGGAAGTATGCGCTACATCTCATTAATGAAACATGGACCACACGATAACCCTTTGCACCAGCGAGGGTGTGTGTGGGCAGAGGACACACAGAAAACGTTTCCACTAAGTACCCACAAAGAACGGGTGCTACTGAGACCCCGAGAGCCACACCGTACCGCAGACGAAGCAGTGGCATGCACTGGTGTGGATCAACCCTGCCGAGCCTCAGCTGGAGCTCGCCCCACGAGCCCCGTCCCGTGTTAAAGCACAGCGAAGGGGTGGAAGCGGTTTCAAAGCACCCCTAAGGCTGGCTTTGCGCTCACACAGCCTCGGAGCGGGGTAACTCATCCCAGCCGCGAGGAAGCAACTTCCTGCCGGGCAGAAGTTTCTCCCTGAAGTGTCTGAGCTGCACCTGCGGCAGCACGTTTGTCTGTCTGTCTGTCTGTCCGTCCGTCCGTCTGTCTGTCTGTCCGTCTGTCCCCCGGCACCGGCAGGTAGCTCCTGGGGGCCCTACAGAGGCAGGAGGCTGTGAGGCTCTGCACCAACCCCAAACGGGAGCAGCCGGGGACGGGCACACAGCAGGCCCTCGGCGGCAGCTCGCACACGCTCGGGAGGCAAAGGAGGGCGGCAGTAACAGGTGCTCGGCGCGATCGCTGCAAAACTTCGGAGCTTCGGTGCGGGAGACGGCCCCGGGGCTTCAGCGCATCGCCCACGGGCCCCTCCGCAGGGCACAGCGCAAGGCAGGGGCTCGGCGCGGGCTGACCCCGAGCAGCCCCACAGCCGCCGGCGGACCCCGCGCGGAGCCGGGAGCCTCCCCGTGAAGCGGAGCCCGGCGGGGAGCCGGGCAGGGCACGGAGCCGGAGCCCGGAGCCGGGCATCTGGGGCCGGGGCAGCCCTCGGGGCAGCGGCGGGGGCAAGGACGGAGCCCGGCGGGGGCGCCCGCGGGCCGAGCGGGGCCAGGCGAGGCCAGGCGGGGGCCGGGAGCGGCGCGGGGCCGGGCGATACTCACTAGGGGTCGTTGGTGAAGCGGGGGCTCCGCGGGGGCTGGTAGCCGTAGAGGTGACAGTAGAGCACGTCGAAGCAGAAGCAGCACATCTCGGCCGACACCACCATCTTCCTGCAGCCGGGCCCGCCGGAGCCGGCGCCGGGGGAGGAGGAGAGCAGCGAGGCGGCGGCGGCCGGCGGGGAGAGGCCGGCGGCGCCCCCGCCGCAGCTGGGCGGCAGCGGCGGGGCCAGGGCGCAGCCGGCGGCGCCCCCCGCCAGCCCCCCGAGGCCGTTGAGGCGGGGACCCCCCGGCGGGGGCAGCGCCCCCGGCTCGCCGCCCGCCGCCGCCGCCGCCCCGCCGCAGTGGGAGCCGCCGCCGCCGCTCCCCGGGCCGGCGGCGCCCGACGGAGGGGAGCTGGAGAGTTTCTGCTTCTTCACCCCGCAGCAGCCCGCCGCCATCTTGGAGCCGTCTCCCCCCACGCAGCGCTTCCGACCCATGGCGGGGGGGCCGGCCGAGCGGCCGGGGGACGTGCGGCGGCCCGCTCCGCCTCCTGCCGGGCCCGCTCCGCCTGCAGCGGGGAGGAGGAGGAGGAGGAGGAGGAGGAGGGAGAGACAGAGAGACAGAGAGAGCGGCGTTAGAGCGAGCCAGCCGGCCGGCCGCCTTCCCCCCTCCCCTCCTCGGGCCGAGCCGCCTTCCCCCCCCCCTCCTTCTGTCAGGGCAGCGGAGCGGCTCCGCCCCGGTGCTGGCAGAATGAGGTGGAAATGCCCCCGCACAGCCCCCGAGCCGGCTCCGAGCCCTGCTCGATAATTGAAGTGACCTGAGCTGCCTTCGGCTGGGGAGCAGAAGGGAGGGGGCGGGCAGGCGGGGAGCCCTGCGGAGAGTGCCGGGATGCACCTATCGGATGCACAGCCCTCTGAGGGCTGAAATGTTAGATTTTATATAGACACACAGCGTGTTTTTGCATCGCAGCCTGGGCGATTGCTTCGCACCCCCCTAAGCGGCGGCTCCACGGCCCCGGAGCCTGCAGCTCGGGCTGCCTCGTGGCGAGCCTCGAGGGAGGGGAAGGCCCGAGGGAAAGGCCGGAGCTCCGCAGGGCTCGAGGCTTCCCCAGTTAAGCTGGGCAGGCTGCTGGGGGGGATTTTATATTAGCCTCACATGTCTGAATTTATTGAGAGACTTCACGGTGGCCATAACGTACTTAACAACCTATATATACGTTTTTGAAAAGAACACCACTGGTGTCATGGGGCTAGCTCTGGCATGGGATATAGCAGCTGGTACCACAGAACAGCAGCACAGCCATATCAAGGTAGGCAAGGGAGCGAGGGCTGCCTCGTACAGCTAAAACTCTCTGAATATTGCAAGTTTAGAGAGACACAAAGTCATTATCTAGTTGCAAACGCGGTCTACAGAAAGGTTTTGCAAGCGCAAACTACAGAGATTCGGGTCGGAAAGGGTTTCTTCAGCATCCTCATGGTCTTAATACTGTCTGGATATTTAGTTATTATGGATTTGAGGAGGAAATCAATGGTTACTGGAGCTCTAATACTACTTGGTTAAAAAGCCCTTCAAGGGCTTCTGTCCAAATACTGGCCGAAACTTCTCTGTTTGAATCATAGCCTGAGGTGAAACAGCTGCAGGGAATAATAGCAAACAGAAAAGAGAAGAATTCGATGGTGTAAGGCAGTCTTTCGTATTTTAAATTTTAATGTTTGTGTTTGGAGCAGGTAAATACTTGAGAGTGGAACCCAGTTTCCCTCTCTGAAACAACTTTCACTAAAAACAAAGGCAGCGTCTTCCACTTGAGGGATTCATTTGTTTAAAATCAGTTAGCAGTGACACCTTCTGTTGCTTTTGAGAAAAGAGTTTCTTCAGGTATTGAATTCCGGCTTTTTCTAAGTTTTTCACTGCTCTGTGGTCTTTAGCACTAACATGCACAAAAAAAAAAATATAAGAAAAATTAAAAGCTGATGATATGGATAGAAATACAAATCAGTCACTCCACTGGGACAGGCAATTGTGAGGTTCCGGGTAAGTCTCAGAGCTAGGACTGATATCCTCATGCAGTATCAGCAGTACCAATAGTGCACAGTGATCTTGATTAAATATCGTATTGCAGTGCTCCCTGAATGAAGGGCTAAATTAAATACGGTACTCGTTCATTAAGAACACCTTCCTTCCTCCACTTCTGCAGATGCTCTTCTCTGTATTTGCCTGCAAACTTACCAGCAGTTGTGCTATTTTTTCCTCAGCATAGTGTAATACGTACTAAATTTCTCTTTTGTTGAGACAATAGCAAATATATGAACACAACTGCGGTAACTACTGCTTAGTGGAATCAGGAAGACACAACTGTATCATCTGATATTTTGGTCATTATCTTGAAGTGGAAAGAACTGTAGATTAACAAAACAATTTTTGTAACTCAGTGGAAAATTTCCATTTATATTTGAATAAGAGTTTATTCTTTGAATGAGATGGCTTTGGTTAACTGCAACATCTGTTTCATTGGCCCCTTGGCTTCAGGTAAAGCTTGAGTTCCTTTACATTTCCTATTATAAGGAACCCTAAATGTGTTCAGTTTCTTCATTTATAGAGCGTTTCTATATTTTGCCAACTTTAGCAGATTTTCTCCTGTTGGTTGATGACTGTGCTGTGCCTCGTATGCAGTCAAATTCACTAAGTGAATTCAGCATAAAAAAATCCTAACAGTCGGAGTGGAGTCTAGGATGGTAGTGCAATTAAATCAGTTTAATTTCTGTGTGATGTAGCTCTTCTTTCAGACTCCAGCTGTGTAGCACTCTTGCTCACTTTATGTTCTAAAGTCCCAGTGATTTTAAAATTGTCTCTTGTTACAAGTGAGAGATTTAAATTAGTTTTCAATTAAAATTCTTGTCAAGTGCTGTTATGGACACGGTGATAAGAAATATAATACTACTTGTAGAAAGGTATTTCACAGTGATCCAAACCTGCTCTGAAGGATTGCCCTTCTTAAACAAACAAACAAAAATCCAAACAGATTGGCTGGTATCTGGGGGAAACGGTGTCTTACTGGGTGTGATCCTTCTGAATCCAAGGTAAAATTTGCACTGACTGTAGTGGGAGTCAGGTAGCTCTCAAGCAGGCCAAAAGAGTATCTTTTGATACTCTTTTGATACAAAAGAGTATCTGTGTTGTGAGTATCTTACAACCTAACTACTAGTCAAGAACAACGAGAACAAGGAAACAATGAGCCAAAACTGGGCTGCACTGTAAGCAGGACTGATATAATCCTTGCCTTATTAGTATCCATTCTTTTAATAGGCACTGTGACAGGTGAGAGATTTAAAAGGGTACTTAAAATAGCACGTTTAGGCTGTGGTTCTTTGTGCATTTCTGCAGTAGTAGTAATGTTGGTTTAAGCAGCTCTACCTCAGCTGATTGTTCTTTTTCCTGTCCCACCCATTCTGCTGTGTCCGTGCAGCTGTTTGGGCAGATGTGAGGCAGAAGATGAAACTGAAAAACAATTATTCTTTTCCCTTGATTATTTTTCAGCCAAATCAGTTCTCCAGTCCGCTATATCAGAGGGCTGCCCGAAAATCTGTGTGGGTCTATTCTGGGGGGGGGGACTGTACAAAACTGAGAATTAATAGCCTTGAGCAGCTTAAACAGTGCTGTGGAAAAATGAGAAAATGCAGCCCAATGTGACATTGCACATATTTATGGGGAAACTGTCGGAAATTAGAGGCTTTTCAGTTTTAAATAATAGGTGATGAAGGCCAGTGGAGGAAAGATATGAATGAGAGAAGGTAGATGAACAGCCTTGAAAGTGAAGAAAAGTAGTTTATACTTAAGATTGTAGAAAAGTCAGAGCTAGGGAATGAAAGAAAGGGAAATGGAAAGAAAGTCCTCTTTTCCAAATATATCATTTTCCACTTTCTTAGAACTAAGGGAAACATTATACCACAGTTTATTCTGTAAAAATGAACTCCCAAAAAGTGCGCGACGTACATGGTCAGAATCTCTGTGAAGTTGTTAGTTTTATTGTGGAGGATATTATTCTAGAGAAGAGTCTGTACTTACATTCCCCAAAATTCAGAGGTTAAATTCTATCTTTGTAGCTTCCCATCATAATGATCTTTTTTTGGATGGGTCTGCCATAAAACTGGAAGATTTACATTCTGAGAATTCCTTTGGTCTGGGGAGTTCCCACCCATTGTGGAGACAGTCTAGACAACTCTCCCCTTGCACTGCAGCCTCCGAGGCATTATGAGTGTAGCTAGGAAGAAAGTGGTTTTGCCTGGTTGGCTTTCTTACATTATTCCCAAACTGGTCTATCACACTCTGGAGGCTCGTATGAGTTTTCCTTGGTATATTCTGCGCAGACAGAATAGTCACTGCTCTTCAGTAGGCTCACTGCCTCAGCTGTGCCCATGAGAAATCAGACGCAGCTCTGAATCTAGGCCAGAAAGTGTGCACAAAATCCAATAAAGTTAGCTTGCACATGCCTGAGAACAGTAATTGTTCTTACCAGTTAGAGGCCATATCCTGCTATTGTTCCATATATTAAGCCCCTATTGAAGTCTCTCCTAAAAAATCTTGTACAAAAATTCATTTCAGGATGTGATACCAGCCAGCAGACAAAAGGTCCTCTCATGTTGTGTTACTGGAATCCTGGCCCTGTTTCATATTTTGAGCTATGTTACAATATCACCACCCTGTGAATCTAGTCTGTGTTATTTTAAATTTAACATTGTTTTACAGGCATTTTGCACTCTTACGCAAATTTAGGGTTTGGTCCCGTTAAACCATCTGTGCATGGAGCTTGCACTACAAAACTGGGCATAGACTTGCAAAAAAAAGATTTCCAAGTGTAATTTCTCTATATATCTAGGATTGGGCAGTCCTCTAACTAGAGACAGAAATGTTAAATGTTAAAAGTGTCAAGGGAGTCAAGAAAGTTATTTGATTAAAAACCTAAATATCAAAGCACTTGCAATAAGGTGAGACTAGGAGCAGCTTTTCCATGGAATTCGTTTCACTTAATTTTGTGAAGCTGCGTTCTTCCTCCAATACTACGTCAATGCAATGTCCTATCCTCTTCGAATGTATTTTTCCATTGTACAGTGATAAAAGACTATGTAGCTTACATAGCAGTATTCTCACTGGAAATTCACCATGGTTCCGTTGAGGTCAGTGGAGCTTCAGTGATTTATGCTAGCTGATACATTAATAATAAGCCTTAGGACATATTTTTTGACATGGCTGTTTGTAGTTAGTCTCCTTCACAAAATGTTTTCCACTGCTGTAGAGCAAGCATATGGATTAACAGCATTTCTCTTTTATGAAGAGTGCAAAGTGCTTGTTGTAAAAGTTTAAAATCAGTAAATTTAGAACAATCCGTGGGTATCTGTTTACCCAATGCAGTCATACAGCCACCGCTATTGAAACCTCACCACAGTCGAATCAGACACGGCAGCTGAGGTGTATAAGGATAGAAAGTTATCATTCATTTCTAATTGAATAATTTAGGAGGATAGAATGTAATTGCTGAGAATTATATCTGATCAGAACATCACAGTTACATTTCTGTTCATTTCTAGGAGTTGTACTAGACCTCTAACCGGGTGGTCAGTAGTTGATTTTGCATCTCATCTAAAAACACTGAAATGAAACGTACATAAAAGCTCAGTTAATGCAAGGAGCAGAAATTTCAGAAAAGAGGGGAATGTTAGCAACATTAATTATTTGTTAACAGTGTCAGTTGATTCGGATGACAGAAAATGCTCCTGTGTAAGGAAGCTAACAAGCATTAATTTTGGTCTCCCTTTTGATTTAAGACTACTTGAGCTTCCTTTTCAGATGTTATTTAATTTTCTTGTGAAGTGTTTTAATTTACTCTGACAGCTGCTTTTGCTATCTTTTTGCATGTATTATCTAGCTTTTGGTGTGAAGGAATTTCACCTACATTCCTCTAATGGCAAGTTCTTTGCTTAGGTTCATGCTCCCTTGCTCTGGTATTCTACACTGCTGAGATAGCATTGAAGCTGCCAGCTCTCTGTGCCTTTCGGAGAAGTGAGATATGCTGTTCTCCAAAGACTAAAGAACTTTTTTCTTTAATCTTTGTGAATACCAAAAATCAGTGAATCTTTCTGCTTGCCCTTTACTATTCTCACTTCTATAAAGGAACTCGTTGATCTTAAGATGATCAAGAGCTGCTTCCACTGTTCCAGATGGGGCTTCACTAGTCACTTTATATCAGACAATTCTAGTCATGCCTCACAAAATATTTTAGCTATTGTTTTAAGAGAATGTTCATTAGCTGCACTAGACTACTGCATTTAAAAAAAATATGCATGTCAGTCATAAGTGTTTCCTTCTACAGTATTATTGTAACATACTGATTATTGAATGTCATTTTTTCCTGTTTCTCTAGATGTATTACCAGCCTTTATATTCAATGCCTAAATTTCTTAACCTCCTGTCTTCCAGTGCTTCTGATCTGTACATGTCAACCTGAATGTCATGTCAATCCTCCTTTCTGTGACTGGTTTTATAAAATCACCATTTTTGTCATGCTGGTGCATTTATTTTTTTCTGTGCAAAGAAAAAAACGTTCCCAGTATGCTGGGTTCAAACTGACAAATGCCAGTGTTTGTCATAAAGGCAATGGTACTTTGGTGCTATAAACCTCTAACTGCTAGAAAGTGCTAAATTCATTGTCTTAAGAGAGCCTAGATATCCATACAGAACACTAATTAGTAGCAGATGTTAACTCTTGTGGCAAAAAGCCAGTGAGGCTCCGGCAAAACCTTTCTCATTGCAGTCATCACTTTCATCATTGGCAATTGGTCAGTGCAGCCCCATGAGGCTGGTTCTTATGGTGCCTTGGGAGTCACCTCTCACCCTCACCCTGTCTGCTTTCCAGTATTCAGTCCTGCAGATTGTTCTTTTTTTCAGTGCAGTAGCAAAAGCCAAACAACTCACGTGCACTGCATCCAGCTATTAATTCTTTATTACATCCTTAAGGCTTTGGAGGAGACTAGTAAGCCTCAAGCTGCTGAATAAAGTTTAATCTGAGAATTGGTAGCACCCAGTCTCTCACAGAACTGCAGCCTTATTCATAATTTTGTTGCTTCCTTTCCACAGCATTCACATTCTCCAACGTAACATTTTCTGATGTACTTTCTATTGCAAATGTCAGTTCTCCTTTCAGATATGTACAAATCAAATTACTCCAATGAAGTCAATAGAATTTTATTGTTACAGAACAATGAGTTCCACACCAGGCCTTTTAAACCTGTAGGTTCTCACTGTAAATTGATGAACAACTTGTCTGTTCCTAGGTCTCTTGAGCTATCCTCTGGTCTCAAGGAAAATGGTATCTATATGGATACCCACATATGAACACACCAAACTTGGTTTGCGTGCCTGTTCTCAACAGTTTCTTCATGCTTCATATTCTAATCACCTACTGACTGCCAGAGATTGCACAGAGGTAACATATTTTTGTATAAGCACTGAGCATTTGATTTGAGGAAATGACCATTTCCGTGCAGAAGTGATTGAGACAGTCATTAACACTACAAACCTATCCTTATGTTAATTCAGCTTAAAAAAAGCACTCATCTGCCTGTGAGTTTTAATGTCAACATTGAAATATACTTGTCTAGTGTTTCAGTTAAAACTGGGCTTCTACAGCTGTTACTATTCCATTTGAAATACATCTTTCTAATAGTTTACTCATTTTGGTTAACATTTCTCTATAGCATTTTTATGTATTGGAAGAGTCATTGTGACATACTACAATAAAATGAGGGGAAGTCTAGTGTAGGAAGTGATCTAAGGGACGGTTGCTGAAACATTTCAGGGGTATTACTTCATGGGCTAGGTCTGTACAACTAACATTCACTTTAAAATAGGGGCTTAGAAAAAAAAATCTTTAAAAAAACACCTATTTAACTCTGAAAAATAATCAGTCTGATTTCTCCCTGTTTTTCTATTGCTAAGTTTGTATTTGTTTTCACAGGTCAAAGTCCCACTGCCCAGTGTCATCACATTCAAATCCCACAGTAACCTGTAAGTATTCCACCTCTGCATTTTTAACCACAATAGAACAGATGCATGAAAATTGTTGTGATCATCTCATGAATACTGAAAGTGTGCCTTTCATTGAGCTATCATTAGGCGTTATATATTGGGGTAGAGTGTGATTTATTATGTAGCTTGTCTTTTTATGTTAAATGCCTATAGTTCAAGAGTGTATGGTTATAGTACAATACATCTACATTTTTAAATACTAGCTCGTGATCTCACGCGCTGCGTCTAAAATGACAGATTCACAGTGTACCAAATCTACTTTTAACTGCTTCTGAAGGTACATTTACTTTAAACCCATTTTTTTTACCTGGTTAAATCAGAACTGAAAGTTATCAAAGAAAAATATTGCATTTGCCCTTTGATGAACAATTACCAAGTGTTAGATATTCAGAGTGGAAAATGGATAGCGTTTTATTTTATGAGTCCACTAACTAATAGTGAATTAGAATAAAACTCCTGTGGGAACTCATTTGACATTCACATGAATAACAGATGAGTTCATTATGATCTCCTGCTTATAAAAAGAATGGCAAATGAATTCATAATTATTAGGCATTTAAAAATAACACATTCCCCCAAAAGATATAATTCTGCATTAAATACCCGGCTGTAGTTCAGCTGCAGGGCTTTGAAGAACCTGAAATGAAATGGTAGCACAGCATATAGCTGAAACTGAATGGCAGGCTGATGATTTGGTCATTTGCCATGTTCTTTAACTGCTCGTTAACCAAAGTAATGAAGACCTATATTCTGTTTAATGTTTGAATTAATTCTGAAATTTATAGCGGGTCCTTACTTCTGAAGCAGAGACTATGGATTAGATATATGGTGCATGAAACCATTATACTGGGTACGTGTATGAAGAGGATTTCAGTGCATATGGCTACTGACATGTACTCATGTCCTAAGTTCCTATGGGCATCTTGTTTGAAAATTTATTAGACTTGAATTTTGCAGGGCTCTTTTTTTTTTTTCTTTTTTTTTTCTTTTTTTTTTTTCTTTTTTTTTTTTCTGTGGGATAGGCAGCTGTGTATATGACAAATACTACTCAGGACAGTTATTTTGCTAGAAGTGATGTTCTCAAATACTTGCCAGGCCGCCACATTAGCATTTTGCTGACAGCCTGGCAGGAGACAGCCCTTGTACGAATTGTAACCCTTGCCCTGTGGTGACTCTAAGAGCACAAGGGTCCCTAAAGGTTACCTTGTCTGCCAGGCAGAGAGGGAAGTGAGAGATGCTGAGAACAAGAATTCAGAGGATAACACAGAGAACTTGCAGAAAAGAAGGGCATAAGGAAAGTGCTTTCTTTGAACTACCTCTACCAAGGGCATAAACAGAAAAGGGATCAGAAATAGTTTAAATGAAGGGTGTTTTAAGAGCCATGGACACTAAAGAGATGCAGGATTCTTGCCTGCCAAATCATACATGTCATCTTGATAGTCTTTTTGAAGGTGGAGTAAAGAAGATTTGGGTTTTCTGTATGAATTTTGACCCCAAAGGTCAAAAAACTTTTTTTTTTTTTTTTTTTTTTTTTCCAAGGAATAGGGAAGTAATGCTGTGTACATGACTGATGTCATCTCAGTACAGAGGTAAGGAAATGTGTGAAAGACCTTGTGCACATATAGATACTGAAGTCACATTGCCCATGTTACCATGTTTTCTCACGTTCCTGTCTCCCTAGCAGCAGCCCAAGCCCTAACACAGCTATGTCACCATGAACTGTGTGGTCATACCTACATCACAAAGTGAAGCAGCCATATCAAATGGGATCGTATTTGTACTTCACTCAGAGGTCTGCAGTGGCCTGAAGCTGCAGTCCATCATGAGGTGAGTGGACTCTGTGACCAACCTAGGCTGTGTGCTTAAGAAAAGGGGCTGTAAACACAAAAATTGCGGAGTAGGAAGGATGCACAGAGGCAAGGGTCAGAGGATTGTGGTGTTAGGGCCCTGCTGTGGAGTCATGAAAGGGCGCACAAGGACTACAAATATATTAGCCAAAACTGAATTCTCTAACATAGTAGTACTTTTTTTTTTTTTTTTTTTTTTTTTTTTTCCAGTACTGTTTATGTAGCTTTTACTAATAGGGAAAATGATCAGAAAAGCTGTTTGGGCTATACAAAGTTTGTAAAATTATTTGAGAAACCATTAAATGAAGATTGAATGATTTATTTCTGTACTGGAACAAGAATTGCCAGCTGTGCTTTAACAGTTGCAAAGCTGCCAGTGGAGGAATATGATTTATACATTGCTGAATTACATTGCTTTTAATTTTAAAGGTCTATTGTCAGTATTCGTTTGAACTTCTGACTTTATCTGGTACAGACAGCTAGGGCCGAGCAGATGCTTCAGATGAAAAAGAAAAATGCCCATAATTAAACCCAATAGATAAAAAGAAATCATGCATCAGGGAAACTATTTCCTGAGTCCTGTGAATTACTGACTGAAGCATGTGGTTTGATTACAGTTATTGCCTTAATGCAGAGTTTCAAGTCTTAAAGGCCTCATGAGGACAATGCAGGAAACCTGTTCTATCTGCTATGTATGAAGGAAGGGGTATGTGAACTGTTGTATTCATACATTCACAGTTTCCAAGACCAAAGAGATAACAATAGCTATTCATGCTAACTATCCTACATACACATTTCTTTTCCTTAAAAGATAAGTAAGAAGTCTGGAGGTTTGCTGGGTTTTGGTTTTGTTCAAAACCAGTGCATTATGAATTCATTTGTGATGAAACTTTCAATGTTTCCATTCTAAAATATCTATCATCTTTCAGAAAGGTAGTTACTTGCTTATACATCATTTAATATTTCAGTGTATTTATGATTGTCAATATTTGTGTAAATCAGGGTGGCCTATTGCATCTCCCTTCTGTGAAAAAGGAAATCCCTTCCATGAAGCTTGTAGACAGCTCTTAATCAGTTACTTCTAATAAAATCTGACAACTGTGTTCACAAAGACACCTTTTGGAAAATTAGGAAAGGAGTAGTGTTAGAAAGAAATTATTACTTAGAATATTCATAGAAGATTCACTTTATTTTTTGCAGGAAACAGGTACAATTGTGGTGGTATTTGGATTATATATATTAGATTTAGAGACTTGGCTTCAGAATGTGCTTACAATATAACAAGTCTCAATCTGAATCACCTTAATTTGTGCTATGTTGTCCTGCAGCATATAGCAAAACATGTTTGTTCTAAATCTAATGAAACAGTAATTAGAGTAAGTAAAGGCAATTGGCAGTGATTGAAATAGTAATAATACACTGCATTTCAAACGTTTGTTTAGTGACCTCAGCCTGTTATTTTACTGCTAGAGAACAAACCTCTCTCAAATTGCATTTGTCTACCACTGAAATGTTCCTATAGCATACACTACCCACATTAGGGCTAATTGATAATAATTCATTCTCCAGAAGGTTTGCTATTATCAGCTTTGTTTATGTAAAGTGGAGATTAAAAAATAGTTCTGTTTCTTGCAAACTGCTGTGCAAATTTCATCTACTCTTATTAGATCTCATTATCTCCTAGGAATGATATGTGATTCCTCTCATAATGGGGAAAAAGATAAGCAAATATAGCATAGGACTCAAAGAAATCTTTGAATTTTAGTAGGCAGAACATTATTTGTATTTGTTAAACCTAAAAAATATGTTATGATCTTTCTGTTCTACTTACAAGTAATGTTGCCATAAAAATCCATGCCAAGAAAGGAATAAATCTTGTGAATGTAATATGTATATAGCATGTATCTAAAAGGAAGCATGAATAGAAATGTTACCTTTTTCATTTTTTATTTTTGCTTTACCCCATCTTGTGTCCTAGTGCTCTTTGCTGCTCTGATTCAAGACGCCAAGAACTCAGAGATAGGTTCATTAGGAAAATACATATATCTGTTGCATTTCTACAGTAGATTAAATGTAAAATCACATCTTAGCTCTTGTGATGATGTGCTCTCTGAAATCTCCAAGACATTCAAGTGTATAGTTAATGTAAGAGCTGCTCCTTTTAGCTACTCTTTTGATAATTAACTTTTTTTGTAACATACCTCACTGATTCAGAATGGTGTTTGTTCAAAAGGATGGAGGTCTTGTAAAATAAGTGGTATTTTTACTTGCAAAATTTGAAAAGAGAAAACATACAAAGCTCCTCATCATAAAGTTCAAACTACTGCATCTGGATAGAAATCCTTCCTTTTCCAGCTGTATTATTTTTCTCAGTTCTAGGGAACCTTCAATATGTGGCTCATAAGCAACAGACAAGATGAGGAGAATCCAATTAGTTCCTTACTCTCTGTAATTTATGAACTGTATTCACCAGATGATTAATTTTCATATATCTCATTACATTTATTAACATACAAATGCATTTAAATTTCTTATTGATGAGCTTGCACGTCACTGCCTGTATGCTTGGTGGTACAGGAAAATGTAGCTCTGTGTTATTTTATTGGGAACTTGTTCTGGCTTTCAAGCACTGAAAACGTGTTGCGATGTTTCTATTTCAAATACTGCAAGAGAATTTTAAAATCCACATAATTTATTTATTTCAGTATACTGCTTGGGAATATCCTCTATTTTTTTATTCTAGCAATTTTTTTACTGATTTTTCTCCTCTACCCCTGACAATTAAATGCAAAATATTAAGTCATGTCCTTTCAGGCAATGTAGTTCACGCCTTTATATATTAAGCACTTTGTAAGTACGATGCCTTTTTTCAAAGAAAAAAATCTTGAGGAAATTTTTTTTTTTTCCTCTTCCAGAGGTAGTTTCACTGTTTTGTTTATTTGATTTTTGTTTGTTTCTTTGATTGCTTGTTTTGTTTTTATTTCCCCCTTTTGTTATTCTGCAGAGGTACTCTGTTAGGATTTGATGCAGACTCTTTAAATCAATGGGAAGGTTCCTGCTGGCGGTGGTGGGCTTCAGATGAACGCATTCTTTCCTGTGTCTGAACCAACCTCAAAAGCAGGGGAAAGATCCCAGGCGTTCACAGTTGAGCTATTCTGATCTCAGATGTGTTTAGCATTAGTATGAGAATGAAGAACATGGCACGTCCACCCCATTTTTCTGTTGAGCCAGGCCAGGTGTGATGTGGTAAATCCAGGAGCCTGATGTGACACTCTTCTTCCTCCATGGAAATTCTCCGCTGGCAACTTGCAAGCAGCGTGTGGCTGCCTGCTGCTGCCTGGGCGGTGCAAGCTGGGCAGACCTGGCCCTACCTGAGCTCCGAGCCACCTCCTGGGGCTGGCCTGGGAAACTTCCCTGCGGAGAGCTGCTTGAAGGTCTGCGGCAGGGCAGAGGTCCTCCTGCAGCCCAGTTTGCTTTATTTTCAAACGCCATCGGAGTCTGTCTGGTATGAAACCGTGCTGCGTGTCTGCACCCATGCAGACCTCGCTGCATAGCTTCTACTTGACTGGAGAGATAAAAATAATCCCTGACATAAATCAACTTTGTTCTGCCTCAGAACATAATTTAAATACCTTCTCCTGGCTGCTCTCCCCTCTTTGTAAAAGCAGCAAGTTCCCTTTCTGGCCTTCACACTCCAGTCCTAGAAAATGGTTAATGAGGGGCCCCGCCATAGCAAGGCAGAGATGCCACTGGGAAGGGACACAAGCAACATCTCCTAGAAAATGGTGGCAGGAGGCAGGAAGGTTAGAAAGCCTCTTGAATATTTCCTTTCCCATGATTATAAACATGGCTTGAATTTAGGAAAATAACTGGACAAAAATTTGCAATGGTTTTTAAATTCCTAGCAAAACAGAGTTTTGAAAGCACTGGGACCATTTTTGAGATTGGGTTGAACTAGAAAAATAAATTCAAGTGAAATAATAGAAAAAAATAAAGTTTTTAGAGGAAAATTTTTAACACATATAAAAAGAAACTTTTCATCTTTAAATTCCCATTTTCCACCTCAAAATTAGTATAAATTTAAGAAATACTTATTGTTCCAAGGAGACACTATCCTGATAATATTCAGGTGACTTGTGAAAAGTCATTTGTTTACACCTCTGTTAGGGTGTAAGGACACGGCTCCTCTCTTCTGCTCACCAGGAGAAAGTGTGGCCATGTGTGAGAGCATGAGCCTTGTGGCTTACCCTGCCTGGGCTCGACTCCTGTTCTTTGGGATGAAGCTGTGGTGTGCAAGGGCTTGTGAACTCATCAGGCTGCACAGCTCAGCACACATGGGGTAAATGTCACCTTATCAGTCACAGAGCTTTCCCTTATGCTTTGTGTTCTTGTTCTTCTCTTTCACCTTCCTTCTTCCCTAGTCAGCCCCAGCTCGTTTCCAATAAATGCAGCATGTAACATCATTTTCAGGTAGTCACTGGATGAGAACTCCACATGCCCAGTCAGACTCCCCCTTTTTCTCAGGCTGATCTGGGCAATTCAAAGTCTAAATCTTCAGATCAGGGGTTCATCTACTTTTTTGTTTTGTTTTGTTTTTAAATATTGACCCTGCATGGCTGACTTGGAAGGATCCTTTCAGATTTTAGGAAGACTTTTGCTCAGTCATCATTGTTACCACAATGCTGTGGGCCTTTGGAAGCTCAGAAAGCAGATACAGTTTCCAGGAAAGGAAAGGCTCAGGAGGCTCAGGAGACCTTTCCTAAGGGAAGTAGATAGGGAATGAAACTGCTGCTGCATGTCTCCAGTCAGAAAACCACTTGAAGACGCATGTGACTCTAAATCTGCGTCTTGTCCCATAGATTCCTGTCTACTCATACAATGGGGTTTTGCTGTTACTGTTTGATGTATTTTAAAGAATACTTCATAGGGCTGATCTAGTAGCTAAAATCTTCACCGAGAGGAAGGCACTATGGATATTGAGAAACTGTTACTGAGATGTAGCCTGTGTGATCAACACAGCTAATAAAAGTTTGCAATCTGAAGAGAAAAAAATGAGCAAAAAGAGAGAAGGGAGTGCTGTTGGTGCAGTTTTGCAGATGGAGAAGGGGCCAAGCCTTCATTCTGCAAAGTATGGAGGCAGAACCCGATTTTTAGCATTTCCAAATGTGTACGTTTCGACATATTCTGTTTGATCCTGGCAACGCTTTATGCCTACGCATTTCTAATTTTAACTGTTCTGATTTTTTTTCTACTATAAAAGAGGGGGGCTTTTATAGATTCTCTTCAAACTGCTTTACTTAGATACAGAAGAACATCTACATTCTCAGCAAAACATCAGATTTTCAGTTTGTGCATAGGTATGTGTTTTTTGTTGTTGTTGTTTTTGTTGTTTTCTTTTTGTCTGTTGCAAATTTTCCATGCAGCTGTTCAACTGTACATGTCTAGCATCAAGAGAAACAGAGTACCAGATTTAGTTATATTGGCTGGTTGGGCTAACTTTTCAATACAAAATAACAGGGTTATTTATTATATGGCTCCAAAGTAAGAGCCTTATTCTGGAAGGGATATTTCATTGACATTGAACTGAAAACATAGGCATAATGCAATGAATCTTAAAATTGGCTGGGCTGGTTCTGGACGCCTGTGTTATTCAGTATTCATATCAAAATCCCTGTGTCCAGCACAAGCAGAGAAATGGGATGAGACCCTTTCCCAACAGTATAACCTTTAAGACAAGTTCTAGCAGTCAAGCAGGAAATGATAAAAGTAGTACATTCATACTGCTTAACTTTGTCCTGTGTATGGTAGCAGTTTGAATTCGATGATGCTGAGTATGAAGAGGTTTAGTCTTCACATATGCCTTGACACACTCTAGTGGCAGAAACTTGCAGTGCCATTTAGGCAATGGAGCCTAGTCAAGTCGTTTTCTTTTCCATGTGAAGCAATAGTTACAGCAGATGAAAATGTTGTTGATCATTATTAAAATTAAACTAGCAGTTCACAAAGTACTCTTCCAGTCCTATGCTTTTATATAACTTGTATTTTTTTAATATATTTTAATATATAAAATACTGATTCAGGGATTTCGCTTGTCTGACATTCGTACAGAGTTTTGAACTATACACCCTGACCTAATCGAGTCAGTGAATTATGCCCACAATACGTATGCAATATGTCAAAGTCAATAAACAGCAATTATCCCCAAGTCCTAAGCGCTTGTCCCTTAATGGTAATGGATGCAGATCTTGGGCAACCTCATCTTTTAACCAACCATCATTAAATGGTAAATCAATAACCACATCAAAAAATGTATTTATAGCTAAGCTCCTAAACTAGTGGTTTTGCTTATCACGCTAATCATAAATGATTCACTGCTTTGTCTGCTGAGAAGACATAATGGACCACTTGGCTGCTTCAGTTCTGTCTTCATTTTTTCCCTCACAGAGCTGCCCTGTGGCAAAAGCCCTCAGATAATGCAGTAAAGTATCTAAATATGTGCTTTCTCATCACAGCAGGTAGATAGCCCTACCTATGGCAAAGTGGTTCCTCCAGGATCAAGAACTTGCTGTTGCAATACTTTTGGTTTAGCTGTGGGCTACTACTGATCCTCCAGCCTTGTTGCTGTTGCAGTTTGTCTCACAGTAGGGTGGAGTATCTTTTTGGTTTTTATTGCAATTCACACTAACAAGGCTATTTAGCAGAGCACAACTCAAAATTTCCCTTCCTCAGGAAATTTCGCAGTTTTGAAACTTGCTTTTGATTGCATCACAATGGAAACAAAATCTCATTTTCCGCAAAACAGAAAGAAGAAACATTTCATTCAAATTTCATGTTTGCATTCGTTATTGTTGCTATACAAAGCAAGTAGATTACATGTCTCTAAGGCTCTGCCTGTTCCTTCCTCAGTACTCTCTATTTGAGGAACTCCTTTCCTCTGTATACGTGCAGCACTCTACGGTGCCCCTGTCGGCAGGGGGGGCTCTATGTACCTGTATTTCCCGTTGTCTTTCAGTCTCTTTTTTTCTAAGGATTTGTGCCCATTTCCATCTCACATTTGGAGCCATTGCCATCAAATTTTATGTTAGACTTTATTTTTCTCAGCCATTAAGTAACTTTCAAGTTGTTTTCCAGTTATCTGGATATCAAATAGTCATGTAGATGAACTGCTCTTGCTGCTCTGCCTCTGAGGCTTTTATATTTTGAATTTTTTTTAAGAATGTTTTCTCTTTATATTGGTAAGTTGCTTCAATAACAGTATATCTAAAAGTTTGTCTAAATACAAATATTTATATGAAAATATGCCTTTCCCTCAGCTTCTGAGAGAAGCTTGCTTTAGATTTAAGAGTGAGTAGTTTTTAGGCTGGTGTAACTCATGGTGTATTGGTGTAATAATTAGAAAGATGCTAACCCAAAATTAGAACTGGTGCGAACAAGTAAATATCCCACTGAAGTCAACAGGAATAGTGCCAGTATATACTGGGAATATATAGACCTTGTTTTTTTGCATCCTCATTTGAACTTTTGTCCTCTGATAGCATGGTCAGACTATATATATCATAACATTTGTAGTTATGTCATAATATTTTTTTTTAATTATTAGTGAATAGTTCAGTTTTAGAGTTTTTTTTTTTTTCCCCTTGTTCTGCTGCCAAGTTCCATGAGAACACAAGCTGTGAGCTAGATCAGAGCTCTAAATTCTTTTTTTCTTTGGAATGGACAAGGCACTTCCAATTCCAGGCATCTGTTATGTTTTCATACATACCTACATGCAACCCTATTTGGGTGATGCGTTATTGTTCCTCACTGCTTTGTAGTGACACAGTTAGAAACGGAACAGCATTGGCTATTCCCTCTGCTGTCTCGAGAGCCATGCTGCAGGTTGGCATAGTTGAGAGGACGTAAATTTGGGCCACAATTCACAGCTCAGTTATTAAAGGTACCACTGTTCAACATACGTCTCAGGTACACCATGCTTACAAATATCCTTTTACTTTGCCATCCGTTCCTTTTGGATCTAGACTCTAATGCAATTAAAGAGGAAACCAAGTCATAAGAAAAAAATAAGAAAATGGTGGATGAGTGAGCATCCAAAGAATACCACCTTGACAAGGTTCAGTCCCCAGTTCCCATGGAGGCAGCAGGGGTTAGCCCAATGCCTGGGCTTTGTAAAGCTGCTGTGTGGAGATTATCTCCTGGCGTCACTGTTGAACTACTCAACTTTTGGCAATTTTTGTGCTTGCTTTGTCCATCTTTCCATTTTAAATTGGTATCAGATGACTCTATAATTTATTTTTGCATCTCCTTCAGGCTCACATTAGAAATTAATGAACATTTGAGTACTGCATGTCAATGTCTTAAAAGTCCTCTGAGGGCATTCCTTGTGGGGAAGGGGTCTTTTTCTAAGACAGAGAGGACCAAACTCAGAGCAGAAAGTCACAATGTACAGAAGGCTAAAAAAAATTGAATAGTTTTAGTGGAAAATTGGAAAATATGTAACTAAGATTATAGCTAACTCAATTACGTTTAGGCAAATCATCTCAGCTACACTGAGGATTTACGTCCTCTGGTGCAGTCAAATGAATCTGATTGTCCTGCACTCAGAGCCAGTTCAGATTCCAAAATAATATAGCTCTTGTCACTGCCAGTTTCCTAACTGAGAGTGTTTGACAGATTCTTCCATCTGGTATGCCCAGGAACAGTGCAGATTATACTGTCCACGTTATCTGTTATTTCATCTCAAGGTGGGAAACGAAGATTCCTTCTGTCTTCCCTTTCCCCTGGACAGTGAAGATCTTTATAAGCATCATCGAATAAAGATATTTGGGACTGTGAGACTCCAAGCTTTGTGCAGCCCTGGTTCCATTTTCATACTACAAGTTACTAATCTTAGGATACTTAATTTGGAAGTTTAAAATAGTTCCTCCTTCTGTTTAAACAGTTTGGTTGCCTTGATGAAAAAGCCAGGTTTATGTTAAAATTCAGGGAAAGCTTTATAAAAATGCATGGAGATTATACAGGAAGCCAGTGTTCTGCCATCTAAAAATTCTGTGAAGTGGCTCATTTGTTTTCCCCGTGATTCTGTAAAGTCACTAAATAGACAAACACATTATGTAGATAGAGAACTGGAGACAGAGGTTATGTGACGCCCAAGGCCATTCAATGAGTCAAAGCTGAGCCAGGATGAAGTTCCCATTTTAGTGTGCCTATTAATAATACCAGCACAGACAAACTACGTGAAAGAACTAAATTTGAAGCTTGTGTGCTATCAGCATGCTCTGCAGGGCTGAAATACTGCTTGTTTCCATCTAACACTGAAGTGGTCAAATTACTAGATATATATATATCTATATGACTAGGTCACTGTCATATCTGAAGGCCTTCTCATACTTAATGGTAATAATCTCTTTCCTCTTTTCCAGCTGAGGCCTGTTTTTCCTTTGCAAACAGAAAAATGTTTCATTTGAGCCTTTTTATGCCTTTGGCTTTTGAGGACTGAAAGGTGAATACTGTGTCTGGCATCAACATACGGTCACATCATAACCTATTCAGGGTAAATGTGAAACGGTGTTTGTGAGAACAGAATTTTACGTTCATTTTTTATCCTTGTTAAAAGTAGTATTTACATTTAGTAGATGGTTGGTGCATTCAAATACTGTATTCTCTGAGTTTGTATATTGTATCTCGCTTTAGGTAAAGTTAGTGGCTGTGGTCTCTAATAGGTGGTGGTAGAGGAAATGGTGTTACCTAACCAGGAGAGGTTGGAGTTGGGATCTGCAGTGTGTCATTTGTATCTGCTGGTGGCTCGCCTTACTGGTTTAGGCTTTTCAAGAATGAGCACATTTTTAGATGCATTTGCTAATAGTTCTCCTTAGGATTGCTGGCCTGATCATCATATGTACTGAAACCAAAGTCAATCAAGAATCAGCAAAGTTAAAGAAATGTCCACCAGAGCTGACTAAAGAAAGGTTGGCAGATGTGATGGGGAAGTTAAGGAGTCTTTCACAGCTGTGTTTAACTGGAGCCAGTGTTTAGAAATGCAAAAGGCTGTATCAGAGAGGGTTACTATCCTGCAGTCTGCAAAGCATTATCACTGAATTCATGAAGCTGTAATGACAACTGTTTGTTTTCCTAAGTAGTTTTAAGCAATATTAATTTTAAGTTTTACGATTCAACTAAGTCTTTATACAGGTAACATTTAAAAGTATTCAGCTTACCTATTTCAACAATGTCTTTTTATTACGTGGCAACAATTTAAGTATTTTTAATGCCAGAGATCTAGTCTTCTCATCCAGTGGATTTATTTATTTTCTGTGCAAAATTCTGTGTAAAATTGCCCACTGACTGCAGATGAACTGTTTCTTGTAGCTTTGTTTTATGTAGCCTTGGACATTTTTAAATGGATCTCTTTGATATATTGTATTGCTGCTGTGGGAGCTCACTGCCGTGCAATCTCAAGATAATATAAGTACTTGAATATTGTGGAATTTGCAGTGACTAATTCCAGTTTTAGGGATGGAATTTCAGTTATAAATTCTGCAAGGATACCTTTCAAAAGTTAGTTTGTAAAGAACAGACATCCATTTCTGAAGGTTAACTTGAAGGTTAACTGCAAGAGAAATGCTGACTTGCGTTGAAGGCTGCTTAGAGCCTTCTCTTTATTGGTACTGCAGTCTGCATAAAGACTTCTGAAGTGCCTGAGTCTAACTACTGCAGTCTGTATGGCAGCTGTAGTATTTACACAGCAACTGAGCTATGATGCTCTGACCTGGTTTGGACAAAAATTTAAGCCTGGTTGCTTAAGGTCTCTTGCTTTGGCATCAACCAGTGTATCAGTCCAGATCTACACTACAGTTTCTCTCTCTCATCCATGTGGCATGCAATTTAATTTTGGTTTGGGGAAGTACGAGTCTCATGCTCTCAGTATTCCCCTCCCTCCACAGTGTACAGTGGAGGGAGTGGAATCGGTACAGGCTGGTGGGCTAAATGCTTAACTTGGCTTTTGAGCGAAAGAGGAAAAATCTCAATGTGAAATTAATTTTCAGTATTCGTTTACACATAAAGTGCATTCAATATACCCTATCTGTGCAGTCTCTTAACAGATTTCTTGCATTCTTCAGAATATCAACATGAACTAAGTTTGCTCCATTCATCCCTCTCTAGCTCAAAGTGGTAATTTTGTTTGTGTGTCTTAAAGAGGGTGATGTTATCACACCAGTGTTACCTTAGTCTTTGTATGGAAATACATGTGATGTCAAAAGGAGCAATGTCTATTAAAGTAAATTGTAGCACCTGCCCGTTTGTCCAGGCAGTGCATCCAGGCATTGATTCTTAATCTCCTTTATATTGACATGAATCAAGGATAGCGCAGTAACCATAGAAAACAGCTTGCAAAAACATACAGTGCTTTTGGTAATTGATCATACTCCATCTTAAAAAAGATAGATTGGATTCTTGCTCTCATCTCACTGCTGCAGTGTATTGTCCTAATTCTAGTCGTAATGGTTGATTTATGTCTGTTTGTTCTTGGGCCAACATTGTTATACATCTTAAATAATTCATTTCCCTGCTGGTGTCTTTACCAAAAGCACTAATAGTCCCAGCTCATTGTTATGAGAGGTTTTCATCTTTCTGGGACATGGGTGACAAGAACTTTGTAGTATCCCAAACAGGGACTCAGTCATACTTACAGGGTGGCATCAGTGCTATCTTGCCTCTGGCATCTTTATCTTTAGTGGTACACTGTAAATATATTCTTGTGCTTTTCACTTCTTGCTCTTTGAACTCAGTCCCTCCACCAGATTTAGTAGAATCAGTCAGGTGCAAAGTAACAGCCAGGAAGTATAAGACTGTTCTTTCAATTTTCCTGAAGGGCTCAGCCATCTCAGCAGGTTGTTGCAGTGTAGAAAGTTACTGCATGGAACTGGAGCCACTGAGAGTTAAAGGTACTTGTAGTCTATTTATGAGTAGTCCAGGATTATTTTTTTTCTCCTGAATTTTCAGCTAAAATTGGAAACAATGAAGTTAAAAAAGTCAGGTGAAGAGAATATAACTCACTAATTACCATGACTGTTCTCATGCACGATAACTGATTTATAGTAACTGTAGTGTATGTCTGAGGATGCCATTAAAATTGGAGGGACAAATTTTGTGATTGTTCAAGTGAAGAAATAATTATACTTTTGACTCATGTTCAGCCTCTAGAACAAGTTCTGCTGTAAATCAGTATGTGTTCCACTTTAGCCACTGCCCTTATTGATATCCGTTAGCCCTTTGCATATACTTGTCTCTAGGCAAAGACCATCAAATCTGAGTTATGGAGTGCCTGGCATCGCTGCTGCTGCTGAATTATAAATTAGTACATTTACAGAGTCAGTTAATCTTTAGTATCTTGTGTGTGGCTGATTTAATGTATATGCACCAAAAAAAAAAAAAAAAAAAAAAAAAAGAACAGCACAGAGAACTGCTGTCTTCTCCTAGCTTTTCCACTTTTCACAAGCCCCAGGAGGGAGTGCAAGTGATCCAGTGCTCTTTTTTCTAAGGTCGTGAGGCAGGGCCTCAACCAGGAGAATGTGGGCACAGAGAGGTACGTGCTGTTACCTGGGCTAGGAGCCGTGCAGGCAATGGGTGCTACCTGCAGAGTTTCAACAGCACCTCCAGCTGATCAGGAGGTGATTTCTATCTGTTCTTCCACAGTCAGCCTCTCTTCTGCTCCACTGCTCCCTCTACAAGAGGAGCCGTTTCTGTATTTTCAGGGACAAGGCCTGCCTACCAAAGGTGGGACCCCTCTCACACACCAGCAACAGCAGTGGCCTCTGCCTACCTGAGAGGGCTGCTATTCCTGGTCCTAGTCTGAAGATTTTGTGTGAAAGGGCTGTGCAGGAGTCTGTGGGGAGCCAAAATGAACGTAGCAGCACAACATGAGTGTGGGCTTGGTTTTGGACATCTGGAGAGTTGCTGATCCCATTAACCTCTATTCCTTATCTAACGAAGCTGGGGTTTTCAGTTTCCAGAGAGCTCCTGTGTGCAACAGTTTGTTTCAAAAATATGAAGTTAATATATCCTAGATGGCATCTTCTTTTTCATTATTTATATTACTTCTTTTCCAACATTCACTGTGTTTCTAATAATATTTTTTCCAATGGCATAATTTAGTATGACATTTCCTAAAGTGATCCCAAACAAGCAGCACTTGAATTGTTATCTGTGGAGGTGCATCACTATAATGAGTTTTATGTTGCTGAAAAACATTAAATTCTGCACAGACTTGTCGTGTCAGTAGACTCCTATTTGTGCTTAGAGTAACTTTTTTTGGAAGAGAAATACGGGATCTAGATTTACATGCATGCCCTGCATCCCGTCTGATGACATAGCAGTTCCTCTCTTAACAGTAAACAATCAAATGCTTTGCTAACCTTTAGCAAAAGCACATCCAGCTATAATCACTGCTTTCTGCCTGTGCTCTCTGTGAAATGCATCGAGTCTCAGTTTTTCCAGCAAGCTGAGTGCTAAAGTTTGGGATCAAGTACAAAATGGAACTGAGGACTAAGGGATTGATTCGTCTGTCTCATCAGACTGATTTAGTATCAGTGACTTCAGTGGCACTGAGACTGAGATCCGCCAGTGGGAGGAGAGAGTCAGGCTCACAGATCAGTCTGATGCTCAGAGGGAACATAGTATCAGAGAAAACTGTCTATCAAAACTGACGAGAGGCTTTTGGAAGCGAAAATACCACTTCCAGAGCTTGATCCGAAACATACCGATACCAGCTGGAGGTTTTGCTTTTGGGTTCTAGTGCTCTGCATCCTAAGTCATTATATTCTGCATGGCTATGCTATTTTTTGTTTGTTTGTTTGTTTAATTCTTTGCATATTGACATGGTAACTTTTCTGATGCTGAAAATTAAGCCTTAAATAAGAATCCAGTGTCTGAAGGTCTTTGTTGCTGAACACAGTGCCTTCAGTCCACTTGTGCATGTTTCCCCCATCCCTCCAATCAGTTTTCTAAATCAGTCAAAAAACATTTGCAGGCTGGAAAATGAACAAAAAAAATCTCCCTTAGAGAAAGGTGAAGATTGAATTAACTCTTAAAATACTGTTTGGAAGGATGTGCTGACTTTTGCTTCTTCTGCAGACTGTAATACCTAAGCATTTTCATAGGCAAGACGATGGGGCTACATTTGTCCATTATGTTCTTGTCTGTCCTGGCAGCAGATACAGATAGCTTCTGATTGCTTCCTATATCTGAAGGCCTCCCTACCTCAAGTGCAAAGTCAGGCTTTCTAAAACCTCTCAGCAGGACAGCAGACACCAAGTTGCAGTCAAAGATTTGGATGCTGTACATTAAACCCTCAGGAGGTTTCTCTTTTTGCAATCATCATACCAGTAATCTGGAAAGGATAAAACAATTCAGTTTCTCAGAGAAGCCTCAAGTACAGGAAGGGACCAGAAGAATCCCTTCTCCAGTTTCGGTTACCACAAATTCTCAGAATTTGGTTTGTACATTCATTAGGAAAAGAACTGTGTTAATCTTCCTGCAGTAGTATGTATAAGTAAAATATTCTTACAAGTACTTCTATAAAACAGTATGTCCTGTAAAACAGGAATTTCATCATTCTTGCAGAGCTTACTTCATGCATTTCTGTGAGCCTGTGTAGGAAGAACTGCACGATAAAACCAATTCATTTTTAGTACAACTCAGTCTGCTGCATTGGTTTTACAGCGTATTTGTCTTTGTAATGTTAGCACACTGCTGTGTGGCAGCTTTAAGGTATTATAGCAGAGCCTGTGCACAAGAGAAGATATGTATATAATTGTAAACCAACAATAGCAGGTCTTTTTATAATGTTTCCATCTACAGTATATAAAACAAGTCCCTGATTTGAATTATTTGCTGAGTTAAATAACGAGACTAGCAATATACCTAAAATAGAGAAGATCAGGCAATAGAAATACCCACAGTTTCAGTAAGGATTAAAAATTACAGATCTCTAAAAGATGCTAAAATGTAAGTAAAACAAACAACCCCTGGCACTGATCAAAATTAGTGTCAGTCACTGATTTCTAGAACACACAAAGAGACGGTGAGTATAAATGTGTTACTTACAAGTGCTGAGGATTTTAGGGAATGAAAATGGAGACCAGGAGCTGGAGACTGCCTGCCATGCCAGCAGTGTTGATTTGGAAGCGATGGACACAAATAAACGTTCAGCAAAGCTTAAAAAACTGCAATGCAAGGCTAGCCAAAAGTGTCCATGTCCTTACCGTGCTGTGGCTGGCAGGCAATCCGTGTCTGGGAGCCTTCAGTCCCTCTAATCAGGCTCCGGGGATTTTGTTTGCAAGAGAGATTGTCCTTTAAGTGATCAGTGCAGGAAAACAGAGAAATAAAGAGAAATGAGCAAATTGTACAAGGCAAATAGCTGCAGGTCTTTAGCATGCTCCCTGCGTTTTCCTAAGCTGCATCTGCAGTAGAGAAAATATCCCAAAAATAGCTCAGGCTGCCAATGACTTGCTGAAACCTGAGAAAGAATTGCTGAATTTAAAGATCTGGGTTGCTGTGGGTGTATGATTAAAGTGAGAAATTGCTGGCAGGAAGAACCTACGATGAAACCACATGTTTAAGGAGTAACTTGTGAGTTCACTGGTATCAGAACATGAGCTGACCTCTGATTTCCCCCTCCTCCAAGCAATGCCAGTTAACCCTTCGGAGTTCAGCATGGAAGAAAGTTCTGCAACAGGAGACTGGAGAGGAAAAAATGACCAAAAAAGTTCTTTTCAACTGCAACATCTGTGATGCAGTGAGACTATTTTGTAGCAGTGCCGTACTTAATAAATTTCAAAGCAGTCAGGCAAGCTGATGTTTTGCAGAGGTCTTGGAAATTGCACAGTTCTAATTTCTGAAAACCTCTGCCTTGTGTGGGGTGTATGTTAAATTCCTCCTTTAAGCCATTTGTAGTCCCACTGAGTGGAAACATTTCAGGTAACATTTTGCAGGAGAAAGGGTGCTGTAACACTTGGAGAATTTTTTCTGCAAGCAGTGACTTATGAACAAAATTTCAAGAATCGCTAGAGTGTCACAGCCTCAGAGGAGACACTGGTGTCTCTGTGCTGTGCCCAGAACAAATGACAGGAGCCTGAGGACTGCTCCAGGTTGTTCTGGTCTGTAGAGGTGGCCCCTATGGATTCCCTGTGCTTACACAGATCGCTAGAGTGTAGCATCCTTCAGCCCCAGCCCTCAGCTTGCTCCCTGGCACTTTTTTTATGTTACTTCCCTGATTTAGAAGAGAACAAGAAGCAGTTGGCACAAAGCTGGGTACAGTGGCTTGAAGCCAGTTAAGTTTCCCAAATAGTGCCAAAAGTAATCCTCAGTAACCTATTTAGGACAGTGTTAAAGCTGCCAGAGCATGGGCTAGGAGCTAGTCCCCGGTTTTCTTTGTACTGACACTGGAAAGGGAAAGAGCTTTCAGTGCTATATCTGGGTTAGGTTCAGCCACATGGGACTGGGTTATGAGAAGCTGCTGCTTTTGGAAAACAATTATGCATCTGAGAAAAAAGGCTGGATATTGCCCTTACTTCAGTCTGCCTTTGTTTTGCCATCAGATTGTCAAGTCATGCCAAACAATAATGGCATCATAAGGAGAACAACATGGGTAATGTGCTTCAGCCACAGAGATGTGTGATCATTACGTAGGACTGTCCACTTTAAAGGACAAGCCATGAAGCTATACTTCTTTAAGAATATCAGAGCATTTTGTCTTGCAAATGCTGTGTGTATGGGAATATATTTAATATATACTAGTTGCTGTCATTTCATGCTACAGTGAAGTTCTCTGGGGATATGGAGTTAGGCGTTTGTCCTATGAAAATAAAGAAGTAGTTAAGTTGCACATTTACAAAGGCAGAGAATGCCTGGCTGTGACCTTCCCTTTTGCAGGTGCTTTGGAGGAAAACATGCATTTATCAGCTCATTTGCTGTATCTGCAGTTCTGACTGTTCTGATCTGAAGTGTTCCAGAAGCTAGAGGAGCAGACACTGCCCGAAGTAGGCTGCTCATTGTTGTATTTATATGCCAACAGCCGGTCTCTGAAGTGCTTCTGCTGACCAAAACTAAATGTAGAGTATTAGAAATTATGGCCTAAATAATTATGACTCTCATGGTGTAGCATCCACTCCCAGACAAATAGCAGTAATTACTCACACATACTTCATATTGGTATATATTATCTCAAATTTAATGGTAAGCTCAAGAAGTCTGATTATGAATCTCCTAAAAAGCCCTAACAAACCTGTTCCTGTCTTTGAAGCAGCAAGTGATAATACAAAAGACTGCATAGTCACCTTTTTAGTAAGTTAATAAAACCTAAAGCCAAGAATAATGGCAGCTAGTGGGTAATTCGTCACATGTGGTACACTGCTAGTGATACTTCAGCATAAGGCTACCATTAGAGGCTAGTATCTGTGTGGTAGTAGATGAGCTATGCATTAAAAAAGGAGATTTTATTTTCTACCAATGAGGTCATTAATTCAAATACTCTTTTTGTCTTTCCTTTTTATAAAGAGGTTGCTAATGCAACACAATAAAGCCGTGCTTTGTCTCGAACAATGGGAAACTTAGTATGCTGAGCCATTCTCTTTCTGTTGAATTTCATTAGTGCTGAGAGCTTAGAATATAAATTATACATATGAGATAATGCTTGTTTTTGTATTTTTTAACTTAAATATAACGTAGGGCAAAAGTGAAAAGAAAAAAGTATGACAGATTTCTGAGCAGAGAACAGATGGGTGGTTTGGCATGGAAACAAAGACGGTAGCATACATTCATCGTTCTTAGAGTGAAACACGGGTGCTTATGGTGCCTATCAAATAGATGTATGGATCAAGTAGATCTCTTTCTGCTAAATGGGATGCTTTATATCATTATACCTCTAAAATATCTAACACACTCTTGAGAGCTAAATGGTTGGATGCTCTTCTCTGTTTCTCCAGTTCAGTCGTTTCCTTAATATCACACGACTTGAGCACTCTGTAACCTAAGAGCTGGCTTTCATCTTTCCTTTCCCTGGAAAGAAGTAACTGGAACCAGTGCTGTCCCACCAAGGCTATGCTGTGAGCCTGTCGTATAAGCAAGTGTGAGCAGTAAACCTGTGTGTCTGTGAGCACATCAGGATTTGGATTTGAGCATCCAGTGACGTTTGAATGGTCTTGCCTGAAAGTGTTGGTTGATCTGGAGAAACACAGTCCCTTTCCTACCACTGTAATCTGCTGACCAAACCAGCGTGGCTGTAAATGAGAACTCCACTAGAGAAACTAGTCGAGCAAAAACAAGCTGTGAAATGCAAGCAAATGTTTTACACACTTCAGTGGGGCAGGATGTCACCAACTGGTTTTCCTATCAGCCAGTCCGGTGTTCAGGGAACTCTTTGGAGTATGAACTTCAAAGTGGTGTCTGGCACATGTAACTCACTGAAGTAGGAAAATTCCCAGTGGATTGACAGATTATTATCTTTTAATGACAGTGCTAGAGTTGGTACAAAAAAAAAAAAACATTTTGTATTACCCAAAACTGTAACCATGACTTGAAATAAACAGGCCTCACATGGCAGTCCTCATAAAATCAGTGGGAAGGGTACAGCATGAGAACTGTAAGGATGAACTTAGTTGGAGTTGAAAAAGAACAAAGCTCACACAAGGGCTTTTAAAAGTCAAAACAAGCTAATCACTAAGTTAATAAAATATCTTAGCTACGAGGGTGGAGAAAATCCTTGGTTTAATTACATGAGGGAACATTGACCAAATCATGCTTCCATTGAAATCAATAGGAAAAAAATTGATTCAGGGTGCTGGATGTGGTCCTTATTAAAGTAACAAACTTGGAGAAATCTGCTGAAAGTGTCTGTTAATGGTGAAATAATTAATGGCCTTGAGAATAAAATAATACATTATGCTGTCATGAAATGCTGGAAATGAAACGCTCAGTGTAGTACCCACAAGGGTAAGCTATCTTCTGTTCACTATAACCTTTTGAAATCTGAGTGGTTATGCTGAATATGTGTAGTTTACATCAATCCTTTGTTAAATCAGATAAAGTAGTGTTCAGAGCATAACCATAAGTTATTGTTTGAAACAGTTAAGGGCATAATCCCACTTCTTCAATGACAAGGTAGATTTAACTGCCCAACATGTGATGTGTTTCTTTTTCTTACAAAATAACAAGGAAAGTTCCATGATATAAAAAAGAGAGAAAGTGAATAAGCCTTAAGATTTTTTTTTCCTGAAATTCCTTTTTTTTTTTTTTCTAATTTTGAATTGAAAAAATTATCAGCATTCCCACCAATTTTCATGGCTTTTACCATGTTATCACCAAGTCAACATAAAATATTTTTAACAAAGTTTATCAGTGCAGGGTTAAACCAGATGTATTGAATCAAAGCAACTGATAACTCCTTGGGGTATTTAAAAGATTTTTCTCATTTCATTTAAGATATTGAATCAACCTCTTCTTCTGTAATGCCTTTCATGGTGTTTTGTTTGATATGAAGTGGCAATTCAGACACAGGAGTTTAGAAAATGGCAATCTAAAAACCTAAACCTAAGATCCATTGAATCTTGAGATGATCTATTGCTTAGTATTACGTGCTAAATGAACTTCAGGTTGGAATTCCAGTGACTCCAGTGCGCATTATTATTCATACAGATATTTTTTTCCTTCTGGTAAGTCCTCGATGGCAGCAGTAGTGTCCCAGGGCATATCATAAGAATACATATCAGTGCCTTGACGGATATTTCTAGCTGAATCATTTCAACTGTAAGGGCCTGGGTTTGATAGCGTAGGGCAACCTGAGGTTGATGGATATGATTGCTGCAATTGTCTTTTTCTTTGTTTCAGTACAGCTAGCACTGTTTATCTGAGCAGTGTGCAGAAAGGTGCCAAATACCTCCATTATGGCAGAAACCTGAAAAAAAGGACCCTTCCTGTACATTACAACTGAACCACAAGGGCTTGCTACGTCGTATTTCTGCCATTCTAGCTAAAGCTAATTGGATGCAGACACTTTCTGTTACCTACCAGAAGCTCTTCACGTTTCCTCTTATTTCTTCTCTCCACTTTCTACCTTTCTACCCTACTGTCTGGGACATTTCCTCTGTGTTTAAAACTCACTTTTAATCACAATCTCCCTTGCCAAGTGCATTCTTGTTGCATCTCATCCCACCCTGGTGTGTTCCAGGCCTATTCTCTTGTCCTGTGTCTTGGTTACCTTGATTAGTTGGAAACCTACTTTTGGGGTGGGTAAGTCTAATCCTGTATAACTACAGGAAAGGTCCCGACATTATTTAAGCTCTCTGTAAAATTTATTTTCTTTTTTTCAGAGGGCCGACTGACAGATTTTGCGAGATCCCTATAAGGATTCTGTCATAATCAGTGAAAAAGAAAATTAAAAAACCCAAACCACAGGAAAGCCAAAACCTTTCCCTCCCTCCAGGCACTTAGTTGCTCATCAGTCATCACTGCAAATCTCCACAACTGCTTTTGGCATCAGTTCAAAAATTCTGACTCCGTGCTATGCTTTGAGTGATTAATGACTAGCTCCAGAGATTTTCTCTGGTGATCCTCACATGAGACATAAAGGAATCAATTGCCTCAGCAATGTCTGGGAGCAGAGTATGTCAAGGATATAGTTTGCTTCCCTGAGTTTATAATGAAACATCTTACTGCATTCATTGCCCTAAGGTACTAATTTGATACATTCTGCATCTGCTTGGCCTGAGCATTGCAGATTTGCCTCAGCAAAGTGAGAATATAGTAAGAAATTGATACTAACAACCACCAAAATCACACTTATTGCCATGCTGTGAAGCATTCAATGTTTGTTCAGTTTTTTATATACAATACTTTTTATCAGAACACTCCAGAGCAGCTAATTTTGGGATACTAACAACTCCATTCTCAAAAGTTTTATTGTGAATGTTAGGGAAAATAGTAAGCAAAATGATCCTAATTCTGCTGCATCGTAGAACTGTGATTCAGAATAGCTCTAGCACTTTTACTCATCCTTTCTAAACTTACTCCTATCAGATCAGTAGAGTTAGATAATTAGCATATCCTTTTCTAAACTGGGATTTACAGTGGTAAAAATGAGAAACGCCATCTCATAGTTGGGATTAGCTCAGTTTCTAAATGTATGGATTACATGAAAAGAGTTTGGGCTTTCTGTTGGACTTGATTTGACTTGAAAGTTTCTATTAGAAATCAGATGCAGCTGGAAGCCCAGAAGTGTCATCCTGTCTGATACGGTAACTGGGGGGAAATGTTGCTATTGCAGTTGCTGTATTGCCGTTCCCTTCTCTCACCATCATTTTCCATCTCCAGTGTGGTGATTCTGTCCTAGGATGGCTTAAACATACTTGTTATATGTCTACTGCCTGCAGTCAGACTATCTAAATACAATATGTTATATCTATCTATTATATGTACATATAATGTACACATATATATACATATATGTACATTATCTGTCTATTATATGTATAATCTGTCTATTATATCTAAATACACCGGGAAAGTATGCGTAACAAAGTAGTACCGCGGCAGCCCTTTGAGTTAGGGTAGCAATTTTATAATGAGGAAGAAATGGAGTAGAGAAGTTAAACGTCTTGTGAAGAGCTGTACGGGAAGAATAGATCAGGCCCTAGACTGGAGTCCGAGCCTGTGCTTTCCTTCAGTGGATGGCTTGCTTCTGGTACGTGTTGAAACTGGGAGAATTTGAAAGTGTCCAAAAACAGTTAAAAAACACTGAAAAAGAACAAAACATTAAATGCCAGTTAGGTTTCATGTTGTGTACCATCACTGCAAAATTTTCTTTCACCTCGGAGACTCGTTGCTACCTTTTCTGTCTCAGAGCTCGTTGCTCTGCGTCTGAGCTCTCCACAGCAGTGGCATTTTGGTCAGCTCATGGTGTTCTTCCTGTAAGTGAAGAAGTCAGGCATATTCTGTGGCTACACCTAGCCTTGAAATTTTGTATTTCTTGATCTAGGTAGGAACAGCTGTAGGAAAGCCTGTGTTCTTTAATACCTCGACCCAGGAAAGCACAGAAACATGTACCTGGAGATAAGGTTGCACTGCAGTAGGGCTATATTTAGTGCTGTATTAGGACTATATTTAACCATTCTTTTGATAAAGTTAAATTCTGATAGTGTAATTTCTGTATCAGAGGGCCTATGGCCTTGCTCCAGTCCTAGGGCTCTGTTTCTCACTGTGCGTGCAAAGTTTTGATTTCCAGAGACAAGATTTTGTAGTGGTTGAATCAATCTGGCTGAGCACACGAGGTCTTACATTCCTCTCCCAATAGCCTGCTGCTTCCAACACCAGTTTATCTGATGTGTAAACTGGCCAGCAGGTTTTCATAAAATCTTTTTTTTTTCTTCAACAGTTTAATCCCTTGGTCTTTTCTCAAGAAATATTCTTATGACTACAGTAAGTATTCTGCCTGAGGCCTGTAGAATGATACCCAAGGTTTAACTCTGCTGTTTGACAGTTCTTGCTTATAACACACTGAGAAATTATTCAGTATGAATCCCTGGTGGATCTAATTACAACCTGTCAACAAACTGGGTGTGGACAAGAAGCTGAACATATTTTAAAGTGTTGTTATTAGTTTTAAGCAAGGAAAATAATTTGACAGTATTTTAAGAATGTCCCACCGGTTCAAAAAGGCCCCAAAGTAGTATTTAAAAGCAGTTCCTCATAATCATCCTCAAAGACAGTGGTGCAGGATTCCTGTGTTATGGTTAATGGAAAATAATATTTTCATGGACAAACAGAGGTGGAGGATCTGTTCCATGTAACACATTTTTCCACTACAGCACCATGGTTTTCAGTAGTGTTGCTTTTAAACCCCTCCCAAGGTTTAAAATTATGGGGAAAAGGTTAGTGGAAACGCTCTGAGTTTAATACAAAGTTCTCAGCAGATGTAATGTTGCAGTTCACTGTAAAATGAAATTAGCATGCCTTCTCCGCTGCTATGTTTTTTTCATACTTGGTATTTAATCATCAACTGTGCTGTCTGTTTGGGCAGTACAAAAGCTTCATCAAATCTGCAGTTGAGATTTTCTAGTGCAAACATGCTTTTCTTTTTTCCCTTTAACCTCTGCCCGTGTGCCCTGTTGAAAAGAAAGGGGGAGAAGGATGTAGGGGTCAGCAGGGCCGTCTTGAATTGCCTGGGCTCTGGATGCTATGGCCAGTGGCAGTCTGATTCAGCGTGGGGTAAGGGGAGGGAGGGGAGCAGAGCGTCAGACGTCTTCCTGATGTCTCCCTCTCAATGCTTTTTCAATTTTTTCAATTGGACGACAGCAGTGATCTTTTGCTAGGTCTTCAGGGGGTATAATCTGTACAATATAAATTTCCTTGCCTTTTGGAGTATGTTTCTACAGATGCCTGACCTTTACTTTGCTCTGGCTTTCCAATTCTGCATTATTTCAAAGAATAATTTGGTCTTACGGGGAGCTGAAGAGCCTGCCTTAGCCAAGTGGCTGCCAACCCACCTTCATTCTTTTAGCAGCATTTCCAGTGCTTTCCCTGAGATGGCTTTTTAAAAAAAAACAAACAAACAAACAACAGAAACTTGTATTTGTTTATTTTTTTTGTAATCATGGAGGCCATTTAATCAAAATATTTAATTATGTCTCTCTCCAATTTAGGTCTGGAGCCAGTTTGGCTTTGTTATAATTAGAACAAGATTTTCTAAATGACAACCTTTTTCAGTGGCTTTCAACTCAATTAGAGATCAGAATCTTAACTTCTGTTTAGGGCAGGCATTCAGAAAAGTCTCTGAGTATATCTGTAACTCATGCTGACTTCAGTGGTATTGTTCACAGCACTGCACGGTGCAGATAAGCTTATGCTTAAATGCTTTGCTGGCCAAGGCCTGAATATTAACACAGAGCTGGGGAATTTGAATGTGTTTTGCCAGGTCAAAGAAAAAAACAAATTATAAATATCTGTTTTAGAACAGCCCTTAAACTTACTGATTTAGTTTTTAATTTCAATGAATATTTATTTTATTGGCATCTGAATTCCCAAGTGGATTGAGTTAGCAGCAGAGTGACCCCAAGTCATAGAGGGAATATGTGGGACTGGCAGAATGTGTTTGGATGTGTCAGACCCCATGCCTGTTGGCTGTTGTGGTTGGGTTTTGTAGTGCCAGCCTTGAACTGCAGTGTGCCCTGTACATGGAGTGCTAGAAAAAATGTCCAGGCACTACCGTGGTCTTGGGAAGCATGGAGAGCCAAGTAAGCAGAGGGCTGGAGCCAGATTCGGTGATGTATTCAGGTGTTGTGATGGGGCAAGGATTAGTCAGGGATATGTATCTCTATACAGCAGTGGCTCTCCCCAAACACGATGCAGTTTAATTTGTACTGATGCAAGTGAGTAGCCAGCTGTGCACTTTCTCTGTACCCAGGAGAAACACCATGAGTGTAGAAGCTTCACCAAGTAAGATCTTTAAAATGTGGTTTCAAGCACAGATGCGAAAAACAACCACCACTTTTTGAAAGGAAAAAAAGATCTGTGTTCTGAGGGAACCTTCATGGATCCTGTGTGCTGGTTTTCAGTTACTAGAGGGCAGCATTGTATAAACAATGAGAGCATGACATCCTTGGGAGCATCCAGTGACTGAGTTTAAATGGGGTACTTCTCAAGGATATCAGCAGTTTCCCAGTTTTGTGATGAGGATGTAATTAACAAAGCTATTCCTACTTAGTTTGCTGTCTCAGTGGTCTTAACATTCACACATCTGCATTTCCCCTATATCTATTTGGCTAATCACAAGTGATTAAGAGATGGTTACCTTGTTTGCTTCTCTTCATGCAACAGCTAACATAATAAATAAAGAAATTACAAGTTCTTAGGAATAGTTTCCTGATTTATTTTATTTAGCATGTGAGTATAGTATGCAATTACTTAGTTTTCCCACTTCCCCAGTAGATGGCATCTATGAAATCTTTAGGTATTGGCCCCTGTAGCAGAGAATGGTTGGATATAAAATTTGTGACAAACTGTTTAGTTTTTACTGACGGGTGTTGCTTTGCATTCTGCCTCAGAAGGGTGTGCCTCTGCTTTATGTTGCTCCTCTCTGGTGATTCCTTATTTTGTTAGTGCAACGTGTGCTTTACATGTATTAAAAATGAGTATTGAATCAGTTTTGTTCACAGTGTTCATAAACAACCAAGCTCTAGAACAATACTTAATTTTACATTTCAAATACTTTTACAGCCCAATTTCCACTTATAAGGAATTATAAAATATAAGGATCTGGAATTCCTGCAGCTTCAGTAAAATTATGAAGCAGAAGAAAATCAGTATTTTAAATGTGGCAACTGATTTGGGGATTCTGGGTAGGACATCTTTATCAGGCATCAGAAAACTCAAACCATCTCCAAACTGAGAGCTACTTCTGAGTATTTAACTATACTTGCTTTGTGTACTGCTGCTTTCTGCCTCCTGTGGAGATTTATTTTGGTTGTTGTTCACTTAACACATTTCACAGAAACAGGCAAAACATCTACAGGGCTGCCCTAAGCTTCCCCAGCTCTCAGCATGCTCCCTGTGTCTGGGGAGGGCTGGACTTCACATTCCAGCCCCGACCCTGTCCATGCACTTTGCATGGAAAAGCTGTTGGCATTCTTGACATGGAACTGGATGTGAGTGATCAGTTATGCAGAGTTTATCTTGCTAGACAAACTCTGTGCTATTGGGGAATCCTCAATGTCTTTTTAGAAGACATTTATGTGCCTTTAAACTGGCGTGAATCTAACGGAAGGTACCGAAATTAACATTTGTCACAAAGTTTCTCTCATTTTGTCCCAGATCCTGTCCCTGCTACCTTTAAGCTCTACCGATGCCCTTCATGATCTCTGAGGCCAAGGTCATTTCTCTAATCCATCTGTTGCATGGTGGACTGCAGGATTCCCCTCTTCTCTTCAAAGCCTGATGCTCAGGTAGCAATTCCTTCCTGCAGAGTCAGAGACTGCCCCTCAGCCCCCGTAGCTCCCATTCACCCCAGTGCCCGCTCCTTGCTTCTGGATGCAGGAAGGAGAAAGCTGTTAGAGAACACCTGAACCATAGGATCCTCCATATTTTTTGTCATTGGTTGGTACCTCCCAGTTCTTGCAGGCTAGAATAACCCTTCCCAGGGAAGGTCACCCCATCACTGTTTGTTACGTGGTTTCTTCCTTCTCCCCTGTACCTGCCATAAACTCACTTAGGCTGTCAAAACAGTTCTGGAGGGGGTACAGCACTGTTATAATCTCCAACATGATTCTGCAGGGTAAGCAGCAAACTTCAGTCTCTCCAGGCTGGCAATCTGCTTCCTTTCACCAATGCTACAATCAGTTCATTTTTCAACTCTCTGCTTTTATTTGCAGGCTCTCAGTATGAAATTTCTTCTGGTTGTTTGTCTAGTTTTTAGTTTCACAACTAAAGAACAAAAAACACTTTTAGACCTTCTTTTGAAAAACTTTTTTTTTTTTTTTTTTTTTTTTTTTTTTATTCTGGGGAGCAAAAAGCAGCCAAAGACACAGTACTGAATAAGTCCAATTATGCTGCATTCTTGTGGTTGAGTAAGACACAGAGCGACTAAAACAAGCTAACATAAACAGGGAAAGCCAAATTAAATACTTACATTCATATAGTGCAAGAGGATCCTGGGCTGAGGAATGTAATTCAATCTTTATTTATTTTTTAAGTAGACAGTGCATAAAATAGTTGGAGATCTTTGCAATGCAGCTCCAAGGTAGTAGAATACTTTTTGTCTAGAGAATCAGCTAATACAGTGTTGTGAGTGAACTAAGTGTTTGCTCAGCGTGCAAGAGAGCTTTGCCAAATCTAAAGAGAGGATCACCGAGTCAGTCAGGGCTCTTCATAGTGCAAAAGCAAATTATCAGATGGATACCTGACACCAAACAGGGAGAGCGAATGGGAATGTCTAATTGACACATCCACAGTCTGCTCGGCATTGGAAGTGTGAAGACCTACTTGAAGCAAAAATGATTGTGGTATGTAAGGAATGCAGATGTTTATCTATATATCATTGCCACTGGGCCTTCTCACAGTCCAACTAATAACTGTGCTGCAGAAAAGCTTTTGGACTTTTCCAAAACAAATCTGACCTTCCTATCACTCCCCACTTTGGTGTGCTTTATGCAAAAGAAGATGCATGAAAAAGCAGCTGCAGCATAGTATGGATGTTAAGGAATGGCCACAGCACATTATTTTATAGCTGAAGATTGGGTTGGAAGGATTTCTTTTGGAGGCATTGCAGTTAGCTGACAAATTAATTACTCTGTGCCAGTGATTCCTGTGCTACTTCGAAGGTCTACCGGTAGATGTGTCAGAGGCTGCCAACTGGTCCCTGAAGCACTGATGCACAAAGTGGCTATTTCCTGCTGTCAGGTTGAATTGAAGAAGCTACAGTTTATTAAATACTTTGCTAGTTGGTTTTCTGTGCACACAAATGCCAGGAGCCATTACTGGGTTGTTTGGGGAAGGAAGGAAATTTGGTACTTACTCACAAATCAACCAGAAGCTGAATCATAACCTTCATGAAGCAGTGGTCCAGCTAAGGGCTGTGTAGGTGATCGGTGTTTCCAGATTTATCCATCTTTGACAAAGGAAGGTCTGAAGGCTGACTTCTGCTCGATGTTAACCTCAGTAACAATAAACATCAGAAATTCCAAATCCACAAAATCCCTATAACGCTCGGATTTATAATTGTGTATAGAATTTGGCTTGAAGACTGTGATAACACGATAGATCCACAACTTAAACATTTTGTGGGGGAATCTCTCACTGTCCTCCTTTGCCAAAGTATCACTTCAGTCGTTGTAAAGAATCTTTTTTTTTTTTCTTGAAACAGTTCCAAGAGGAGGATGTGAGAGTATGGAACCATTTGTTGTCCTATCCTGGGACAACACCTTACAGCCTTTTGGGGTTAAACCCCATAGCTCTGGCGGTTTGCCTGGAGTCAGTTATGAAGGCATGGGACAAAATACTCAATCTAGTATCCCCAAGTGTTTGTCATGAATTTCAAAGTGTTGTCATCCCGAATTATTTCAGCCTATCAGTCTGTCAATAGTACGTTTTATTTCCTGTTTTCCATCTGCCCCTTTTTCTTTCTTTGAACACCTATGTTCTTCTGCTTCCTCCTCTACAACTGTTTTCATCAAAGAAAATCCCTCATTTTTTTCTACAGTTATTTATATATTTCAATTTTCCTTTAATATTCAGTTTGCACAGTCTCCACATGAAAGATTACCAACCTTGTCTTTGGCTTATACCATTAATATTGACTTTATGTTGCAAACCCTCTTCAGGTCACTGCACAGCCTTGCACCATCCCCAGCTGTCATATGTAAACCAAAATATCAAGAAGTAATTAGTTGTTGAGAATGGTGGCCTAGCTTTAGCTATGCAAATGCATATTTGTTAGCAACTAGATTTTTATATAACAATCTCCACGGAAGTCACTACAGGAAACTCAATGGTTCTGGAAATTTCTGATTAAAAAAAAAAAAAAAAAAAAAGGCATGAGGATGTGAGGCCTTGTAATCTGCAGAGCCACCACATGGTTCTCTGTTAATGCTGGAGCAATGTGCCATTAGAGAAGCTCCTGGGGCTGCTGCAGTCCTTGATAGGATTGTCCTTCTCTCTGTCCCTCTCTTTCATGTTGAGGGCTGGATGTTTCTCATCCCAGTGATCTACGTTGGTGGGATGTGGATTGTTAATGGATAGTGGCATCCTAAGTGTAAGACTACATGTGGGCAATCATCCCAACAGAGATATCTGAGATATGTTGCCAATATACATGCATTCCCAGCTCACCCACCCTCTTCTCTACCTTCACGTCCCATTGAAGATTAAAGCTGAGAGGAGCTGACAGCACAAAGCGCACTGAACCCCTTGACGCTGCGTATGCAGGCCATGTGATGGTGTAGGGCATGAACACTCCTCTCTGGATATAGAAAAGTGCCAAAATATGGTTCTCTCAGGAGTATTCAGGCACATACATAGGATGAGCGAGTGTGTGGGGCTCAGAATTAATGGACTTTCTGGGCCTGTGTAAGTAACCTCCATTTTATGGTGCTGTCAGGGAGCAGCTGCAGGGTTTTGCTGCAGACATGCAGGGAGTACGTCGTGCTTGCTGTGTCTGGCAGCACTGCTTCCTCTGCACTTGTTTGCTTCCTGGCAAGGGAACCTCCAAATTCTACCCAATGGACCATGATAAAAATTAGCTGAGTGAGCTTGATGTTTGGGATTTCCTCCTCGGTGGTATTTCTAGCAAATTGGGTACCTGAGTTCCTACAGGGCTGGGATATTCTAGAAATAAATGCCAATTTTGTGGGGGTTCACAGGATGTTGAGCATAATCAACGCCCAAGGGACAGCCGAAAGAACAGCTGGAGCCTTGCTCTCAGAGTGGGAGAGCTCAGTTCTGTGAAAGGTAATGGAAAACTTTGCTGTTCTGTTTTGGTGCTGAGTAACTTGATCTTTGTGTGGTTATTTTTATTCTTTTCTGTTTACATTCTTGGTACCCTTCTCTAATTTTTAGACATATATATACTTTTCCTTCCCTTCTCCTGTGCACTCCTGGATAAAATTTTGCTGAAGCTCTTTCTCCCTAAAAACACAGACTAATGCAGATTAAAGGTATCTGCTTTTGCAAGAGCTCTGTATTTGCACCGTCACTCTCTGGATTAAGATTGCTGTGGTTTATGTACGCGCAGCTGCTTTCTAATTAAAGCCCACATCTGCCCTGGCTTTAACACCAGTCAACGGTAGTGAAGTTAACCCTCTCCGTTACTTCTGCCCTTTGTCCTGTAGACACATGAAAGGCCGTGTGTGCAAGTAGCTTGAGAAATGAAAAAACAAGAGCACAGTTCTCAGGCTTGTTGGGTTTATGCTTAGTCCAACCAAGGAGGGAAGAACAAGGAAGACAGGTTCAGTTCTGTTCCCTCAGTCTTAACAGGACTTGGGCTTTTAGTCTAGCGTAGCACACATTGAAGACTGGGCTGCAGTCCTTTCTGCTGATCAAAGACTTTTTACATTATCATGTCTGCTCTCAGTCCATGTAGGTGATTACAACCTCTGACAAGTCTCTCCTGGGGGGAGGACAGGCATTTGTTGTGTAAAAGGGCTTATTACTCTGTCAACCATCCACTCAAGGGATCCACTGCGTCCTTTCTCACTTGCTCTGTGTTGCTTCAACTGTACAAAACAAGCGGGAGAGCCCTGCGAGGCTGGCGATGGAGACTGTCCTCTTGCTTATGTGAGGCAGAGCCTCATGTCCAGCTTACAGAATTGAGGAGACCATGTCTCCAGAAGGCATTCTTGTGTGGTTCCTCTAAATGACAGATGAGATAAATGAGTGCAGATACATGTTTTGTCTCATGTCCTTGGGACTGAGCAATAAAATAGGGAATCTGTACTATACATTAAAAGCAAAACAAACAAACAAAAAATACCAAAACCCAACAACCGACAAGGAAAATTTGGCTTCTCTTTGGCTCTTTGAGCACTGTTTAGACTTTCAAAACTGCATCAGGCCAAGTTTATGGCTTATTATGCAGGCTGCTCTTGATAACTTCTGAAACTTCATCCAAATGAACGATTCAGATCCTGGGTGGAGTAATGCTAGTTATGATGTAACAGACCTGAGGTCAATGCATCTCCTCCCAGTGTGTGGTCTGTGAATAATACGTGGGCCTGTGGGTCCCAAAAGCAGTGATCTCTTTGTGAAAGAATTTGGAAAAAAAAAAAAAAAGGTAGCTGTATCACAGTTAATACTCCCATTTCCTCAAAGAATCCATTCACTTCAAAGGAGGAAGGACCATGCCTCTTCTACATTCATTTTTTAAAGAGCACTCTGAAGTGAAGGCTCTCTGATGATAGCAGCTGGTACCGAAGCCCATATGGAGACATCTTTCGGAAGCTTCTGTTTGAAACGAGTACCTGCAAAACAAACTGAAGTCAGTGTATGGTGCAGGTGGCTGGCAGTTTCTGAATTCAACACATTTTTGGTTTTGTGCCTACAAGTGGGTCTGACTGTAATCTGTGAGCAGTGATAACCACAGAATGTAAGAGAGGATATGAAACATTTTCGTCTCTCTAAACTTGAATTTAAGAACATTGCATTAGGTGTTGACATTAGCCCTGGTGGCTTCTCACCTCACTTCATAAGCATACTGTGTAGAAATGAATGGCTACACGGCAGCTTTAAGGGGAACCTAGTGGGATTCTTTTTAATAAAATTAAAAAGTCTTATCTCAGAATCGCAGACTGGCTGAGGTTGGAAGGGGCCTTTGGAGATCCTCTAATCCAACGCCCTGCTCAGGCAGGGTCCCCTACAGCATGTTACCCAGGATGGCATCTAGACAGGTTTTGAATATCTCCAGGGAAGGAGAACATGCAACCTCTCTGGGCAGCCTGTTCCAATGCTCTGTCATCCTCACAGTAAAGAAATTTTTCCTCGTGTTCTGGAACTACCTCAGTTGCAGTTTGTGCCCACTGTTTCTTGTCCTGTTGCTGGGTACCACTGAGAAGAATCTGGCCCCATCCTCTTGACACCCTCCCTTCAGAAACCTACCACATTGGTCCCGGATTCAAAATAGGTCCTGGTGGATGTAGACATGCTTTGTGGGTTTTCAGATGGCGATTTTGCAAATGTGTTAAATGGAAAAGCTTTTGATATGTGTCATTGTTATCCCTTTTGCTTATGCCATGGCATAAGAAGCTGAGAAGGGAACCTGGGCACTCTCTTGTCAAGACTTGATGGAAGAAATAAGTCGTGAAGCTGGTCTGCAGCAGCATGCTTCAGAGCTTTAGAGCTGATGCTTCCCATATACTTTCAGATTGCATGTACAGGGTGTGTTGCAGATCTTGCAGCATGTAAGGTAAGTACTGTTCTATAAATTATTCTTTGGCCATAGGTCCCTGAGAGCCATTGGCCAATGTTTGCAGCCATGTACCAACGTCCTGAGGTGTAGCAAAGTCAAAGGACTACAGGCACTGGCAGGCAGGTTAGTTGTTTTGGACAGGCATTATATTCCTGTTTTGTTAGCAGAAAGACACCTTTAGTAGAGGATATTTTGTACTTGCTTTCACCTCAGGTATATGTCTTACGTGTACCTTTGTGTGCCTGTGTGTCTAAGTGTATGTTTGCTTGTGCCTAGAATCCACTAGATTTCTTCAAGAGCAGTGCCCAATTCTTCAAATGCATATAAGAGTAGAGTTACTGTCTAGGAGATGACATATGTCTGTTTCCTGGGTTAGAATTTGTAAAAAAGAGGAATTAACTCACTAAAAGTTTCCTTAGGGACAGGTTTTCTAGACTATTCTCTCTAAGAAGAGATTGATAGAAGTAATATAGTCAAGAGAGAAAAGCAGGCTCTTCTGGACAGTGATTCAGAAGAGGATCCTCATGTGCTTTTTAACTGTTACTTCCTTTTTTGTCCTGTAAAATCCTGCTTTTTCACCAATTGTAATATTAAATGCCACAAGCAGGGTGGATTTCAGTTAGAAATTTCAGTTAGAAATCAATGGAAGAGAGAAGATAACCAGCCTTTCAACTCAGGAAAGTGGAGGCAAAAAAGGAAGCACTGAGAAACTCCTCTTGTGGATAAAAACAGGTGGCTGATCAGTTCTCATAAATAGTCTGCTTTCCTCACATTAGCCAATATTTTTTATTAATTTCTTCAATTGATGTTTTCTGTTATTTGTTTTTAGCTGGAATTGAATTAGATAAGCATGCTTTCTGAAATGAAGAGCACACGTTTTCTTACTTACTCCCTGGGTCTGGTGGTAAATACGATGCACATTAGAGTATAATAATGAAAAAACTAATAATCAAATGTAGTTTTTTCTATTAGCTTTAATAACTCATAATGTTGCCTCTAACTTAGGAAAAAAAAACTGTATTTATACATTTCAGATATCCTGGCAAGCTAGGTTCTGAGGAGATAATGTCTGAATAAGCATGGTTTATATATAATAAAAACGTAAGTGGTTGTTCTAGGTATTGATGCTTGGCAGGGAATGAACTGAAAGCATGAATGCACATAATATATTAGAGGTATGGATAGATTGGTCTGCATTATTTTTTATTAAAATTACAGAGTAATGCTTAGTCACACCTTAGACGCAGCCACTGGAGTAAAGGGAGATTATTCCCCAGAGGTAGGAATCACCTTTATTCCATTGGTGGCTATGCAATTAAAACCACACTTGAGGGATCACATTGCTTTAATTCCTTTGGTACAATCTTTGGATAAGGCCTTTCTCTACTTTAAATGAACAAGCAGGCCCTTTCTCCTAATGGCCAAGTTATGTCCCATTTTACTGTGGTAACTAGAACATACCTCTTGTAATTTTATTTGTGAGTCTTAGTCTGTTCAGTAAGTACACTTCCAGCTGTTGTTCCTTGTGAAACTGAAAAAGGGAAAACAATCTTCCTTTCCTCTAAGTAGAATGCAACTCCAATCCAAAATTTTTAAGAGATGCGTATTTCAGTTACAGAGCAAAAACAGATTTTGAGGAAGATCCCCAAACACACATCCGCCACCTCAGTGAAGGATCCCAGACTGGAAAGGGCTTGCTTGTGGAGAAATCCACAGGCCTTAGAGCAATAATTTCTGTCTAATGGACAGGGAATCCTGCATGACCAGCAGGTTTTGGGAAATTTCCACTGGATTGCAGCCATTGAGAGTTTGCAAATATCAGGCTGAAAACACAGAGCTGCCTCTCCCCCGGGTCCAAATGTTACCTTGGAGGAATAAGTGAGTAAGTGAATGAATAAGAAGATTACTAAAAAATATAGCAGCAAGCAGTTCCATTTTTTTCTATTTTACTTAACAACCAGCTCAGCACTCACACAGTATAGACACTCTGGATTTGCATATTCTCATATTGTGATAACTAAAAATGAGTTGAAACTAGGAGCAAGTATAACTAGTGGCTTTGGAGACTTGCGACCTGCTGCAGCAATAAAAGTCTGTGTAAAAGGTGGAATCTGTCCCTGAACTCTTCCTTTTGAAATTCTTAATATTGAATAAATAGTTGCTCTTGACACTGCATTATCTTTTGGGGTTGGTATTTGTTTTTGAAGAAAAGTTCGTAGAAATTTCTGATGCTTAATGAACTAAATTCAATCTAAGAGTTGCTGGTGTTGATTTTTTTGACTATTGAAAGTCATTTTGATAACTTTCTCCAAATTGTGTTATCCATTTTCAAAAGCTTATTGTTGTTTTTGCTTCAAATCTTGCCTCTTGGTTACAGATTATCAAATTGTATAGGAAATCTCTTGTCCAGTATTTAGTCACAGACTGGGTTTTGTCCCAAAACCACACTTTCATTTGATCATGGCACACCTTACTTATGCAAGAAAAGTTATTTTTTTCCTAGTGAACAGCTGCATTTTCATTGCATGTTCTGGGAATAACTGTCAACTTATGAAATATAGTGTGCTCGGCCTTCACTGTATGAATGCAGTCACCACTCTTTTGTCATAGAAAACCAAATTTTCTTGTGTCTCTTTTGTCTGGAGTGGTTTTAGCAACATTCCTCAAAAGAACATTCCTGGGGGGAGCTAGGTCTCTAAGGCAGCTAAACCAACAGCAATCACCTTCCCATGCCTATTTATCAGGAAAATCATTCAGGCAAAGCAGGATTAATGTGTGTGGCCTTGTAGTCAGGGCTTTGTGAGTACAAAATGAAACCTTCAGATGTATCAAATGCACACAACTGTGCGATAAATGTTACAAAAAGATCTTCCATTTTCAGAAAACAGATTTTCTTTCTTACCTTTTATGTCCCTTCCTTTGCCCTTCAACTGGCATGGAAGGTAACTCTAAATCTGTAGAATCTAGAACATATGGAATTGTAATGGTTAATGCTAATAATTTTATTATGGTTTTTTTTTTTTTTTTTTTTTTTTGTATTTTTTCTTAAAGCTTCAGTTGCTAGAGTAGTTTGATTCTGTAAGCATCTGAATTTTCAAAATCTGTTCTTGAGCCTCTTGTTTTAAGAAAACCTCAGAATCACAAACCTCATAGACTTAAAACCTGATAAAAAAAAAAAGGTCAAGGTTGATTAGAAAGGGTTGTATTTTGATTTGGCTCATTCTTTACGAAGGAGAAGTTGATTTATTTTTTAAATGCTTGAGACTGACAGTCCTTAGTATCTCTCACACTTTACAACTGCTTAATTACATCCCTTCTGAAATGGCAGGAGAGACTCAAACTCTAACAGAATGTAACCAGTTCCTACCAAAATGTATTTTCGTTGGCTCCACAAAAAACATCTTCATCTATTGCCACCAGTAGTTGCTTTACTGAAACAGGGCTGACTCAGAGAGCTGGGACACCTATTGCAGCTGCTGAATACAAAGGGATATATCCGCATAACACAGTGCTGCTTCTTACTGGGATTCCTCCAGTGCGCTTACTGCCAAGAGCAATAGAAGAGCTCTTTCCATGTAGGCTTCAACTGAGCAAAGCTCTCTTTGATTTGAAAGTAAGTTTGGCCTCAGCAATGAGTACAGAACTAGGCCATACAAATAGTTTTAGTATAGATCAAAAGATTATTGTATGTAGATATTAACAGCTAGCTTTATTGATATTAATGAGGAGACACACGGTGCTTACCATCTGCAGATGTTGGAGTGGGTGGATAAGATTTGGGTTTTAGGGAATTGGAAACAACCTGATTTTTTTTTTCCATTTGGTTAATTATGAAATGATTCTTAAAACAGATAAGAGTAACTAATTTGACCAATGAATTTAATGGGATGAAAGGCAAGTATAAAAACAAAGCAAACAATAAAGGAGAAGAAAAACAACATGGGGGCTTTAGCTTACATTTAATAATGTGGAATTGCTGAAAGTACCAGAGTGAAACTTTTCCCCATAACTAATAAGGTCATTTTTCAGATTTAGAAGTTCAAAATTCAGTCAAAATTTGAATATGATAAATACCAGTAGCAGAGATTGTTGCTTCTGACTTGTACAAGGTTTAGGATGCTTATGTGTCTTGTGTAAGCCAAAACTCCGTGGTTTGGAGGTGAAAGAATATGTATGGGTGTTGTTACCTATCTCATCACATAACTAAATAATTCGTATTGTCTGTTCATTGTCTGTTACATTTACAGTATTTAAATGTTACATGTTACAGTATTTAAAACAAAAAGCAAATCTTCATATTGTATTTAGTTCGGGGACTTGCATAGTTTTTGCTAGTGGTTCCTTCTGCCTGCTGCTGTGAGAAAAACCTTCAATGTACTATTTACGTGCAAACTGTGGCAGTATTACTTCTCTGACATTTTGCTTGTTTTAACGAATGCAACAGGCTTCAACTGAAGGAGCACGCCCATCAGCCTTTACTGCTGCTATAGCAAGAGTCTTCGCTTTTAAAGGGAAAGCTGACAGTGATGTTTTTGGTGTTGTAAGCCATGTAACCTCAAACTTAGGTGATAGCAGATTTGTTTAAACATAAATTAAAGAAGAGTCATAGCTAATTTGTGCTTATTTCTGGTACACAGGATGAATTTGTCATCCTTTAAGAGGAACTTTCGGTGTACGCAATCCACTTGTCTTCTATGATTCCTCTTCCGTCATCGGTCCCTCATCTTTTATGGGCAACTTCTTTCTAGCTCCTTTGTCTTTCCTTTTCAGCCGTGGGTCTCCTGAGCCACATCGGTGCCTATGCTCCGAAGCACAGTGCTGCTCCGTAGGCCTCCTATCAGCACGTTACATAATGTTAGTCTTATTAACAATGACCGTTTTTATCTAAGCGGAGCCAATGAACCTTAGACTGCTTCAGGGAGGAGGGATGCATTACACGATAATTACAGGATGCTAGAGCTGTCCAAGAACATTTTAAGTTGAATGTACTTGATATTATGCAGATATAAAAAGGCTGCAGGTGGCTGCTCTCTCAGCTTCACCTCTTGACTTTTGGACTGTGCCTCTGCAGAGGATTTTCAAACACTTCTATGCCGGGACAACAGACAATGGAAGGCTGCCCAGATACAACTCGTATCCTACTGGGAGGAGAAGAAATGGCCATCCTCATGTTCAGCTCTCCGTGCATGAGTATTTCATTCTGGCCAATAGACATAGAAAAGAAATAAACAAAAGAAGTGAGTGCACTTTGAGTAAAAACTCCTACTTAAATAGCTTGTTAGAAGAAAGTGCTTCAATGAATCTCAGGAATAAGCAATAAGCTACCGATTGTACCAGTAAATAAATAAATAAATAAATAAATAAATAAAATGGAAGAATCTTACAGTATATAGAAAGATATTTTTTTTATTTGACCTAAAGGCCTAAAAGGAATATATTCTCCATTAGGTTTCTTATTATCTTTTAGGTGGGCCTGAGAAAAACTGTTCTGCATTGCCTTTTTTAAAGCAATGAATCTTGTCATTTGTGTGTGCTTTTATCATACTTTCTTATAGGGATAATATTAAGTTTTCTACCAAAACATCACATATTAGACTAATCAAGTCTAGACATTGATTTCAGTGGGTATTGGAACTTTCTTCAATGTTTTCTAGAAAGGTTTCTTTCATTGCTACTAAACTTGGACAGCAGACAAATGAAACAGATGAAAAAAATGCATTTGGATCATGGCATGTAAGAAAGTGATCTCAGTTCAGTAACCTATCCCAAGATACATGCTTTTGATGTATTTTTCAGAAAATATGTAACTTGCTATAAAATATATTATTAGTGAAGAGCTTCAAAGCAAAGCATTCTTCCCTCCCACTTGTGATTATTTGATAAAGAAAGACTCTTAACATAATCATATGGTTAAACAGATTATGTAAAATAGCTTTTAGCAATTAATATTTGAGTGAAAGCCTGCTCCAAAGTGAAACCATAATGGATCTTTGTTACATTATCAGATTTCATAAAGAGGATGTTTAGCTAAGCTTATTCTGTACAAACAAAGCAATAAAAAACAGGCGTGAAAAACTCATCAGTTTAGGATATTTCTGCTGTGGAATATCACTCTCTTTGCTGATGCTACAGCAGCTTTCTCTGTAATTCCAAATCTTTTATCTTGGTATATTTTAACATAATCAGTGCTTTTTCACTGTGATCATAAGGTTTCATTATTTTTTTTAAAGCTGTTAAAAGAGAGAGTGGTACTTTGGCATGGATTCACAACAAGCTTTGATGAGTTCCAGAAAAGTGACTGTTATACAAATACAAGGAATGAAAAGAACTTGTTATCTTTAACAAGAGCTTGATTGGATGTAATAAAAGTTCCTTGTTAATTTACTGAAGTTAGCAGCTATGCTGGTAATGAATTTATAATCAACAACATTTGATCTTCTGCGGAAGCTTTTGCCCCTTTCTCCCCCCCAAAAAAAATGTTTCTGGAGAGAGTCCAGATAATTTTCTTTAATTGGGATTAAAACTTTAAAGGAGTGTTCTTTATGGTGACCCTTTTTGGCAGTTTATCAGAATGCTTATGCAGCTGGTAAATGTAACAACCAAATTCTGTGGAGGGATGACTATTTTTCCTTAAACAATCTCTTGTCTCCCCGCCCTGCCATGGGCAGCACATTGTTTACAGCAACACTGACAAAATAAAGAATCACAAAAATGAGTTACGTGAACAGGAAAGCTTTGATTGTACGGGAATAGCTCCAAAAATGTCTTTTGTTTAATGCATGTTAAGTGAAGTCATTATCCTAGAACTTTGAAATAATCCTACCCAAATAGACATAACTTGTTTTTTTAACTAATTATGTTCCATTTAGAGTTCTGAGAAATTGCCTGGCTTTTTAACATAAATTAGGACTGACATTCACATGAGTACCGACACAAAGGCTGTTCAAGTTTTGTGCTGCATTTGTGGACAAGTTTTCCTATTGACTCACTTTGACTTTACAGGCCCTTTTACAAAGCAGTGGTGCTGGAATTCGGTGTTTTGGTGAGGAGGAGGTCATATGCATGGGGTTGTTCTGTTAATTTTTTAAAAGTCTCAGAATCAGCTCTGTACTCCCCAAGCTCCAGCCCCTGCCACGGACAGTCCCGGCCCACTGGCGTGAGCACCAGCGGCACGGCGACAGATGGGCAGGGCAGACAGGCAGCCCATATAATCCATCCTATGCCGGGTTTATAAGTCAATAAAAATGCAATAAAGAAAAGGGTCTCATTAGGCAGAGGCAGGGGGCTGATTGATTTGCAGGCCACACTCAGTTTATAGCTGCCTTCTGTGTGAAAGTCCACCTTACAGTGTGAGTTTACCCTGTTTGCACGGCTTGTTTAGTTGGACTTAATTTACTTCTGGTAATGTCGAGCATTTTTCATGTTTTTGTGGTGACTTCTCCCCCAATTTGGCACCTAAGTACGGACTCACTCTCAGTTTGCTTTGTACAAATAAAACCCTGAAGCCAGAGGTCAGGAGAAAGGCTGAGGGAAATGCTTCTACGTGTGGGCTGCCTGAGCAGGCAGGGGCTGTGTAAATGAAAGGGAAACTTAAAACCGACAGAGCTCTCACTTCAACTTGCCCGCGTTGTTCTGCGCTGCAACAAGCAACACCTCCAAATGCTGAAAGAGGGTAAAGGGAAAATTCCTGGTGCCTAACCAATCTCACTGATTCCCAAAACAGTCCCGTTTGCCTTTCATTGTACGAGCCTTTTCTAGGGAAGAGGCTTTTCCCTGTAAAAGGCAGAAGAGCACGTGGTTTTAGAAGGGTAAGGCAAGGCAGCGGGGCTGAGGGAGTGCCCGCACTACTGAAGCACCTTTCTGCGGATGGCTGTGCCTGGGCAGCAGGGCACAGGGCAGTGGTTCGGATGCACATGTGCCTTCTGGGGGCTGTGGAGCAGGCCCCATAGCTCCCAGAGCCTCTGTTCCCCTGCCTGCACAGTGGGAACGAGGGCCGTCATCATCAGGAGGCTGAAAGCACCTCTGTTACAGGCAGATACGGGAAAAGTGGCTTCTCTTAGGTAGGACTGAGGAAGTGGAAGTCTTGCCCATACTGGATGTATTCCTGGGAATCCCACCTAAAGAGACGATGACAAATTCCAACAGATGTACTGTTGAACCAGTCTTTAGGAATCATGGGTATTTTTAATTGTAAATCCTTTAATATTTCAGAGAAGCCAGTTAAGCTCTTCCTCAACTATCTCCTGTGTCTGTGAGTTCTAGAGATTCTTGTTTGGCATTAAATAATTTCCTTTTATTGATTTTTATCGATTTGCTGCCTCTAAGTTTTATTGGATAATACCAATACTTAATAAGGATAGCAGTTCATGAACATTTGTAATAATTTAAGGAAAGGGCAAGCCTTTGAGTAAAAATGCTTGTTAAGTCTAGCAAGTGGAATTTGTTTCAACATATTCAGCATTATTAATGTTCCCCAGAAATTTCAGCCTTAAGAGGCCTGTTATTTGGCAAGTTGAAAGTTCGCACAACTCACATCGATGACATTTTAATTCATTTACTCTTTCTTACTGAGTATCTAAAACCCTCTCTTTAACCTTAAGAAAACAAAATGAGAAAATTGGCAAACTTAGAAATAAGTAACTTTGATCCAGCCAATAATGACTTGCTAAATTGTATCATCATGTCAGAAAGATCTGAGTGTTGAGTTCTATCAGGGAATTCCAGTTACCATTGTAAAACCTTCCTCAGAGTCCCCTGGAAAAAATCTGTCTGGGTATTTAGTTCAATCTTTAGTATTATTAGTGTCATAATTCTCTGTTACTGTTGCTGTTGCTGTCTCCCCACCCCCACCTCCCCCTTTATTCCTTTTTATTCAAAGAAACAAGCAAAGAAACAAGCAAGTCCCATGTGATACAGCTAACCACACAACTCATCCCTACCCTTTGATACTACATATTACCCCCACAGAGTTGATTCTTCAAAGCCATTGACTGGGTTTGAGGAGCCAATTTCTGTTAATTTTAATGGGGATTAGACATCCATCCCCTGAGGCAGCTTTGCAAAATCTCCACCAGATTCTTTATGGCTCTTCTTGGAGGCAACAAAATGTTTACCCACTTATGGAGTTGCATTTCCCTAAACACTGCTAGCGTAAAGTTAGAGATCATCTTACTTCCTCAAGTGTAAAGAGCACCATTTCGCCATTCAGCTAAATTTGTAATTCATTACGATTGTGTCCTCTTTATAAGCCAGTTTCAAAAAGGAAAGACAGTTTTGGAAAGGAGCTAGTAGATCATCATTTTGGCATTCAAGAAAAATCATACCTTGGTGTTTGACATATACCCTGTAACAATTCATTTATATCCTGTTCTGGATGTTACAGTGACAGCTTTCTTCAGAAAACTGATTTCCTTCCATCCTGCTCTGAATGACTTATTTAAAACGTATTTCATTTTACAAATGCTGGCTTTCAAAACAAAATTACTGAACCAGGGGGTGTGGAAGGAAGGGAAGAGTTGCCTATTCCAGCGGAACAACAAAGCAGCAAACTCAAGTACATTTTCTATTCCCTGACACACATACCCTGGCAATAGTCTGGATTCACTTTCATCCTTCCATCTGAATAGACTCTGGGAAATAATATGATCAAACCTCAACTCTTTATGTTAGGTCAGCTTCCTTAGGTATCTGTTCTGCAAACATTTCCTTTGAAAAAAGCAAGAAGTTTGCCGTGTATATAAACAGAAGTATCCTTAGTTACAGCAACACGGACGGCTGCTAAATTATGGTTAAATTGTCATTGTTTAATTTATGTTCTGTGCTGTCTTCCATGTATATATCCCTTAGTTATGTTTTTGTCAGTTGTGTTTTTTAAAATGTATTATAAATCTGTATTTCCCTCATAAACGAGTCTGGAAAAGGGCATCTGCACTGGAAACTGGTTTTAGTGACTTGACACTTTGGCTCTTTTATGTTGTGAAACGAGTTTTAATTTTCTTAACATAGGCCAGGCATGGTACATAAACCTCTTCCCCCCAGGGAGGCTTTTATGTTTGATTCCTTTAGTGGCAAAGCTTTTGAATTTCTCCCCTTGATTGACTTGATTATGATCTTCCCAGTATATATCCTTCATGTTGATGAATTCCTGGTAGGGATCCTCAAAGGAGTTTACAAGCCTCAATGCTAGATGAAACAGAAGAATTAAATTATCCCTGCAAAAGCTGCTACTAGTGAAAATAGGAAGTTGAATATTAGTGCTGAAGATTTATTTATTCCCTGGGTGTCTAATTGAGATACCAGGGAAAGAGTCATTTTTAGAGAATCGGTGCTCTGAGGTTTCTGCCAGGTGACTGAATCTGCACAAGCTCAGCCCCCGGTTTGGAAATGCGGGCCCCAAACCCTGTCAATGTGTCCTGGTTTGCTCTTCTCTTGTGCTTTGTTAACGTTGGAGTCTAACCACCTTTGATGAACATCTTCTACCCATTAGGAGAGCAGAGTTGGTAGAATGTCACTGCTATGGGGAGCACCTACTCCAACAGCCCGTGAAGAACTAGGCAGTGTGTAGCTGCCCCAGGGACATCGTACAGCCCTGGGTACCCGCTCTGCTAGAGAGGATGCTGCTTGGAGTACCTACATGGCAGGCAATGCCTGGCTTCTGTTTCACAACATATTGCCTCAGAAAAAGGTAGATTTTGCACTAGGAAATGTGCCCGAATCAGCTGAATGTGGTTGGCTTCCTTAACAATGAGCTCCTGCAGGTCAATGGTGCCCAGCTTCCCACCAGCAGCTCGCACGGTATGAAGGAGTGGCTCAAGTCACCCTGAGCTCACCTCGTCCAATGGCACAGAGCCAGCCACGAGCACTGCCCCGACCAACCCACTCCGACTCTTTGCTGGGAACACAAAGTGCTGCTGAGAATGCCTGTGATGAAATAAGGGTGATAAACAGCATACAGTGCCTGCGTACCATATCTACCCATTACGTACACGTTTGTGCAGGATAGATGTGCCAGGGTACTGGGAGATGGCATCCCTAGGGCTGAGGCAACTGCAGCAGACTTGACAACTTTGGAATACACATGACAAGAACCAAAACCAGGGCAAGATATTTTGACCTTAATATAATTTTCTTTGTTGGGTTTCCAGTCTAAAAAAAGACTCACTTTTTTTTAGGAAGAAAGCCTTTATTGACTCTGTCTAACACTTAGTAAACCACCCTGATCAAAGGATGAGTAATTTTTGGCTCTCAGCTTTACAGTCTTTTGTCTTGATAATATAAAACTTCTTGAAAATTCACACTTTTCTAAGGTGGATGATGCCAAAAAAAAAAAAAATAATAATAATCTAGCAGAGACTTAAGAAAATCTGGCAAATAAGTGATGGTAATTCTGTGAGCTGCACCTTTAATCGTAAGATGCTTGTTTGAGCAAGAAAGGGCTGAGAAGCATTTCCAGTAGGAGACTGGAGACAGCCTGACCTGCTTCTTCCCCTTTTGTGCTTTCACACCCATTCTTTGGTTTTTCTTCATGTAAAATAAATAGAGATGATTGGAAAAGGAAACCAAGTGGGGAAAAGCAAGATGAATATTGTATTTTTCACATACAAATACATTTTTTTGCCCTCATCAGAGACTATAGCTGGAGCTTTTTCACAAACCAACTCAGACTGGAATTAATAATAAAGAAGTGGAAGGGCAGACAGGAGAGACAGAGGCATAAGCTGCCTGAAAACAAGCATAACTTCAGGCCTGGACATCCATGTGTGTAAATTCTTTTCTAAACTCGTAAAATAGAAATAATACAGAAATGAAATACAGGAAAGCAAGAATGCCTCCGAATGCAGAGCTCCCTTTCCCTCATGCACTGGCTGCAAGTCTCTCAGCTGCCATTTGTCATTGGTGTTAGAGCTGGCTGAAAAGTTTCCAAATTTTCTGAAAACTGTCATGACCTCTTTTCCTGACTTGACAAATACAGAGATATTTTTTCAGGGTGGGGAGAAGTGTTATTATCATTAGTGAAAGCGAGTCTCTTTTTTTAAAAACTGTTTTAGTGGTCGTTTCTATTTTGGTAGATCTGTGTGTATGGAAAACGATGCCAGAATGCTAACAGTGAGTGCTGCCAGGAATCACTGCTGATTTCTCTCTTTCTTGCTCTCCCATTATAAAAGTGAGATGATTAGGGGTTTAATTATTGATTCTCTCATTCACATCAGTTTCTAATCTATATTTAACATTCTGGACATCAGTGGTCTTTTGCGGTAGTATTTTCAAAGACTCCGTGCTGGCAGAAGAGATTTTTTAATCAGTTTTGAATTTGCTGCTATTCAGTAGATCAAAGAAAGAGAACAGCAAGGATTAGTTAAGATCTTGGGGTGTAGCTGGTTCCTGGTGGTAACTTTTTGATCCTGACCAAGTAGCAGGGTTACATCACATCCAGACCTGTTCTCCCCAGGAACCTCTTGCTGACTTCTGTGTACTGAGGCAAACCCGTGCTACAGAGAACTGGAATCGTTTCTCCCACGAATCAAAGGTTACTAACTCTGTAAATGGTTCCAAACGGAGATTGGAAAGGATCTAAGACAGAGCTATATTTTTGGATGGCAAGATTAATAAATGAATGTGAATCGCATAAAAATAATTTCAGTCAGAAAGCTTCAAAGTTAGCCACGGATTTTGGAATTTGCAGTATGAAACAACATTTCTTCAGTTGGTTTCTGGTGAGGTTCTGATGTTTTCAGAGCTTTGTAGATATTTTCAGACCAAAAATAAAAGCAATCCGATGATTCAGATAAATTCTGGGATTTGCATTCTTTGGAGTGAGGCCACAGCGAAGGTTGAGATGTCCTGTGCATTGGTTTCAACGTGTACTGGGGATCATCTGCTTGACGGCAGGGAAACTTGAGCTGTGAGAGCTGAAAGCTCGGACTGGTGGATGTCTGCCCCCTGCCCCCTTCCCCAGGGGTCGTGCCACTGCTGTGCCATGCAGGCTGTTTGTGAGCGAATTCTGGCAGTCGTTCTAATGCCGTGCCCAGGTGTGCGGCTGTGAATGTTTCATAGTCCACTCTACTGGCTGTGCTGGAGGAGGGATGTCTGGAAATAAGGTTCACCCTGCCGAAGAAGTATGCCACAAATGGGAGCCAAGACCACAGCAGCAAGGCTGGCACGCACACCAACGGTAAAGCACTGCACAGGAGGCTGCTTAAGAATTTGCAAAGCCAGTTGACCAGAGCTGTTCAGCAAGGGACAAGACAAGAGTCGCTTGTGTAGGGGTTTCTTCACCCTTTCTTTTCCATTCTATATCCTTCCCACTTTTGCCATCTGCTCAAGTGTAAAAGTTCTCTTTTTCCTCCCCCTTTGCTTTCTTCCTTCTTACCACCTCCTGTCAGGAGCGAAGCTCTCCATGTCTCTGTCCTTGCACTGAGGAAAGCAGAACAACCCCTGACAAACATCCAGCTCTCTGAAAACTACGAGTGCTTTGTGGGAGCTTCAGTCATTGGTTTGCTTTGTCATGTTCTTCAGGCTTACTTTGTAGCAGCCCTTGCCAATAAGATGGCAGAAGACCCGCTTTGTTCTTCAGTAGCCTTTAGTGCTTTTGAGTTGTTTGCCAAAGCTAGTTGAATTTGTAGCAAAAGAAAATAATGAGGAAATATGCAGATGAGGTAAGGGAGAAGCTTCAGGGACTGGACGAGAATGTAGATGAGGGATATGAGATCCTGGGAATAGTCAACTCTAGCATGGCTTTGACTCCATTAATGAGTGTGAGTGGAAAAATACATATTTATTATCGTTTTATGGTGTAGCATGTTAACAATTTAGCTGTCACCTAGAGGCAGTTTCCCAAGTAGCAGAACGGGCTAATGGGACTAGTGCTTCAACGTGGTCCTGCTGCACCTTCAGCTATGCTCTCTTTTTGGCACAAGCTTATTCAAAATGATCATCTATCACCACTTTCTTTCACTGATATGATCAACTGCATGAATAAGATGTTTGAAAAGCAACGTGCTTTGCTGTCTGAGTGGCAGAGGAACTAGAAGGCGAGGCGGGTTGCCAAACATAAGGGAAATGCGAAGGCTGGTGAGCAGGGAAGAGGATTGGGGTGAATGGACCAGGGCTGAGCTATCTGGGCAGAGCGAGGAGCAGAAGGCTGAGTGCAAAACAAGGGGGCAGCTCCAGGAGTAAATATTGTACGGGGCTAGGGGAACAGCACAGAACATTGGCATAGCTCTCTTTCCCCACCCCATTCTCCTCGGTGGGCAGGTGAGCTGTCTCTTGAGCCATGGACAGGTCCCCGTGCAGTGCTTCGTCGCAGTGAGAGCATATCGTGCCTGTGGGGCCGTGGGAGCCGGTGAGGACAGCGAAAGTGGGAGCGCAGAGTGCTCAGGCTTCGGCTCTCGCAGGATGTCACGGAGATACTCCCCAGCTGTGGTACGTTGGCTGTCCGTTTTCTTCACTAGCTTCCAAATTTTACATGGAAAGTTTTTACAGGGACAGAAAGCTTAGCTTTTTAGTAAAGAAACTCAGTCTGCACAACTCTCTGACATTCCTGAAAGCTCTTCTACCGTGTACTTGGGTATGTTTGGAGCGTGTACATCGCCTCCACTGATCTGATTCCCAGGGCCCAGTAAAATGGAGTGTATTTCAAAACACTTGGCTTCTGTTGGGTGGAGGAGAAATTAATGATAAATGCCTCCAAAAATTGAAAGCTTTAAAACCTTCAGTCCTTTAAACCCCAATTCCCATTGGTGCTAGCTTCCCTTTCATTGCAAGATAATGAACCTTCACTTCTGTTGTGTGTCCTCGCCTTCAGTGTGCTTCTCTGCATAGCTCCCGTCGTGGTCAATTAGCTGGCAGGAGAGGCCCACAACAGCAGAGACCATTGCTTAATTGTTATTGTGGGATCCTTATGAAACATGCAATTGCTGGGGCTCATTTACAATTCTAACACATCCACTGCACCCTGCATCAGGAGTCCTGTGAACTGGACAAAAGTTAGAAAGTGGCAGCGCTGTTTCTGGCCAAAAGCTCATTAACATAGACATCTCCTGCTAGTGAACATCACACAGATGACACAGACAGCTCACTCCAAACGAGAGACATTCTTTTGTTCCGCCTTACTAAGGCTTTCAGATAAAAAGAATTCGAGGCTACTCAAAGGGACAGCTGTGATATGAAGGGAACAGGTTTAAAATAGCTCTCAGAGGCAGTAAATGCTTAATGATCAGATCTTTCATTGGTCTTGGAACATTTGAGGAAACTCAGCCAGCTAAAATTTTTGTTGATTACTTTAACAGAAGCCCTTTGTTCATATTATCATGCAGAATAATTAAGCCAATGCAAGCAAGTCCCCTTAGCTATACATAATTAAAATGTTAGACTGTGATTAAACAGATTGTATTGGCACAGGGAGCACCTATTCACTTCATAAAAGAGTCCAATCACTGCGTTAAACTTCTTCTCACCTGAGTTTATTTGTTATTATTTTTGAAAAATGAGTTTAATACAAGACAGATAGTGGAGGGTGTGCTTCCAGTGAGGAGTTAATGAGATCTTATAATGGAGGAAAGAGCTATAACCAAAGTATTTAGTCTATAGGGTGAAATTCAAGATGTGGAGAAAAGCGCATCTATCAATTTTACTGTACTTAAAAGTTCATTCTGCAGGGATTATATCCAATTTTCTCATTTCCTCCCTGATTTTTGGCATCTCCAATGCTTGGTTCTCCTGTGTTTTATTTGTTTTGTTTTGTTTTTGGTTTGGTTCACAAAGTCTTGTTTTACTGGAAATCTCAGAGAGGAGAATAGGTACAAGAAGGTGTCCTTAGGTCTAGGACTGGAAGAAAGTTGGTAGGGAGGAGGCACTTGATAGAAATTGTGTCATTTTTATACAAGGAAGAAGTCTCTATTGGTTTTGACGAATTTTGTTGTCGTTGTTAATATATGTTAAGTAACATTTTACTGACCAGTAAAGCAGTGGCTTTAAGATATGCTGCCTATGGAGGCAACCCCTGAAGAGATCCTGGGATTTATTTTGACTGCCTGACATGTATTAGACCAGAGAGATTTTTATTTACAAACAGGGTCCTTGGATATGTTATTTGTGATGGAAATAAAAGCTAGACTGGACCTTAAATGCTGTGTTTATCCCATTGCACCAAAATAGAACTGAGTGGCGACTACTCTGTATTCTCTTCAGATTTAATCCTCTGGGCTAAGCAGCCCCCTGGAAGCCTCTGCTTGGAAACGTGTCACGATTTCACAGGTTGTTCTGCTGGCAATGAATGATTTGCAATGGCCCTGAAAACTGCAATTTAAGAAGAAACTGTGAAGATGAGAAACATCGCTCTCCTTACATTCAAAACAGACAATGTCACATTTCTTTATTCTTTATTTTATTTATTTATTTATTTTTCTTTTTAATTGTGCCTTCTGTCCAGATAGGAGTGTTTATTCCTCTGTCTGGTCAGATGTTCCCCTACTGTGCTAACAGATTGATTTCTGCCGTGTGACCTGATAGCTTACTTTGAAATCCTACTTGAGGTATCTTTTCTACCAAGTTTCACAAAAACCTTCAGAGTTTATCATGACTTTGATGTGGATTTATGGAGAATATATTTTAAGGGAGCAGTAGCAGGTAATGAGGTTCTGGTACATTTGAGCTGTGCAATCAGAGATCTGGCAAACCCCATTTGCCTGCTACTGGATTCCTGGCTTTAAGAATCTTCCATCAGACCAGTTTTGCTGGAGCTTCATTTGAGAAGTACTGTTCTAGCAAATGCACCTTTCAACACTGTAATCATTAACAAAAAGATAGAGCATCTCTTAAGAAACACACTGCTTGATGGAGAGGCCAGACAGCAGAGCTCCAGTTTTGAGCAATGATTAGTCAAGTGCAGTTACGGAGTTGTCAGGAGTTTCTCTGCTCCTCAGTTTCTCTAGGGCTTGCTTAACTTCCTGCTTGAAAAATGAATTATTGGTGGCTACGTTTTGTTAGGCAGTCCATGTATTAATACCAGCTATGGTCAACATGAGCGCAGTAGTTATAATAGCTGTCTCTTAATAAGAGTGATCTCATCATGGGCATCATTCAGATGGAGTAAATAATTCCCAACACGTACTGACGAGAAAGAAACTGGGAGCTCGTTGCAAACTGATGTCATGGGAAGAGCCCACTCTCTTCAGCTGAGACTCATCAGTGCAAAGGGCTTTAAAAAGTGTCTGACTTTAGGCTGGGAAGAAAACACAGAGTGGGAGAAGCTCTTTTAAGTTTGTAAGTCTCTGGATAAAAAGCAAGGCTTTGGCCCGTGTTGTCAATTGAATCTTTCAGTTAGTTATGACTGCAAAATAAAAGAGGCTCTAGGCTGAATTTCCTTTGAATTCATAAGTAATCTGCATTTTTTCCTCTCGCTTGTTAAAACAATCCATAATTTATAAACTCAGTCTTTCAAACAAAATAGCAGCAGGGTTTTTATTTCCAGAAATTTAGCACATTTGCTGATGCTCAAAATAACTTTTTTTTTTTTTTTTTTTTTTTTTAATTTATACTTGGTTATAGTCACTTACATGGTGTGAAGTGAGTGAGAAAGGCTACTGGTTGGATTTGGTTGCATGATTTTACAACTGTTTTGTATTAAAATAAATGGCAAAGTTAAATTTAGTGGATAATCCTTCCTGATTGTAAACATTCCCCAATGTTTTTTAATGCTGTCATTTGGCCATTTATTAAAGGATGCCACTGTCTGGCTAGATCTAAAAAAAAAAAACACAAAGGTTTTGTGAGACTTCGCTTATGTGAATAGGTAATATGGCATTCACAGAAAGGAAATATTTTCTAATAGCACAGAATTGAAAACGTGATCTCAGATACAAAAATACAGCTTTCTGGAATGTATTTTCACTTGAAGCTGTACATAATATATGTATTTTTTTCTTAAGTATATTTACAACCAAATCTTCCTTTTTCTAGGAAGAACTTTGTGACGACTGATTAATTGATGACTACTGTCTATTAGTTTATGAGATGTTTATGTAACCACGACTATAAATTCTACAGATAATTTCACTTGTGAACAAAAAGAAATGTCCCCAGGTCTCACTTCTCTTGTTTGATGCTGCTGCGTCATTTCCCATTCCATCCTGAGACCACTACAGAAAGTTTGTACTTGAACTGCATCTTTAACATTGTACAGCTTGGCCATGCTGCACAACATTTTAATAGAGGAAATGAAAATAAATACCATATCGATTTCAATCTAGAAGTTTTAACAGGAAAGTCTGAATCTTCCCATTTAGAGATGTGGAGCAAAAAGATAGACCAGTACATAAACTTTAAGCATCACTTGACTCCTATTTAAACCTCTAAGCTGAGGCCCCAAATCAAGTTGATTGATTGCCCATCCTAGCTGTTGGCAGAGGGGAGAAGGGAGCTGGGGAAGAACAGATTAAGGTACAGTGCTGGCTAAGGACCACTGCGGCTGGGAATCTGTTGGTGAAAAGTGTAAAATGTGCCTTTGGTACACATGAAACACTACAGCACACTAAAATGTGGTTGATGCCATTATAGTGTGTCAGTGTAGGTTCTTCAGGGACTCTTTCGTATAGGGATTGGGAATTTTACTATTTACTTCAGTGGCAATAGAGCTCAGTTTTAATTTATGTTGGCCTGAGCACACCTGATTTCTTCGTGTTGCGATTCTGAAACAAACAGGAAGAGAAAGAAACAGGAGAAATAATTCTGTAGGAGATCAAATTGATCTTGGTGGAGAAATTAACTAATTACTGGTGCTGTTTGTGAAGCAGTTAGCAGCACTCACAGCTTAGGGTGATGTATCTCTTGAGCTGAGGTCAGCTGAGGACAGAGTGTGAGTTTTTTCCTTAGAGTTGTAGTGAAATCAGGCTTCTTGCCTTTTTTGGATTTACTGACCTAGCGTCCGGTGCGTCTACATGAAAATCTGCTTTCTCGTGTTGAACTCAATTACTTGCTTTTGCTTTGGATGCTTTGCATTCCTGCTCACAGTTGGGTTGGTGTTATGTGAGAAGGGCAGGGTTGTGGGTTCATGTTCATATACTCCTGTGGTTGCAGACGTACTTTACCCAAGAAGTAAAATGGTCCAAAACCTCAGTGGAGAAGATGAAGACATTTCTCAAACCCCAAACAAAAGCAATAAATGGAAATAAGGATTAACTGTGTCAATTTTCACCCCTCCCACAATAAATCTCCAAAATCTTGGCTTTTATCTTAGATGGATAACACAATAGGCACCAGAGCACACCAATATTACGCAAATACTTCATGTGCTATCAATTATTTTGGAAGTATTCATCATCTGAATTGTGAAATGGTTTGACCTTTTTTTCCTAATGGAGAGTGTATGAAGATGTGAGTCTTAGGCTGTCACATTCTTTCTCCTGTGCTTGTGTAGGTATGTTTAAAAGTCATTTCAGAAGAGCACAGCACCAACGAGGGCTCTCCTCTTGGTACCCTGCCACTCCTCATTGCTCTGTAGAGTCCTGTGGAGTCAGAGATGATCTGCAGTGCATGACAGGCAAATAGGAGTGAAGTGAGACATATGATTGTTTAGTGCAGTGCTAAAAATCACTTGGATGTTATGAAATCAAGAGAATACATCCAGTAGGAATGCAGCTGTGCAATCCTGACTGGTAGTGACTCTCAGTCCACAGCTCACACCTCTCAGCCCTGGAAAAGGGAGCTGGTACAAGAGGAGCTTGGAGCAGAGTGGGTATGCATGCCTGGAATGCGTTCTCATGGAAAGGATCCTTGCAACAGATGCCTTGTTAAAGTTAAATGGTGGCTAAGATTAATTTGCAGGTTATGAAAAAAAAAAACACACAGAAATCAATTTCATGAGGAATTTCCAGAGGCATCTTGAATTTCAGATTTTATGTACTTACTGATTCACAGGGATTTACTGTGGAACCACTTTGAACAATCACCTTTCCCAAGGCTGCTATCTCTGTTTTAGTTAAACTACTAGCCATGTGTAAGTTCATGTTTTACACTTCTTTCTTAGGTTCATTAAGACCATCTCTTTAGTATTTAGCACAGATCGATTCCATCAATTATTCTGAGCTTCAGAATATATATTGCACAGAAAGCAATATGCCCTGGACTGTTCTCTCAGTTGTCACTGCTTGATGAATTCTTTAGTTGGAATGCGTGTATGGTTGTCAATGCTTTGATTTTCAAGATTAATCATGGAGGGTAGGTGAAAGCTAAACTAAATGTCGTATTTCCCAAAAGTCAAACATATCTCTGAGCAGAAAATTTCTGTGTTGAAGGTTCTATGCTCTCTCCCCAGCATACTGTTGTTGCTTTACAGACAAGTCCTGAAAGCAAACAATCATGTCTCCTGAGATTAACCAATTTAAACAAACTGATAGTTTGAGCATTGGGCTGATCCTTCTCATTTGTCTCTTTGCACTACCCAGGTTGTGCTATTTCTCTTGATTTTCAGCTTAGATGAGATGAGTGCTAGTGTAAGTTGATTTGCAAAAGTCAGCAGAAGACATTCCTGAGAGAAGACCTGGATGAATGAACTAGTGAAGTGCTGGGGACACAGATGTCCTGCTGCAAGCTTTGTCTGGTTTTCAGACATACTGAACAGTCAGGGCTCAATGTTGATCCTATTGATACTGAATTAGTTGAAAGAGTAAGCTTTTACTGCCTTGGTCTGAAACAGATTTAAATAGGAGCAAGATTACCACTCCTATGGATTAAACACTGCAGCATATTGCAGCCATGAATTAATTGTAGCTAACTTGTCTGTGGTGGACTATGCACTCTTGCTGAGCTCAGAAGGCCTCCCATGAATGCGCTCCCCAGAGCTTGTCAGGCCTGGCTTGTAAGGGGCTGTAAGTCACAACCTCTCTTAACCTCCAAATTTCTCTAAGGTTTTTGATAACCTGGGGTCTTAGGTGCACTGCTGGTGCACCTGGTCCCTGTGGTTTAAGCTCATGCTTGAAGTATTAAGGACCTGGGTAAGTGCTGAAGCCTTCCTTTGCACTCTGTCTGGCAGTCAAAGTTTTGAATCTAAGTTTTTTGTAACTTAATGTCTGATCCCATGTCATGCAGCCATGCACATCACCCAGCGCTGCAAGCATGTGAGGCTCCAGCCTGCTGTGAGGTGACAGCAGCAGGGCTGCAGGCAGGAGCACTGAAACCCAGTGACCCAGCAACATCAGGCACAAAATGTCTTGCTTTATTAACAACTTTAAAGTTTATTAATTTATAAAACCAGGTCAAAGTGATACAAGTACATAAATAAGTACCGTAACAGACATACATCCCACGAAGAGAATTGAAAGCATGATGACACTGTATTTTATTATCTTAAGTGACCAGAACTGTAAAAATGCAACACTGCATTTTACTAAATGATACTTATGATTTTTTTTTTTTTTGCTTTTCTTAAACATGTTTATTATAAAATAAATACACAATCTGGACTCCACTGGTCCTGTCAGAAATACAAAAAGCTGGTTGCCTTCTTATTCTTCTTCTTAAAAAAAAACACAATACTGTACACTTTCCACTTAGTCTTTGTTCACCAGCTACTGCTACAAGCAGACTACGCCCATGAGGTGAGAAGACAACTGCTGGTCTTCCCACCTGATCGCGACAGTTCCTCAGAAAGTCTTCCTTACAGTGTCTTCACCAAAGGATTAATTCATGACTTGTTAGAAGATTTCTAGTGAAATTTAGCACTTCTACAGCACATTCCAACCCAATAGATGCCGCATGCTGTGGGTGTTGCTGATTCCAAGCTGCTGCTTCTACAGTTAATTACGTTGCATGAGGTCTCGGGGCCTCGGTTAGGAGGCTCTACACCCCTCCCAAACACCAACACAGCATTTATGGAGGCAGAGGCTGGGATCCTACAGAAACTTGCTGGGATGATTCACTTAGCTCTCCTGTTATGAACAGTGGTATGGGCCTTCTAATGGCCAGGTGCCCATTAACCAGTGATGTTGGTGTCCATGCCCAGTGGCCTGCAGGGCGTTGTGAGGAGAGGCCAGGGCTGCCCCAGGCCTGTCACAGTAAGGGCTGGCTGGTTCCAGCTGCCCCACCACAGGGCCCCAGCTGGGCCCAGCAGTGACCCTGGGAACACCTCGGGGAAAGTGGATTTCAGAGAGGGCAAAATGCTGCCGGCAGCGAGGGGGGTGGTGTGAGGAACGGCCCCAAGGGCAGGGCAGGACAGGCTCCAGGCCCGGAGCTCCCTGTGGGCTAAGGGGAGCCCGTGCTGGAGCAGGTCTCCACACTGTGGCTCAAGGAGGTTTGGCTCTTACTGATAGCAGGCAAGAATGTTTTATTACTGCAAATCTACCTGAATGCTCCCTTTTTAGTATGTTTTCCTGTTACACAGTGGGCTGAGTTGAATGCTTGGCAGGGAAAGAAATGTTCCTATGCGTTATCTGTGCTCTGACCAGGTCTAGGGACAATGCGGTGGTTATATAGAGGCAAGATTGCTGAGGACTGAAGAGCCACAATGTCCTGGATCACCCTATGTGTTATTTTCTTAGTTCCCTTCAGCTTTTCTGTCACTTTCTGTCTGTCCCTCTCACTTGCTCCCCTTTGCTGAGAAGCCCTGCGCTGTGCTCCTACCGATGCTGCCCGCGGCAGAGGCAGGCTGGGCGCCATGAAGCAGCCTGCCCGAGAGGCCTGCGCTGAGAGGGAGGCTGCCAGCATCCCCTCAGGGTGGCGAAGCTTTGCCTGAAACAGGCTTTGGCTTCTGGCATTCAGCACTCAGCTCTCTCACACCTCCATCCCTTTAGAAATGGGTACACCCCTGCAGTGCTGTCACTGGCAGGATGACAAACCTCAAAATCCTTGCTGTCAGTATTGACTTCAATCCCTATGAAGACACAGCCCCTGGCTCAAACCATTTCCATAAAGCTTTGTTTCCTAGTGTGTGTATGAACAGCAGTATTCCTTCCTTCTTGTGGAATAGAAAAAGGGGACAAAAGCAGGCAGAGTCACTTGCTTTGTGGGAATTAATCCAACACTGCAGCCATGAGGCAGTGCAGCATTTCGGTGACTCACGTTCAGAGAAAACCGTTTTTAAAGTAATGACCTTATACTTCTTTTCTTTCTGGAGATGGGAGCCACATTTCTTAAACACACTGTAGACATGCTACACTAAATTTAAGAGTATCTCAAATTTCTTTTTCACCAATATAACACTTTTCACAGATCTGCTGTGTTCTAGAGGCTTGCTGTAGCTGTTTGATATTTGTCACGGGAGAGGTCTGTCCTTGAAGCCTGAGAACTGAGAGGCCACCATCAGAAAAATGCAGATTAGTTTTGTAACAAATGAGAATAAATAAGTTAAGCACTGTGGCAACTCTAAGGAGTTATTAATTGGGAGGTTTAACCCTCCAGGAGTTTTGAAAGTGCTGCAAGTACTTCACCACCTTCTTTCACATCACTGCAGAAGGCAGTTTATCAGCCAAGGCTGTGCATTAATAGGGCCCAGAAGAATGAAGTTATTAGGGCTGTGATAGGGAGCTAATACTTACATTTTTGAGAGAAGTGGGTGGTGGACACAGTGAAAACCACTTAAAAGCGAACATTTGCTCAAGTTGCTACAAAAATACAGTGATTGTCACTAACACCTGCTGTTCAGTTTATGGACTCAGTTTGCTCAACTACAAGACATCATCCCAAAGGCAGGCTGCTTAGGAGTTTGTTAGTTTAAATCTGTTTTATATGTCTCCAACACAAGTATTTTATCACTTGTATTTTTCTTCCACAACTAAAAAAGATCCGTGAGTCATTTCAACACCAGAAATGGTATAAACTCGGCACAGGAAATAATGCTCTCCATAGCTCCTGCACATTTATTAGGTGTCCTTCTTTTCGTTAGTTTGAATAACTTGCCAAATAATAATAATAAAAATGTTCTGTTTTCTTTTTTTTAACTAGTAAAGAACTGCAACTCGGGGAAAGTACAGTCTCTCTTTCTCCTTCTTCCACCAGTAATACAGAGACTCATAGTCTTCTGGAGGAGATATTTGAATTGGTTGACACAGACCACTACACATAAAGCAGCAGATTTGCTGTGCATGATGTGAATAATTACTGCATTATAGTTTTGGTTTTTAAGGCAACTGTTGACTTAAGCAAAATAAGCCTGCAGTCCAGCTGCAGATCCAAGTTTTCATAAGTTTTCTTGTGTTTCTCCCTCCAGTGCTGTCTCCCTTAACAGTGACCCTTTTCAGACTTCTCAAGGTACAAAACCTTTACCAAATCCTCGAGCTCAGTCCTGCACACTCTGCTTTCACACATTTGGCTGATCTGAGCTTCTCCCTCGCTAAATATTTTCCACTGGCCTGAAAACAAAAATACAAAGGAGAAAGATACTGACTTAGAAAGGGCATAGGGAACTTTGGAGTCACAAGCACTCTTCAGACAAACTGATTCATAGTGGTCAAAGAGAGGATGTCCAATCCTCCCACGGAAAATATTTGAAGTATCTTACAATCATGTAACATATTCCATGCAAAATAACTTTGTTACAAATAATAAACAAGAACCTGAATATTATCGCTTTCTTTAACCAACTAGTACTATAAATTGACCCTGTTTATTTCATCCAGTTATGAAAACAGATCCTCTGCTTTATGACAGAGTAATTTGAGACTTGAAATCTGATGGTGAAACTAAGTATTTAAAAGTCAGGAAACAAGTCGAAGTTTTTCATGCAATATGAACTCTGTCTCTCTGTCTATAATACAAACTGTATTTGTTGGATATTAGTATTTCTGTACGGTTTTGATAATTTTAATAGGAATGCCTGATGTCTTGGTAACTAGAATATGATAGTACAGATAACAACATGTGTAGAGAAGGCTGAAAGGAAAAAATTAGGAAACCTTCTAGATGAAAAGGTGCTTACTTCTAACTAAGACTGTATTACCAAGAACCAAGTATTCCTGGATAAAATACTTCCTTGCATAATTGGACCTCAGAAAAAATGTCAACTTTTAGTGCAAAAGAACTGGGAACTGTAAATGTCTATACCTCAACTAAACTGTCACATTAAGTGTCATATCCCAAGCTGGGTGAAATACAAAAAAGAAATTGAATCAAGAGTGATAAATAAATTGCATAACTTTTCAAAAGACAGATTTTAATAGTAAATATGTAACTAAGAACGTAGGAAAGGCTTCTTTCAAATATAACATAAATATATATGTGTATATATTTATGTGTATATATATGTATATATATATTGTCTTAATTAAAGTCCAGTTGTGCTGTTTTACTGACATCAGCCATATTTCAGACTTATAGCAGCACAAGCAGAAAACAATCTTGTATTTTCTCAGAACGTTAGGAGACTAACACAGCCTGGACATGAGTTTTTGTTACATGCATTTGTATTTTAAATTGCCGTATTTTGATTATTTAATTTTACACATATTGATGCCATGTATTGGAGGAAAATGAGTACATCTGCTTGGCTGTGTTGAGTAACATGGTATGTTTTTCAAGGCTGTAATTATATGGACAATAGAAATCTGACGAGGTCAGAATTTTACTTACTAGGGGTTGTCCTTGTTATCTGCTTGAAGTAGGGAAGTTCTTCAAATTCCCTCTTGGTCACTTTCTCAATGTAGAAGTGGCGCAGAATCCCTTCAGCAAAGAAAGGAGAAGTGCGTGTTACTGGAAGCGCGCCTGTTGTTCTAAGCCTGGGTTGCTGCCCGGCCTTTATGTGGAATGACTGCTGTGTCGAGCCACATTGTGAAATAATCCTTACCGATAATGTGGATTTTCAGCCTATTCTTTTTGACTCTGTTTGCTACCCCAGTGTTTATCTTCTGTGGATTTATGATTGCAGAGAGTTTCTGAGGGGTGTGAGAATTAGCTGATTCTTTTCCAACATAGCTGAAACCTTCCTTAGTGTGAGTAAATGTAAGATTGCAACAGAAGCCAAAATCCCAGTGTCTTGGATAAAAACAGTATCATTTTGTTGTCAGATACCATTTTGCCTGTCATGAGTTAGCAGACAACATCACTGTCAAGTCATCACAAGGCTTTGTGGCTTCCTGAACACACAGAGTAATTATTAACCGTCAGCCCCCCTGGGACTTCTTTGCTGCTCACAGCTGGGGTTTGGCTTTGTGCTTTGAAGTGCATTCTGGATATGTATCATCTCCATGGTAAGGGCTGCACTACATGAGGGTTTCCTATGAGGATCACGTGCTTTTTGCTTAAATTGGATAAAGTAGACAGGATTTTGAGGGAGCTGGAGGTAATAATTTAACCACACTAGCTGTTCAGGATATGCAGAAATGCATGGGCTTCTGAAAACTTTTCAATTTCCTTCTAGCTTTACAAATTGATCTACTAAAAGATACTGCTTCCACCCTTAATACATTTCTTGCCAATATTCTAGAGCATCATGGATGTAGGTACATATTGCTGAGGCTGATAGGGCAGACAGTGATTTCAGTGGCAAGCATGTGGGTCCATCCAAACAAGAACCTCCAAACACTTGCTTCAAACCCTACTGTCCATTCCTCTGCAATAAATTACCAGGGACATTACTGACAGCTGATTAGGTTTTGTGTCCAGGAGTTTGCAGAAGTAGAGCTTTGGGTGTTATTAATGGTGTTTGTTCAGCAAAGTGTATGTTTGACATGGTAGTGATACCCTAAATAGCTAGAAGAACAGCAGCTGCAAGATGCTTGGATTTTATATCGTTCTGGGATTTTAATGGAAGACGATACATGTTTTAAAGAAAGAACCCACTCACCCACTCAACTCACCTTTTCTAATTGTCCACACATGTATTTCTATTTGGGGTGGCTTTTCAGTCTCTACTGCAATTTTTCTGATGGTTTCTCCTTCCTCTGTGAAAATGGATTCATAGACGGGAAATGTCTCTTTCCCACAGAAGTAATCTTTGTTGTCAAAGCTTTGACTTGGCACTTCTTCTGTTTAAAAAAAGCCCAAAACACATTCTACAGCTGTAATCAAGTCTTCCAGAACTTACTTGGCACCAACAGCCAAGCAGGTTTAGTTTAAAATTAGAATTTTCATAGAACCATAGAATATCCCAAGTTGGAAGAGACCCACAAGGATTACTGGGTCCAGCTCATATGTTCACTTGTATGGTCTTTCAAATCCATCTCCAGCTAAGCCCCAGACATTCAATAATGTTCTGTTCTGCTAGGTTCTGATTGCCTGTCTGTGGTGGCGAGACAGTATTTGTATTTATAATCCAGTTTTGTAACAAAATATGTTGTACGGGTTTGTGAGACTCCTCATGATCTTTGAACTTGTTGTCCATTTTTCAATAACAGTAGAAGTCTCAGAGATAATTAAATAACAGCGAAAATCAGTGGTTAGAGAGGATGAAGAGACCCAAAATATTGCTTTGTTGAGGAAAAGGGCAGGGAGAACCTACTCATTTTGCTCAGCAGCAGCCAGCTGGCTGGTCAGCACACAGGGATGTGGCCAGCCAGGAGATCAGTGCATGCCTGGCTAGACACAGCACACGTTATCTCATGACCACCTGGGAAAGTCATAGGGCATATAAGTGGAAATTGTCATTATTCTGATGCAATTGGAAGTTGGACAGGAATGTGAGAGAGACGGTGCAACTCAGAGGACAGATCAGAAGACATTCAGCTTTCTGAACAATTGGTGCATAGAATCTCCAAAAGACGGTAACTTTCAGTTTGCTCTTACGTTTTCCATTGAAGCCTGTTAGCTAGTTTTGCTGACTATTCTCATCTCAGATGAGTTAAATGCTGTGTGTCTCAGATCCGCAAGTACCCAAAAGAGCCTAAACACACATCTCCTTCCAACCTACTGCCACTGCATTGAGCTTTTTCCCAGCTAGCAGGGCTAGCAAGAGAAGTGCAGTGTGTGTTCTATGAAGGATTTCCATACGCAACTGAACAACTCATTTCCTTAGAGCACTTCCACCCAATGCATCACCAGCTAAGCACAGAAATGGGCCATACAGATTAGAAAAGAAGTTCAAAGGCACAGGAGGGAATTGGATGCTCCTTTACTCTTTTTATCATATGCAACACACCTGATCATTTGGCAGACCACCAACAGATTCATCCTATTAACAGATTTTTCACTAGTTGTAGGCACGTCAACGGAAGTTTAATCATTACTGCAGTACAGAGACTTAATGCTCAATTTATGATACGTTAGTATTTATTTTAAGGATTAAATTATATAATTGACACTATTCATTTTGTAGTCAGAATTTTTGAGTCCTTCTGGTACATTTTGAAAAGGAGAAACAGTATTAGGTCCATGCAGATTTCACAAGCTAGAAAATGCTTCGAATGTTCTGAGAATACTGCAGTGGGGGAAGGATGGGAGAGTCTTTCGACAGTAACGAACTGTCTGTGTATGCTTCTATAATTTTCTCTTTGGAAATGTGTGTCAGGAAGTCATACTAACAGTAGAGAAAAAGGCAGTGACTGATGAGAATGTATGTGCCCCACACAGCAAGCCCCCCCATTTGAGGAACAGCAGCTAACAGGAGGGCTGGCCAGGCAGCTCTGCCTGTCCCACTGTGATATCTGCACACAGGTTAGAACAGTGGGTACTGCTATTGCAGTTTTCATCAGATCTTGTGACCAGAAGGCTTCAGCCAAGACCCTTAACATGCACAGAAAAAAGGTGGTCTGTGATCAACTCTTTGTTTTACCTGGACAGACTTTACAGCATTTTCCTTCTACTTTCTGAGGGTATTTGCAGGGATATTGTTCTGGACAATGAATTTTCTTACATTCTTGTTTGGTGATGTTGCAGGTGCACAACACACACTCCACGATTCCAAAGGCCCGGAGGTTAGGGTGCCAAGATTCACCATGGGAGTATGTTTTGCCATTTGAAACACAAACTACAAAAGAAGAGAAAAGGAAAAAGAAGTACAACTGGAAAAGGTACGTTCACTGGCTACTCCTCCACAAATGTTCATTTAATTCATGCACATTTGTTTAAAGCAGTGTCTCCCTCTATCATTTGTTAGTGTCTCTGGCTCACTTCACCGCTTGTTAACTTCAGTCGGAGTTTTGCCACTTCAAATGAGTCTGAGCCTGTGATCACTCATTTCTAAGCAGATTTGCCTTGGTTCCAAATCTGCTGATGCCAGTGTCCATCGCTCTTTTGAGGAGGAGGACATTGAAGGTCAACTATTTGACTAGCTCCTCTCCACTGCACACATTTCAGTTGTGCATCATTAAGCAGCTTAAAAAACTAATTCGTTCTTCCCCCTCCTGCTCTTAGTCCACACACAGGACACAGCCTGCTAAATTGGCTCTGGTTTCTAGAATTGAATCTACAGCTGGCAAAATCATGACATTTGCTACTGAGTCATCTGCACAACTTCTCTTAGCGTTAGCTGAACGTGGCTTTTGCAGGGAGAGCCATGATATCAACAGGGTGGATTAGTGCCACCTGGACCTTATTTCACTTTCATGTGGGACTTCCTGCTACAGAACACAGAGCAAGACCAAGGGAATGTTGCAAAATGAAGTTTGAAGTCCAATGTGGAGATGTGTGTGTCTATGGGTATATAGGGACGTTTGGCTTTGGGATTCACAAGAAAACATTAACTTGAAAGGATGCACATGGGACTGAAATTTCATTCAAATAACGTCTAAGCATCTCAGAATATTTTTCATCAGTGCCTCTGGAAGACAGAGAAGTACAGCTTGCAAAAGGAGAGTGGAAAAATCCATACCTGGTGGAAGCCGGTTTGGGTCACCCTGCAGTTAATGGGAATTATATCACTTTACACCATGTCTACATTTGTCCTATAAACCTTACTTCTTTCTTTTTAAGTATTTTATAAACACAAAGAAAAATGCAAACTAATCCTAACAAGGTGAAAGAAAGGGCACTGCCAGATTTCTAAAAGCAACTAAAGTGAAGCTGGGCTATGTTGTAAATATTTCCAATTCTTCTAATATGCCATCATTTTTATTAATGCTTTTATTTGTAAAATATGTTCCTATTTTGCCTGTAACTTTCAAAAGCAATTTAATTTTTATCTGTAATCTGAAATTTACATCTAACTGGTAACAGATGTGACCAACTGGCTTATACTTTTACTGAGTTACTGAGATTTATGGTGAGTGTTCTTTGTAATGTATTGTCTTTCATGGGGTTATGCTATCATTTGGTTTATAATTTGCTACTTTTTAACTCTTTCTTAAGACATGGTTTTGTTTTAGAGGTGGAAAACAGTTTTTATTCTCACATAAAAGCAAATAATCTATTGTCTGTATACTGAGAACATGAGAGAAAAACCTGTAAATGAGATAAAACTAGTAAGTACTCAGCAGGCTCCTTACATGCTTAAATACTGTATTATTCATTATATCTATGCGTGCATAGATTGCTTCCCCAGCAAGAGTTCTCCAGATCCTTTATGGACATAAATATTTCCTGACAGGGGAAGAGATACCACTTGATAGAATGTAGATACATTCTCTCTGTTTCAAGGATTTATTTAGCACAGAACAGTTAAATGAGTACTCTGAGGTAGCAGATGAAGCCTCCAGTGGAAGCCCAAATACGGCACATAACTTCTAGCTCCCAGGTGCCCTGCTTTCAGTACTCTTCATGTTCAGAATTATAAACCTGTACCCATGCTATTTCACATAATTTTCATTTCAGGGTAATTGCTACGTGTTTATTTTTTAGCTTGTTGAAATATGTCTCAAGGGGCATATGCATTAATTAATAAAATACTTGTTAATTACATAAGAACAAAAGAAAATACATGGTCAGCATTCCGGTTTCCATCATGGGGGTCACTCAGACACTCTCTAGGCAGCAAATGTCTGAAGCTGTGGCAGTTACTCTACTGCATCCAGAAATATGCTACTTGTCTGTACGCTTTTTATTTGCTGAAACAAATCGGTTAGAAATCTCTTTGATGATGTCTTCATGTGTGAATTACATGTCAAAGATATTGCACTGTGTGGAGATTCCTGCTCCTAGATTCAGCATAAAACACTGGCATGATCTGAATGTTTTTTCATGGTTGTTCAGGTGGATAATAAAGATCCTATGGCCAACATTCCTTCTGTTAGTTAATACCTTAAAAGATTAGTTGGCCCTAATACAAGGGCTTTTAACTCTTTGTGGGTAGTTTCTGAGTGCGTACTGGCTGGTATTTGTGGATAGCTGCTTTTCTGAACATGTACATTTCCAGCTATTTCTTTTATGGCTTCTTAGGCCTGTCCCTGCAGACCTCTAGTGACTTAGGTACCCCCCGCCCCCAGGAAATGAGCATCCTACCCTTTGTACTGCACAGCACCTGCTGTCCCACAAATGGGAGAATTGATATTTTCCCTCTATTTTTGTCTGTTCTGTAATGCAGCAGGAATCCATCCTGTTTGTATAAAGTTTGGCAGATGGGCAGTCCTGCTGTTCCCATGATGTGGTGTGTCTCATATTATCAGAAGGCACTAAGGGACTCACTCTGGTTGACTTTGCCTGGTTACAGTATCCAGTCTAGGCTAATTGCTTACTTTGCCTCTGCTGTTAGACACAGGGGAGAAGTGCCCCCTGCATCTCAGACAACTGCCTTACGGTGGGGGGAGTCATGACATTTTCTTTCTTGAGAATAATTTAATAAGCCTTGGAGGCAGAAAATTCCCTGATACTATGGCAAAGGTTTATGGTCTGAGATTTCTGGGGTAGTTAAAACACGTGCTTTTTACAGCTAGTAAAATTACAAGATAGGAGAATGTAAAGAAAATAACCACTGTCTATTCCCTACTGGACAAGTCACCATGTGAACCACCCAGCAAATCTAAGGGCATCATAGTGTCCTTTCTGGCTCTAAGTGCTCGCTTGGCTGCTCACAGCAGCACGTGTGCTCAGAGCTATGCAGCACCATCCCACAAAGTGATTCAGAGAGCAGCACAACAGCGTGGTGCCTGTGCAGAGTGAAATGCACTGCAGTATGTGCAGGCACAACTGACCTTAGTCAAGAGCTGATTTCGTATCCTTAATAGTTTGTTGCTTTTGCCTTTCTGTTTTGCATTGAGTCTCTTGATACCAGTGCGAATTTCCAAGGTTCTGCCGTGTATTTGGAGGATTCTTTCTGAGCTGTAGGGAGGTGCCTGACCCAGGGTAATACCATAAGAAGTACTCATCTTTACCTCGTCCGTGCTTGTGCTTGTTGTTGATGACAATTTGTACGATTGTTCCAGATGCTTGCTGGGGATCTGGCAGGACTCCGCGGTTACTCCTGGCACTGGGAAACCGAGGCACATTGACCACCTGCCTGGCGGAGCTGGGCGACAGGTCGTAGTGGGAGCGGTGGTACGAGTGTCTCTGTTGGGAGACACAAAGGGGCAGGCAAGTAAATGTCTTGCGCCAATGAGCGTGGTGAAAGAAGCTGTACTACAATCTTAATGCAGGCAGTGGTTGTTGCCACCACCACCATCAAACAGGCCTCAAAAGTACTGAGTGGCACCATACAAATAAAGGCCATACAGGTTTTGCAGCTAGTTAACATGGCAATGAAGTCACCTGCACGTACACAGCTGGAACTCAGCTCACCACGCTCTGCATTCGGTCTAGGTGTCTGTATCTACGTTGGGCATCTCAAGTCCCTGATCTAGTCAGTGCACTGGGAAGCACTTTTAGAACATGATTCATCTGACCTGTTGTGGATCTCTACATCATGAGGAGATGAATCACATTGCAGAGGAGCCTATTTCACTGTTTATTAGAGATGGAGTTCAGGGCTAGACATATTCGTTACTTATGTCTGTTTCGAGATTAGATAAGGATAAGTGAGCCTGTCTAGTCTTCCTCATCAGAACTGCTTTCTCCTCGGGCTGCAGCGGCAGAGCACACATGCACAATGACCGTCCAGAGCCTTGTTTGCTTGCAGCTGCTCTGAACTCTCCTGCAGGGCCAGGGCTGGCCGACTTCACACAGGCTGAGCAGAACCTTGCTGGAATCTGTCTCACAGACCGGGAAATCTCATTGGATTTGCAGAGGGAAGCAGTCTGTGCAGTATGTTTTCTAGAGCAAAAATGGTGGTTGTTTTCAGATAATGATTTTCCAAAATACCCATGGGCATGAAGGAATAGTGTGTGTTACAGCAGTTATTTTATGAGGCATGATTCGTCTCACTAATCCAAAGACCTGTTGGTTCATGTATTTGGGTAGTGTGCCTAATGCTTAAAAGCTCTTAATGTTCTCTCCAAGTGCTGTTATAAAAAGCTTCTCTTGAGGAGCAAGTTGTTAGTGGTTACTCTTAATCCCAGAGGCAGTGAAGCCCCTAACGTAAATATACATACGTATGTATGTCAACTGGGAAAGAGTTTGTCATCATGATTTTAAAGTGTTGCTTGCATAGCAAACAAAACACTTCGGAATTTTATTCTTGTAGAGCATATACAATGAAGACCAAATCCAGAGCCCTCAGGAGCTCATGGCAGTTGGTAATTCAGGGTTACTCATGCATTCAGGTTGAGTTTATTAAGGAGCTTGCTGCAGCAGATATTCCTATACCTTGCCAGATCTGTTAATATCCTTTTCTTATTTTTCCTTGATACATTGGCATGTACGGCAGGAAAACGTGTCTTTAAATTGTAGGTCACACTTACAGCTTCCCTGTTGGCCGGCTGCCGGAAGATGTCTCCGTCGGCATGTTCCCAGGATAACTCCCCATCTCCTGGACACGAAGCAGAGTAGTATCAGTTAGGGGAGTAACTGTGCAATGCTCGGGGATGTACCTAGGGGAAAAGTCTCACCCAGCTTTAATGCTACGTTTAAGGTGGAGGTTGCATTAGTGTGTAGAAGTGTCAGTCTGTAGTCTGACCTCCTTGTCACTAGATTCTGCAGAGAGCAAAAGGAAGATGACTTCCCAAATATCTAGCAAGCTCAGGATGAAGATTTACTACCAGATTTATGTGGCTTAGTGAGATGCTATGGGCTAGATGATTTCCAGTACCCACCAGTGTGGGTACTCAAGACAAGGAGACATAGCTTAGCTCTCTGAAAGGCTAAATGGTGTGACCTCTATCTGCTGTGTGCATAAGCACAGCTACTGTTGCTCAGTTGACAGTAACTTACCTGAGAATCGAAGCCTGAATTACATTTTTGTAGTCCCCTCTGAAGTGTATTCATTAATTAACATTTTAACATTTTATTATATATATCGGGAAAATATATGCCAGACTTTGTCCTGCAAATTTTCTACCCCATACCCCATGTCTTTTTTTTTTTTCCTTCTTATTTATGCTTCACTTCATAAAATTTGTTAATTCATGTGGAAGCCTGTGAATAACACTGCAATAAGTTACGGCAGAGTGTGAGATATTCAGCACTGTTATTTTTGAATCGGGCCAATAAAAGTAGTACAGAATAAGGCTCCTAACACCAATGACACTTGTAACAAAGCAAGGGCATTCTGACTTGTCTTTTAGAACAGAAAGGGTTTTGCTAGAGCACTTGCAATTTGTAGATTTAAGGCAGAAGTAACAAATGCTTTTGCGAATCAGTGTGAGGGGCTCGCAAAGCCAGGCTCTGGCTCCTCACAGCCAAACGTGATTCATGGAAAGGAAAGTTGGAAAGGAGAAACTCTCAGTTTCTATTTAGGAGTAGCGTCCAGCTGTTTTCTGGGTAAAGACAAGCTTCATAAATATATACATAGCTGAGCGTGAGCCACAGTGAAATTTGCAGCAGGGAAACATCAGTTCAGGCTAGGGGGAGAGTGTGGCTTTAAGAAGTTGTTAAAGACATAGTTAGAGGTGATCCTTGGTAGGACAAGCCATGGAACTTGAACTGATATCTGATTCTTGGAAAACTTGTACAAGAACAGGAGAAATCATTTAGTGTGGAGCTGACCTTGGAATTTATCCCAGCCTTGGAATTCAGATATAGGTCCAGATAAAATTGTTTTGCTAGTGGCTCCAAGCCTAGCTCTGGATGTGCCAAGCAATTAGACCAGAGCGCAGTGCTGTACCACCACAGCACGAGCCTGCTGCTCTACACGGGTGGCTCACGGCAGGGCCAGGCACAGACACAGCCTTGGGTCCTTGCCCCAGGACGGCTGCTGCTGCAGAGAAGTGTGTGATACCGCCTTGGGAGAGCCACGGTGCCGATGCAGGTGTGTTTCCAGTTCTGGGCTTAGCTGGGTTTCACTTGGTCAGATCCACCACGGACCCACTACCTTCTGGCGCACTGCGTGTTATCATTTTATCCTCTGTGCGTTTTGAGAACTTCAACTTAGGAGGAAGTTGAATCCTGACATAAATCAGCATCTGAACCACAGTGATTGAAGCCTTCTCTAGTCAGTAGGAGAGCAACAACCAGGAAAATCAGCAACTTTGAATATACTATGTTAGTATTTTTGGCCAGGCAGGGAACAGAAATTGATTCGGTTTCCTCCTCATGAGCTGTGCTGAGATCTCGATGCAAACATTTTGTTTAGGTTTGCGTTTTGTGAGAGTCACAGGGGGGAGATAAAACAGCTTAGCCCATATTGCAAAGGACAAGGTTGATTATGAGAGAAATGGCAATTTTAACATTTTAATAAGAATCAAAGGCAGTGGAATACACAAAAAACTCTGCATAAATGGAGACACTGAGTCTCCTTTACTGCATAATCCAATTTAATCTCACCTCTTATATGGAAATTCTAAAGAGCTTTTGCCTTAATAGTGACTCTCGGGCTGCAGTGACTGATTCTGCAGCATAAGGCTGGAGCATACCTAGGTCCGATACTTTGTACTTTGAAAGGCAGTTTGTTTTTTTGCAGCTGGCAGAGGTTGGTTTCAAATCCAGATCCAATAATTACCAGGGAACAGACACCAGGAATCATACGAATGGCAAGGACTTGCTTTAATTGAACTGTCAATGTAATAAATGTAAACCAATATATCACTAGATTTCACCCTGAGAAATTAGGACCATGACCTTGCCTTCCTGAGGTCAGAAAGCTTCATAAGCAGTTTATCCAGCAAACTATTTCAGGATTTGTAAAGGTGCCTCGCAGTAACGCAGCAAAGCAGCAGAGAATGAGCAATAATTTTCAGGCAAAGGAGTACTGCACAGAAATCCTCGCCCTTGCTCTGACTGAGAGGATGTCTTTATGCAGCTCACAGCATTGCCCTGCCGGGAGATTATGTCAGTTCCTGCATGGTGCCACACTTAAGCTAATTACCACTGCAACTTTGTAGGTTAACTAGTTTAGACAGCTTGCTGCTCTGACATGACTACACAGCTTCTGCTTGAGAACTTGCTCCTTCGAGGCCTACCGTAGTGTCTGTGCTGCAGACTGTGTGGACTGGGGGACTGTTAGTCTGTGTTTCTCAACAACCATAGGCAAAACTATGCAACTCACAATACAACGCTCCTTATTTTCACCATGCAATAGTCCCGAGTACAACCAAAGAGAATTCCAGAAGGACAGAGATGCAAGCAGGAAAGGTTTTCAAAGCAGCCTGGCATCGCTGCTAACAATAGAGTGGCCCTTCAGAAAACTTCAGGCACCCTTAGGTGCTTGTCCGCATCTCTGAGAGCTGGCCAGAGGTGCTTAGATACCCTAAAAGTGCTGATGCAAATGCCAGTAGTGAGATGAAATACATACACAGATATTTAGACAGGCTTTTAGACAGACATTTCGGTTTAGACGTTTGGGAAGGCTGGGAAGGCTGGCAGCATGCTTCCTTGTAATCAAGTTCTCTGTGTGCATGTTCCAAAATGCAATCACTAGTAAAATACCAACGTTAGCTGAATATAGATCGACATCTAATTTAAGCTGGAGTAATTGGTCTTACCCTCTGAGTTGAAATTCTTGTGTCTTGTATAACTCGAGCAGGTCTGGTAACTTGTCAGGTAGAAGCTCATCTTTTATTTCAAAGCTTTTCTACCCAAAGTAATGGCAGCTATTTCAGTTCATCACTTGAAGCCTTGATTTACCTCATTATGAGCATGCAGCTTTATCATCAGTGCATTCTCTCCCTGTTTCAGTTCAGGAAAACAAAGCCAGCAGTGCTGCCCTGCTGGAATGTGAGGGTTTGCTTCCCAACATGCCTTGGGTTGTGAGTAAATGGGAAACTTGTGGTGTCCTGAACCCAGTGCTGGTGCACAGACAGGGCTCGGACAGGGGAAGGAGTGCTTTCCGACGCGTGTCCTGTGGGCGGAGTAACACTTACCTCTGCAGACTGGGCAGCAGGACTCCGGAACAGAGACTGGGAAAGAGCAAGTTAATTTGGGACAAGTCTTCAGCCCACAGTACACATTTCCTTCCTGCCGGTAAAACAAGGAGCATTTAGAAGGAGGCATCAATTCATATGGTACTGTATATACATTTTTATGGTCATATTTAAATCCAGTGTAGGTGTTTACATAAATGCCACTGTAGTAGCCAAACGCAGAATATGAGACCAATGAAGAGTCTGAATAGCATTTCTTAAATTTATTGTCACGTAGAGGAAGGTTTCTTTCTTTTAAAAAATGAGGAAAAAAGCAATTGTGGGGAGAGAAAGAACTGCCATGATTGTAGGCTTAAAATCTATCTGACCTTGCTACTAAAGCCACCTGGCATAAAATTCTTCCTGCTGCTCTCCCTTTGTTGTGTCTTACCACTGAGGTGGAGGAAGAACTGAGCAGTGACTCAAACATGCAGTCACAAAGTTTGTTCAGTAGTTGGCGCCTGTTCAATTTGTAATTAATGTTGAATATGATGATAATTTGATCAGAGAAGGTCATGATACTAAAGAGCTGGTTGGATCAAGAGGGATGTTGTACTTCAGACGGGGACTGCTCAAATATGCTGGATCTGAGCTGGTGACACCTAGAACAGCTCTGTGGCCCAGGCTCAGGCTACATTGCTGCCCAGTCCCAGCCTGTGAGGCTCTTAGCAGCTCAGTCCAAATCAATCCAGGTTCAGTCCCTGATTTAGTGCTCTATTTTCCAGTCAGGTTGAGGTGAAATATTTTCACCTGCCAAGTAGCAATATTTTACCTGCTGCCTGCCTGCTGTAAGCTTACTTACAGCAGATGCTTGACAGGGTAAGCTTTGTCCACTGTGTTTGAGTAAGAGGTAGCCTGGCATTCCCCATGTGCCACGGGCTGGCTCAGAGTGCTTTTGTGAGTTTCAGCATCAATTCCCAATTCCCAGCCTCTGCTGTGTGCTGCATGTTGCATACATTTCAGTGTCACGTCTGCTAGAAAGGCCAAATGAAGCACAGACAGAGCAAGGCTCTGACAAATTACGGTACTTACTGAGCAGCTGCACTGGGCACACTGGTTTGCTTGCCTGTTTTGGAAAAGCCCCTCTGCCACAAACATTTCTCCATGATGGTAGGTGGTGCCATTGTATTCGCAGGATTTCCCAGTTACTTTGCTGCTTACTGAGAAAAGGGAGTCCTCTGGAAGCAATGGGAAAGGAACACTTCATGCAGATGTTATCGACAACGAGCAATATCACAAATACAGGGGTGGAAAAGCTTCCCTTCTCTCCCAGTTCTCCTTATTAAGGACGAGCTTTGTCATGCTGCAAAATATTTGTGATGTTCTCATGCTGCTATTTTGCTGAACTTTTGTAATTCACACTTCAAGCTGACTGTCCTGGTTAATCTTTGGATTTTGATTTGATCATCAGTGCCAGCACTGATGGCCATACCTTGTGCTGCTGCTTTTTTTCTTGCCGTGCGTGCTATAGCACTTGCTGTTAGGATGGGTAGGTGCAGTTATGTGCCTACTTGTTACATTTGCATGGCTTTTTCATGCTTTACTATAGAAGGCATTAGCACCTTTCCAGGATGATTTCTCCCTTCTTAGGACTGGCATTGTTTTATTACTGATCTGTAGTGTTGTAGCAGACAGAAATCTTAGTTACAGGTTAGCAGAGAGTACAGAGAGTACCACAGGACGTGCATAATGCTGCTTCCGTGCCGTGCACAGGCACAGCCCTTCTGGCCTACAGGAGGAGTGACACCACTGATGGCACTCCGTCAAGAGCAAAAAAGCCCCAGAATAATGGCACTACGTGCATGTTTGTGCCCAGCGGCCCTTGCACCTTGCTGCTGTTGTTGTATTCGGAATGGGCAAAGCTTTTCAAAGGCAGACCTCGAAAGGCACCCAAATGCTGATGTTTCTCTTGTATGCATTATAATGGCAGATGTGCAAATCAGTGCGTTTTGTTTGCACAACTGAGTTTATACAATGCAGTGTACAAGCTGGCAGTGCCAGTTCAACCCTGAAACCTCCTGTTCCCGCTCCAGATCATATGGCATTCTGCACCAAGTCACTCAAACTTTCTTCTTAGACTTACAGTTAAACACATCTTATGTTAGGATATTCCCTAGACTGTTTAACTCCTGAACACAAACTGTGCAAAGGGATTATGCTTTACCTATGAAGTCTAAGTCACTCGATACCTATTGGGCAGCAAATCTGGCACTAAATGCATTTATGTTTACATGAGTTTAGCATCCCAGCATGGGAAGAGGCATTTTGAACAAGAGCTCTAAGGAAGTAACAGTGGAGTGTTTGTTCTCTGGAGCCAGAATCACTGCAGATTTCTAGGAATGCAGCTGAAATTTCAAGCAGTGGGTTTGGGCTTTCATGTAAAAGAAACCTGACCCCAAAATTCAGATTTTGCTGTAGGCCCCTTCATTATCAATCAGATTTTTTTTATGAGACCATGAGACCACAGAACACAGTTGTTCTCGGCAGGTAGCTCGAGTGAAAGAGCAGTTTTCTGGTGATATGCACTGGCATTAAACAGTGACATTTAGAGTTTTCTATAAAAGCATGTACTTTGTTATGTTGGCTTCATCAAATCTTAACGACCTTTTGAACTGTAAATATCAAATCTGACTGTGGAACATACACATATGGTATGTTTCAAATACTTCAGTATTTGAAAATCTAGTGGGTCAGCAAAGAACCTTCTGCCAGAGAATGGCAGGAATTAGCCTTTTAGCGCCCATTTAGGGTCCCATGCTTGGTATTTAATTTCTTTTCATGAGACAGACGTGGTGTTTGCACTTCCTCTTTTGAAGTGCACTCTGCACTTTCTATGTGGTTTGCTAGTAATGCACATTCTGGAATAGCAACGTATATGTTCCAATTGAGGCACAGCCTTGAAAAGTCATCAGCAAAAGATTCAAGTGACAAATTCAGCTACTGTCCCATCAGGCCTAAATATTGGAAAGCACAAATAAAGAGGCACTTTTCAGCACTGTGCCACCTGCCCCGAGTTATGTCACCATCAGTTCTTGGCCTTTCCAAGAGTGACCTCCTGGAAAGCAGAAAAAGGGATTACCAAACCCTTAGTTATGCCCCTGCACCTGGGGCAACTGGAAGAGCAGTAGAACTGGAAAGAAAATGAAAGGAGAATGCAGATGGTTCTTGTCTGGATATGAGGGCCTGTTCATGCAGCCTCTGCAGGGCATTGCTGTGCCCAGGTAGGATGCCTGTCCGAAGACAGTGTTCTTGTGGTCTGTTGCTTGCAAAGGCTCAGGCTTCAATGACTCATCCAGACTCTTCAGCATATTGGATAAAGACAGCAAATTTTACTGAGATTTTACCTTGTATATGCCACATTGCTCAGATCACTATGAAATCTCCAAAAGCCTTTAATAAAAGCTTTCCAATAAGGGAAGGAGAATGGGGAAACTTTTATTTAAATAATTAAATTTACCTCCTTATCCATGAGACTGTTGAACTGTTGTAGGGTTCCTATAGGATTACAGGGTAGCAGCAGATCAGCCCTGGCATGTGACTGCAGAGACACAATGCTGGGTGAGACAACCATTGCTGCCTTTCTAACTTGAAAGGAAGGTGAGCAGCAGAGGGAAAAAAACAATTTTCTTATATAGCCAACGCTCACTCTGATTCTGACTTCTGCCTTGGTTTCCAACACTGCCAGGTTAAATGATCACAAGAAATCTCCTAACCAGATTAGGAAGAAGGTCCTTTAGACCACTGCATTATTCAAGGAGGAAGAAGACATCTGGCAATAAGATGGCTTGCTCTGGACCAGCATGGGCTAGCAGCTCAAGGTGTGCTGCTGCATTTTTTGCTTAATATTAGGGTCTACAGAGAATGTAGATGTAATAATATCTGTAATTCTAATTACTATTACTAATATTACTAATTACTATTACTATATTACTAATTACCTAATAACTGTAATTCTCTCTCTGAGGCCCTTGCATGTATGACATAGACGGGGTAGGAAACAGAGACTCTTAGAAATGTACCTGAAAATGAGGCGGGCTGGCCACCTGAGATCAGCAGGGCACCAGGGGGGACACAGTGCAATTGTTCACTTTAGCTGGGAATGAAACTATTTGTTCCAGGAAGATCTTCCAGTAACAAGACATCAAGGGACTGTGCCTTTCTCAACTGTGATGCAGATGCTAGTAAAGAACAGCTTTTCTTTTAAATGGATCTACCGATAGCCTTGCTTGGCCAACAGTAGTAGGTGGTGGCAGTAAGTAGTTTTGTTCATCTGTATTTCTTTCAAGGTTGATCATGGAACTTAGGCCTATAACAACTGAGTCATACTGGACAGCCCAAAACACATGTATGCCTGCCTGTCTGTGGAATGTGGGATGCAATTCTATTGCTATTTTGATGTAATAATTATAAGAAAAGTCAGTTTCAGTTACAGGGAATAAGACCATGTTTTAGGTCCCTGATGCTGCTGCACAAACCTGTGTATGGGATTATCTGCTAGCACGTTCAGTGACTGGGGCTATTTGGTTGCATAAAACAAGTTTGGAAGAAGTTTTCAGATCAAGATCTGAAAGAGATGACTCTTACTGCAAAAAAATACAGACAATCATATATTGGAGACAGCACATTGAAGAGTGCAGCTGATCCCCTCCAAATGCAGCATCTGTCAGAAACTGGAAGGAAGCTTTGTTTCTATTGCATGCCTACATCTACTGCTGGAGAGAGGAGGCAGCATGTGAGTAACTTTCTACAACTAGGACTTGCCTTGGTTTCTTTTCCAGTGCTCTTTAAATCACGGCTAATTAGAGGAGCTCAAACTCCCTCATCTTCTCTTGCAGAATGTGAAATTACAGTCACTTCATATTGCTTTAATAACTGCCACGTTTGAACTAGGAAAAATCTTGACATTAATGTTGATACCAGCATGCATTACGCTGTGCCTCGGTAAAGATATGTTAGAACTGGATTAATTAACTGCAAACATCCTGCATTGCTCAAAGCCCTATTTGTAAACCTTGTTTTCTAATCAGCATTGTTCCTAAAGCTTTATCTGGCATTTTAATGGTGCTGACTAACATTGCTTTAATTAGCCACCTCTGTAAAGTACCAGGCAAACCATCTGTGTGAATCCTTCTAATTAACTGGGTTCGATCTGAGCTTTTCTTTCTGGCATTCATAGCGTGTCAGTGGAAGCAATATAAAACATGCAGGGTAAAGGTGTTATAGCATCAATGGAAAAGGAAGTATCTTTGTTTCTGGGGTTGCTATTTATTTGCTAAGGGCTCTGACATCAATACAGAAATTGACAGGCCCTGCTTGCATCTGACAAGGATTTTAGTGGGACCGAGATAAGACCATGAGTTAGTAACATGGGTAGTGCTGACATATCACAATTTTAGCATTAGGCAATGGCAGGGAGCTATGATGTGCAACCGAGGCTTAGCACGTGACTTGCTGTGGGTTTGAATTTACCCTGTAAGTATCTTTAAAGGCTGGATCTGGGTGAAGGTTTCAGGTTTTGCAAGCAGACAACACAATACAACTGCATCAAAAATTGATTAGCTTCAAAAATTCAAGTTTTTAAAAAAAGCAATTGGAGGTTGCAGTGACTATGCTTGAGTTCTTATATCCCAGCACGCCTCTTTTCCAAACGGGGGGCTCTCTCCAGCTTGTGTTGTCCACCTAGGCTGTTTTTCACTGGTGTGCCATACACACACAGTAAATTCTGGCCTCAGTGAAGCTAACAGAAAGATTTTCCTCAGGATCCAGCCTAGGTGCTTGCTGTAACTCTGCTTTTTAAGGTTATGTTTGGGGAGATGGCAGCCTGTACTGGGAGGAACTGTGGATCTACAAAACCATGGTTTTCTATCAGTCCAGATCTATGGTACAGCCTGATACAGAAGTTCACTCAGAACTGGAACTGCATGTTGCTATAGTTCACTTGTCCTCTAACCTAGTGTCCATTTGATAGGAGCGTGAAGAAACAGTATGGCAAGAAGTTTTCCATGAAGGGATGCTTGAAGTTTGCCATGAAGTGCAGTGTTAATGCTTTTCTGACAGTCTCTGACACAACAGCTAGATATGAATTTGATAAACCACAAGTGTTTTACCGAAATCTTCTGGCTCTACGGAATCTACTCGTCACAGATTTTTCATGGAAACCTGCGTGCGTTCACAGTGTCTGCCCATGGCTTGGGGTTTCCTGGAAACAAGCTTTGAGGGCAGCCATACGACGTGCACAGACCCTGGCCAAGAACTCTGGGGGCTTCGTGGCTGCCGGAGCCTCCAGTCTCCTGGGAGCGACAGAACGGTGTCACGTGGATCACAGTCAGTTTTGGAAACAACATCCTTTAGCTTCCTCTGTTTGCAACTGTTTTTCTTCCTGGATTGTTACAAAAGCTTGTTCCTGAGATGCTTTACCCTTACTTGGATATGAAGCAGAAGAGCATCAGTTATCTGCAGCTAATCCCTTGAATAGCTTAGACAAATTCCACTGAGAGTTCCTGCTATTTGAATCAGTGGCAACTTCGCTGAAAGTATTTCTGTGTAGACAGTGAGAAACACTAACTGGAGATGGGCAAACTGGCCTTTTGGGCAATGTTCCTGTAGGGTCACTTCCTTGAGGTTTCAGGATCCAGGCCTTACTACAGTCAGTGAAGTGTGCAACGTGGATCCTTCTGTACATAAAGGTACATGTGCTGGCAAACAAACCAGCTAACAAACTGGCAAAACCACCGCATAGTCATGGCATGATAATCAGTAAACTATTTCTGCTATTTCTACCTTCAAGACAGAAAAGCCAGTTGCTTTTTGGATGGCCTTTGCCATTGTGGACAATGAGACCAAGAATCTTTGCTTTCTTCAAATTGTGCTGAGTTTTACTGATCTGCAACCAGTAACAGATCAAAGTGGTAACTGAGTGTGTTCCCAGAGTGGAGGATGTACAAATTAGGCAAGGAAGGTGTGTAGGCAAAACTAAGGCCTCTGCACGGTAGGACCCTGCACAGCACCCCAGGAAGGGTCTCTAGGTTTTTATTGCATCTCTATGAGATTCTTTCTTGTACAATATTCTGCCTGTTCTTGTTAGTACTTTCCTTAACACTCTCACTATTGCTTATTTTAGTATCAGAACATCTGGCAAGGATCATTTTTAAAAAATCCTACAGGCTCTTGGCTTGCTGACTTAGAAACTATTTTTAAACTGCAACGTTCAGAGTCACCTAGTGTCATTTACAGAAAAAGATGGGCTTTTAACATCAAGCAGAAATGCTAGGCGCTCAGCCTGGCTTGGTTTTCGCAGTTTGTCTGTTTTATTAACCACCCTTATAAAAACAACCAAGTGCTAAACAATCTGAAATTAATCATGAGGTTTAAAGCCTTAAGAAACTTACCATACTGGGAACTGTTCTGCAGATAGTCTCTCCGCTCCTCTATAACTAGGCAGATGATAGATTATGAATTTCAATCCAGAGTGGATTTTATAAAACATGCTTTCTGAATCAGCACGGAGCATAAGTACGTACAGACCAAGAGAATGTGGACTTTTTCTGGAGCCCTATTCACTAGTCAAGCAATTTTATCCTGTTGTAATTCAGGAGCAACTGTTTGCATTGACATCTCTCCTGCATAATCACTTGCATTCCCAGTGAACTCAACTGGAAGAGTCAGTTTAGTTGATAAAAAGGGTATTTCACAGCTCTCTAGGATGCACGTTGGTGCAGGAAACTGTCTTTGGACACCAGCTATGTGGTCATCTCACGTGGTGCTTCTGTACAGAAACCAGTCACCCCAAATTGCAACATATTACTTGCCTTGACATTTAAAATTGGCGTAATAATTGCAGGACAACTATTCAGAAGCAACACTCAAAGAACAATTATGAAGGTCCTTAGTCAAAATGAAACAATTCTTGGAAGTGTGCCGGGCACAAACATATCTAATGCCAAAGGGGAGCGGGACTAGCATGAAAGAGCACTTCTCCCGGTTTTGCTTATTAAAAAATACATGAAATGTGAATCAGCTTAGGTTGGACACCCTGCCCAACAGAGTGGATGGCACGTAGATGACCTTAGATCTGTTTTTGTAACACTGCTTGCTTGTGTAGGAGTTGCACGTACCCCTAGGCTTCTTTGATAAAAATTTATTGTTAATTCTCCACCTCCATGGAGTCCAGGCCATTTCCCTACAAGCAGAATCGTTCTGTAGGGTAACTTACACAAATGGCAGTAGAAAGAGAGATGTAAGGATGATTGTTGTTTATTGAGTCTTTTTATTGGTGGTTTTTATAGCAATTTTAAGGGCTAACACAGTGTTCTCCAGGTGCCACTGTGAAGGACAAATCCTAGGTGGCCCCAAAATACTCGCTGAAGTAGCTTGGAATAACAGTAATGGGATAAATTATTCACATGCTGAAAAGTGCATTTCTGGATCAAGTCCTGCAGGTGAAGTTGCAACTTACGAAGTGTGCTGAAAAAAATCCAGGCAGCGATATGGAACAAGAAGCCAATTAGCACTGACTGCAATTCGTGCTAGGAGGTACAAGCATCAGTGCAAGGAGGACAGAGTTGCAGATAAGCCATTGGAAGCCTTCCTTACGCTACACACCTTGTTACCTCTCCAGCTCTCTTCCACTGCTCCCAGAATGTGGGTTACAATAGCCAGAGGCCTCGCACAGTACAAAAAATGCAGTGTTTTCCTATACCACTGAAATGTGTTTTTAACATGGGCTGTCACCCACAGAGGCTGTTCATCTGTCTCAGGATGGATTTCGCCCTCTGGTTTTATACTACCCCAAAGTAGCTCGCCTGAGTAGTCCCTCGTGGCTATAGCTCTGTCGTGGGCCAGACACCCGCAGAGCAGGAGGTGTGCCCCCCACGCCGACTTCCAGCTTTTATCTGAAAGCAGAGCTGGGACTGGCAGCAGGAAAAACAGTTCTTGTATCTTGTTTTGGAGTTTCTGGTGCAGTGTTAAAGCTTTAAGGGTGCTAACATGCCTAAGGTGCCACCTCGCACACGGTGAACAGCCCCTTTTCCACCCCAGCCTGGGTTAGCCCGTTTCTTTCCAATGGGTCCCAGTGAAGCCAAGGAGTGACCTCTCCAATGAATTCTCTTCAGTGAATAACTCTGGAGAGGGGGACTCTACGCAAACAAGGTGTCACATTTTAATTTCTATTTAGGGGCTGCAATATTGAAAACTAATTCAAAGCACATGAGCCGTGCTTTGGTTCAAAACATTTCCCTTTGGCAGGTAATGGTTTCACCTCGTGCAGGAGAAACTGAGCTAAGAGGAAGGTTCTGAAAGATGAGGTGGTACAGTTCATTCTGGACGGTGTACCAGTAACGCCCTGTGGCATTCATACACGGGGAAGCAATAGTGAGTGATACATTAGGATCAGACTGGATGGCAGTGGGTTTTGACCCTCTTTGTAGTTGGGCATGCTTGCTGTGCACTGACTGACATGGTTTCTCTTTCCATGGCACCAAGGACACGTACATGGCTGCATGTTTCAATCCTCTGCCATCCTGATGTAGGGAAAAGAAACACAAAGCGAGAAAATCCAATCACTTGGAAGATCGCTTTGTGAGGGGACCTGTGCTAAGCTCCTCGCTCCAGCTTTAAAATGATGCGTGCCTCTTCTCATGGCTGAACAGCCTTCCTGACAGCTGGATAGGCATGTATAGCTGTCAGCAACCCTGCAGCTGCTCCGATTCACAGTATCTGAACCAGCATCGTGTCACCTGAGGAATCAGAGCTCTGAAAAAGCGGTAATGAGTACTTCGACTCCTGCTGCCTTGGTGTCTGTTTCAAGGGGTTCAGCCAAAGCTCTTGCCAGGCTTGGAAGGATGCTAAGTGCTAGTGACATTCCAAGTAGAAGATAAAGAAACCTGCCTCCAGGCAGAAATCCTCTGTGCTAGGCCCTTCCCTCTACTACACACAAGCCAATGGAATATGGTTATTATATTTAAGACAGCTATTCAGTATGAGACACATGCTTGGACTGGAGGAATGAATATGCGTTGATAATCTGATCCTTACAAATTCAGAACAGAGCCTAAGACTTGAAGAGGTGAGGGAGGCATCCTGCAGAAAGAGATTATAGAGCTTGCTAGAATGACAGGCAGATTTTAGACACAGTTATGTTGAATAAATCTGGAACAACTCTGTTGATAGGACTAACCCTGATGCTGTGTGTTTTAAACTGTATTTTTTAAGATATTCTCTTCAAAAAAAATCCTAATGTTTATATGGGGAAAAGATCACATAAATAATATTCCTCTGTGTTTATGCAGTGCATTTCATTCACAAATAGCAGTGCTTTTATATAGCACAGAGCACTTGTCTATTTTCCTGTAGCCCCAGTGAAACTAAGGTACAGTAGGTTTGCTTTGTACCCAGAGATCCACTTAATGTTTATCTTCTGAGCCATTTGTGCCAGGAAGGCCTGTGCAAAGAAAGATACAGCTGGAAATGTGGATGTCCTCGTTCTGCCAGTGTGGTTCATTTCCCCAAAAAAGCTTTTAGTGCAAGAGACATTCCCTGGTCATATCCTGGCCACCTTAGCATGCGTGTACTGTGGCTTCTTGGTGAGTGAGAGCCAATTGCAGAGTGGAGAAAGAAACCAGAGAAGACGGGAATCTCTGTTCAACAAGGCCAAGTGCCGGGTCCTCCACCTGGGGTGCAATAACCCCAAGCAGCGCTACAGGCTGGGAGAGGAATGGTTGGAGAGCTGCCAGGCAGAGAAGGACCTGGGAGTGATGGTGGATAGTCGGCTGAATATGAGCCAGCAGTGTGCTCAGGTGGCCAAGAAGGCCAACGGCATCCTGGCTTGTATCAGGAACAGCGTGACCAGCAGGGCTAGGGAGGTGATCGTCCCCCTGTACTCAGCTCTGGTGAGGCCGCACCTCGAGTACTGTGTTCAGTTTTGGGCCCCTCGCTACAAGAAGGACATGGAGGTGCTTGAGCGGGTGCAGAGAAGGGCGACGAAGCTGGTGAGGGGCCTGGAGAACAAGTCCTACGAGGAGCGGCTGAGGGAGCTGGGCTTGTTCAGCCTGGAGAAGAGGAGGCTCAGGGGTGACCTTATCGCTCTCTATGGGTACCTCAAGGGAGGCTGTAGCGAGGTGGGGGTTGGCCTGTTCTCTCACGTGCCTGGTGACAGCACGAGGGGGAATGGGCTTAAGTTGAGCCAGGGGAGTTTTAGGCTGGATGTTAGGAAGAACTTCTTTACTGAGAGGGTTGTGAGGCATTGGAACAGGCTGCCCAGGGAATTGGTGGAGTCACCATCCCTGGAGGTCTTTAAAAGACGTTTAGATGTAGAGCTTAGGGATATGGTTTAGTGGAGGACTGGTCAGTGTTAGGTCAGAGGTTGGACTCGGTGATCTTGGAGCTCTCTTCCAACCTAGATGAGTCTGCGATTCTGATTCTGTTATTATGGGCAGCATGGGATGCTGTGGAACACAAGTGTCATGGTGACCTGGGATAATGCATGCTCTTTTTTCCCCCCAGAAATTTGCCAAACTTCCCTCAGCATCTGTGGAGGCCTCTTGCATATATTTGCCTCAGAAAGCACAAAACCTGTCAGCACTACAGCTACCTGACCTGCTGCTCATGCAGCTTCAGGCCTGGACAACTAACCTGAGCCCCAAGTGCCATCAGTGCGCGGTGGGACAAACTGCTACTGCAAGGTCAAAACCACCAGCTGCTGACACAGCAAATGTTTGTACCACTGTCATGTCAAGAGAGGTAAAGAACACAAACACTGTAAAGCTATTTTATCACCAGAACTGAATCCTGACCCATCATCTGATGAGAATTCAGGAACCTCAGGGAGAGAAAACTGCAGGGCTATCATCTATCACCTAGCTATACAAAATATCTTTTCTGGCCAGAGGTTCTTAGGGGATTACAGCAGAGCAGAAGAGAGCAAATTGATTTCTTTCTTATCAAAAATTCCTTTGCTTAATTTCTTCCCTGTACCTTTGTTTCCGCTCTCCATGAATGTGTCACCTCAAGGTCTGATCTGAAGTGCATTGAACTAAAGAGATTTGGAACCTGGCCCAAACACCTACTCCGTGTGGCACAGTGTAAAGGCAGTTTCCTCTTTCATCTTCTGTCTCATATTTCTAGCATGCTCCTTAGCATTTCTAGAGAGGGGACTGTATCACAGTCAATAACTGCATCTGTTTTCATAGAAGTCTTAGTCCAAAAACTATCAAATCTAATGGAAAAGTGTTGATTGACTGCAGTGAGCTGTGGATCAGCCTGCGGTCCATCTGCATTTAGCCTGGTCCCTCGCTCATGCGTTACAGTGGAACTTCTTATAAATCTGTGATTTAAAGAGACATAGATGATGTGTGAAGGTCCCTCTAAAAAACAACAAAAACAGAGCAGCGATGATGTTTTTAAAGCAGTGGCTGAGGCTGACAATAAATTCGGATTGAAAAGTTGTTCACTATCCAAAAACTGCAAACACAAGTTCTAAACAAAATCCATATGTGCCTCTCGGAGGTGCAGGTGACAAAGATATTGTGCCGCAAAATGCTTTACATTAAAATAGCTTCAAGGACTGTGTTAAGCTCTAAAAACTCCGAGGTAATTCAGAGTTAATCACAACAGCTAGTCTTTAATATGATCAGATGGGAGAAAGTGTATGAAACTCGTTGCTTGAAGGAACTAGTAGCACCTTATCTAGACACCATGAACTTTCATACAGATTCAAGGCAAAGACGCAGTTTGAGTTGAAACCCCCAAAAGGCTGTTGGTTGTTTTTGAGCTTTCTAGGGCTAAAGTCAAGGTCTTCACATTATTTTAATATATTTTCTGCAGCTCAATTTCCTGTGTTTTCTTTTATAGTGGCATAAAAAAATGCCCAGCAAAACTCTGAAGGAGTCATAAAACACTTTCTAAGTTGCTCCATTTTAATTCCTGGTTTAAGGTTGAACTTATCTGAATCTATCTGTCCCTTTCCCAGCCAAGGAAACAAATGGAATTAAGCTTTGCTGCACTTAGAATCCTTTCTGAAGTATCTTTGAAGCTCTTGGAAGTTGTCTTGGAAAACTTTTGAGCAGCCTACTCTATGCTATCATGTCAGTCCAAAGAATGGAAGTTCTAGTCCCGTCATCCGTGTGTACTGACACATATTTTTTTCAGTGCATTTTTGATGCTGATTTACAGATAGATTGTTTGAATTTTTAATGTTCAAAGAAACAGAACGGGAACAAGTGCTAACCTCAACCTGGCTGTTAGAGCAAGCATTCCGTATGAAGCTACTAACAAAGGGAAATTACAAACCAAACTATGTTACGTGAGCCTGGGTCAATAGGAAGAAATTAGGCGTCTCCCAAGAATGCCTATATCGTTATATTTCCAAATCAAATAAGCAGTTTATGTGAACTATCTGGCAGTTACCCACTGGTGGGACCATGCAAAAACCAGATCATCTCACTAATCTCTGGCACTGTGCAGCATTCTGTGAGTCCTTCAAATTCCAGATGTGAACATCCAACTGGTTGGTGTATGTGAAGGAACCATCCACGAGCATGGCTCTGCAATATCCCGGTACCTCCACAGGAACCAAATGCAGGCTGGAGAAACTTGAGAATTGCTCTTATTGCTAGATAATAGTATGGATTTCTCCAGTTATTGCTCTCAGCTGCTGTGTATGTTGGCATAGAGATTCTGCAGCCTTCTGTAGTGTGGCTGCCGAGCGGTTGGGTCACAGGTTATTTCTGATTTCTTTTTTATCGTCCGTAAAAGAGGTGGCAGTGAAGGCCGTGGTGGAGCTACAGGGCCTGCAGGCAGTGTAAAAGTGTGGGTTAAAGATCTTAAGATATTTGGATTCTGAGGCAAAGTAACAAGGGATGGCAGAGGTGAACACTGAAGGGGAGCTGAGTATGGAGTGTTTCTCCCCTGAACTGAAGCTCATGTCAGACATGTGACATGATGCTTAGAAGTAGACAGGATGCTGAGAACATGGCCAGCTCTAAAATCTGAGGTGTGCCTGTAGTGCCCAAATCATATTTCTGTCAATTGACTGTTCCTGAAGTGCCAGTTGTCTATTCCTTGGTGCCAGCAAAACACTCCTAGTAGGACTCACTGCTAAGGTGGCTATGAATCCATCACATACCAGACATCACTTACAGAATATATAAATATTCTGTGGATTTCAAATGTTCAAGATTTTCAGGAGTCTAACTTTTTTGTTGTCTGTCAGAGAATTCAGCTGCTTCCTACCTGTGGACAACGTTGTATGAGGAAAGAATAAAACCTGCAGGACTTTCAGGTATTGCAGCTGATTCAATGATGTCAATTATTCCGTATGTTTCCCCACTCTTGTATTCCAACAGTAATTCTACACAAATCTCTTTCTGCATACTGAGTTTTCTTTTTCCTCACTTTTTTAGCACTGTGTTTTGTATGGAGCCACTTCTAGGGACTTTCAGCTGTACCTGTGGTGCACTACTCCATCACTGGCAGATTGGACTTTGTAGGTGACACTTCGGTCTGATGTTGGAACTCCTCCAATCCTAATGGCCGGTGTGATGCAATAGTTGAGCTACATGTATGTGAAACCTCTGTGCCTTCCTTCCCCCCCTCCCCAAACATTCATGAAGTAGATTGTTTTTTTCTGAACAGAGGAGTGGGAAAACTGCAACTGAGAGCCTGGGAGCCCTTGTGTGTGAGCTGGATAGAAATCAGAACGTATTCTCCAAATGCTTTGTTGTATGTGCATCCTGCAGAGGAAAACCATTCCACCAGAGCCTTCCAGCTGCCCAGGTTGAAGATTTTGGTTGTAATTCAGTGCAAGATGCACTGTACTATCCACATAGTTCTCTGTTTACATATATGATCTATATCAGGTCTAGAGGTGTTGTATGTACTCAGCATGGTGCAAGACTGAGTCTGTACAACCATCAGCACTACCAAATGCAGTGTGTTCCCTGGACTGGCTCGGCTGCTGGAAGGAACCAAGTGCAGGTAGTGCTGAGCTCCTCGCAGGCTGATTTTTCCTGCTTCTCGAGAGAGCGTTGCACTGCAGTGAGTTCTGCACTGTCCTACCTAGGTTGCTTCCAGGGTCTGAAGCAGCTAGTTCAAAGGTATGGGTATTACTAGGTCATGCTGCAGCCTACCATGCAATCATAGCCTCACATATTTTAGGTGATGTTGTCAGATCACTATTGTGAGACACCTGATTTGGTCCGTCTATGTATTTAGTCCAACTGTTTGTATAGGTACCACCTGGCATTTTGTTATTTCAATATCTAAAGAACAACGAGAAGTACATCAGAAAAGCGCTTTGAATTTGATACAGAAAAGTCATAGTACCAAAAGAGCTTAAACTCAAATGTGTTACTAATCATGAACGTTCCTGGAAGCCAGTGTGTTTAGTCGGGGCAGCAAGCTTAAAAATACTGGAGCCAGATGGGCTGATTCATACCTCAGTATGCAGCCTTATCTGCTGAGAAATCGAACCAGCAAATGGAATATGGAAACCCTTTCTCAATCCTGCAGCGTGCATTTTTACTTCTGACATCAGCATCCTCCATTTACGTATTTCAGAGTGTACTCAAAAACTTCTGACCTAAAACTAGACGCTACATGCTATGAGTCGCAATTATTCCATGTAGAAATGAAACAACTTAGAATAAATGTTCCATTTGTAAAGGAAGTAGTCCGTGGTAGTGCACAGGAGTGCCACAGAAGACAGCTGCAACTAAATGTTGAGAGCTTGTACGTGAAGTTTATTTTCACGAAAGGAGGTAGCAGGTCTCATCTGCTCTAGAGCTGATCCTGCCCTAAGAATGGTGGCAAATTCTCTCCCCAAAGCACCTCTCCTCTGATGATGCTTGCAGCATCCTGAGGTGGAAGGAAAGAATTCAAGCTCTGCTGCTGTGATCAGATGTATGATTATGGATCCAGCTGAGCCGATAACTCTTTAGCCCAGTTTAGCAATCTGACCGGAGGTTGCTAGAAGGAGTCCCAGAGCATGTGATGTCCTTTTGGATCTCACTAATCTGTGTAAAAAGGGTCCCAAGGAACGCGAAGCTAGCTTTTTGTTTTGATGCTGTGTGTGTGAAGATAAGAATCTAATTCAGATAGTAAAACAAAATAGTTGAAGGATAAGTTTTGAAAAGATGCGAAAAAGCTAGCAATGACTCTGTGGCAGAAGCTGGTGGGATGAACCGCTGGTGAAAAGTAGAAGATGTTTCATAACATATGTCTGACAACTACTTAAGATTCTTGGTAGCTGGTGCCAGGGAGACAGGATACAAACACTGCATCTCTTTGTGTCAGCAAGGCCAGTGTCACTATGGATGCGGGAGACATTAATTCCAAAGGGAGAGCAGTGCCAACTTTTCTCAAAGGAATCCCTTCAACAGCTCCTCCACTTAGGTGGTTATGAAGTTCAGTTTCCAACAAAAGTCGCTGACTCCTGGCATTACCTCTGCTTTGTTAAATAAGGAGGCAGTTATTTGGGCAGTTACGCTCTACAAGGCCTGTAGAAAAGCCAGGAGGAAGAGCCCAAAGTCACTGTGGCTAGCAGTACTCTTTTCTGAAATGTAGCTTGAAAATCGGAGGAGAAACATAAGTGACAGAACTTCATGAGTATTTACGAAAGCAGTTAGATGAATGGCTAGAGGGCCACAGCTCAGACACCTTCCATCAAAAAATAATTGGGAGAACCAGAGAAATGACATTCCTCCATAGCATGGGATGCTGCACACAAGACATTGTTTGCTGGACACACAGAAATTGAAAGCTGGCATAAGACGTATAGGAATGCTTGAAATTCCTATTCAGATCAGGCATGAACATTTACCACTGACGACAGAGCATCTGACTATGATACGCATACTCACTGCAGAAAGCAGAATGCAAATAACCCCTGAAATCACAAGAAATCCCTTGTGCTGTTTTGCCTAACATTGGTGCAGATCTATGTGAATTACAGATTCAATTAGGGGAAAAAATGAAGCTTAGTGGCAATCCTGTTTTTAATGAGCTTCCACCAGCTAGCAGCTCAACAGCCCATCATATACGTAGCACGTAGACTATACTTAGATCCTAGGAGCGGAGAGCAGATAAAGGATCACAATTCAGGAAAGGCTTATTCTGATAATTTTCTGAATTTATTGGTTTAAACACACAGTACGAAAATCTAGCTGATGACCGTGTCATCAAATGGCAAAAATTTAATTTGATAGGATTGGAGAGTTTACAGAGCTCCTTACTCTTCCTAGGTTAATGAGGAATGTTTTAAAATCTTGACTGGTATCACGTTTACATCCCCATGAACAGAAAAAAAGAAAAAAAAAAAACACAAACAAAAAACACTGAGTTTGCTGCCAAAGAGCACTTGAAGCAGAAACAATCAATCCAGAAGCATTTGTGTTTCTATATTAAATACTGTACAGAGACGCATAAAAAAACAACTGGTCCTGCCCCCAATTGTTAATTACATACCGAGAGTGGAATTTCTCTGATTTAACTTTAGCTGTCAAAAAAGTAAGCATCTAGCATACGCTAGTTGCCTGTGCTCCCTCAGTAATCAGTGCAGAGAGAGACAGGCATCTCCAGGGAAAAATTCTTTTCATTCTGGATAACAGGATGAATCACCCTCTGGGGACGGTGTGTTTCCAACAGCTGTAAAGGGTATCTAGATGATTCCCTTGCCAAATGGAGTTTAGATTAGTTGGAAAAACAGACGAGCTTTTGGGCACACCACTCTTTCTTTTGATCTGAAAACTGAAGTGATGTTCATGTTCCTAGCATCTTACTATTTTATCTAACAGTACTAGTTGGTCAAATAAAAGATACTCCCTTACAGTCTTTCCTCCCTGTGTATTAGACCATCGTATCTAAAACCCTACCATCAATTAGATGCCGAAATACTAGACCTAAAGATGCATGGGATGAATCTTGTCCCACAACGCAAGAAGAGTGAAAATACCCAAAGAATGTCCAATAGTTATCTCAACTGAAAGTGAGAATATAACATCCTGAGCCAGAGGTGGCTGACAGCATGCCAAAGTCACAGTCAAACTGACCATAACACATCCAAGTGCAACCAGTATCCCAGTAAGTCAGAGCTAGACGAGAAGGTGAAGTCTAGCTGCAGCCTAAGTTAATTCAAATCTTTTGGGGACCTGCAGACTGCTCCTGAGACTTGGCTGCCACCAATAAAACCACTAATGACAGGAGAAACAAACTTGAGGTTTCAGGCTCGTTGCTGGGGTACATCATGGCAATAGAAGGCTACTGTGGAGAAAACTGTTCTGAGAACTGTTGGGAGACTGCCCCTGTGAGCAGAAAGCCATTAAGGCATGCTGACTGTAATTATGGTATACGTCCAATTGTTTCCTCTGTAAATGGGATCAGGTTGCTTTCTTTGACTATACAGAGGTATATGGGAAGACACAGTGCTTGGGGTATAACTATAAAAAAGACTGAACACTAGGAAATGTCTTGGAGAAAACAGTGCTGTACTGATGAGCAGGAATGTATCGTGTTTGGGAAGCTTCTGCACCTCTTGAATGATGACTGGTATTTAAAGGCACGTGTCCTTAGGGACATGGTTAGTGGGTGATAGTGGTGGCAGGGGGATGGTTGGACCAGATACCTTGGAGGTCTTTTCCAGCCTTAATGATTCTGTGCTGCTGCAGTGTGTGTGAAACCCAGCCTTGTGGACTGACCGCTGTTAGTACCTTACAGTACCTGGACTCCTCGTACCCTGGGACAAAGGCAGGAACAGACCTCAGGAAGGACGGAGCTCATCTCCCTCAGTTGTATACGGTGACAGTGTAGCTGTCCGTATCCAAAGCAGTGTTGTAATTCTGGCTGTAGCTCACAGAAATACAGCAGCAGTTCCAGCATACAACTCAAATGCTTCAGATCTCTGTCATGGCATCAGATGAGCTATGCACAGGCTCCTCCTCCCCTCTGATTAAAAAAGGATTCTAGATACTTAGCTCAGATATTGATGTAGGCAGCTGATAGACAGATGGGTATAATTGTCAGGACAGATGAATCCTACCAAAAATTTACCAGTGGGTGCCATTTACTCTCCAGTAAGTGTGACCAGCACACTCCAGTCCCTGCTGAACAGCAAACTGACTCGTGCTCATGTCCACCACTGCAAACTGCCCCCTGCTCCCAGGTTTTGGTCAGGGAACAGCTGCTTTCCTCAGACAATGAAACTCTCTCTGGAGAAAGTCAAATAAAACCCCTTTCTGTGATGCTGCATGAATACTCTTTTATAAGAAATGAGGGGTGCCACTAAGACAGACATTTAGGGAAAAGCTGCAGTCAAATCTACCAGCCATTAGGCCATGTCGGGAATGCTGTAACAGCCTCATGAAAGATCCTGCCCAGTCTCTTTCATACAGTAGCTCTTAATAATGAGCATATAATAAATGTACAGTCTGGAGGAATTTACTATACAGTATCCAATTGGATTTATATAGTCATAAACTTCCACAGCACTGCTTCTATGATTTACAACAGTCCCTACTAATGAAGCTATGCCTGGATATGAGATGTAGAAGGCAAAATTTACCAGACTGGTTGTACAGTGATACTATACAAATGCACGTTTGCCACAGCAATTTGTAATTGCTCATTAACAGAGAGCCATTGCGAATAGCCGTGTATTTTAGCCTGCTCTTATGAAAAGGGCCAAAAGCATAAACCTAGGAAATTTGTGGGATAGGGTTTTATTGTGATGGAGTTTAGAGATAAGGGAAGGAGTGGGGAGCAGATAGCCCATGGACCCCATCTGTGAAACTTCTGCTACCTTCTGCCAGGACTGCAGGGGACTGGGCTTGGTGGTGTACCTGATTCCTCCCCAGATACATACTTTTGATTTCCTAAAAAGCAATCACCACAGAAAATACTCTAAATTACTGTAGGACAAGCTTCTCATGACCTAAATAGATATGGAAGGATGTCTACTTCACAGAAGTTTTCCAGCACAGACATTGCATTTTGCTGTTACTCAGCATATCAAATAGCTGTTTCAGAAAGGAAAATGCCATTAATATGAATTAATGTCATTAATATAAATTACCTGGGCATCGTGGGCAGCACAGCTGTGGTACATGCACAGGGGAAGGACAGTGTAGGCTCGGGCATCTTATTCTGCTGCACAGTACATTTCCATTCTGCAGGCAGAAAATAATACGATACTTTACATGTAATGAAACGGGCTACCTTACAAGTGTCTGTGTTATCTATTCTATGTTTGGATATTTTAAAAACAAATGCCATTTTACAACATTCTGGTTCCTGTCACACCAGCGTACGCCCAGACTACTTTCACTGCCTCTGAATTTAAGCTGGGGGTCAGATTGTAACAGAAACCCATGCAAATCTTAAAATCAGAGCAATTGCCTAAAAATGGATTGCAACAATCTTCATTTGTGTTTTCTTTTGAGCAGATTGTGCTTGGAAATTGCATTTCCAAAACTAAGACACAGATAATGAATGGTAGGTCTCTGAGATATCCCCTACTGAGGGTTAGTTCAAGACCACAAGAGACAATAGTGTCTGTAATTTTTCCTGAAAACTGTGGAGAGTCTTTTGTTTTCATTTTATGGGTTCCCCAGTAGACAAAGAACACCAGTTGGTAAGTAGCCATTTTTCTAAGAAATATGAGCAAGTCTTGGGAATAGTGCTCATTACTCATGTCATTAACATAATATTCTATTTGACCACATCTAAGTTTGATTTATAATTAAAACACAGGGAATTTTCCTTCTCCAGTGTCTGTAACCAGAAAAGACTATCCATTTCAGATTCCCATTTCCCATCTATAATTCATCCTCCTAATTTAGCTCTGAGTTGCTCATGTTTATAGCAAGAAAGATCTTTCAGCATGAGCATTGATACTATGCTGTGACTGTGCTGTGACTATGTCGGTTCAGGTGGTGTCGGGAATAAACCCACTGCATTTTCATATGTCTTCTGGAGCACTGAAATGTTTCCAGCAGAGGTGCCGGCTCCCTTAGATTTCCATTGTATAGGATTTTCTAGCCGTCGCCTTCGAAGCAATCCCCTGACTCCTCCATACCTGTAGACCGCAGGCTGGAGCCATGCTGTAAGGCCATTACTACCCACGAACATTTATGCATCTTCTCCAGAAAGAGACACTAAAATGATAGCCATCTGTTTCCAATGGTGATTGAGATTAAATGTACTGATTGTATAAAAGGGGAGAAAGTCCTAGGCTGCAGGCTTTTGCAGGATGAGGACTGTTATTGGCCTGCACAGCTCCTTGCCCAGCAGACCAGGGTCCAAGAGCCCGTGAAGCACTGCTGCCGAAGAAAGGCTGGCTCCGTGCCGCTTCCTTGGCCTGTCCCGTGGCCTCTCTCCCTTTTTATTTACTCGTCCTGCAGAACCTCCTGGGTGAACATGTACTTTTGGTGCTTCTGCAAACCTATTTAACTGATCTTACGCCTAGATTTTCAGAGATAGTTGGGAATCTAAGCCCTCCTGACTAACGTGGGACATAAGCTCCGTGAGTCAGGGCCATGGAAAGCGTTCCTGCGCCCGACACGACGGGTAACAAGGCAGCTCTCTTCCTGAGCTGCGGCGTGGTGCTGCCTGGGGACAGCGTTGGGTTTAACCCCTGAAGTCTGCAGATCTGACTCTGGCCAGGGAGGGGGCGGTTGGCAGTGTGTGTGCAGGAAAGGAGGAATGGGGCAAGAACACTGAATTCTGTTTACGTTTATTCTGGTTTAAGTATGTAAATTATAACTCGTAAAAATACAATACTACATACACAAAACCAGGAATGCTTTTTTTTTTTTTTTTTTTTTTTTTAATCTCAGGCTGAATAATTTGGCCTCTGTTTAGCTGCTTAATGTGTCTTAACTTTCTCTTCAACATTCAAGTGTGTGTCTGTGTAGAAATCTCTCTCTGTTGCCTGGCTGGTGTCACTTGTTTTGTGTGGAGATCGTATGGATCATGACGTTTGAGGCCACAAAAGAAATTTTGGTCACACCGGTTATGTAGACCCCTGGGCTTGTTTTTACTTTCCTCTGAAGTGTGCAGGAGTAGGTTGCTGTTTTTCCCATCCCTCCACTGTCACATCTTCCTAAAAATCATTAAGCAATGACTTGTATCCAGATCTCCAGGGTTTCTAGCGAACTTCATCCCCACCCAAGACACAGCTTTCCAGCAATGTAATGAGTGTTTTATCACATACTGACTCTGAGGGAGTTTACAACTTTGCATATAGATCAGCAGAAGTGAGCAGCAACTCCTTTTTGTTTTACACAGGGACTTTTTTCTTTGTAGCACAATGCTTTTGCTCTCACAGATGCACAGACGGGAGAGGCAGCCAACCTTGCAGGACTACTGTTTGTGCATCTCTGCACAGAGCTGTAGTAGCAGATCCCCCAGAGCAAATGCTGCACAGGGGCCCAGTATTTTACACTTGCAGGGGAAGGAAATAGCCAAGAAAAATGTATTCTACATTAAATACAGCAGACAAAACTCAGCATCTGGAGTGTCTCATGTGTTAGTCATTATAAAGTACTCCAAGGGACATATTGTGCTCTCATTCTCCTGTCCTCCCAGCACTGTACAACATACTTAGAGAGTCTGTGACTGCTGTGTCTGGGTATCAAGCACCAACTGATGGTAGCCCAGGGCCTGTCCTTTCCTAACCTGGCCAATTCTCTCTGCCCTCTGTGCCCACTCCTCATTTTTTGTCATCTCATTGTTCCTTCCTAGAGTCTTACAAATGTTATTATCCATTTATTGTTATTATCCACTGTTTTTTCAACACTTTAAGGCAGCAGGTGCTTTGACTATGGAAATGCCTTTAAGAAGACGTGGGCAGTGTATGTACATCAGAACACAATGAAATTTGGGTTCAACATAATCCTCCGTACTGACAGCAGTACAAGGATTGTGTTTAAGTAGTGGGGTCTAATTATTCAAGGGGTAATGCTCAGCACTGATCGAGCTTCTGGCTAGTTGAGGAGCTTTTTTGGCTACACTGTACAAGCATTTTTGCCACTGTTAGCCTTCTTTGTTAATGTTTTCCCTTCACAAGGACATTTTCCCTTCATTGCCTCTATTTCCTGCAGCATGATCAGGACCCACCAGTGAAAACTGGTTTGGGCTTTGTCAAATTGTAGATATAATGCAGAGGATTCTGGCCAGTTAAGCAAATAGAAGTCGTAGGGAGAATAGCTTGATAGTCCTACCTCTGAGCAGAGACAATTAACGCAGTAAACAAGTCCATAGGGTTCTAGGTAAGGATGCCATCTTTCTCCTACACGGTACTTCTTGTCTTGAAACACACAGTATGTATCTGAATCTGTAAACCAGAGAAGAATTGAAAGAGTTATGAATGAACAATCCCATTCCATACTTGGAAAATAGCTGACAAAATGCCTTTCATACAGGGTGTGTTTATTCTTTGAGCTTCAAAAGCGTAGGCTCAGATCCCATTTAGGTAACAAAATGGAAGTGCTTGATTGCTCAGACAGGTTTATATACTAAACCTTTTCATTACAAAACCAAAGCAACTGGCTGCACTCAGGAAAATCTCAAGCTGTACAGCAGAGATTTTGAACAAGGGGACTACAGAAGGAAGATCCATGCGTTGCATTTACACTGCACATGGAGTATCTCCACGTTGTAAGAACCTGATATAAAAGAAGCTTGTCCTAGTATTTCAGAGCAATTTGTGCTGATTTAGACACGCATCAGCTTCCAAATTAAGATCTTTATGTTCATTAAATACTTGTAATTTTGCAGGTACAGTTTTGCAGATTTCCGTCTACCTACAGACATCACTGCCCCATCTCTCCCTGTCACATTCCAGTTTCATAGAGAAAACTCAAATCTCCTCAGTAAAAGGATGTGGTTCTCTGTGTTGCCATGAGAGGAATCCTTGCCATACCTTTATGATGTCCGAATTCCGTTTGATTCATCACTCTCTGTATAGCTGGTGCTTCAGGGTATCAAACAAAATACCTGCCTTCCAAGAGATAATCTCAGCAAGGACATTCTTAACATTTACGGGGCTACGAGAAAGTAGCAAGAGGAAGGGATTGAAATCTCTCCTCTCCTTTCTTCTTTTCCTCTCCTCTTTTCCTCTATCTGTAGAAGCACAAGCTGCTGACAGTGAGGCTGAAAATTTTAACAATTTCTTAAGGGCAAGCGATGTGCTTTGTAAGAAAATGGCCAAAATGCAGCCTGAACAGGTTGGGAGAGCATTCCAGATAGCGAGCGGCACGGCTGTAGCAGGCAGTAACTCCTACAGGCTTTGTAGAAGCATTCCCTGTGTTTTGTTTGTATTCTTTTCAATGCTTCTCATCAAGTTTTTGACAGTGCTTAGACTCTTAATTTTCTCAAAGGATGTATCTAATCCAGTTCATATGAGGTTGTTTTTGGAACAGAACGGAACAGTCTTGGACGAGCTTTACACTAGCTGAAAACCTCAGCACAATAGTCTTACACATGGGACAAAATCCAGATAATCTGTCAGATGTTTACAGAGGTCACTAAAATAGAATTAAGCACTCTCTTGATTCAGGGTATTTGAAATAAAACAGATTCTCCAACTGATGTGTTATGTTCTTTATGAAGCAGTGAAACCTGTACAGCTTTAGGAAAATGTGCCCCAAACATGGGTGTGACCTGATTCCACTAAACGCGGGATTAGGAGGAGGAAGAATGGTAGAAGGTTTTGAATGCAGTCCTGCAGTTTAGGACATTCTTGTTTGAAAATCTTTTCTGATCCACATTTGTCAAATAGCAGGAAAATGTCAGGTTTGAGTGAATGTGAAGGCTTTGTTTAGAAGTCTACTTACGTTTTACTTGTTCTAGTTTACCTCCATCTACGAAAAGGAGACAGACCACACCAAAAAAGATAAAATGAAAATCCTCCAATCTCCACTTTTTTCTCATCTTTATCAACAAAAGGGAGAGAAAAAGCCTCCAAGGTAGAGAATGTTCAGCTGTCGGGAAGAAAACATGAAATGAATTAAACTAGAATCCTGAAAGATAACTTAAATTCTCTGACATGCCTTCGGCCAGCACCCAGCAATCCTAAACTGCAGGAAGCAAAAAATCTGTCAATATCATAGATCTGCATTGCATGGAAACATCTTTGGCCTCAAATCATCCCGTTTTTGGAAAAGGGACCACACTCTCATTCATGAAAGCTGAAAAGTGGACATCTAGTGGACATCAAGTCCTGTTTGATTCCAAAGGGGAGAAATCTGGCATGTAAGCAATCTAAATTCTTACACAAGAAAAATAGGTTGGGAGATTTTCTTGTAGAACAGCTCTTTTGGGTGTAATTTAGGAAATACAGGTGTCAGTGATAACATGTTTGTCTCATTGTAAAATTACCCTTGCGTTTACCTGGTATATTGGCCCTGCACTGTGGAAATCCCTGCTTTGGGTGAAATGCTGGCCAGGCTCTGGGCGAGGGGAGTTTTCCTCACTGAATCTAACAGGCTCCCACCACTATTCAACTCACCCCTCCTCCCATCTCCCAACTACTATTGTTCTGGGATTGGGTATAATTAATTTTTCTAGTGTTAACCCGTTCGTTGCCTTGAAATCTGTAAGTACAATAGGGGAAGAAACGTGTCCCCTTCCACCTTGTAGATCCTCAGTGTCAAAGTCTTGCACGTGGAGCAAAGCCTAATGTATTCTCTGAGAGGTGCTGAGATGGGATCGTATTTGCTGCAAGCACCATTCTCTATCTTTTTCTGGCTTTTAAAAGATGAATTATTTTATAATGAATAAAACAGGGAGAAATGTAAATAACTAAGGTAAAACTTATTGATGATAGCTAATGTAAAATTCTAATTTAGGAAATCTGAAGATGCTTTACTGCTTATCAGACATTCACTGCAAAAGCATTATCTTCACAGCATACATTTGTCCACAATTTACAATGTAGAAAAGATTTGGTTTTAAGAGTCTTGAAGTGGATTCACAGTTTTATAAAAGTTCAAAAAAAAAGATTCACTATTGGAAAAATAAACAATCAGCTTCGTAAACTAATTTGACCTCTTCAGATTTCATGTAAATACTAGAACTGTACATGAGTGTGTTTCAGCTGACAGATAAGCAAAGCAGAAAGAATAATCCAGGTATGTGTATTCGAGATTAAGTGGTGGAGAGCTTAGAGAAATCAACCGTTGTAAGAAGAATGGAGAAGGCACTGTAAGTTAACAGCCACTTAAAAAATCTTCCTATTAAAACTATTGTGCTCTAGGATACCCTAACAAAGAGTAGGGGATCCTTTATCAGTGTTTTTATTACCTTTACTGTCGGGAGGTTCTCTACATATTCCCCAACCACAACAAAATGGATATGTGCCCTAACTAACACGTCTCTCTTCAGCGAGCTCTCTGTTCAGTGGGGTCATTCAAAATAATGCAGACTGCATCTGAAAGCATTCAAAAACATAATGCTGTTTTCAAAGCACACTCCCTATGGCAGTAACAAAATATAACTTTCCATTTATTTTGGAAGCTGAAAATAATATTCCCATTTCAGAAGAAAGGTTTAAGTCACTTTTTCCTTTCAACATGTTCAAATCACACAGGAGACTTTCAAGCCAAACAAACTTCTAAAAACTTGTTTAAAATGAAAACCTTGCAGTTTAGTCTCAGGACATCGCTGAGAACAACAGTAGCACATCAGCGGGACTGGCAGAAATACGAACGGTCAAATACTTCGGCCTTCTTGGGGGTTGCTTAAGCAAACAATATTTATAAACGGAGCACAATAATCCTTTGTGCAGCACTTTACCTGTCGGCTAGCTCGGCTAGCTCGAATAGATGGAGCTTAGAAACCCATCCATTTTACACGTCACGTCTTCCAAAGGAGGAACGTTTGGAAATTGGGGTTGCGTACGCTCAGGAGCGCTTCCCGGCAGTGAAATGGAGGAGTTAACAGCAGCAACGGGACGGGGACTTTTGATGTCTTCCTTAATTCTCTTTAATTTCGGTCTTGTTGTTACTCCAAATATAAGCGCATACTTTTCCCTATTAGCACACTCCCTTTACATCCCCAAAGGGCAACGTCCCGAAAACTCCCCCCGGCTCAGCGCAGCCCCGCTCTATTAACCTGTTCACCATCGGCGTGCTCTCCGCGCAGCGCGGGCACCGCGGGGACCCGCAGGGACGCGGCTCCTCACCGAGCCCAGGCTCCCGGCTCCTCTTTTTCACGCCTCGCCCTGCGAGGAGCCGGCCGGGGGCACCTCGCTGCCCGAGCCCCGGGGCTGGGGGCACCCGGCCGTGCTTCGGGGCGCATCCGCGGCGGGGATGGGGCCGGCAGCGGGGTCAGCCCCGGCTCCGAGGCTCCGGGGCTCGGCGAGGGAAGAGAAGCGAAGCGAAGCAAAGCAAAGCGAAGCGAAGCAGAGCAAAGCGAAGCGAAGCAAAGCAAGAACTCACCCACCTGGGGCCGGGCTGGGGCCGGGGGGCTCCGCTCCCCGCTCACGTTGCCGGCATCTCCGCCCGCCCTTTCGGGGCTGCCGGGGAAAGGGACGGGACGGGGAGGGAGGACGCGGGGGTCCCGCAGCCGGTCCCCGACCCCCAGGAGCTGGGGACGAGGAGCTGGGGCCGCACCACGCCGAGCCCCGGGCCACCTGCCGCCTCCTGCCGCTGCCGGCGGCCCGAGGATGCTCGGCCGTGCCCCGGCAGCCCGCTGCAGCCGCGGCGGCACTGGGAGCAGCGGGAGGAGCGGCGCTGGGAGGCAGCGGCCCGGCGATCCGCCTCCCGCCCCGGCCCCCTCCTCTGCCGCCGCCCGGCCCCGGGGCCGCGGCCCGGGGTGGAGTTTGCTCCTCCGGGGGGGAGCCGGGGGGCGCCCGGGGGGCCGGGGGGTCGCGGCCGCCACCTGCGAGCCCCCCCCCCTGCTGGTCGGGTGCAGCCCCGCCGCCCGCAGAGGCGAGCCCCCCCCTCCCCTCCTTGTCGGGTGTTCCCTCGGGAGGTTTCGGGGTCACCCGGAGGGGCTGAATGAACCCCCTGGCTCGTGACGTTTCGTGCTCGGTCAAACGGCCCCGCTCCCTCTGGTTTTAGCCCGTGTAACTCATAAGAAGCGAGCGGTCAACCCTCGACAAATGGTCTGAGAAAAAGGGCGAGGGATGAAAAGACACCGTGCGGAGAAAGAAACGCCAACCTGTTTCCCCCAGTTTGGGAGCGGGGTGTTTGGGGAGCACTGCTGGGAGGTCAGGCGGTTGAAAACTGAGCAGAACTTGTCATTTCTTCCATTTTAATGAAACAGCGAAAGTACAGCACGTGGTGAAACCTTGTTGTGGCACGAGGAGAGGAGGTGGCTTTCTAAGGGCGATCTGGTGTGACTTCACGAGCAATCAGAGCTGTGTGTTAGCAAAAAGCAGTATTATACCTCTTAATGTTAAAAAGGGAAATAAAAAGAAGCTGCATTCTGGAGTTAAGCTGCTGCCACAGGCTGATAGTTTTGGAGGAGCCCCTGGTGACATAAGAATGGGCAAATGGAAAAAAAAAAAAAAAGTGGTTATTGTGAATCAGAAATATTCTTGTAATTTGCGCTTGAAAGCAGAGTCTGGGCTGTGCAAGTCCTGGCCCTGCCAAGGTACGAGCACGCTCCTGGGAGAAGTGTACGCACCCCCCTTCGGCGTGGTGGGGCTGCAGCAGCGCTGCTACTGAGCTGCTGCACCGGGCTGGGCTGCGTGGGCTCAGCTGGCGAGGTACACGGCGTGCAGATAGCGTGTGCACCGGGAGCTGCGACGGCGCCAGTCCCGTCACACGCTGCAAAGAGCCAGAGCCCGCCCGAGTCCTCCCGCTGGCACTGACCCCGGGTGCGGGGACTTGCCTAGGAGCTGCCCTTGGCTGCCAGGTGCTGGGTGTGGGGTAATAGCAAATCTCCCCCGGGGTAAATCCTGATCCAGGACCCCTTTAAGACCGATCATATCTCAGAAACTGGGCTCACACCCCACCAAGAGGTGGCAAAGTGAAGGGTGTAACGCCGAAGGGCAGCGAAGTCAAATGAGATAAAGCTCTTGCTGTGAACGGGAAGGAGTTTGTTCCTGGGGTGGGCCAGCAGGATGTGGTAGGCTCTGAACACCCCTACACAGCTCTGGATCGAGACCAGATTGCATCGCCAGAGCTGTTTCTTGGATCTAGTGCAGCATTTACAACTGAAGCTCTGCTCTTTTATCCCACTCCTCACAGGAGGCTGAAGTTGTGCTGGAGACTCCACACCTGGTAGTTCTCCATCCAAACCAAAAAAGAATCCAGTCCCTCCAGCATTAGGTAGAGAGAGCTAAACTGATAGACGTCAGATTTCAGAGGAGTTAACGAGACACTGAAATGCCCTCGGTAACATCATTAAAATGATGTTACTTTATAGAAAAGGGGCATTGCGTGGGCTCTCACAATTCGGGTAGGATGTTTTGATTTTCTGAAATCCCGTGCCACTGCTGCGGGTGAGGGCTGGGGTCTCTGTGCTGGGCTGTTGCTCTGTTGCCGATGTTGCTGCTCAGAAGCCTTATTCTCTTTATGGCTGGCAGCAGGCAAAGTGAGTGTTCATATGGTGAGCTTTTCAAAAGGCATTAAGCTTCCTGGGGGGTGTGAGTATCTGTTGTCCTCAGTGTTACTTAAGACCAAACACACAGTTTGCAATTCTGTCTAGGAAGGAAAAGAGGTTGCAGATCTTTGTGGGCAGGAATCCACAGGTCCTTGTACAGAGGCTCCAGAGTTTGGTTTTATGGCATCTGTGTGACTGGTAGGCACAGCCTGGTGCTTGGCAGAGCTCGGGTTTGCTACCTGGGCATCCTCCAGACCCACTTACCTGCCACACTGCCCACCCCTCTCAGCCTCCCCTAGACCACATCCCTCCCCCGCACGGCCTCCTCCGTGCTGGTACAAAGTCTGGTGTGCATGGATAAGGACAGCAGTAGTCCTTGTAGTACTCTTTATGCATAGTCAGCATAATAGTAATGAGAAATCAAATATTTTCTATAGTCTGGGACCCGAACTCTTTTGCAGAGAGGTTCTTTGAAGAGAAATTGCTTATTTGGCCTGAAGAGTGCCTTGTGAAGGTCACTGCAGATGCCAGCACTTTACACTGCATCCTGCGAAGCTGGTTCAGAGGTGACGGTATCTGGTGGCTTCTGGAGATACTAATTCAGGTGTAAGACCTTTGCTGAACACTGAACTATGCAAAAAGGAGACCTGCTCCCACTCTTTGGCAAACCTAGATTGGAGAGAATTGGCTGAAAGAGCCTTTCCCTGGGACTGGGGACTCTGTGGGTGGGCAAGACGGTGGAAACCCACCCATGGCCGTGCGGCCCAGGCTCACCGCTAGTCCTGGTCCTGCTCCTCGGGGAGCTGGGCAGCGTGCCTGGGGCGTCCCTGCAGGCAGCTGAGTGCTGACCTGGTCCAGGCAGGTACAGAGCCTGCCTCTGCTTCTTGCCATGCATCTCCACGGTATTCAGTGCAGAGGGCAGTGTGACACACGCTGGGTGTTGTGCAGGAATGAAGTGATCGCAGGTGGCCTCTTGGTGAGTAACCCTTGCTGAGCTTGCTGAGCTTGCTGATGCCGCTGGATGTGGGTAAAGCTGCACCCATGCCTGCGCCCTTCCTCGTTTCCCAGCTCCATCAAAGTACCACTGAGGAGTGAGTACGGTTACATTTGGTACCCTTTGTGTCTTGCCCACTCTGCTTTGCTGGGTGTTGCAGCCAATGCAGCCCTGAGTCAGGGAGCCTGTCTTATTCCCTGCAGAGCACAGCGCTGCCACGACTGAGGAAACACCTTGCCCTGTGCTCTTGCTCAGCAGTGGGCTGGGACTGAAGTTTCTGAAGGTGAGGGCTGCTGCACACGTGGGACACGGAGAGCTCCAGAGGAGCAGCAAGTACATAGCTGTTACCCTTCATGCTGTCGGGCAGAGCTCACTGTTTGAATGTGCTCAGTGTCCTCGTGATTGGAGAGGGAAGAATTGCTCCCAGCAGTGGGCATTAGGGATTCAAGGATGCCCTACGTTTTTAAGAGCACATCAATTTAGCCATGTAATTCTCATTAGAGGTAATAGAACTTGGACAGCTAATGAAGTGTGACCCTGACAGTAGAAGTCCATTTCCTCGTGCTGTGCCTTGCAGTGACTTAACAGCACACGGGTATCCTACTGTTAGTTCTCAGTTCTTGTGAGGGAAAAAAGCAAGATAAAAGATTCATGCCAATGCTAACATGTTTATACACCATGCAAAGCTCTCTTAACTGGATTAGATATGGAGTTTTGAGAGACAGTAGATGTGATACAACTTCCATTTACCTCCCTGTCTTTTTTTTCTTTCCTTTCAAGAAAAAAATAATTATCTACGGTCAATTTTTCAATTCTGAATATGTGTGAAAAGAAGTTCTTAAACTAATGAATGTCTTAGTTTTTACATTCCTATAAATTCTTTTGAGCCCTTTGGAAAATGTATCTTAAAATGCTAAATATTATTCCCAGGATTTTATAATAATCTCTAAATTACTTTCTGTGGTTTGGATCAGCCCTACAACTATCATACTGGGAATACAATCTGGATGTTCATCAAGCAGTCTCCACATACGCTGTTAAACAAAAAGGACTTCAGATGTGCATGATTTTGTGATTATGGCATAGGATGGTCATGAGCATTCTCCACCCTCCTGTTCATTCTGTTGCACTGACTTCATCTGTGGTGGGGTTTCAGTCCTCTAACACTAGAAATTAATTTACTTATTTAGCAGAGACAGATGGAGTTAGTAAATCTGAGATCCTTGAATGCAGTTTGCTAAAAACAACAGCAACATTACATAAGACATCAAATTCCTGTCCAATCCTCCTTACCTTGATGCAGACATGTTCCTCTGAGACTGAAGAGTAGGTGGAAGTCTTTCAATGTTCTGTCAAAAAATGCAAATAAAATACGCATTTCTAAATCTCACTTCCAGATACAGAGGTGCACAGAGAGTCACCAGTTGCCAGTAACCAATAGGAAAATGCAGAAGAAGAGAACCACCAGTTTTTCATCCTGTCCTAGAGCAGATGATGCTTTGCTAGGTGTGGTGTTGAGAACAGCACTGTACGGGTACCGAACAGACAGACGTGTGCTCAGAGGTGAGGAGGCTCACCTGAATTTTGCATTGGTCTCAAAGTGTTCACCTGCAGCTGTTTCTAATCCAATCCAATCCAATCCAACCTAGATATTTCTATATTTCTATTTCTATAACCACAGCAGTGTGCACAGCTGTAACAATAATCCTGTAATTCTCTTCTACCTTTACCTTTCAAAGAAAACCAGCAAGACAACTGGTTGCAATCCGTGTTTTTTGTAGATTCATGAGCTGCATATAAAATATCCTTCACCACAGTGCGTCAAAGCATCAGTACTCAGTGGTTTACTGAGAGTGAAATAGTAATGAAAAATTTCAGTGTCATCACCAAGATATGTAGAAGCAATTATTACTCAAACTTTCAAATGAGCCCAAGGAATCGACATGAACTACAATTAAATTGTGAAAGTGCTGATCTTCGTGACATTCCCAGAATGTCTTCGTGTCTGTCCTGTCTTGAGATTTCCCAATTCAAGTTGGGAAATTCTTGACCAGATACATCTTTCTGTCAGGGGTGCATTGTAACCTCTTGACAGAAACCACTGATTTCTGATTCATCTCTTTTGTGTGCTTATCCATCTAATTTACTTGTTTGTTTATTTGTTGTTTATTTAAGAAAATTGGTAGTTGTGTCAGACTCAGCTTTCTCTCACTTTCTAGTATTAACAACAGTAATGGATTTCTTTTGCATTATTTAATCTTGTAATGGATGTTGAAGGCATAGCATTGATAAAGCAGTTGAAAGCAGAGCTCTAAATCCCTAGCTGATCCCACGTATTTCAGCAAACTAGAAGAGGTGTTTGCTGAAACACCCCTTTGTGCTTGATTTGGACATCAAGTCCAACTCTTCATCCCAAACGCCCAGCTATAACTCTTGTAAGGACAGCATTTCGGGGATGAAGCCTGCACAGCAGACCATTCCTGCTTCTCCCAGAGTGTAATGCTGCACGGCATGCCGTAGTGTCTCGGCAACTGTTTCAGTAAGTGAAAAGCAGCATAAAGCAATCCTTGGGAGTGATTGTTCCGAGGTTCCGGGAGGAGCTTCACCTTGATTGTTTTTTCAGTACCTCAGTCTTGAAAACAGCCAAAAGCAGTACAGCTCACATAAAACAACAGATGCCATTGGGATTATTGACCAGAATCCCACTTGGTACAAATGTGCAGGCATTTCAAAGAATCCTGGTGATCTGCACTCACTGAGGATCTATGAGGTCTGTAGGAGAAGCAGTAACGAATCGTACAGACTGATCATACCACAATAAAACTTTACTTGCTGATGCATTGCTTTACAGCTGAGATCCACCAGAAAAGCCCTCTTTGGTCCAGTTTTCCAAGGCGTGACAGAGGGAGTCGAGGCAGACTGAACGAGGCTCCATTTGCAATTCAAATACACTTTTATACAACTGTGATTAGTGCTGCTAATCTGGCCTTGGTGAGCCAAAGACAATAACAAGGAGGTTACCGAACACCTCGGGTATTATGTAATTCTTTTCCTCTGAAACTTGCTGGTATGGGAGTGCTTTTGAAACCCATTAGTAAAACTGATTTTGCCAAATGAGCCTTCTCTGGGGAGAACAAAGTCAAATGTGTGCCAGCATGGAGCCAGAGCCTGCCAGGGGCTCAGCGCTCGCAAATCCCATCGCTACCAGTGAGACTTGAGGATGCAAAGTCCTTCCTGTAACTGAGCCCAGCTGTAAAATGAACTAATAGCTGTGAACCTGTCTCCCACGCCGATAACAGCATTGTGTGTTCGCTCGTAACAGCCCCTAATGCATCGGACTTGCACTAAACTGCAACACCAGTCTGCTTGCTTCTGACTGCCCGCTTGGGAAGAGCCGTGCTGTCCTCTTGTAGCAGCCGTCTGACCACAAGGGGTACTCACCAGCAGGGAGTTAGGCCAGTGGGAGCTGTGGGAGCCCTCGTCTCTCTTGTCCAGGGCATAAAGCTGGTCTTGAACCTGTCTTCGCCGGAGGATGGTGATTCTTTCATATGAACAGAGTTGCAGAAAGGGGGAAAAAATAGCCGAGCTTTCACAAAAAGCCACAATGAGTGTTCAGCAAAGGATGGGTAGAGTGGAAATTTCCAAGAGGATACAGCTGAAATTGGAAATGTCTCTTTGAGAACAATTATCTACAGAAGGAGTTTAAAAGAAGGAAAAGGGGGATTTCCTTTAATCATTAAAAAAAGCAGTATAAAACACATGGAGAAAATAAACAAACAGCGAAGACACTGTTGCTAGTGGGCTGGCTTTTAAAGTATTAATAGAACCTCACAGAACAAGAGTTTCTTTTTTTCTTTTTATCCCGGCTCCCTGCTTGCAAGGTTCTTGTGTGAACATGCAGCAGTTTCCAAGGCTGTGAAATTATCAGACCTGGACTGATGCCAGTACAAACCAATTTATTGGGGTCCAGCAATTAACTAAAACCTAGAAAGCTTGATTAATTGTGGCACTGCTCAGCAGGGAACGTTCAAGAAAAAAAAATCAGGACTAAACTCCATGCAGCGTCTCTGTTCCATATCCCAATTTACACTATATGTAAAGAAAAGTTTCCCCTCTCTAACTACCCTCAGTACATTTTTTTTTTTGCACCGCGTACAAAGAATAATGACAATGCCATTTGAGAAAATGTTATTTCCTGGCTCTCTAGATAATCATTTCATTATAGCTTTTATCCAGTTATAATTTTTTGATGTTAAATTCCTATCTTATTCTAACCCACACAACAGGATGTATTATTTTAAAACACTGTTTTGTTGAGCTTCTCTCCGGAGGGACGTGCGGAGAATCCAGCACTGCTCTGCTTCTTTATTTTTCCTCTAACACTGATGTGTGCAAGAAAAGTGAGGGTTTGGTAGAATTATTTAGGATATAAAACGAACCAAACAAAGAAGTTGAGCAGCTAAGAACCAATTTACTAGGGCACAATATGCTGGCTGAAATGAAATCTGGCACTCTGAGGGGACAGACAAGAGCTTTTACAACTGAGGTATTTAAAAGCTGAATTAGAAATGTCTTACATGCTGTAAGAAGCAGTTACAAGGTGTAATTAAGGTGTTAGCTGATTTCATTATGATAGTGTTAACAAATAGTGTCCACATAAGGTGTTTTACTGTAGGGCTTATCATAAAACCCTATGCACAAAGCAGAATTTTAAAATCCCATTTCTAGTTGCCTCAGTCGTACGTTAATCACTTTTAGTATAGATTTTATGGCAAGAAAGTAAATATCCCAGCTCGATGCAATGCTCTGCTGCAGTGTATTATAACGGATAATACAAAACATCGGATCTAGCAATTCATCTTAATGCTTCCTACATCAAAATAATTCAGGGACTAGTAATGGAAAAAAGCTGTCAGAGGATAAAAAAGCAGTGGTAAAAAAATAGTTACTCCTACCCAAAAAAAGAAAAGCAGGATGCATGCAAACGTTTTTAGCTTTTCAACATCATTTTATATCCTAATCTGCATCCAACTGCGACAGTGTCACATTCTCAGATGTAAAGAGTGCAATCCACAGACAGGGCTAAATCACATTAGGCACTGGTGATAATAGAGCCCGTGCATGCATGACAGTCAGGCAAGGCATCTAGCTGGGGCTGTAGGGTGACGGGGGCCATTCAATGAGGTAGGAAGGGCTGTCTCCTCCAATTTCACTGTATTTATTGGGGATTTAATGTATTTTTTAAAAGATATTTGCGGGGGAAATCGGTTTGTCGGAGGTCATCTAATTGAATCTACAGCCCTGGCAACCCTTCACAAAGGCTGCCAGAAATGACCGAGTTGCTAATGTTCAACTGTGAATACCCAGCAGGGGTCCTCCGCAGGGCTGAATACAGTCAATTATGTTATTTTTCTAAATATTAGTGACTCAGCTGTCTCTGCTTGTGAAGAGTTGCCAGGGTCACAGATACAATCAGACAGATCCTCCCCCCCTTCGCGTCCAGGAGATGGGGAGAAGCTTTTAAGTATCGCGTTGAATCATCCCGAAGCAGAGGGGAGGGTTCCTGCAGGGCTGCGCTCCTGCTCCGTGCTGCTTGCCTGCAAGCCTTTGGGTTTGTGGGGTCGCTCCCCTCCTTCCAGCGGGCCAGACAGGGCAACGTGTCGTTGTTTGGGGGAGCGCTGTCGTGCACAAGCAGTCTCACTGAGGTCTGGGAGATAAAATGAATTTCACTGCTTAGCTCAACGGGCATTAGGGCTGAGAGCTGACAAAAGACACAGGCGCCATCAGCTTGTGTCTTCCCTTTACAGCTGTTTATTTTTTCTCTCTCCTCCTTCTCCCCTCCCATGGTGCTCCAGATACCTCTCTGTAAGGAACATTTCTTATGTACATAACAGCTCAGTTTCCCATTCTCCTCTGCAGATTTGTCAGTGAGGAACGCAGCGTGGTGGTAAGGAGAGCTCAGAAGCGGGTCCTGAGCAACATCCACTGCCCAGAGCCTCTGCAGCTGAGCCTTGCAGCAGCCCTGCTTCTTTGCCTCTTCCACAGAACTCTGCAAGTATTTCAGTTTTTGATCGCAGCTTCCTTAGTTTTCGCCACAAAGGCTCTTTTCCAGAGCCCAGCCTCCTCCAGCAACAGCATCCCTATTCCTGTGGTCCACAGCCCAGCTCTTCTTATCTGATCAACAGCATTTGGCAGGAGGAAAAAATCCTTCCAGAGCATTTGAGTGCCAGTGCATCGTTTTGGCCCAAGTTTGGGGTAGTGCTTTGAAGTTGGCAAAGTTTCCTAATTTACTGCTGTTAAATTTTATCCAACTTTAGGAAAATTATGTGATTGCGGCCAATTCCCAGCTCTTCTAAATCTACTGCAAATACTTCGCCAGCATGTGTCCAAGTATAATCCAATTCTGATGTCTTTAATGCTGATACACACAATTTCCCTGTAAGTACCTTCAGGCATGGCATCTGAACTGCAGCGGACAGTTCAGCATCCAGCTGTCTGGAGCCCAGCTCGCAGGAGGTGAAACCTTTACTCCTTTGGCTCCCTGTCCCTCTGGGCACTGGAAAGCCCAGTCTGGGTCTCTAGTGAGCACTGCTGGTGCCTCCCTGACCTGCTGAACGCAGGCAGTATTCTGTATGGGATGTCAGCGCTCCCTTGCAATGAGCACAGGCTGAGGGTCATGCAATGTCTCACTATTTGCCTTCAGTGCATTTTGCATTGGGGTACTGGTGTGCCAGCTGTGCTAGAAAGACAGGAGCCAAGTCAAACTGCAGCGAAGGCAGAAGTGAAGTTGAAAATGCTCCAGTACTGCAGAGAACTTGACTCTGAAGAGCTGACGCTGTCGAAAGGGTGCCTTTGTAGCTTGCTCGTGCTGTAAAAACAGGGAGGAAACCAAGCCACCCTCTGCTAAAGCTGGAGCTTCCCCTGGCCAGAGCTCCCCTAGGGACAAAGCAAATAACCCAGCAAGGCAGCGGAGGCTCGGTGTGTTTAGACAGCCTTTCCTCCTCTGATCTGCGGGTGCCTCTCAGGAGGAGGAATTCCCTGGGAAGGTTTTGATGTCTGGCTAATTCCCAAGGCCAACGTCTCCCTTCTGCAGGAGGAAATGGTTTGGGGCAGCAGCAGTGGTACTCTGAACCAAAGAGCAGGTGGTTTCCTGGACGTTTTCTTTTTTTGGTTTTCTGTCTTTCCCCCGCATTTCTGTCAGGATGGGCAGATACACGGCGTCAAACTGTCCTCAGGCTGAATACGAGGAATCCATTGTGTGAAACTGGAGGCCTGGTGTTACAGACGGTGCCAAGTTATGTGTGACCTTTTCTGGTCACAGGCACGGTTAGGTCAACAGCAGCTTGTCTCGCACTCCGGCTCATCCAAATATTTATCAGTGGGAACTGATACAAGCAGTGATTTCTGTTGCAACGAGCAGAACATGCAGCAGCCAGAGGAGTGTTTGCAGCTTCTGGTCCAGCACATGCACCTTGCTTTTTGTTGACCCTGGCACCAGTTCTCCAGGTTTCTTCTTTCTCTGTTATTCTATGACATCCAGTAGCTGAAGCCGTTAGCCGAATTGTGCCGATAGCAGACAGGGTTTGTCAGTGTGCTCGTCTTGGCTTGCAGAGGAAGAGCGACCTGCTGACTGTGTCACCACAGAGCTCTGCCCTCTTCTGTGCATTCAGAAACACAAATACCATTCCTCTTTGTCACAAGAGGTTTTGCACTCCAGCTCTGTGGCTAGGGTAAATGAGTAGGAAATTTTTCACTCCTCTTGACTCAAATTCATCAATGCTGGCAATCGATTGCTTTTTGGTCCTTCAGCGCCACCGCTTTGACAAGCTGACAGAACTGGCTAAAGGAATACTTACAAGGATCTGATTCGTGATTTAAGGGTAAGAAAATTATTCTCTGGCAGTATAGTGAACACAAAATGATTGTTTGCTGGTGCAGCACCCTTAAAAATGCTTCCCATTTGGATCCAGCCGCATTACGAAGAAGTTGAAGGCACTGCCAAAATGTGCGTGCCCCATCTGCTAACTGGGGCATCAGCCCCTTGCTTGTCCACTGGATTTGTGGCTGGCAGTGATAACCACTCTTACACCGCACTGTCTTACCTCCAGGAACTGGAAAACTCATGGACATTTCATGTTATCTTTTTTTTAGAAATGGAGAAACTGAGACACAGTAAGAGGAAATGCTGCGGGAGCAGTTACCGTCGGGCTGAGAGGAGAGTTACAGCAGCTCCTGTCTCCTGAGTTCAGCGTGGTGTGCTACCGAGGGATATTTCTGCTCAGTAAATATGCTCTTTCTTGTACTTAGGCATTCCTTCAGGTATTTCAGGTCCCAGGAGGATACAGATCTCCCTCAGGTACAAAATGGTGAGGTCACACACGTGAGGTCACAGTGTTACTTATTCTTCTACCACGAGCCCTTAAAAGAGAAGGGAGCAGGAGCTGATATTAAAAAACACACAACAACAAGAAAACAACACTCCCCCCTCCCCAAACTGGGAAAAAGTTTTAAAAGAGCCAATCCTCTGTTTGCTTTTCCTTCTACAGGCCACCTTCCAAATGTACACAAGGGTAACTGTGTTACAAGGCATGGATTAGCAGCAAGGTTCTCTAAGGGAGACCTGTTGGAATTATCTTTAATATTAGAAGCAGAGTGTTTGTTTTCTTTAATACGGAGGGCAGCACCAATAAAAACACCAGGCAAAGAGGCCAGTATTACTGGCTCACGTCTGCTTTTATCTCGGAGTGGAGTTATAGTAGAACGATTTTTGCTTGGAAACTTTAAAGCAGGGCTGCATCCTTTCATGCTGAAATCATATCTCCTGCAAGGATTATTGGAGGATATAAGGTTTCCTTCAGCTTCTTATTTTCTCCACTCCTGAACTTGGACTCCTGACCTTAACTTTTCTCTGGTTATGACCGAGCCTTGGCCTTCAATTGAATAGCTGAGCTTTTTACAATCAGATCAGATCCCGCTCTTGTAATTTCAGACTCATTTTGTGACATCGATATTGCAGATCTTAATTAAAAAGTCAAACATTTTATATCTCGGGTAATGGCCATACAGGAACTATCCGTTTTTGCTCCCATGTGTGTAGCCATCCAAACCATTCGGTGTGTGGGGCTGAAGTGCGGGGAGCCGTGCATGGTCTGTCCGCGGGCCCCTTCTCCTCTTTGTGCTCTCCCTGCAGCGCGGCTCTGCACCTGTGGTGTGCTGCGTGCGGCCACAAAGAGAGCCAGAGAGTGGCAGGTAATTCACCCTTGGTGTTGGCTGAGGCTGGAGCCGCTCATTAGTTGAAACAGCTAATCAGGCAGAAATCTGCAGGGCTCTGCACTTAATTACAGGGCAGGGTTAGACGGTAGGTAGTAAAAATATCTGGAACTTGGCTTTACCAATGTCTCTTGCTAGCAGCCGCGGGGGCTAATTGCACGGGACTGGCTGTGTAGATAAGGCTAGGTGTACTGTTCAGTGAAATACTGAATCTGGACATCCTTCTGTTCATGGGACTGGTGGCTTTTATTTATTTATTTATTTCAAGTTGCTCATAATTAACTGGATATGGTGTGCCTTGTGCTTTCTCTCACTGAAGAGACCCCAGGGAGGCTGTGTTTTGGTTGTGCAGCCACAAAGCCAGCTTGATGTACAGCTACAGATCTTCTAGCCGGTTGTCACCGTCACAACTACTTCAGGGACATTTCTCAGTCGCATGAGTGTGAAAGTGAGGAGAACCAGGCATCTCTGCTCTACCCTCCTATAAAACCTTCACTTTCTGTAAGTAAGCCACAGCCTGTTAGGAAGGGTTAGTTAGCGTTGCCTTCTGGTGAGGGTGGGTATTTTCCGAAACCCAAATTCAGAGTAAGTTACGTAGTGGAGTCTATCAGGTTGATTATTTTCCAGAACACAAGATATCCCTGAAGAAGCAGGACCAATAGCAAAGATTTGTCTCTGAAAAGAGCAGATGTAATCTTCACTCTGAGTGAGGCTGATGACAGAAGTGTCCCTGGTTTAAATGGAGACAGAGTCAGTACCTACCAAGGAGCATCAGCGTGCCGGGTCACCGCTGTGTGAATTACCTGCACAGATGAGGACAGAGCTGTAATTCACTGTGCTGAAACAGTAACTTGTTAAACACACATAACATGGAAAAAGAAACTCTTCAGGCAGTAAAGGGAGGCATTAACCATTGCTAATTAGAACCGAACTTGCAGATATGCTGTTCTTAGCAGTCTATAGGTAGGAAACACTGTCCCTCAGTGGTAGGAAGGAAGTACTGCTCAGGAAATGGTTGCACAATTATTCATTTGCGTTGTGTGCATTGTGATGGATCTTTTTTGCTAGCAATTAATAGCACAGAGTGTGCAAGGCCCAGAGTTATGTCCTGTTGTTGAACACCAACCAAAGGAGTTTGAGAAGCCGAGCCAGCAGCAGTCAGAGGTGGTTTATTTTCAGGACATGCCAAGAGGTACTGAACTTGCTGCTGACATCTTTTGTACCCCGCTGCATTCCGTGCTTCTGTGTCGGTGCTGTTACACTCCCAGTCTGTCCCCCATACTGGCAGAAAATAATTAACCTTCAGTTCCCATTGGAGCTGAAAACTGGCTGGGGTGTGTTCCTGCAGGTATGCACGAGCAGACAAAACGCTCCGTTCTTCCTAACATCCTGGGAGCCAAGCTTCCTCGCTGCTTTGGCAGGAGGCCCTTCTGGGTCTCAGGCTCCACTTTGGAGAAGCTTGCTTCTTTTTCTCTGTGCTGCCCTGGGCTGTGGATAGTCTGAAGATTCAGGCTTCAGGGCTGCATAGTTTGCCTGCAAGAAACTCTTTATCACTTAAAAAATGAGGAGTTGTTTTCTGCTGGATCTAACTGCCCTGCGTTAGAGGATGCTCAGACTATTTTCACATGGATTTGTGTGGCTTCTTGTAGATCTCCTTGAAATCATTATTCTGCCAATACGCTATTTTCTGTCAATGGTTGTATTTTCTGTCTCAGCCCTGGTGTGTGACAATTGATTGCCTTCAAATAGCAAGGGAAGGGATTTTGGTGGGAATGCTGCTCAGGTCTGGCTACGCACTGATACCTTCTCTGTACCTGCGTCTGGAAGGTCCTGAAGTCTGACACTTCTGAATTATCCTGGCCCATCCTGTACAGGTAGTGTAAGCCTGGAAGACTTGCTACTGGTTGTCTGGATTGTGTCTGCTTGGACAGCAGGCCTCTGGGGGTTTGTGTCTTAACTCCTGGATATTCAGTGTAACGGGACATATTTGGTGTAGATGTGTTGCCTCCTAAGATTTTTTCTGCTGTAGAGAAGGGCCAGCACGCATGTCATATTAGCAGAAGAGGCTTAAAAGGTGTAACTGTAATAATCATGATTAATTTTGCTCTACCACTGTCAGAGGAGAGAAGAGAAAGGAGCAGACCCTTCCAGCAGCACGCTGTCTACCATCTCACCGTTACTTTCAGCCTCACTTCTGTGCTCGCACCTTTCTGCAGTCACAGTGAGTCTGTCTGTGGTCAGTGTAAATCTTGCACTAAGAGCTCTGGGAGGCCTTCAGCTGAAAACCCATCCCAAATCCTCCATGGAGGCTTTTCAGGAGAAGAGTTCAACCTGTCTGAACATTTACACGGACACTTTGTCTGGACCTTTCTCTTTCTTTGTAGTCTCCTCCCTGCCTTGGTGCATCCTTACAAAGCTTTAGATCAGGACTTTCTTTGGCAACGTCTGTGGAGATCTCCTATGGAAACTCGTGCATTGCTAACCATCAATTTACTCCGCTAACTCAACAAGCAGATGTTTGGCTACAGCACTGGCCAAAGTAAAAGAAGTGGCAGTGAATAAAAGCACCATTTTTCATTAAGAATATCAGTAGCGTGATATAAAAATTGCCAAGTTTTGAGGAGAAACAGTCTTCTTCATTTTTCTTTTGTAATTGCCTCAAATATAGCGGAGTGGCTTTTTACTTCGAGTTTGTGGTTTTTAAGAGCATTCATTTCCTTTGGGAATTTGTCTCTGTTTTATTAACAGCAGATTGTTTTTTCGTATTGCAACATTTATGGGGGGAAATCTGTAATTTTTATCCATACTGACAGTATTTTACTAATAAAATACCGATAATAAAAGTGAGACATCACTTACCAACTTCTGGAAGAAGAAGAAAAAACGGAAATAGAAGAGTACTTAAAATGGTAACCAAGACACAACCTCCAGAAGTGACCTACCATTGCAGCTCCAGCTGTTGTTGCAGTGTTGATGCCTGGAGCCACAAGGTAGCCCTGGACTCGGTCTGCAATGCTCTGCGCGTGCAGTAACACCTGGTCTGGGCTGTGTTATGGACCCGAGGACTGACTGCTGTATAGTTTCACGTCTCCCTGCAGACGAGAGTAACTCCGCACAGGGAGTGGGACAGCTGGCGCCTTTTTAATGAACACCAGTGTTGGACGTGTGTATTTGGGTAGCTCCCCGAGGCCTGGGGGTACCTCTGTGCTTTCATCGAGGCAGTGTTTCAGGATGTAGCCTGTCAAATCTCCTTCACCACCCGTCCCTCAGTCTCTTGCCCTCTGGTTCCCTTCGGAGCAGGACTGGCCCACAAATGGCTGAGATGGGGAGCGTGAACGCCCCGAGGAGGCGAGGGGAAAGGAGTGAGGTGTGTAGAAGCAGAGCCTGCAGGTACATTTCCTGGGAAACACTTGCGAGGGTTTTCCACTGGCCTCGTCCAGCTCGATGGCTTTCCATACCTGTCACCTGGCTGCACCAAAACAGGAACGCCTGAAACAAATGGAAGCTGGTGTGAGTTCGTGGGGTCTTACTGAGCACTGCTCCAGAGCTAGCTGCCACGCTGCTCTTCAGGCACAGAGCTGAGAAAAAGCATCGCTCGTTGGGTTGAAGCAAAACACTATTTCTTTGCCCTTCTCTGCCTGTAAAGCTGTCAGTGGATTGCTCAGCGCAGTCTGTAAAAGAACAACTTTCTCTAATTACAAGCAGACTCATCCTGGAAGTGCTATATGGCAGTGAGAGCACGGCATATGTGCAGACAGGACACCTACATCCTTCCGGCCGTTTTAATGCTTCTGTCATGCGACAAGCAAATCGCTTCGCCTCTCGGTTTCCCCGCGGAGAAGTAGCGTGGAGGTGTGGGGCGGCGCCGCTCGAGCACCATCTGCGAGGTGCTTTGGGATCCTGGGGACAGAAGAAGGGTGGTGGTGTGTGTGTGTGTGTGCTGCCACATCATGGGAGTCAGAAACGTATTTTGGGGAGCGAGGAGGGATTTGTAATAGTCTGTGTTAGATTGTTAATGGCAATTTGCTTTAATTACGCCGTGTGTTTGTTTGCACCAGCTTCATGCACGGTCTTGTTCCTTTTCCATTCATTTCAGGAATCCTATAGGGGCTGGTTGATTTCCTACATTTGAGAAGAATTTTAAACACTTGAAAGTATCAATAGCACTTTAGTGGTTTCATGAAACTGTCGATTTTTTTCATTGGTTTTATGAAACTGCTAGATTACAACAGATGGATTCATTTATCTAGCTATGTCTTTATATATATTTAGATGGCTCCCATCTCTGTGGGACTTGTGTGCCTCCCAAGTATTTTAAAATAGAAAAAAGCTGTTTCCTTCTCTGTCTTGCTTTCGATCTAGCCCGTAAGAGGAATAGCTTGATTAGTTTATAGGGCTTGGATTTGCTGGACTGTGTACTGGCATTCTCTGCATGTTTCTGTGCGAAGAAATGAAGCTGAGGAGGGAAATTTTGCCTTTACTTCTGAATGCCATGGGATCTGGGTTATTTCTACCTCCGTGAGGCAAAACTAGTTCAGGAATACTGCCTGGGAAAGATTAAACTCCGTCTTGTCTTACCCCCTTTGTCAGGGGCTGCCATGTTCCAGCGGGAGCCAGCTATGGAAGAAGATTATGAAAGGCTTTGAACATCCGAACAGAAAACCAAGCCCGTACTTAGTAAGAAAGCAGGGTGAGCAAAGCACCAGGCTGATCTCCATTGCTAAGCAGACATCTGCTGTGTTTTACAGCAGCTGTGGTTTATTTCAAAGCATAGGGAGTTGCAGTAATTAAGCTGGAAGACACAAATGGATGCATCAGTGTGTCCAGGCTGCGCTCCTTCTCTCCTGCAATCTCCTGGCCAGTCCCACCTGTGAGAGGGCATTGCTGCTGATGGCTGGGTGGGCATCCAGATGTGGTGGGGAGGCTGCAGACCCCCTGGGGCTGGGGGACAGATGCAGCCCGCTGCTGGTGGGATGTGAAGGAAACACGCTGCACAAAGCTCAGCATGGTGCTGAAGCTGTAAAATTCGGAAGAGCAGGTCCTCAACGTGCAGCTGGCAAAGTAGATGTCAGCATCACTGAGCGCTTCACTTTCCCCATGTGGAAGCAGGGGGAAGGCCAGAATTGTACAGGGGATGAGTTCCAGCACCGTGCTGTCAGCAGGAGGCTGCTGCAGAGACACCAGAGACCTCAGAGAAGGGAGCCCCAGTCATCTCCTGTGTAAGTCTGCATCGTCTGTTGGGAGTCACTCCTGCCGTGCAGTCCAGCAGCGCCTGTGCCACCTACCCACGCACCCGTACGGCCCTAAACAAGGGATCAGTTGCTGCATGCACAGGGCTGCCCAGGCTCGCCTTCATTTTCTGATCTGAGTGGCATCAAACACGGCGGCACGGGTCCACCAAGCCTCCTGGGGCTGTGGAGACACTTTGAGGTTGAGGCCACCAGATCCTCACCACTCGTGGCACCCCTGCAAGCTGGGATCTGCTCAGCTCGTCTGGATGAAGCGTCCTGCAAGGCCGCTTCCACCCGAGGAGAGGCTCCCAGCTGGGAGGTTACCGCTGCCCTCAGGCAGCCGGTTGCGTTTTCGGTGCCTCTCTGCTCCCAGCTCCGCGGGGGGCTGCGGGGTTAGGGCCTCGGGGCGGTGGGGGCAGCCCGTGACTGAGCCCCAATTCCCCGGTTCCACATCCCCAGGAGCAGGGGCAGGGGCAGCCCTGGGGGGCCACATCCAGGCATCCCCACGCCGCCGCCGGGCCGCGTCCAGCCCCGGAGCATCGCGGAAGGAGGAGGGGGGCGAGGACGGGTTTCACTTCCGCCTGCTTGCAGGAACCACAAGCCCCCAGAATATATTAGAATAATACCAACAGAAAGGTCTCCCCCTCCCCAGCCCCTTTCTGGCCCCCCCTGAGCTGAGGGAGGAGGGGGAGAGGAACCGAAAGGGGCCGCGGGCGAGCGGCGCGATGCGGAGCCGCTGAGGCGCTGTGAGCATCCCGCCGGCAGCCGCAGCCGGGAGGACGAGCGCGGCCTCCCCAGCGTGGAAGAGGCCGGCGAGAAGGTCTGTCCTTTGCTTTGTTACCCCCCGCAGCCACTAAGGCCAGGCAGGGCACCGGCACGGGGCTGCAGGCCGGGAGGGATGGGGCAGAGCCCCCAAGCCGCTCCCCAGGCCTCCCAGCGAGCTGCCAAACCCCTGCCTTCCAAGCGCCCGAGCCTCCCTTGCCGTGGGGCTCAGCATGAAGCTCCAGGGAGCATCGTGGGCCTGGAAAATGCCCCACGGGTGTGCCCGGCAGGTGCGGGGAGCGGGGAGCAGCGGGGAGCGGGGCTGAGGGGGCTGCAGGCTCCTGGGGGCCCCCTGCCAGAGGTGCCTGCAGCAGCTTCCCCGGCCGAGGCTTGCAGAGGAGTTGCCTTCCACAGATCAAGCATTTTCCAGCTTCTGGCTCTCCTGCAAGCTGAAGGCTTGCCCGGATGGTCTTGTCTGTCTGAGCGTGAGCCACCTCCAGACTCACGGGAGGAGAAGAAGTGGGATGGGGCTGCCTTCAAAGCCAGTCACAACCTGAAGCTCCCGGTGTTGCCCTGCCATAGTCCATCTGCACGTCCAGCCCTCTGGGTTGGGTCTGATAACCGTGCCCTAGCCTGAGGGAACACCCCACACTGGCCGAGTGATTTGAGATTGGTAAGGGTGAGCAGAATACCCCAAACTGAGATGGGCACTGCACATTTCTGCTAGAGTTAAATGAGACCCCTTGGGATAGGGGCAGAGCTTCTCTTTTTCCTTGCTGCTGCCACTTTGGTGCAGCATTTGGGCTTTCTCTCCTGCCAGCTGCCGGGCAGGCTGTCCAGCAGAGAGAGGAGCACTGAGACCATGCAAAAACTTTGCTGCAGCAGTCAGTAACTTCCCGAGCTCACAGGAGGGATGGCTCACTGGCTGCTGGAGCATGTGCCATCTTTTCCCCCCTTTTTTAAGAAGTACCTGCACTAACAAACCGTTGTACTCTCACTTGTGAATAGTTTTCCTCACAAAGACTAAACTTGTGGTCTGCATGTCTTTAAGGGATTCTCATTTGAGTGGGAATTGTCAGGATTTTTCGAAAGCTCAGCTTAGGATAACTGTGTCTTTAACCACAGGAGTAAATGCATTGACAGCCGTGAGCTCCAGTGTATGTTTTACAGCATAGAGAGGCCGACGAGCTGAACAGGTGTGGCCATTCCTGTAAGTTTTAGCTTATTAACTGGGAATCCTAAGTGTGCTGGCTCTGTTTATATTTGTCTTCATTTACGTTTTAAAATTTGTTTGATGTCTAAGAGTGCCGAGCACCTTGAATTGCAGAGCACTTTGATGCCTCAAATCTATATCCTGGTAGCCGAGCCTTCTACTTTGGAAGTCTTGCCAGAAGCCTGCTCAATTCACTATTCCTTAGATTTAATGTGTAAGGGAAGGGATTTGCTAAGTGTACTGCAAGGTTGTGGAAAAGACCCTGGGCTGTCACGGCCATGGGGCTGCACGAGCTCTTCCCGTGCCCTTCTCTTTGGCCCTGTCTGGCCAGCCCCAAATGTCAGGGGCAGTTTCGGGACCACTCACCTTCCTTTCTTAGGGGCCTTTTCAGAACCAGCCACAAGAGGGAAGAGAAAGTGCAAGCTGTCGAGTCTGCAGAAACGTACAGAAATGAAAATACGGCACAGCATGCTCTGTTCTGACAGCGGGATGGAAGAAATAAGAAGCAGGGAGGTAAAGCAGGCTGAGAATTAAAAAAAAAAAAAAAAAAAGAAAGATGAAAACCAAAACAATTAGTCCATCTGCTGTCTTGCTCATTTCCTTCCATGAAGCCTGCAGGTGTGTTGCGAACAGTTTTAAAGCTCCTGTTGTGGAGCACGTGAATCGGGCTGCTGACTCGCAACGGGGGCGAGCTCAGTGACTTACCTGCTAGCGCCCGGCCGCTGTGTGCTCTGACGCTGTGCTTGGCTACAAGTTTTGGGAGCAGCCCGTAGGGTACGGTTATCCTTTTGCTGGTGGATCTGCAGAGAAAGGGGAATCAGTTTCTTTCACTCGGCTTCCCTTTGCATAACTTCTGAGGTCCCTTCTGCTCGTGATGCCCCTACAGCTTGTGGTGGAGGCAAGGCGCGACTGTTGCTTCTCGGTCGGTGGAGAGGAATGCCAGCTTGGAGCCAGGTAGGTGGTGATGTGGGGCTGCTGCTCTCACCTGGTGGCAGCAGTGGCAGCAGGTTAGCTCTAGCTCACTACCTGCAGCTCCTCTGTGAACCGGGTGTCGCGGAGGGACTCCAGCGGTCCGGAGTCCATCGGGAAGTGTGGCCGAATCTGCCTCCCACTGGGGATGCTGGAATCACGGGGATCTCATCTGGCTCTCTAGGGGTTAGGATCACAACCCTGCCCCAGCTCCCCAAGCCCCCAGCAGCAGCGGTGCGATTTGAATGGCATTGTATAGATTTTTCTTTTAAACTGGGCTTAATCTACAGAAGCCAAGGGAATCGGAATATTTATCTGCATTAGCAGAATGGCATTAAATCTCAAATCCTCCACTGACATGAATATTTATTTGTATCTTAGCTGGCTTCAAACTGCATCTCTGGCTGATTGCCATTCCTGAGGGTTATTTTCACGGAGGTGGACGCTCGCACACTGATACACCTCCAGGTTTCACGTTCCCTGATATTTCTCAACAGATTGTCAGCAGTTGGCAAAACAACCCCATGAAAACAGACACTCAGCAAAGAAAGCAGGGGCCTGAAAATACCTTTGGGCATCAATAGGTATCACTTTAAATCATCAGATCATAGCTATTCTAGTACACGTAAGTACTGCGGTCTCTCACAGTGCTCTCTAAGATTAGGAAAGTGCCCTAAAAATTGTCCTCAGCCCTTCAGGCAGAATGAACTGCATTTTGAGAACCTGTATGATTTTTGCTTCCAGTTGTTCTCCCCAGTAGTCTTTCTTCCAGCACATCCTGCTCCAGAAGATGTCACTGTGATGGGGATTCAAGGACCCAGCTGTGCCCAGCCACGCAGCCCAGCCACGGAGCAGAGCAGGGGGTGTGCGGCACTCCCCTGAGTGTGCTGGGGCCATGGAGCCCGAAGTGTTCACAGAGTGCCCTGGGGAAGGTTTCTGAGCGTAAAGCTCTCGGGTGCAGGTGCTGACCTTGGTGGGTGTTTGGTGGGGAGCGCTGTCGTTTACCCCGGCTGAGCACCAGCATTCTGCTTCCATTCTTCATCAGGGCACATCTGAGTATTATAAATGTGTATTAATGTTTACTAAGGTCCTTTGGTGTGGCCCCAGATATACCTAGGAAAAATAGTAGGGTATTTTAGGATGGAAGGGACCTCTGGAGGTCAGCTAGTCCAGCCTCCTGCTCCAAGCAGGGCCAGTTTGTGGCAGGTTACTCAGGACTTTGTTCAGTTGAATTAAGAATATTTCCAAGAACGGAGATCTCATAACCTCTTTGATCCTGGTTTTGACCATCCTCATGAAAAATCCAGTATTTAATCAGAATTTCCCATGTTTCAGCATGTCTGTTGGCTATTACCTTTGCCTGTGCACCTTTCCCAAGAGTCCCACTTTTCTAATACCTTCCTGTTAGATCCAGGTATATACAGATTGATAGAGTGAGGCTAGAAGAGATGTGAAAGGGATCTTTTTATAGCAGCAGCTGGTTGCAGGCAGCCTTACAGATTTATGTATTCCAACTTGTTTTTTTTTTTCTTCTGCTTGTTGAGACTGGATTTTGGAGGCAGCATTTGCAGCACAAGAGTGTGTGTGGTGCAGTGAGGTCCCAGTGTTTGGGATGTTGGGTCCCAGTGTTTTGGGATGTTTCCCAGTGTTGATGGGAATTTGGGATGGGCACAGCTCTAGCCTTGTGGCGAACCTGTCTGGTGGTGTCACAGAGCCTCCTAAGCTCTGCCTTCAGACCCATCAGTGTGGGGCAGACTGCGGACTGTGCGACAGGACTGGAATAAGCGCTGATTGAATGTGTCTCCTTCCACCTGTTGTTTTTTGTTGTTGTTTGTTTGTTTGTTTTTGGGAGGCTCTTGCAGTTTCAAGTGCTTGAAACCCATTCGTTGGCAGGTCTTGCTGTAAAGAACTCATTTTTGCAGTGGGTCCATCCCTTAGTATTTGTATGCCATAAGGCAGTTCCTTCCCTGATACCACTCTGCCTGAAAGTGCCCCAAGCACTGCTCACAGGCTTCGAACCTCGGGCACTGTCTGCTGGCGGCGTTTCTTGCAGGCTGGCTTGTGCCCAGGAGCATCAAGCATGCCAGAGGTGACGTGTTTCTGCAGGAGGGGAATGGTGTGGGTCACCTCTGCCCTCACATCACCAGCACCCACAGCTCTGGGACTTGTGTCAGCCGAAGCAGAACAGAGATGAAGCCATGTAGGATATAAACCCTCCTTTGTATGTGAAGCAATGCTTAATGCCTCCTCCTAACTGTAGCATTTGTGAAACCTGAAATCGAGATGTCCAGACTCAGTTTTCCCCATGCCTCTCACCTTCTGGCCGCTGCTCCCTGTCCGTGATGCTGGTGGGTTGCACAGAGTTTGTCAATGAAATCCCTTCCAACAGCCCAAGCAGGTTAACGCACTTTGACCTGAACATGATGATGGATTAAAAACCAGTTAGCTCTGATTGAATTTTCAGTAATAATTTCTGTTCTAGTCCGTAATGGCTAATTCATGCAGAGGGTAGCAGAGGGCAATAAGCAGACAGTAAATCTTACGTAATAAGGCAGAGGATCAGCTGGAAAAGCTGCCCCGCTGTCTGGCAACTGGTGCAAACTGCTTTATTTTAGTGGCAGCCTACGAACTGCCCTGTTAGAGCGGGTCTGAAGGTCACCTGCTGGGCTGTTGAGCCTGATAGCAGCGGTCCTGGGTGGCCCAGGGGACAGCACAAAAACCCTGCTGCAGGAATGTGTGGGTCAGTCCACTTCCTCACGTTACGGCTCGTTTTTGCCTTCAGAGACCAGCATGACATGTAATATGTTTGCCAAAAGTTTACCATTAGAAAGTGAAGAAAGCTTCCCAGCAGCGCTGACATTGAATCCTAGAACTGGCTGCCTCGGGGGGCTGCGGCATCTCCACTGCTGAAGAATTTCAAGAGTAAGAAAGCAGGATATCACGGAGAGCTTTCTGTTCTCGCATGGCGACTCCTGCCTGCCTGCCACTCTCCCCTGCCCTTCTCCCAGCTCTTGCCACCAAAACCATCGCTTTCATCCCACGTGTGGATGGACGTACGATGCGGGGCTGGGCTGGCAGAGCTGAGGCTGGGCACAGCACCCTTCTGTGGGGTTAAATTGAGCTGAGCAGCACTGGTGCAGGACAGTGAGCATGGGGATGTCCTGGGCAACAGCTCTCTAGGCTCCTTTGGAGGCTGTATTTATCGGCATTTCTAACCCTTTTCCTTGATCTTGTTAAGTTCTTGGTCTGGATGACTGCCTGGCTGATGAGTTCTAGGTTTTAGTTATCTGTGGTGTACAAAGAAAATGTCTTATTTACTTCAATCTGCCCATTTCTTAGTGGAAGCTATGGTTTCATAGCCTGGTGGAGCACGGATATGAGGGCATGCTGCAGCCAGAAAAACGTTTCGTGGTGTTATTGGCAAACACAGAGAAGTTAAACAAAGCATAGGAGAGGTTACCATGAATGTCTGCCAGGATACTGAGGTAGTTACACAAATACACTAAAATGTGAGCTAGAGCCCTGGGAAAAGATATGCCTAAAAACAACAATCATAGTTCCATTGAACTCGGTGGGAGTTTTTGCTCTTATCTTCGCTTTTGCCCCACACCTACCCTTTAATATATCTCATCAGTCTTTCCATTGCACAAGGGCCTCATCAAACTTTGATTAGTCTTCTTAAGGCAACCAGTTTATTGCTGAGAAACAATGATCCGGAGCCTTCAGCTTAAACTAAAAGTTGGGAAGAGCCTAAAACCAAACAAGGCGGTAAGACAGAGGAGCTCTGCAAGCAGCCCTGAAGGCTGTCACCGAAACAACCTTCTGTGCACATCTGTGCAGCTCCTGTAGCAGGGGCACGTAGAAGAGTTTGGTCCCTCATTGAATGCCCCTGGGCAAGGCAAACCTGTCCGGGAGATCACTGGTAGATACCTTTCGTGCTGAGACCACGGGACTGCAACCATCTGCTGCTGTCCCTGCCTCTCCCGTGACCTTGCGGTGAGAGGCTGGATTGCTCAATTAGCCTCGCTGCTCTTTGCCTCTTCCAGCTAGAAACTTGTTTGTATTTATCTCTTGGAGGTCTTTGTGAAAACCATGCAAACTCATCCTCGCTCTTCGCAAGGATGGCCAGAGGCAAATGACATAAAAGCTCGGTAAGTGCAGCCCGTTTGGGCCTGGCAGGTGTGTAGCTGCCACTCACTGGAAGCCCTTCCTCACAGCTGGACCGAGGTGGAATATCCTCCTCGTTCAGCTTCGGCCAGGTGCTTCCAGGCAAGGGGAGAGCATGTGCCCGTGACAGATGACTTGAGGTTTCGTCACGGTGTGGGGTTTCCTTCCTGCCATCCCACCCCCAAGTCACGGCAGCCATGGGACAGAAGCTTTGTATTCTAGGGTTTTCCCATGGGGTCAGAGAAACTGCCCATCTTAATTGTCAGGACATTGTTTGTATTGTTAACTAATAAAGAAGTCACTTGTTTATGCCCTTTTTTAATTTTTACCTTTAAATTTTATCAAAAGCTGTTTAAGATTTTTCCTCTGCTAACAGCTAACTGCATTTACCACCGATCTCCTCAGCTGTCACTGGAGGATCTTTGGCTCTGAGCCTGCACAGGAAGAATAGGGAGGAATAAGCCGAAGGGCTGTTTTTAGGGGATTTTTGCCTATTGTTTGTTTTCTTCATAATCTGTTTGGTGCTTGTTTCCATGAGAAAACTCCAGGTAACCACAGAATGGAGGAAATTCTAGTATCTTGGGAACTGAGGGGTGAAAGATGAGAAATCTGAGGGAGAGGAGATTTGCAGGCAAGAAGCTGTTTATGTTTTTACAGAACATTCAACACTTGCCTGCAGTGCTTTAGCTACAGAGTATTATCTTTTTTTTCGTTAGACCACCCCAGCTTGGCTACTTAGCAGAATCTGAGAGGAGTAAATGAGATATTAGAGATCATATAAAAATAATTCTTCTATGGACATCATCCCAGCTCTGCAGCTATAAATATCCAGCACAAATGCAGCATAATATCTTTAAATACAGTGTTCTACTGGAATATTTGGGCTTGTCTTCTTCCTTTCTCTCAGTCTCACTCCGCAGTGAGTGTGGGGTCTTAGCAGTGCCAGGAGGGGTTGAAGCTGCCCCTCCAGGAGGTGTTACTGCCCCTGCATCTGCTCGCCTTTGGGAACCGCTCATGAGGAGACACCTGCAGTGGTGGGGAGCTCTTTCCCCAAAGGTAGTGTCAAGAAATGCTGCTAGATTCAAGTTTTCTCTCCATTAAGCAATGCTGAATATTGACTTCTTTCCAGCAGGTTATGTGCCACTGGCAGGGTTGCAAGCTCTCATTTGATATTGTTTTTTAGAACTGTCATCTCCATAAATATCCAACTAGAAAGAATTTGAGTGAAAACTGAAATCCTTGAAGCTCAACAATCCTGAAAAGTAAGCCCTATGCAGATTTGCTTGAGATTACATAGGGATCCAGGTTTCAGTCCCTGTCCCCAGTGTTTTTTCATATTTCATCTGTCAACCACGAAGTCCCCAGCTTTTGTCAGTCCTCTTCCAAGGAAGGACACTCAGAATTCAGTGGAGTCCAGTGATCTCGTGACCCAAAGCAACCCCCAGTTTATGCAGATGCTTTACCCAAGCCCAAAATGTTACTAGAGAACTATTATTTTCAAGCAGTTCATTTAGCAAGTATTCTGCTGAGCAAGATACAGAAATAGTTATGTGTTTTCACTGCCCAGATAGGGCTTCATGAATTTTCCAGTCACGCTCAAGAACTATTGGTATTTATTCAAGTAAGATGATGAGATGACTTATTTTCAGTTGGCAATTAGTGCATTGGCTTTAGGGAATGAAAACTGTGTTACATGAGAAACAAGAACAGCAACATCAACAAAGGATTTTCGTCTGTTCCTGCTGCCAGTTTGTGTTGTGTGTAAATCTGTAATTCTCAGCTGCCTCACCATCACCCATGTCTGGAATCCGGGGTGTGCCTGTGGTGTGGAGTGACTTGTCTTTGCTAGCTCCTTGTCAGGGACAGGCTTGTTTCAGAGAACAGCCTGGGAAATGAAGGGCTTGTTGAGCCTGCCGGCATTCATTCTAGTGACTCCACGGCACTGTGATCCTAGATTTTTGCTCTTTTAACTAGGAATGAAATCAACCATCTCTTTGAAACCCAACGTAGTTTTTATCCCAGTCTTCACTTCTGAACTTCCCACTGAGGGGTTCTCAAGGGTGACCCAAGCAAGGGAAGCCAAGGCTGCAGTTTTTGAGTCAGTGCAGTGGTGAGCACAGCTGGGGGGGCCCCAGCCCTGGAGGTGCTCAAGGCCAGGATGGACGAGGCCCTGGGCAACCTGGCCTCCAGTATGGATTGGTTCAGCTCCTCTTCTTAATCCCTTGGTTTTCTGAGTGGAAATAGCACCCTTCCCCTTTTTTTCTTCTCGTTTCTTGGACGGAGAAAGAAGAAGCGAGCTCTGCCCTTCTGTGCCTTTTCTTGTAGAGCGCTCATGAGGTAGTAGGCAATCTCTCAATTAATGCACTTCCCTTTTTTGATAAACTTACTTCTTCTTGTGTTTTTTTCTGGATTAGATTTGTCTGATGTGTGTGACGAGTGGAGCTGAAACATCCTCTTGATGGTTAATAACCAGCCAGGAAAGGAAACTCGTGTAGCATCCCTGTCCAAGGGACAAGTGCAAACTGCAAAGGACTGCAGAATCGTATCTTCAGAAATCAGAAATCAATTATTAATTAATTCATTCAGAAATCTGAATGAACTCAGCCAAGAAGACATCTAAACACACAACGCTCTTTTCATTATTAATAGGGAGATACCAAGCACACAGTCAGTGGTGCATGTTGTTCAGAGTGGAACCTAACTATGTTTACTCGAAAGGCGAAATATCTCACAGGAGGGTGCATATGATATCCTAAATATCAGTTTGAGATTCTGTCTGGAAAGCCCAGGCCTTTGCTGGTTTTAACTTAACTCTGAGGCATAAATTACGACTGGGGTGAAGCCTCTTGTGTGATAAGGAGAGTCTCCGTTTTTGTTGTTGTTGTTTGTTTGTTTGTTTTTCATCCAGGTAAGCACACAGATTTAATGTGCTTTTTAAAGAATCTGAAGCAGAGCTTCCAAATTTGTATTTGGAGTGTGTTCTCATCCTCAATTTTAGTCACCTTGGATCTCCAAATGCTGCCATTTGTGCTTGCAAGCAATTACAGCTGCAATTGATTGCACATAAAATTAGAGGCAATTTAAGGAAAGAAAAAAAAAAAATCTAATTTCAAGAACTCTAAGTCATTTGTCCAGAAGTGTTTTCATGCATTGGATCAAGTACTGCTCGCTTCCTTTTGTTGTGTCCAAAGTTTGAATCAGGTGCTTACAGAGCACAGCTTGTTACAAAGAAGGTGCACTTCTTTATTGCCTGACTTGCTCGTGAAATGCATTTTATATAACGAGGCACTGATTACCTACATTACAAACCGAAGCAATGCTGTTGTCTCATTTGGTAGGAAGCAGAGATTGTGTGGACAACTGAAAGCTTGCTTAAAGGCAATCTGTGACCCACTCCATGCTATTCTCATGCTAATGTGAGAATGGGTATCCTGGGCACCATCTGCTGTCCCTGAAGTCCCGGCCTTGGGCATTCAAAATTGGTTTGCTTTATTAATGCTAGGCCATCCAGAACAGCCGCGGTGCATTTGTTAGGGTCTATGAAATCAGAAGTTGCAATTGTAAGCATACAGAGATAATTGTCACTTTTAATAATACACTCAAACGTGATAGCTACCAATTTTTCCAGCCTCTTAGACAAAGATGCCATCTTTCAAGCTGCAGTTAGCTTCGGCAAACCCAACAAAGGCCTCTCCGGCTTTTCAGGGAGATGGGTTTTGCTTCCTAGGAAGGTCATTTCGTTACACACAGGATGGATTTATTGGCTGGCTCTGCATTTTAACTTCTGTAAATACCCCCTAGAGAAATAGAGGAATATCTTGATATAAATCACAATTAATAAATAGGACATACGATGCGATCATTTTTAGAAAAGCCAAGGGGATGAGGTATCAAATATCCTCAGCTAGTCTGATTAAACCAGTTGAGGTTTAAAGGATACAAAGCATCAGTTTTACCTAAGCTTATTGGCAGAACAAATGTCTGCAGTCTCAATTGCATCTTAATAAAGTCTCCTCTAATGATGATTCTGTTTGTGCTTATTAGCTATATAGTTCTCCTGGTGTCTGTGGCTCTAATTAGAAAGCAATTCCTTCTGTTCCAGCACCTGAGTACGTAGATTGCTCATTATAAGTACCTGTGAGAGAGCAGCCAGGATGGTTTGATGGGCAGCCAGTGAGCTAGATCTGCCTGACCTGCTGCCTTGGGCGTGCCACAGGAGCAGCAGGGCACGGGAAGCTGCGTGAGCCTGCTTCACCCTTGTCAGTGCTGTGGGACGGGTCCTGAGCTGACGGCCAGGCTCCAGCAGAAAGTCTCCTCCTGGCTCCCAGCTCACAGGTGGTGAAGTGAGGTGAGGCTGGCCCCGTGCTGGGATCCCTGGGCCTGAAGGCAGCAGGGCCGTGCTCAGCCCGGCCCCAAACTGCTCGTGGGGGGAGTGAGAGGGGAAGGAAGGCGCTGTAGGGGCGTGAGGAGACAGCAGGGCAGTGGCACTGCGGTGTGACAGGCGCTGATGACGAGCTTTTCATGGGGTCCCCCTGAAAGAGCGTCTTGTGGCAGAATGGGAAAGGAGCGGATTGCTGGAGGCTGTTGGGTGACCCAGTGGGAGCATAGTTTAGGGTTTGTGAGCCTGAGTCTCCTGACCTCTCCATTTCGACATGATGTGTGTGTGGAGTTTATTTATGGTGACCTCTGATGGAAAAAATGACCAACAAACCAACCATCTCCTATTCCTGCCTAAATAAGCAATGTACAGCCGTCAGGGAGAACAACTTCCAGTAGCTGCCTTTATCCCCTCCCTTGCCCCCAGAGTTTTCAGTTTCTTCTTTCAGTGCCGAGTGAAGGAGCCGAGGACTCCAGGGCCAAGGGAAATGAGAGTTAATCGCGCTGTGGAAGGGGCTTGTTGCACAATGCTGTTGTTCTTTCCCATCCCTGTCTCAAATACTTCAGAGTACAGCAGAGTTAGTGCAGGCATTTGGTAGTGCCCTGTGCTTATTCTTGGAGCACTGGAGGTATGGAGCCAGCCCTCTTCTCCTTCAGTGCAGGCAAAGAGGAGAGAGGCTTCTCCTCTCCGGGCCCAGCGTTCAGGCAGGTTGTGCCAATGCCAGGTAACATCCCGTGGAGTTGGAGCTAACATTATATGTATGTTTTGGCAAAGAGAAAAATATGTATGCTCTCATTGAAGTTCTGGATGAATCTGTACTTAAAAAATATATCTAAAAAATAGCTGGTTGTGGTTTGGTCTCCGTGCTGTACATATCAGAAGGAAGTCCCCGAGACATGCATAGAGGAGAAAATACTTGTATCTGGAGGCCTAAGCTGAACAGCAGGATATGAAAGGTTGTTTTAGAGATGACTGTAGGTAATACTTGCCCTTTGATTCCTCTTCCTTACCTATTGGCCTTACTTACATGTGGGAAAGAGTCCTTGTTCAAGCAGCCCCCTGTCAGTGGAGTGCTAGTGTAAGTCGGGGGAAGACAAACTAAGGAGGGGGAAGCACAGACTCATCTAGGTTGGAAGAGACCTCCAATATCACCGAGTCCAACCTCTGACCTAACATGAACCAGCCCTCCACTAAACCATATCACTGAGCTCTACACCTAAATGTCTTCTAAAGACCTCCAGGGATGGTGACTCCACCACTTCCCTGGGCAGCCCATCCCAATGCCTCACAACCCTCTCAGTAAAGTTCTTCCTAACAGCCAGCCTAAACCTCCCCTGGCGCAACTTTAGCCCATTCCCCCTCGTCCTGTCACCAGGCACGTGGGAGAACAGGCCAACCCCCACCTCGCTACAGCCTCCTTTAAGGTACCTGCAGAGAGTGATAAGGTCGCCCTGAGCCTCCTCTTCTCCAGGCTGAACAAGCCCAGCTCCCTCAGCTGCTCCTCGTAAGCTCCTGTAGCTCTGCTTGGGGTTGTTGTGCCCCAGGTGCAGGACCCGGCACTTGGCCTTGTTAAACTTCATGCAGTTGACCTCAGCCCATCGGTGCAGCCTATCCAGATCCTCCTGCAGAGCCTTCCTACCCTCAAGCAGATCGACACACGCACCTAACTTGGTGTCATCTGCGAACTTACTGAGGGTGCACTCGATGCCCTCGTCCAGATCATCGATGAAGATATTAAAGAGGACTGTCCCCAGCACTGAGCCCTGGGGGACGCCACTAGTGACTGGCCTCCAACTGGACTTGGCTCCATTCACCGCGACTCTTTGGGCCCAGCTATCCAGCCAGTTTCTAACCCAACGAAGCGTGCGCCAGTCCAAGCCAAGAGCAGCCAGTTTCTTGAGGAGAATGCTGTGGGAGACGGTGTCAAAAGCCTTGCTGAAGTCAAGGTAGACCACATCCACAGCCTTTCCCTCGTCCACCCAGCGTGTCACTTTGTCACAGAAGGAGATCAGGTCAAGCAGGACCTGCCTTTCCTAAACCCATGCTGACTGGGCCTGATCACCTGGTTGCAGGCAAGGTTTACTTTGGCTCTTCTAAACTGAGGTGTTGAACTTGTCTCCTATATCCATATCCCGGTACAAGCTTACATTACACAAGTTTCTCAGTGACCGAGAAGGCTCAGCTTGTTGTAAAGCAGGGCACCTCCCGACTGGGGCTGTGTTGTCAGCCGGCTCGCAGGGGTTGCTGCCAGCAGCTGAGCTGGAGTTGCTCGGTGTGTGGGTGCACCTGCTGGTGAATGTGGTCATACAGGTGCATCTGCAGAGAAAACGCAGGCAATGAACCAGTTATTACAGGTTGAAGGTCACTCATCTGTCAGGGCTGCTTCACCTCACATCAGGGACTGATAGGTGAACCCATCACGTCTCAGCTGGGTCTGAGAATGGCCAGGTTTGCACATCCTGATTGGAAAAACATTTAAATGTGGATGATGCTTCAGAATGGTTCTGCTATGTTAAAAGGCTGAAATAGATTTTTGTCTCCCTGTAGAAGGCACTGAAACCTCAAAGTGCCCTGAAGTAAAATTGTTGTTGTCTTACCAGATCTTGGATTGACAGAACTGGAAAATAGCCCGGGCTGGAAGGGACCCCTGAGGATCATCAAGCCTTGGAGGCAGTACCTTCAGCTCACACAGCTGGGACTGAAGAGTACCTGCAGGGGTGCTTCTACCAGTGTACGGCAGAGAGGACTTAGAGAAATGCCTGTTCTTATCTGCCATTCATGACTTTTTCAGGGCTTGACCAAAAAATCTGCTCTGCCTGCACATTGCTGCTGCCTGTATGCGTAGGTGATAACAGCGCTCATGGTGTGAAGCAGGAAAACATTCAAGCTAAGTTCTGGTATTCCTCACGTCTTCTCTTGCCAGGTATTTCAAAAGTGCTCAGTCAACCCGGTACAAGGTTTCCTTCCCTTGAAATAAGATGTGTTGCTCCTTCGGAAGACCACTGACAGCAACAACTGGGACCTGATGAGCGAGGCAAGTCCCAAGTGGCCAGAACCAGGTATTGACAAATTCAGAGCTGGTGGCTGCACACGTCACTCTTGGTCCTTATATTTTTCCGTGTAGACTGGATAGGAAAAATAGTGTTACGGGAAGGCCAGGGGACAAGGATGGCCTCCCAGAAATGCTGGATGCTGTCAGTGGCTCAGCTTTCATCTTGATTATCTTCATGTCTCTGACGTGATCTAAACTGAGCCAGGTGCTTGGTTCCTGGGCAGGTATTTGAAGATGCTGAGATCCTGGTGTTACACCAGTGCTTTGGAAAACAGCCCTTCTGACCTTCCCCCTACATGGGGTGACATTTGCTGCTCGGTGCACCAGCCCAGCTGGGGATCCAAGCTCATTGCTAGCCAGGGACCGGGCAGCAGGAATTAGGCTTTCCCTACAGCGAGGTGTGGTGGGTGGGCTCCAGGAGCAAGGCATGTTGAGAGCAGGGGGGAACCTCACCCTCTGTCACGTGCAGCCAGGAGAAGGCTGAGCAGAACTGGTCTTAATGGGAGCGGGATGCTGGGGTGGCTGCTGGCTGGGAGGCGAGCTGCAGTGCATGCTCCTAGTCACCAGATGCTCTGTTCCCTGGGCTCCTGTGAATGCTGACTTTGTACCTGCAGATTAAAAGATGAAACCTCACAAAACATCTCGTGGTGCACTTCGCATCCTTCCTTGCACAGTCGTGCTACATCTCAAAGCAGAAAAAGCTCCAGCAGATGCCAGGGTTGGGGCGGGGGAAGGAAGCTGAGCACAGCCACAGCAGCAGAAGAGGTGGGCAGAGCAGGACTGCTCCCTCCTCCCGCTGGGTCTGTTCACCTCCAGGTGTTGCTGGGACACCTTCCACCTACAGGCCCCTGCTGCATGCACTCAGCGAGAGCAGTTTCTCAGCTCTGTGAGCGTGGCAGCTGATTTGCAAGGCCTAATTTAAACGAGTGGATCAAAATGCTTGCAGCTCTGCATATGCTTCCTGAGGAGAAAGGAATGTTTTTTCATTCCTGTCTTATTTCATATTTCACAGCTGTAGTTTGTCTTGTTTTCCCCCTGCCTAAGGCCCAGCAAGTGCTTCAATGCACAGGGGTTTAAAAGCTTATTTACTTTAGGGCATCGGTGCCTCCTTTGAGAAGCGATGTGTGTGTAGTTTGTTTTACCACGGCCTCTTACTAGAGCAGCATGGGGAGTTTGCAGGGAGCAAAGAAAGGCAGTAAGTATTCATATCACTTCCCAAACCGTGTTGTATAAAGATAAGCCTCTCAAATTACCTTGAGCAGGACAGGCTGTGAAAGTCTTTGCTCCTGCATTCAGTTTTCTTTCTCAGTGTCCGTACATCCCGCTCTGCATGTCACTATAACTCCATGCCCTGACGGCTCAGTGCCCTGATGTTGTCACAGGTGGAATTGGTAGGAAGGGTAGCTCCTGGTAACTTCTGTAGGAACATCAGTCCTTGGTTACACCCTCTCCAGCCAAAACTGCTTCTGGAAGCAGTGGAAGATGGGACTCGAGAGCTGCCAAGTTCTGCTCCCTGCCCTGCGGCCCGCTGTGCCCTTATGGCAATGGTGCCCTGCTTTGAAGAAAACTGCTGGGCAGAGGAGGTGGGCTTAGGGCTTGGAAGAACTGGGAAACACCTGTGGCAGCTCCTGAAAGCTTTCAGGCTGGTAGCTTGAGTGTCTGACTTTTCTTGTGTTCCAGGGTGCTTTCGCAGCGCCAGATCTGCGTTGGGTCAGGCTGCTGAGCGGTGCCTCACTCACACTGCCTCACAGTGTGCCAGCAAAGCACAAGGACGTGGCTTTCCCCTCAAAGGGAGGCGTTGCTGTTGAGTTGGTAAGGGAGGAGGTGGCAGCGAGACTTTCTCGGGAGGCCAGCTAGCATGTGCTGCTTGGCTTCCACCAGCTCAGGGCTTGGACAGATCGCTGCCAGTGTGCTGTGCTGTGTGGGGGTGCTGGGGGGTGAGGCTGGGTTGGACACGCTGCTGTGATGGTACATTGAGTACTTTGCTCCCCCCATCTCCCACCCTCAAAAGGAGTCAGATACAAAGCTCAGTCTTGTCTTGAGCCTCCCCCAGAGCTTTGAAATGCTTGGGTGAAGGCCTCCCAAAAAGCCGGGCTTCAGGTTACTCCCTTATCCTATGTGAATGTGGGGAGGCGTTGGTGGGGTTGGCAGGGCCTTGATGTCTCTCCTAGAGCCAGAGGGAAGGAGGTCTCCTGCAGCATCTGAGGCTGTGGGAAATGGATGTAACCATTCCAACACTGTGGGAGTTTTCCTCTGAATTATGTTCAGTATAAATCTGAAAGTACAAGCAAAAGTCTGACTTCTGAACGTGTGTGTCCCCATTCTGACTACTGGGAGAGAGCAGCTGGCGTGAAATCTGTCCAGCAACATCCACGAGCAGGGAATGCAGCCATACCTCTGTCACCTGCAAGAGACCTGCACAACAAAACCTGCTTCTGGTGGGGATATGCACCCTTACCCGCTTCTATTAGCACAAATCTAATGAAACTGGGATTTTTTTCTGAAACCCCAGTTTCAGGAGTCAGGTGCTTCAGAGGAGGATTCACTGTTTGCATTTGGAGGACATTTCTAGCTCTCCTTACTGGGAAGGGGAAAAGGGAAGACTTGAGCATAGCCACAAGAGGCAGAAACACTATAAGGTGAATAAAGCATACAATTTCTAAAAAGATCTTGTTTTCTAAGCCAATCTCATTATTTTTTAGGATCCAACTAATGGTTTTTGAATGCCCAGGTTGACTTTGGAGATGAGACCTTATTTTTCACAAGTGCTAAGTGCTTTACTCCAGCTGTCACACCTATAAAAATCACCCATTAAAATCACGCCTGGGGTCCAGTAGCCAGACATACGTGGTATGGGGGGGGGAGGTGAAAAAAAGAAATGCAGATACCATAGCGCACAGAGCTTTGCTGTACCTGCATGCAGCGTGTCCTGGTGAACATGGATTACGTTAGCAGCGTTTTCTTCTCTGAGGCAGTAACAAAAAATAACAGCAGAGGCTTCTTCATACAGTCTTGTTGGTCTTTTATAATGTAAAATATTGATGTAAGAAGTGCTATGAACTAGTTAGGAAATCCACATAGCTGAGATTTACATCTGAAGAGCAAATTAGGTTAAAGGGAGGGGGAAGTAGAGGGAAAAACACACGATAGCAAAGGTAAGCCAGAAAGGCTCTTTCTCTAAGGCATATCTGAAACTAAGTGATCTGGGGATTTTTGCTTCATTTGAAAGAAGGGCGGGGAAGGGAGGGGTGAGGATGTCAGTGGAAAGTCCTCACGGAGACAAAGCCTATCTTAGTGTTATTTTCTTAGACACTTGGGTGTTCTGAGGTTTTCCTTAGGGCCTTGGCTCTTGAATTCAGGGCAGACTCTCAGCATCCCTTAAGGAAATCACTTCTGGTGTTCCCCATTCATGGAAAAATGAGTGGAAGTCTGAGCCAGCTGCGTGTTAGAGGAGGAACCTTTCCCTGTCCCCAATCCTGAGATTGGTTGTTGTATGTATTTATTTTGAGGCCTGACTCCTGATTTTTCAGGTGTGGGGATCAGTGATATTCCAGCTTTTACCCCAAGGTAATTGAACCTGGCTGTATCCCAGCAGATTTAGTTATCTCAAGGTCAGAACTGCAGTGCTGCATCTCTGCTAGGCTTCAAACTGAGGCTAAGATTCCTAGTAAATGCACTCCTCGGTCCTTTTGCAGCAAGGCAGGTTTGTTTTTGAAAGTTTAGGTTCAAGGCTAGTAAATCACCAGAAATAATAGGAGTAGTCAAAGCTTTAAATGTTTTGTGGTTTTAAAATAACCTACAATTTTGTAACACAAATAAAATGGCAGAAAGTGCCTGATGTAAAATGTTGGGACTTGATATATTTGGTTGGTTTTCTTGTTGTTGTTACAGGTAGGTCTGGCATGAAGCGTGTGAACCTGTGTTTGAGTTACTGGCAACGAATTCATAAGTCATACGTTCAGTCTTTACTTTGAGATATCTTTTGTATTTAAAAGAGCCTATAAAAAAAAAAAAAGTGTTCTCCAGCAGATCCTCCGGGCTTTGCAGATCTTTTGATGGGGAGAGAAGACGATTTGATGAGTTGAGTGAAGACGGTAGGAAGTTGGTTGTGAATAGCAGCAGAGAAAGGAGAGCCCTTAACAGGGGTGCATGAGATATATTCCATCCGCTTGTTTTTTCAGTAAATATACACCCAAACCTGAAGCCCCTCTGTGAGCAGTGCACCTTCCTAACAGAGTACTCTCAATGAGCTCCTTTCTTTCCACAGTTTCCACCCACGGGTCCTGCTAGAGGAGGCCTTTGGCTGCTGGGGATGTGCTGCGTGTGGAGCTGCACAGTCCCCTCCCTGCAGATCAGAGCTCGGTTTTGTACAGCGTAATGGTGCGCTGGCAGATGAAGCTGTGTGTCCACAGAAAGGGAAAAGCAGTCTTTTTACTGTATAAAGGGGTTTAAAGTGGGTTAATTAACACTGACCCCATTTAACGGATGGCTTATGTGGCTGCTTGATGGAGGGGAAGTTGGAGTCTCACACGCGGTGCTGGAAGTCTCTCTCTCAGCGTATTTGTAGCAGGGTGCTGGGCTGAGCAGGCAGTGAAGCCTGACAAATGCAGCAGCTGTCTGCCCCACAATAAGCCAGCTGGTTTGCAATCCCGGCTGTGTCACCCAGCCCCTTGCATATTCAAAACCAGGGCGTATTTGCTCCTTTAATTACAGCGCTCCCCCCGGCCCTTGGAGTACGGCTTTGTGACAGGGGGCTTGTTAAGGGAAGATCGGGGAAGATCTCCTGCCTCCGCCAGCCTCCCGCAGGGGGGAGAGGAGGAGGGCAGCTGGAGGGATGCCACGAGGCTGAGGCTGGTCTCTGCGCTGGACCAGGGGATGGACGCGGGCTGCTCCGGCTCCCGGTGGGCACGGTGCGTGCCGAGCCGATGCCCCGTGTTGTAAGCGGAACCCCGGCGGCGTGTGAAGCTGAGGGAGGATTCTGGCGTGGTTGCAGGATGAAGATGTGGCCTTCAGGACTTGTAAACTTTCCCGTGGCCCACCTCTCATCAGGTACGTGGCTACAAAATACGGCTTGGGGGTTGTGTCTGTGCTGCGAGGGGAAGAGGAGGCTGCCGGTGGGAGATCTGAAAGATGTGCCCTTCAGGAGTGAGAGGGAGACCTCTGTGTGCCTAATGCCATGTAACCAAGCAGGCTTCTGCTGAATTACCAAGCAGAGCTCTGATTCCCTGCTCTCTTGGCCCCACGGGTCTGAGTCCTTCTCTGACAAGGTAACGCTGCTCTAGCCTTGCTGATAGCCAAGGCACTTGAGGACACAATGAAGGAATCTACCTGATACTTCCAATCTCCGCAGGGGATATTGCCTCTTGGTGTCCTTTATCAGTTGCTCCTTTTGGTGATAGGATCAGGAACATGCTCGTACTGAAGTATTATTAGCAGCACTCCAAGCTGTCAGATCACTTTGGGTAGATTTGCTGTCTTTCCTGTCTTATTGCATAGGAGAAGAGAGGCGAGGCAAACCCAGCATTTCCAGGGAAACCAAAGGTATTGCAATAAAGCTTATTTTTCAAATGAACAATGATAAATTAGCAAACTGAGGTGTGGGATCATTTGTTGCATGGAAGCAAAAGCATTGATCCCCCCACCCCCTTTTTTTGCTCATTTCAGCAATATAATTGGGAGTGGATTCAACCACGACTCAGATTAACCCTTTGTGTGGATGAATGGTGTTAGGAAAAATGTAAATTAGGAGAGAATGGCAATTGGCATTCAGTGCCTCAGAGAAGTGCAGCAAATGGACTGGGCTGGAATTGTCAAGAGGAGTCTTGGAGGCAAACCACGCAGCAGGATTTGAAGAGGTGGTGAAATCTTACCAGTGCCAGCGAGGAGGGCAGTCCCTTGCGAGGCTTTAGGCTGCAGCATCTACTCTCTCTCAAGGATCTCCCCTTGTGCTGAATTCTTCTGTGTGACCAAAAAAACCCAAACAGGTAGAGTAAGAGGGCAGCAAGGGGTTGTCCATCTACCCCAGAGCTGCTGGGAAGTTGCACTGAAGTCTTCCTCTGTGCAGCACTAGCTCATCAGAAGAAGTCCGATGTGTTGTTTAATGAAGTTTCCATGCTGTGTAACAGCATGTTCCCTGAACAGATATTGTAACGGCACCACAAAGTGTCCTCCAACAAATTAAATAGACATCACTGTGAGAGGTGACTGCTCTGAGCCATGCAGGGACTTCAGGCAAACGCCAGGGATGTCTCTGTCAAAAATACACTTTTTATGACCAGAAGAGTGGTCTGTGCTCCTGGGCACCCACCTAGGATCTGCCGTTCTTGGGAGAGCCTTGTGGTGTGGCTCCTGGGGGCCAGGTCTGCTGCCAGCCCTCCCCAGGGGCAATCTGTGCTGTTCAGGAGACTCAGCTGCTCCAAGATCTGACAAAAAATGTGCCCGTGGCCTTAGGGAAGCCTGTACAGGCTCTGCCTTGGGGAGCCTGGTCCCAGCAAACACAGGGAGCTGATTCCTACTGCTCTTGGTAGTTCTGGAGTGGCCCCGTAAATGCTTTGTTGCCATATTTTGGACTTTGGAGGTTGGCAAACTGGGGTGGAGACACTAAAATCTCAGTTGTGCGTTGTGGCTCCCTTCTCATCTTCCTGTGTTGTCCTCCCATTTGGTTTCCATTTCCCTTTGTCCAGGGCCTTGTTTTCCTCCTGCAGACCTGCTCTGCTTAGAGCTGGGTCGGGAAGCTCCCAGACCCGACCTCTCCGGGCCGAGCTGCCCTTCCAGCACCTCGATGGCAGCCGTGCCAGCACAGTATTTTGGGCCAGGATCTGGATCTGCCTGTGGCAAAATCACTTGGATCAGACCTTCAGCCCGAGACTCCTTGGGGACAGAGCCAAAGGGGCTCTGGCTGAGGCACCTGGTGCTTTGGGTCACCCTGGGTGGGGTGTGGGGCTCCTGGAGAGGCTGGCAGCTGGTGCTGGGGCAAATTAAAACATGTTCCTGTCTGCTTGCCCCATGCTGCCTTCCTGAAGGCGACTGCCCACAGCAGGGGCAGGGAAAGCAGAGGGGGCTTCACCCATCGCTCCCCTGTGGGAGCAGAGGGACGGGGTGGGATGAGATGCATGAACAGGGAGCAATGAGGGTTGCTTTGGGCTTGCTGTGTTACAATCAAATGCTCGTTGGAAGCTTGCTTTGTGTTTGCTGTTCCCATCTGTCCCTGTTGGATGCCTCATGGGACAAAGGTCTTGGTTGTGTTCCTTCTTGGGGTGCTGGGGTGCCCAGAGCTTACTGTTAGCAGCCGTAATTCAGGGCCTTGGGGGGCGACCATCAGTGCACGTGCAATATTTTCACTTGATGTGGGTGATCAAACTGGGTTTGCACCTCCAGTGCAAAAACTCCTCAGTAGGAGTTTTTGTATTAGCCCCATGGTTTTCACAAGATAGAGAAAAAACAGATCTGCTGTCGGGAGAGGAGCTGCACACCCGGCACCCCTCGTGGCGCCCTCCTGCCAGACGGCTGGGCTCGTAAGGAGCAGCTCGAGTTATTTCTGATCAAACCCCACCAAAGTGTTTTGGAAGGAAATGATACAGAAATGGAAGAGAATACTTTCCTAGGCTTTGATGGAGAGGCGGGGAGGAATTAAAACTCCGGTTTTATTTCAGAAATAAATCCTTCTGTGGTTTTCTTCTCTTATTTGGGGTTTTCCTGAATACTTCCTTCTCTCCCCCCTCCATTTTAAAGCTCCTAATGCGGTTGCATGAATAAAGCCTGGGGTTTGCTCTTTTACATCGCTCTCCCCCTGGTCTTGGAGAGGAGGGAAGAAAAAAACAAACACGTTTCTGTAAAATTTCCAAACCAAGATGAAGGAGAAAAATAAAATAATGAAATTTTGTCACTCCATAACTTTGTCAGAGTTGGAGAGGGTTAGAAAAGGCAGAAAATAGGAGGGGAGCAGTAAAGAGGAAGAAAGACCACCTCTTTACTCCTATTTTTGCATTTAGGAGTAGAAAAGAGAAGCTGCGAAATTGATAATTTTTTTTGTTCCCACTCCCATCTCTCTCCTGGCTCCCCGGTGTGCTTTTTGCCCTCAGGGAGCTTTGGGGGCACAGCTGGGAGGTGGCTAGTGCCCGGGCTGGGGCCGCGCCATTTGGGTTTCCTTGGGATCCCGGCCCGGACTGCCAAACTGCGGTTAGCCAGGGCTAAAGCCAGGCTTGCAGGTGTAGTTGAGCTACAGGAGAAACAATGTGAATCTAATTTAACCGGATTGCTAATCACAAGGAATATTTTTCAAACTCTTTCTGAATCGTTCCCGGGTGGAGGGGTATAAGAGTTGGGAGCAGTGTTTCTATGAGCAGGAAAGTCCCTGCTGCTCAGGGCTCTTTGCTCACTGGGGTAAGGTGTGGGCAGGGTTCAAGATGCAACCGGGTTGTTTGGTGCCAAAGAGGTGATCTAAATGCTCAGCTTCACAGCAGATTTTGGTTTGTTGATCCTGTGGTGACACGAGTGCCCTTCCGTGGTCTGGTAGCACGCCTCCTGCAAGGGCTTGCTTTGTTAGGTGAGATCTGCTGAGCTACCTGCCCTGTGCTTTTTAATTGGGTTTGCTTACGTTGGGAAAAGTAAGATCAGCCCAAGTCAGGTGGAGAAGAAATATGTTGATCTAGGTTCTGTCCCAGCTCTTATCTGCAAGATTTGCTGCAGTGGCTGAAGCAAGCTGAGCAACTCTTGGGGAGCTCTTATTTCAGAAGCAAGTTCTCCGTTCTCCTCCTTGTTTGTTTTCCCCATTTCTGTAGGACAAGGGATTTGCCTCAGTTCTGTTTGGAAATATGGTGGAGCTATACCTAGTGACAAATCCACAAGGACTCCAGATCTGAACTGCATTGCATTCAACAAAACCCACTTGGATTTTTTTAGAGCAGGTTTGGTTCCATGGCCAGGTTGGCTGCCCGGCTGTAGGTTGGCTAACGTCACGTGCAGTGTTGAGTAGCCTCCTTGAGAGGCTATTTCGTGTCTGATCCTACAGATTTCAGGGAAAGGAGCTCATGGTGCCAGCTTCTCATAATGAAGGCTGTGGAAGCAGCATCCCAGGAGATTGGCTAAGCAAATTGCTCCGGCCTAGCAGCAGCTTGTTTCGGTTTCGCCTTGGGAATTGGATGCAAACGGCTCCTGGAACCTGTTCGGCAGGGAAATGCTCATCTTTGCAGATGCAACTTTCCAATACTCTTACAATCTGATTTCAGCCAACATTCTAGCTGTTTAGTTTACACAGGTGTTTATTTTATTTTTTCCCTCCTAGGGAATACCTTATGGCAGGAGATGCGAGCAAGGGGAGGGCACGTGAAGCCTTCCCCTTGGGGTGGACGTCTGCATTCAGTCTGGCGTAGGTACTGAACCCAGGGTCTGGGTTCAGCATTGCTCTTGTGATACCAGTTATGCTGGTGTCTGCTTTGGTTCGGGATGATTTACTACATGGTACATCTGTAAGCAGGATATGCCAAATGAGAACCATTTACTTGCCTGCCTTCACAGCCCCTCAAGTGTTCAGCTTGCAGCTAGAATGGGGCCTTGATCAAAACCAGTTCCTTCTTCTGTCCTTTTCTGGTTTGAGAGGTAGAAGAATACGATGAGTCTTTTGTTCCTTCCCATCCTTTATCCCTCTTTGGTTGCTTTTTGTGGGATGGCTCTGTCTTGCAGACTGAAATCCACAAGGCAGGCTTGGTTGTTCAGTCCCAGGAGACCTGCCTTTGGGGTGTCCGTGGCTACAAAGCTGTGCTGTGACCACTGAGCTGATTTGGGTGCGTGTCCAGGTGGGCTTACGGGCTGTGAGCGATGAAGGAGCTGCAGTTTTTTCATCCTGATGGCAGAAAAGGCAAAACGTGGGAGCAGACAAAACAGAGACACTGCTCGTGCCACCGTGAGGTGGTGTGGTGGCGACTCGCCGTGCTGTGGCTGTGCTGCGTGTCCCTGCGTCCTGGGGGCAGCCTTGTCGGGACCACACGTGCACCTCGCTAACGTGCAGTTTATTCAGCCGGGCAGGGTTTTCCCTGTTTGTTAGACTCACTGCAAGAGGAAGCCAGGTGAATTTTGCTAGCGCATCATTTTGGATGCTACTGTGACCCTCAGCCATGCTCTTAAACCTTAAAGTAAATTCTCATTTATTGTCAGGCTTGCTTTTCCTTCCTCAAGAGAGGAAGCACAGAAGCTGTGGCAGAGGCCGTCCACCTTCCTGGATGGGCCTGTGAGCCGCTCACCAGCCAGGTCACCTCAGGAGCAGGCCACAGAGTGAGGAGATGAGGCCTCACAGAGCCGTGTTTTCGGATGAGTGCTGCTAGAAGGCAGCCCTGCCCGGCCAGGAGCGAGCCTCTGTGCCTCCAATAGGGGGCAAAAGATGGGGATGTCCTCGGGGGAGGTCCTGCGTGCCATAAAATGGCATGTGGAGGAATAGGGTGGCAGATCAAACTTCTGCTCTTGGACACTACTGCCTGACAGATGGTGAATTGCCCTACTTTCTCTGGTGTGCTGAGGGGAAAGGCAGACAAATAAATAAATGGCTGCTGCTCTGGAGGGGTGGCAGTGGAGCAGAGGAGCGGGCTCCTGCGCCTTTACCCCATCTAACTGCGACATGGCAGCAGCAATAACATGACCCTAAATTCTGGGAGTAAAATCCCCAAGGAGCCAAGGTGGGTTATTTGGGCTGCCTGCATGCTCTCTGCAGCGTGGCTTATCTAAATAGATCTGTCCAGACATTTCTAGAGTTTCCCTTTCCCTGGGTATGCCGTGCACAGCACTTAGTTTGGCTGTTCACAGCTGACTAAATCCTTTTAAGAATGAGTCACTCCTAAATGAGAGGTGACAACGGATCTGCAGACAGCAAGAAGTCAAGAGTGAGATAATGAATATTAGAGAAAGGCTCAACTAAATAGGGAACGAGCAGTATGAACTTGCAGCCCTTAAAAATAGCACCGCGCTAAAAGGATGGTTTCTATTTAGAAATGTAGTTCCCAGGGAGAGTTTAGGTTTCCTGACCCATGAGTTTGTTTCTGAACTTGTCCAGCCTCGCCAGCTCGTGAAGAGCACACAGGTTGGCGTAGGTTAGCGCTTGGTGGGGGGATTCCCAAGGCAGCAACCCCCTCCGCCTTGATTTTAGATGTGGTGTCAGTGGCTGATGCTCTTCCCTCACAGTCAACCTTGCTGCACGGTGTAGCAGAAGAAAAAGGATGGGCTGGGGCTGCTCATCCTGGGCTCCTGGCATCACGTCTCGTGTGGTGGGATCCCCTGGTGGCGTACGGCTGAGCAGAGCGCTCTGGCTTCGTGCCCTGGCCGCTGTAAGGGGTGAGCAGTGGCTGGCTTCTGTGCAGAGGTGACTACTTCAGCGGAGATGTACATGTAAGTCACCCCAGAGTTTGTTTTACACATTGGTTTGGGCTGGCCGTTGGCACAAGGTTATTGCCTAAGGCACAGATTTGCAAAGAGCTAAAGGGAGTTAATTGTCCAAATCCCATTAAAATGCAATATAATTATAAAATCCCATTAAAATGCAATGTAGCTATATAGGTTCATTTTAGTTATTTATATTTTGTGCAATGCATGGTGATTTTTTTTTTTTTTTGCATGCATCTTTCTCTGTTAAAAGCCCTCAGCAAGACTAATGTCCTTCGCGATGCTGAAAATTAACCATTCACTTGGCTAATTCAACACTATAAAAAGCAAATGTTCAACTGCTTAGGAAATAAATGAAGTATTGAGATACAGTATCTCTACCTGCATCCAAAAATCTTTGGCATGACTAAAAAGACAAATTACAGCTTTTGGCTTTTACCTTCCCTTAGAGAAACAAAGCAGCCCAGGAGGCAGTCGGGAATCTTGAAGGAAATGAGAAAGGGACCTCGCAGATAAGTGGCAGATGATCAGGTGGAGTTTGTCGTGTTGGCTTCCACTCATAATTGAATGAAATTTAGGAGTATGCTGATAACACAAGCACAAGGGCCTCTGAACACTGTCTGATAGCTATGTGGAGAAGCATGGAAGGAACTGAGAGAGTTTGGCTCACTAATAAATAAAATGACCTGTGGGGGGTGAGTTTATTCATTTCCCAGTGGAAATGCGAAGCTAGAAGCAGAAGGGTGGTGAGAGGGGGAAGTGATTACCCGCGTGTGTAAAAGCCCTTGGGACCACAAGTGATAATTTGGGCTAAAGGTTATCCTGGGGCAGGCCTTGTAGCTGTGGTGAAATGTTATTTTCAAATTGGTCCCAGCCGGGACTTCACAACACGGCGATCCATCAGCATCCCAGCACAGCTTCCCTTCGGGGAGTGATTCCTTCTGACAGACTGTCAGGGGGATGCTGGCAGTGCAAACAATTGCGAGAGTGGGGATTATTTTTTTGTCTCTTTTTTGGTAGTGATGTTTTTATCCCTACTTTCACTCAGTTTAGAGGAACGCGCTGCTGGTAAGGAAGCTGTCAAGGGGGAGGACAGCACTGATAAAAGGGCAGTAGGGATGGTGTCTGTCCCTGTTATAAAAAATAAAGTGCTTTGTGGCATGACTATTTATTTGTTTAGGAAAATATAAGGGATTCAAATGAGGTATCAGAGCTCAATTTCGTCTCACATTCTGATCCCATTGACCTCAGAGCGAATGGCTTTAATTTTCTTTGCTGACGGTGTTTTGTCTGTGACTGTGGGGCTCTGCAGTTACCTGCATCATTGATGTCGGCCTAGGCTGAATTATGATCTTGGCTTGGGTCATCTCCAGGTGTGTTTTGTTCAGTTTGATGGTTTTGTCAAGTGGATCGAGAGCATATGGAGAGAAGATGCTTTTTAGTTTTTTAAAAAAACAGGTATAAATAAGCTTCTTCCATCCAGGTCCTCTCCGTCTTCTGTCTCAGCTCCGTGCATCATCCCTCTCCGAGCACGCTGTCAAATCTCACTTTGCTTCTGCCAGAGGTTGCTCCTGCAGACTGATGGCTGCGTTTCCTCTTCTCCAGTGCCCTTTGTTCTCTCCCATCAGATGCGAGCTGCTCGTCGTCCCTTCCCTGCTTCCTGCCTGCCCCTGGTCTGAAGCTGCTGGCAGCTGCGTTGGTCCCATCCTCTGATTTCCAGTGGCCACCTGAACCCCTTCCTTTTCTCACCACGTCTTCGTTGCTGTACCTAACACCTGTTTTGTCTTCCCCACGTGGCGTAGAGCAAAACCCTGGAGCTGTGCTGGCCGGTGGCACGAGGAAGGCCCCGTCCCCTCTGGAAGGGGTGCCAGTCCTGCTGCTGGCGGCATCCCAGGAGAGCTGCTGCTGGCCAGGCTGCTCGGCCGGTCGATAGCGACTGCTCCTCAATCTGCTGCCCGCTCCTTGGTGACAGCTGTGTGATAGCCCGATCAATTTTATGATTGCCACTCGCGTGATGGCCTCCTGCTGCTTTGGGGGTTAAGTAAAAGGAGAGCAAAAGTCCGAGAGCCTCTGCTCATTTCCCCCAGCTTGAGGGTAAGGTGGGAACACCACAGATGATTAGCTGTATTTATTTTATTTTTTTTATCTTGCATCAGTTTTCAAGATTTAAATCATCTCTTAGTGTTTTCAGTGACAACCCTGAAAGTATAAATATAGAAACCACAGACAGTTCCCTGGAGACTGAAGGCCTGATATGTGAATAATCTCACCTCCCACTTCGTAACAATATCACAGGGGAAAAAGGTGCATTATGCATGCCCACAGCCTTGCTTCAGCGGTGTCTAGCCTGGCGTGTGAAGCGTGTGTGTAAATATTTTAAGGGTAGATCTCAACCCAGCGGCGTGGGAGAGCCTACACAACGCAGCGGCGGGGCTCCCGCTGGGGTTTGTGTGCCCCGTGTCCAGAAGCCCAAACACGCCGGGGCTGGGCAGGAGACTGCTGCTGTGTGGGGCGTGCGGCTCACCGCAGCTGGGCAGCGTTCTTCTTCTCTATGTGCTGCTAACGTGTGCCTCTGTGTGCTGTGCAGTCACCTCATCTGGTAATATTTAAAAACGTGGTGCTCTGCTTTACCTTCAGCAAACATCTCTGGAGCATGAAATTGTTCTCCAAGTGGTAAAATCCAGCCAAGTTGTTGGAATAATGATGGGACTAACAGGGATGTTCCAAACTATAGAGGCCAAGGCTTTTGTTCTTCAGTTCTTTTGCTTAAATACGCCTGTAGGATGTGTTACGGTGGGGACCTCAACCACTGGGGCATGAGCAACACGCCCTGCCCTCTGGCTGTTCTGGGTGGGGAGGAGAGCAAGCATGGGGAGGAGAGCTGTGCCCTCGGAAGCACCGGCTTGTCAGGGCAGTGCTGTCCATACTGGCACAGCTGGACCAGTGAGGGGTGAAAATCGAAGGTAAAGCTCTTTTTTCCAGTTCAGGGGGTGAACGCTTCTGAGGAAATGGGACACAAACGACGTGGGCTGTGCTGAACCGCATGCTGCTCCAGGATTGCCCGCTCAGCGCCGCGCTGCAACGGGAAAGCTGAAGCAGAAGGTTTGTCAAAGAGGGTGGTGCCTTCGCATGTGGGGAACAGTAACCACTGAGGCTAAACACAGCTGAGAAAAGGACTTCTGGTAGATGGAACAGATGCACCTAGCTCCTGTGTTTGGGCTGCTGACCAGCTTGGGATGCCTCTGTGCTGGAGGAGCTAGTGGCTCTGCAGCCCAGCTCCTGTAACCCGGCCATTTTTGCGCTACCCTTGGTGGTTTCTTGGAAGAGGAAATGGGAACTTTATGAAGTCTGGGAGATGTAATACAGAGACACAGCCTAAGTGCTTCAGTTCTGCATCTTAATCTATCTGGATGTGCTGAAAGCCTGTGAGCAACCGCTGAGAACAGAAGTCATGCCTGAAGAACAAATCACTCCTGGAGCACTTGTCATCAGCACATCTCTGAGGGCTTTATTAATGAGTCTGCTTTCCTCATTTCTCCTTCACAGCTGAGGAAACCAGTACTGAGAACAACAAGGGGAACTGATGGAGCAGGCTGGAGCCAGGACCAGAGCTCTTCTGTACTGAGACACAGGAGGAGAGCTGTCCCTGTTTTGGGGCTATGGAAGAGGCCCAGTAAGGCTGTTGGAGAAGTCGCTGCGGCTCGTACTGGCCTGCTGGCTCTGTGCAGCCCCCAGGATCATAGCACTACATCAGAAGGTGAATGGTTCTTGAGTTCCCTTACTAGCAGCTCTTCTCCTACCATCTCTTCAGGACTGTTTTGCTGTTAGGAAGGCGATAAAGCAGGCTGGTTACGGAGCTCTGTCAGGAAACTCTGGCCTGGGGGCAGGCAGTTTGTTTTTCTGCAGATCACCTTCCTCGTGGTGAAAATGATGCTCATATCATTGCACAGCCCAGCTGTAGTTCCTCAGAGAAATGCCCGAGTCCAGGTTCTTCCACATACACCTGTCCCCATGATGTGTGATCGCTCTGGCACCTGGAGGGAGATCCCAGCTGCTTCTTGGGATCCTCTCTGAGGTGCCCAGGACCCGTGACTGCCTTGCCAGTGTGCTGGTCTGCGTGTAACACGTGGAACCACAGAAGTGAGGAGGTGTGGAACAAGGCAGGAGAGCAGATCTGGGTGAAGTTTGGCCTCCACATTATGTAAGGAGTCTGTGGCACTGCAGGGACCTGAACCCAGCGTCCTTGTTACCAAGCCACCACCCTGCACCATGAGCCCGCTCGGTTTTGCCCTGAGCCCTGCGTTACGGCCCTGCCCCTCAAGTCTGGGATTTAATGATGTCATTTCCAAAAGTTTTGATTGATGGCAAGCCAGAAGGAGATTAGAAGATCCTGCAGCGCATTAACAAACCACCCCATTGATTTATCTGCAATGAAGATCACCCTAAACAGAGTGCTCTGATTTATCCATCTTTACTTCAGGCTGGTAACAGGAGGGACTGATTTAGTGACGCCGGGCCCAGCCGTTAGTGTGCTGTGTCCATAAATCGTGCTGCGCATGTGTTGAACGGGGATTTATAAACCCCAGTCAGACTTCCAACCTCGCCCTGTCACTGGGATCCCGGGCACCTTGCAATTTTCTGAGCTGTGCGAAGCCTCGCCAGGTAGAGGAAGGCACCACCCTACCAGGGGTTTCTTCCCTTGGAGCCTGGGGATGCTCCGTGCCTTGGGGCTTGGGGAGCAGATCACCTGGGGCTCCCCTTGCGGGTTCCTTGCTCATTCACAAGGCAGCAGAAGGAGGAGGAGGATGGATGCAGAGTCACCTCTGATGGCTGGATGGGGGTGAGGGGAGGGAGCTGGGCTTTATGCAGCCGCCTGCAGTAAGGGCTGGATCTTTTATTGCCTGCTGCTTTATGGTTAGTCACAGGAGATCGGCGTGGGGAAGGGGGGAGACGCAGAATTTGAAGCGAGAAGGCTTTGCAGGAGTCCTTCAGTCTGACTTCCTGAATTATTCAGGCCGTGGTATTTTGCCTCGTAACTCTCACAATGCAGCTAATAACTTTGTAACCGAGCTAGGCAAGTGTGAAGGGATTTGAGCATCCCCTCCTCACCCCACCCCCCAGATTTGCTCTCAGATGCGTGCTGCGCAGGAGGAGTTCTGTGAGGTACGAAACACGGCTGTGCCTTTGCCCTGCAAAGCTGTGAGCTCTCCGCCTTTGTGATCTTTTACTTTATATCAGTGCTGGGCTATAAGGATCAGCAAGTCCTACATTAGAGCTGTGTGGTTCCTGGTTTTCCATGAGGACATCCAAGGTGCAGGAGATTCTTCTGTGCAGCAGGCACACTTAATGCATCGGCTGCATTCACAGCTGTAGCTGGGCACTGGTGTGCTTTTAAAAAGGAAGCTGGCTTTGGCTCCTGGAACCAAGTAGGGTTTTAATTAGATTAGGAATTAAACCCAAGTGCCCCCCACTACGCTCTTCCCAGTGCTAGGTAATGTGAGATGAAACCTTTGTTATAATTCTGGTGACGTGAGTTTTAATACTTCATAATGCAAGTAATGATGCTCTAAACATGACCTCCTGCATGCTTACATCAATCAAGCTATTACCATTTCTTACATCTAATCGATCATAAACAGAGCTGCAGGAGGGCTGAGGAGGCTATCCACGTTGAATGTTCTCCTGAGACTCCTTTTTGGACAGGTTGCCTGAATCCCCGTGACTTACCGACCCTCTCCTGCCCTGCCTGCGGTCTGGTCCCGTGATATGGCAGTGGGGATAGCTGCACAGCCCGCCCGGTGTGTGTGAGTACAGATGAACTTCACTCCCTCCAACAGAAGAGGAGTGTTTGTACCAAAAAGAAGCACCAAATATTTGCCTTTCTTAGCCAAGCCAGGCAGCAGGCTTGGCTAAGAAAGGCTAAATAAAAAAATAAAATAAAATAAATCTGGAAAACCTTTAGAGAAACAGAGGCTGAAGAGGGAGAACGTTGTGATTAAGAGAAAGCTGCCTCGGAACAATGGGCTGTAGCTGTCAGTGAGCACTGCTGCCATTTTTAGCATTTGCTAGGAACATCCAGTCTTGCAGAGAAATACTCGTCCTTTCCTTTTCCGCCAGTTATCACCTCTGCCAGTCGCAGTGTTTACAGGTCTGCTTTTGTCTGTAGAGCTGATGTGATAACCCTCTTCTGCTTAGCAACTGCAGGGAAATCTGGGACAGCCCTACTTTTACTTACTGAGACTCAGCATTAAACGTTGGAGTGAAATCCGTAGCAAAATTCCTACTGACATCAGGAGAGGTAATACACATCCAGTGAAGTTTTTTTTTTTTTTTTTTTTTTTTTTTTTTTTTTTTTTTTTTATGGAAAAGTCAAAGTTAAGGCTAATCTGTTCTCAAGTGATGTCATTTAAATGAAATAATTGCTTTGTTTACACAGCAGCTCTTAGATCCAAAGCAGATGGGGTCATTGTGTAAAGGGCTGGACAAGGCAGGCTCTGCTTCGGAGACCTTATCAGCTCAAGTCACAAGTCAGGAGGGTGCTTAATGCGTGTCCAACCCCGGAGCCTGCAAATAGCTCCTGTGACTTCAGTGGGAGTGCTCACATGCCTAACCTTAAATAAGTGCTGAAGTACCCACGGCACTCTGAGGAGCCAACACACAGTCTTTCTTGAATCTTTCTTGAATTTTGGTTTTCGCTTTTTTTCTAGCTCCTGCCTTCCCTGACCTTCTGCAAGCCTGTGGAGGGCTGATAACTGTGTTTTCACAGATAGGCTCAGCCAGTGCACTTTTAAAGTAGCAATGAAGCTGACCTCAAAAAAAAAACAACAAAATACAGAACATCCTAAAACCCCACAGGCTGTGCTTCCCTGCTCTTGGGAATTTCAGATGGATAAAGCTGTTGGAAAGAGCACTCTGACTGTAAAATGTAACCGTAGGACCTTGGTCCTTATAAATAATAACTACAATAAGCCTTGGTCTCTTCTAGGCACACAACAAAGAGCAGAGGATCTGGTAGAGCCTTCCAAAACTGTCCCGGACAGAGTGAAAGCAAAGACAAGGAGATGTGCAAGACAGAAATGCCACTCGAAGGGAGCACGAACCTAACCTTGTCAGTATTTCTCTCACTGTATGTCTGACAGAAAGGCTTCTATCACTTTTTAAGTGCTTTGATAAGCAGGAAGGAGGTATTTGTTTCTTTCTGCTGGCTCTCTCCCCCCATATTATTTACCCATTTACTTGATTTCCCCCTCTCCTTTCATTTTCCTTTTAAATTCTTACATCATGAGGCACATTAAAGGTGTCACCACAAGCTCCACGCACACAAGGAGGCAGGAACGAGCTCCTTAATGTTTTGGTCATGATAACTCATCGTTCAGTGGCACTGCCAGGCAGTTGGAGGAGCAGGGAATCGCCATTTCCTGACTGAGCACATCTGCAGAAAGCAGCCTGTGTAATCCTGCCACATCAAACCCAGACACTGAATCCTTGGTGAAGGTGTTGAGTGAGGTACTGAGTTCTTTTCTTTCAAAAATAAAATAAAATCCATGCAGTGCTAGAGCTCTATCAGCTTAGAAAGGAAACCCTTAAAAATAGCTTCGCCTGTTTCAACCCAGCTGACTTTCTCTTTTGCTGCTCTGTACATTGTAAAATGTTAGCTGGGATTTTAAGAAGCTGACATTCTGCTTTCTTTGACGTGTTTGCCTGCTTTCTGCGTTCTTGGGCAACTAATTGCAAATATTGATGGCGAGTGTTTGTTGGGGGGATGAAAATAAGCCCCCTTCTTTTGAAAAGTTGCAAGTAGGGATGGAAGCTTTCCTCCTGCTCTCTGATTCCTGCAAGTTGTACTGACAGAGACCACAAAGGAGTCCAGAAAGCTTGAGCAAATTTCCTCCTAACTGTTTGTTTCACATCGATGGAGTTCTTTAGGCGTGCTTTTCCCAATGGTTTCCTGATGCCTCGCTGCAGGAGGCTCCCACACGGCAATTCCTCCCGGAGAGCAGCGGGGCAGGTGTCTGCGTGGGGTGCCGAGGCACAGCACGACGGATCAGGGAGCCTGGATTCTTGGAGCTGCCACTTTTCTCCCCTGGGCATCCCTCCTCGCAGAGCCTGCTGCGCTTGTGGCCTAGTTTTCAGGAGACGTTTCTGGCAGCGGTGGCGAACGCTGACATTTTCTCCCCCCTCCTCGTTGGGTTTGAGCTGAACACCAGCTCAGGAGGAAGCTGGGGGCTGCGGGTGCTGCATCCCAGGGTCGTCTTGGTAAACTCTGAGGTGGTCAATGGTCGCTTTTCCCCATTATTTCGATCAGAAAGAAGTTTCTGCCTCGTCCTCCTAGTAATAGGAACGTGAAAATTTCCGATCCAAGTTTCCTTACGGCCTTTTTCTTCTTCTGTGTTTATTTCTAGTCCCTGATCTTGACTGGCTGTTGTCTTCCTTGGTGTTTGCCTTGGAGGTATTTCTGGATTGCAGCGATGACCCCTCTCAGCCTCTGCTTAAGCTAAAAAAAGCCAGCTGCACTGGTCTCCTCGCGGAGGAATCTCCCTTATCCTGGTTGTCCTGGCAGCCTCTGGCCTCCGAGGTCAGTGAGCGTGGCCAAGAGGGGCCCACACAGCGCCCACCGTGCTCTGCTCGCTTCCCCCGGTTTCTGGGCTGTTTCAAACAGCTTTGCCTGGCTCGGGAGCAACGTGTGAGTTTATTGCCTCCGTGGCTTTGGTTTTAAACAAAATCTAACAAGCACGCGCTGACTGCAGAGGCATTTCCTGCTCTGTGCAGGGCTAGGACTGGGATGTGATTCCCTGGGGAGCCAAAGGGTGCAAGGTGCCTTGGGACTGCCTGCGTGGCACCTGGCTTCTTCCTTACTGCTCAGAGCCCGTGTGAGCACAGGAGAACGGGGTGAGGAGGCAGAAGGGCCAGCCTGGAAGGGGTAGCAAGCTGGCAGGGAAAGCAGAACGATGAAAAATGCTGCTGGGAAAAATCTGGGAAAACCTGGCTGTATCTGCAGCAAAGGTGGGTGAAGTTGCTGCGCCGTTTGAAGGTGAGGAGAAAGGAAGTGCCTTGCCGCAGCTGGAAAACACAGGACAAAATTTTCGTCAGCGTAACAGGGAAATTGATGGCCCTGCGTGGCCTTCTGCCAGCAGAAGATCAGGCCCAATATTTGTTTTCTGAGTAAAAGGCTTCAGTCAATCTTCCAGCCTGCCTGCAGAACAAAGGAGTGGGACAGATTTAATGCTCGTTCTGTTAATTGCCTGACGGCCATTCTTGCAGCACGGGTCTGTGTTTACGTGCCAGAATAATTTGGGTTTGTGTCTGACGCAGGAGATGTGACTTGTGGAAGGACTTCAGTCTGGGCTGTTACCCCGGGAGGACCGGGGACATGAGGGCAGAGACTCCCTGCCCATTCTGCGACTGGAGACAGCGCTCAGGGAGGAGCTGTTCCCAGGGACGGGCAGAGAGGTGAGGGACACGTAAGCCCTTTGTAAAGCTGAGGGAGACGATGGGAAAGGGAGAAGAGAAGGGACAGGAAGGTCCTGAAGGGTTTTTCTTCCGCCTGGCGTAATTTGGAGGTGACACTTCATACGTCAACTTCAATTAACCCATTTCAAAGAGCACCCAGCCCAGACCTCTGATGCACTCTGAAGACAGTGACTGGGGGGTGACCGACACAGCCGGGGACAGAGAGGGACACAGTTGGGGCAGAGAGGGAGGGTGTTGGGATGCAGGGCTTTGTGCCAGGGCTGTGCTGTCCCCGATCTGTGTGACTGCATGCAGTCACCAGCGTGGGGTTTCCCCCTGCTCTCCTTACTGCACGTTTGTGCTCTGGTGTGTCACCTCCAGGTATCTTAAACTGTGGTTTTCTGCAATGCTCCTAATTTGAGTAAGGTTGAAATCAGAGTCTCGTCTGGGTGTTGAATGGTTAATGGAACAGAAAGCGAACACCTGCGTCTGCAGCCTTGTCCCCTCCGATGCAGCTGAATAGCATCTCAGGATGGCAGGGAAATAATTCAGCGAAAGCAGGCCCTGCTCCGTGGGAGATGAATGAAGCTCAAGTGAAGTGGAGGTCACTCGTGTTAATCTGAAGCAAATAGGATTGTGGGACAAGGGGAAGAGGGCGAACCTCCTTTTATGTACAAATTCTATAGCTCAGAGGCTTAGGAAACACTTCATAGTAAACATTTGCAAAGTAGCCACGTCATTAACCTTCTCCAAGGGGAGAGACGAATGCTTTTCCTGCTTCGTTTTGTGCAGGTCTCGCATTTTGGTACATATGCAAATCCTGCGGGGTGGCAGCGTCTCATACAAATAAGCTTGAAATGCAGAGGCAGCCACGCAGGGGAGATGGGCTGCCTGCCCCGGCAGCTGCAGCGAGACATCACGGGAGGAGCCGGGAGAGGGGCAGGTTTGTAAGGAAGCAGCAGGGAGAGAGAAGAAAACCAGGAATCCTCCTGAAATGCTCGCACAGTGGCAGAAAGCCCTGCGTCCGTGCTACAGTGCTACCCGGTATTTCTGATGACCTAAAAAGCATCCAGCACGGATTTATTTTTCTTTGTCCTCATCCAAACTTCTCAAGGCATGGGAATACACGAGCAGCTCGTGGCTGCGGGGAACCGGGGAGCTGATGGTTGGGAAGAGGAGGTGATCGGGACCAAAATGACTGTGGAAGGTGATGCAGTGATGAATCACGAGCAGGCAACTTGGTAGGGCCCCTGGCTGGGTGTTGTAGGGATGCTGTGCCGCGGCTGGGTGTCACGGTGCTGCCGTTCTCAGTGCCATGGGCAGGGTGGGGCTGTGAATCAGTTTTTTCCTGCTGTTTAACATGAACTACTGACATGCCTGTATTGCATTGTCCCAGTCACAAGCCTTCTTTGTCTCTGATCCCTTTGCAATGTTTCCTGGTGAGCTCGGTAGGCATTATTTCATTCCTGAAAATTGTATTTTCAGGAATAAGTCCCCAGGTGTATCTTCGGCTGGGCTTTCCCTTCAAGTGTGCCAGGGGCCAGCACCAATTCTCATGATTGGTGACAGCAAAACCACGAGAAATCAGACTGGAAGCTGCTAAAAGCCCCCAAGGATGTGAACTTTGTTTCCACCAGACCTTTCCGGGGTCAGGGCTCATCTGGCCCTCGTGCCGGAGCACTCCTGCAGTGCTGCCTGCCCGCTGAAGGCCAGGGGGGCTCAGCAGGTGCCCGGAGCCCCGTCTGGCAGGCAGGGCAAGGGGGCAGCTCCAAGCTCGGGGTTGGTGCTGTGTGTGGGTGCAGCCTGAGCTGGCTCCCTGCCGTCAGCGAGGTGAGACAGGGAGCAGTGCAGCTGCAGACTCGCACGTGCCTGGCTGGAGCCGTTCCCTCTTGCTCTGTGATCTTTATTTCGTAACGTGCAGCCTGACTGCATGTGATGCTCTGGCTGCAGACGGCGTTGTCACATTGAGGATGAATTGCCTCGGAGCCTTTGGGCTGTTTCCTACTCAGTCTAGGAAAGATGGGATTTTCACGTGATTTCAAAGCTTAGAGCTCTGGTGAACATATAAACCATGTTTCTCCGTTTGTTCCTCGCTGCTTTCGATCCCTTCTTTTCCATTATCCCAATGCCTTTGGAAACTTCACTTTCAAAGCAATAGGCAGTCTCTCAGGCCCCAGCTCACTCGACTTTCCTTGTGTGAGCATCACAGTTTGGTAGGAAACGTGACATTGGTTTGAAATGGTTGGCAGGCAAGGCAGGGAAAAATACATCCGAGTTGGTAAGGGGGAGAGTGATGTCTTTTACCTTCAGATTTTACAGACATTTTTCCCCTTTTCATCTGCCAAACACCAGGTATCTCAGCACTGTCTGCAGCTGCAGGGTGTCTGTCTTGGCAGGGATTACCTCGGGCATGCAGCCTGGGTGAAGCTGCTGTGGGCACCTCCTGGGCGCTCTGGCTCTGCGGCTCAGTCCCTCTGTGCTCTGCCCTGGGTCAGTTTTAGCTCTCCCTTAGCTCTCCTCTGGTTACTCAGGAACTGATTGTGTCATGGGAGACTGTGGTATTTCATTCTGTAGCTGTTCCTCCTCTTGTGGGCTGCAGCATTCAGGAAGAAGCTGGGTTGGACTCTTCCTTTGGTAGCTGGAAACCTCCCTTCTGCAGAGGTGATGTCCTAGTGCCTGCTCCCGGCAGCTGTGCCTGGGCAGTGGCAGCAGCGGGTTTGGGGGGTGAGTTCTTGATCAAACACTTACCATTTGCTGAAGGCTAAGCAAGCTAAACTCAGCTTTTTCCCTGCGCAGACCATCACCCTCTGAAAGCAATCTGTAGACAAAAACCTGTTTTATTGTGGCAGAGCTTTCCCAGCTGGTAGGTTCTGGGTGTGGAACCGACTCTTTGGTTAACATTTCGTTTTCACGGCCTGCACCAGTTTGTGTCCCCCGTAACACAAGTCATGCTTTCCTTTCCCCAGCTTCCCTGTGATGCAGAAGAGGGAGTGTGGTTGCTGCTTCGTTTTGTGGAAAGGAGCACTGGGAAGAGTCTTGGGTCTTCCTTTCTCTCCCTCTGCTGTTGCAGGCAGCCATGTCCAGTGGTGATTTCCATGAGCATTTTGGGTTTCGTGCCCCGTCGTGGGGCTGTTCCCCTCTCTCTGTAGGTGGAAGCCATCTCCTAGCTCATGGTGTAAACTGATGGGCAACCTACACCCATTGCCCACATCATCCAGGAGGAAAAGCGGGCTGCAAAGGCTGTATTTTAATTAGACCACAATTTAATTAACACACCTGTGAATACAGCCAGGCTGCACACTGCGATTTTCTTGCTCATTCCCATTTCTCTGGGGATTTGTTACCGACCTCCCTCTCTCTGGAAGGAACGTGGGAGCCGGCAGTTCTGAGCTCTGTCTCTCGCAGTGCCATTGGTTCGCTGCTGACCTTCTGCAGGTCCCTTTGGGTTTTACTTGTAGGGCTTTAGTTTGTAGGAGAGAGACAAAAATGCTTCCCTTGCTTCTCAGCCTTTACTGGGAGCCCTAATTAACCGTTTGGAAGCGTGGGGCTTTAGGCTACAGGGTGCTGCAGAAGCGTCTTGCTGTCGGGATACAATGAATAAGTAACAGCACACATGGCACAGGAGTTCCCAAACTGCGTATTGCCATGGTTTATTTTCATGATCTGTTTACTGCATGCAGCCTGTATGAGTCATACTGTATATCTTCTTAGTTTTTGTTGCTGTTGGAGAAACCCTGGGTAGGCAACGTCAATATTCTGCCTCCTAAAGTGCTCACTCAGTGGTGCCGCGATCCCAGGCGATGGGAAGCTGGCCCTGCTGTGTCCTGCTGGTGCTTTGGCTGCCACTTCTCAGCCTCCAGCTCCCCTGTGGCAGCCCTGTTCCCAAAAGGACGGGCCAGTTCCAACCCAGCAGTCTGACCTCCCGTGTCACACAGACCACAGGCTGTTACCCAGAGAGAACCCAGTGCTTCCCGTAGGAAGTTATTGCAGTAGTGGTGTTGTTCTTCTTTCCAGCCGTTGTTGTGTTGCTCCCCCTGCTTCTGTTTAAAATAAATAATAATGAAAGACTCAAACGCCCACTTATTTCAGGATTTTTTGCTGCAGAGGTACATACAGTGTTTGAGATGCATCTTCACCTTCCCAGTACCAAACCTCAGGCACTGAGGCTTCCTGAGTGCTCTCTGCACTATGAATTATCCAGACTTTGAATTCTCTTCTGTTATCTCTTTGCTATCTCTGTGCAGTTGGACCTCGCCCTTCTTCAAGAGCGAGCACCCCAGCAGCACTGCAGCCTGGTAGTGACATTTGGTCACTTTTATCATCAGGAGTGTGCAGATGCCTACCTGGGAGTGTTTAGGATCTAGGCCTCCTGCTTTAGGTGGCTCTCTGCAGGATGAGTATCGGTTTCTGGCTCTAAATAAAAGGTTGCTGAAGGTGAGAAAACAAACAGGAGGAGGCTACCAAATGGGGAGAGGACAGAAGGGAAAGCAGAGGTGCGCCGGGTGCTGTGATCTCAAGGAAGGTTAATGCCTGTGTCTGTACAAGAAAATAAGAAGAGCTTGCCCTACAGGGTGTTAATTGCAAGCGTAGAAGGATGAGTTTGGCACCCTGTCAAGGACAGTCGTGGAAAGAGAACACAAATCCTAAGCCCATGTGGCTCAGCGATAAAGTGGCTCTGCTCTTTCCAGCGCCTGTGTCAAGGAGACCTTCTCCATCTGAGCATGTTTTTGGTGCACTTTTGGATGTGTTTCATCCTCTGTGCTCCAGTCCTGTGCTCCTCATCTCCCAGCAGCCTTCGTCTGTCAGCCTTGTCAGTGAGATTGGCATGTTCCCACTGCTGCCAGCTTCTCTCATTTTGCCAGGCTTCTTTCACAAAGCCCCCACGAGTGCAATTATTGCCCTGACAAGGACAGGTGCTACAGGGCTCTCCTTCGGTGGGCTGAGCTCATTAGGCTCATGGGCTCTGCTGGTCTCCTCCCCATTTGAGGGGAGCAGAATAAGCAATGAGGCCTGCAAATGGTTTTTGACTTCTGCTTGTTTAAGGAAATAGTCTGTGGTGCAAGCTGTGCAGATCTGGGATCCCTTTGCTTCTTTCTCCCAGGATAACTGGCTAAATTATAAATACCGATGGCTGTCCTCCCGATGGCTATCGTGCAGCCGTGGTGATAGGTGTGCGATCAGTCATGGCACAGCCCCTCCTGGCTGTCAGCACCGCCTGCAAGGTTATCTGGGCATCTGAGTCCTGAAATCTTCTTTGCAGCTGCAGACTATAGAAAGTGAGGTTTCAGGGGCTCGGATGGACTTCTGAGGAAGAAACCAGTGTATATGCTGGAGGCATGTATATATATTTATGCATTTAACTCTGCTTATCCAGGTCACAGAAGCATCGTGGAAAATCGGAGCTCTCCTTTCCCTGTTGGCCTCTGGCAGGAGCCAGCGGTGCCGGCGTGCACGGTGGCTGGAGAGCTCCGTGCCCCCCCAGGTGGCTTCGTAAAGGTTAATTAAGGAGAAGGTGCCAGCAGATGGCACTCCTGAATACACAGCACTGTCTCTGGGTTTTGCAGGGCCTCCATCACTTCGTTTGGGCATGTGCAGCAAAAAGTGCACTCGCGTACTGAATCCGTGCCCGTGGCTGCCAGCAGGTAGCCAGAGGTGCAGCAAGCAGCCAGCCTTCGGGCCAGCGATCTCCTCGCCTTGTTTGTTCTCCTCGCCTTACTTGTGCAAAGCTCGGGCAGCTCGTGGGGAGCTGCCAGGAGCTGCCTGTGGGCCAGCACCCCCAGGGGAGGTGTGGGGAGAGGCCGGGTGTGGATGGCACCCGAGCTGTGCCCCTGCAGGGCCGCAGCCCACCTGGGTGCATCTTGGTTTCACGGCTTTGGAGGCAATAGAGGGAGGAAAATTCCTACGTTACACGAGGCCTCTGTCGCTTTGGGGGTTGCCTTTCTGAACCCCAACCAAAAGAGCTCTAAAGCTCTCAACCCCGAGGTGCTTTTTCCTGTGGTGCTGCGAGCGGTTGGGGCCGGGCCTCATTGTGCCAGCAGTCGGGGAGAGCAGTGACATTCAGCTTCCACTAGGAGACAAAAATGGCATCACGGGCCATCTGAGGGCACGTCTGCAGCAGTGAAGGCAAGGTATGGGCTCTATTTCTGAGCCACGAGAGCAATCTGTTCCCAGTCTGCGGGGCTTGTCAGCCCAGGAATGATTGGTGAGGCAAAAGCAAAGGCTGCAAAGCTCCTGCCCGGCTCTGGTGAGAGCAGGTGATCAGGGATTCGCTGTGCTACCAGAAGGTGACTGGCAGCCGTAGTGGGAAGCGATGCCAGTCCCTTTTGCCACAGCAGTTGTCCAGACACTTTGCTCCCAGCTGTAACTCGCCGTGCGTGCCGTCCGGCTGTCCTGGGCCACGCGTTGTTCGGAAGGAGCGCGGCTGCCGCGCAACACCAAGTGGGACAGCACAGAGGCTGCGCAGGGCATTGGGTGTGAAAATGCATTTTGCAGGTGCAGGGCTTAGAGGAGGCAGGTGGTGAAGGGACCAGACCTCCAAAGGGGGAGATCGGCCTCCTCTTCCCTCTTCCTTTGCTGCAGATGCTGGCAGATCGGTTCTCTCTGGGGGGTAGAGCCCACGTCCCGCATGGTGACAAGTTCAGAGGAGCAGAGACCAGGTCTGCCTGTGCAGAAAAGCAGAGAGCTTTTAGCTTAGTTTGAAGCCATGCCACCCATCACTTACCACCTTCCGTGCCTCCGGCTGCAGCCCGGGCTTGGTGTGCCTGCCTGGCGCCGGGGCGGGGGGCTGCCTGCGTGACCTCCAGGTCAGGGTGGCTGGGCTCGGTGAAGGTCCTCCCTCGGGACCTTCAGCCCAAGTTAACGTCAGCTGAAACGGTGGTGCTGGGTGCTTACCCACCAAACGGTCCTGCTTGGCAGTGCAGGTCTCCACCTACCAGCTGCGAGCTGCCTCACGCCCTGCTGTAAGGAGTGAGAGTGCCCTGGGGCTGCCCAGCACCGCTAGGCCTCAAGCTCTGCCCCAGGAGCTCCCCTCCAGCAGCGGCTCCTCACCTGCCACCTGCAGTGTGGCCCAGGCAGTGCTTGCCAGGTGCTTATCTCCCCCGATGAGGAGGGCTGGATCTGGCATTTTCTTGCCTGCTTTGCTGAGACTTTAAAGTTCAGGCATTTGCTGCCCTCGCCGTGGGACAGCAGCTGTTCCTGCTGGGGCGAGCACCCATCGCCTCCCTGAGCGGGAGCTCTCCCTGGGGCTATGCAGGGTAATTGGCCCGTTTCCCTGGTGTGAACCGGCGGCTGTGCGAGACAGCTAATGGGAAGAAGCCAGGGTAGCAACAAGATTAAAAATACATGTGAACAAACATCTTGTTTTGACTGCAAGGATGCGCTGAAGCATGAGAGCCTGGGTCCCGCAGTAAGCCAGAGGCAGGCTGGGCTGGCATGCAGGCTGGCGGGTGCACAGTAAGCAACGTGGGCAGCAGGGAGGGCAGGAGCCTTACACTGATGTAAACAGGAGGAATGTCACAGAATCACCTATTGCATTCCTCTGCCTGCTGTCAGCTGGAGTCCCGAGTGGACACGGCATCAGGAGAGCAGCTGGGGCGCTGCCAAACCCGGTACTGGCCGCTGGCTCTGTCCCTCTGTGCCGGCAGCCTTGCTACGGGACAGTGCCTCTCGCTGTAAGGCTTGTTGGTACGGAGCTCACCTGCTGCTGAGAGCAGGGAGATGGGTCCCGAGTGTGGTGACCCCATCCTGCCGGGCCCCCGTTGTTCAGTTAGGCGAGGCTGTCAGGGAAGGTGGCGCAGAGGCAGAGCGGGTGCTCCAGTGAAGCGTGCTGCTTTCTGGTTCGTGCAACAACACAGTGCAGGCATTTAATTGTAATTTCTATTTTAGGGGTGATTGTTCTTGGCTGGATCGGGTCCCTGTAACTCTTCACAAAGTGATGTTCAGTTAGTTGAAGGCTGTCAACACACCCCAGTCATTTTTCTCTCATGCAGTGAAGGGTTTTTGGGGAGGGAGGTTTATGACATATCCGTGCAGAGCCTGGCAGGGGAGCTTCTCAGCTACCTGCTCGGGCACTTCCCTGACAGGGAGGCAGTCCTGGTACAGGGGCTGCACGCACAGCCTGCAGGGGTGGATGCCTGCTGCGAGACTTCTTCAGGTAGCAATCCACTTGCTGACAGAAGATGGCTTCTCCATTTGTGCTGGGGTCGCCACACACCACAGCTCCCTCGGGGTTTCTTGTGTAGCAGAAGGCAGAAATACCTCACGGAGGATGCGAGGTCAGGGAGCCTGTGCAGGTTTGTAGCCGTGAGCTCTGTGAGAGCACCCAGCCTCTGCTGGCATTCCCTGACCCTCCTGGAGCATCTCGACCACTGGGGTGTCACCGGCTGGGGGGGCGAAAGGGGACCCTGGGCCAGCACAGCACGGCTCGAAAGCCTCACCCGGTCCCTGTCCCCAGGGGCAGCGATGTCCCCCGCTTATCTTGGAAGTCTGACCCTCCAGTGCCATGCTGCCTATTAGCAATTCCAATAAAAATAATAATTGGATTCATGCCATTGAGTTTAACATTTTAATGTCAGCTGGGGATTTCTTCCTGATCCCAGCTTCTGCTTAGGTGACACCTTTAAGCAGCAGATTAATAAGCCTGGCTGTGTTCCCTGAGCATCCCGCTTCCCAGCCAGAGACGGGGGCTGAGGTGTGGGCTTCCTGCACTGCCGAGCTCTGTGAACCTGAGTGATGCTGGTCAAAAGGTCTTGTTCACGATTCTGGAAACATCATTGCTTTTTATATTTGGTGTCAGTCTGAACTGGATGGAGAACAAAACTGCTAAATTTGCCCTAACTTACATGTTCTCTCATCCTGTAGGTTCAAGCTAAAGTTACGTGTGCTTGAGACTTTTAACGAAGATGGTCCCTGAAGGCTCTCAAATCCAAGGCAGGTCTCACCCCCTCCCTGTGCTTTATCTTGGCTCTAGGCTCTCATGTGCACACCTTTCGCTGAACGTACCGCTTGTTAATCTGGGGCTTCACAATTTTTCCACTCTTGAGATAAGACTTGTCAACCCTGGGATGTTTTGTAGTTGGCAAGGCATTATTTCTAGGAGAAAAGCCCGACTTTATTTTGCTAGAAAACTCATGCTCCTCTTCGAACTTACCATAAGAAATTTCCTCTGGGCTGGTGGCCTTGTGTCTTCAAGCCAATGCTTGGTCCTGCTATGCCATATCAAAGCAGACCTTGACTTGTTTGGTGCCTTGAAAGATAAATCTATGGAATAAACTTCTCCGTGGTGTCTGTACCTGCACGGGTGCTTGGCTGGGCTGCCAGCCTTTGGGTTATGGAGTTCTCCTTATGGCCAAGCACAACCCTAGGTTTGGGGACAAACTGTAGCACAGTACCTCTTGGTGTGAACAGATCTCTCAGCACTCACATCTTACTGGCTGTGCCCGTGGTGAGCCGCAGGCTGTGCCGTGTTGCAGGGGAAAAAAGCAAGGAGGGTGCTGGAAGGGCTCACAGACAGCGATGAGAAGGGTGAAAGGGTTCTCTCCCCTAAAAAAGTAACCACGCAGAGGGCGTGTTGGAGGCAAGGCTGATTCAGGCTCTGGTAATTCCTCTCTGTACACGTCGGTTTGTGTCTGGCATGTTTTGTGTTTACTATCGTGATGTGGTGATCTCATAAAGCTCAAAGTCCTTTTTCTGGTTCCTGACAAATTGTTTGTATCACCCAGGTGGTGTCAGTCCTGCTGCTCTAGCCGGTGTTAGGTACACCAAAGATAAGAGATGCTCCTTAGATAGTGGAGTTGATGTCTGTCTGTCTGCTATAGCCTGGAGCCGTCGGTTCTTTAGCTCAATGGCAAGTACTTGGCCTGGTCAGCAGTTGGAGAGGTTCCCACCTGTTAACATTGCAGGTCACAACCCCAGCAGGCTCAGGAAAGGTATTTTCGAAGTCAAGACACACATTCTCCAGCATGCTTGATCTCATTTTGAAGCTTCAGCCTAACGTCCTGCTGTGGAAGTGCATTAAGACCACAGACAGCCCTGGTCTCCAGTCTTCCAGCTGCTGGAAGGACGCTGCCCTGAGCAGGCATGGCTGTGACATGTAGCTGTCATGGGGTGTTCTCCAGGCAATCCAGTCTTTGTTTGTGGAGTGGGAACCACATAAAGACCTTGCTCGTCTCTAGCCCTTCTGGACTGATGCTATCTGGATGCCTGTGGTACCTTTGCACTGCACCGTGTCAGTAACCTGGCATCTCCAGTACTCACGGGCTGCCACACAGCGCCCTGTGCTCGCCATCCGTAGTGACTTTGCTCAAATCCACCCGTGGTGGAGCTCCACTGACATCAGTGGGCTTCTCACAGCTGTGAAACAAGAGCTCCCTGAGATTATTAGGTATGTGCCACTCCTGTTCCCGTTCTGTGGTACAGTTACGGGACAAAAAAATCAAAAGAGAAACAGAGTTGTTGGCCTTGGCCCTGATCGTCCTCAGAGTTAATCAGCAATAACTCCACTGATGGTATGAGAGCAAAACATGGGTGAATACACCCAGAACCAGGCCTGTCTGTGCTCCTCGACTGGAGGTCTGAGCAAATAGGGATGTCTTATTTGGAGCTAAGGAAGATTGATAAGTGCAGAATAATCTATATATGGAACCACTGTAACCACATCACCAGCAATAACTCTGTATTGCGCTCCTAGGAAGATTAATCTTATTCCTCAGCAGGAACTGATCTCGTATGAGATTAATTCTCAGATTCACAACAGTTGTGGGGAAAGTGGATCTTCGAGAGAGAGCTGAATGAGCAGGAGAAACCACACAGAAGAGAAACCAGATCCTGATTTCCGGGGACAGGAGAAGGAACCAGCAAAATGAAAGCAGCCTCAGCGGTCCCACCTGCTTTGAAGGAATCATTCAGACCCTCCCACGTGGAGACGCTGTGGCACTGTAGCTGAGGGTCTGGGATATCTTCGGGGTGCAAATTAGTCTGGCTACAGGCCAGCCAGAGGTAAGTCAGCACAGGCTTGGAGACTGTGGCTGGATTACCATGGGATGATGCCTGAGCTGCAAGAATGGTTTGCATATACGAACAATTTTTTTGCTTGGATTATATTTGCTTGGATACAAGCTTGTGGCTCCAGGGAAATTTGGGGCTCACGGGGATGCTCCCCAGACCCGAGGCCCCGCAGCTGGTGCTCTGGGTGGCTGTAGCATTGGTGGCTGTCACCACCACGTGGCGGTGTCCTCATCTTAAAGAGCCTCTGGGGTCTCATGGGGGACTTGGGAAGCTTCTCTGTTTCAAAGTGGTTCTGCTGATCTTGCCCTGAGATCATTTTCTCTGTGGGATTTTACACAATGAGGCTGACCAGAGCCAGTGGTGCTGGTGCGTGTCCCAGGCAGGCGCCGTGCTGTGGGGCTGTGGTCACTGGGAAGGACGGGGCCCCGCGGGCTGCTGCACATCTGGAGGTGGGCAACTTCTTTTTGTGCCTGACTGAAATTCTTGGGAAAATGTAGGGAGATGGGGATTTACGGTATCCTTAACCATTAGGGGGTTTGTTGATGTCGCTGGCCTTTGGACCAGGCCCTTGTTGTGTGCCCAAAGCTTTGTGGGGTCTCTGTGCCAAGGCTGTGATACCCTGAGGAGCGAGGCCAAAATCCTGGTTCTCAGAAATGCGAGCAGTGTCACACCTGCCTCTAGGAAGTCACCTCCACGTGTGTTGGTCTGGGATGCTGCGATGCCATGGTCACCCCACAGATCATGAATCAGCCTCTGGTGGGCTTCGTACTCGGGTACACGGGTCATCTCTGCTTGTGTTAAGAGGAATGTTGTGATGTGGCGGGTGTTTGACGGCAAACCAGGCGGGGCTGGGCTCCACAGCTTATCCCCCCGCCCCCTGCCCCTGGTTCTGCAGGGAGCTGCAGTGGGTCCTGCCACAAGCCGCCTTCAGGTAGGGCTGTTCGTCCTGCTGCACCTGTCAGAGGGTGATTTAAATTGCAGTTTCCAAAAAAAAAAAAACCAAACCAGCACAACAGCTGGGAGTGACAGCGGGGATCTGTGGGAGGCAGCACTGCTCGGTTAGTGCACAGGCAGCGCTGCAGTGCTCCCTGCCTCGGCTTCCCCAAACTGGAGGAGCAGCGCTGCTGGGCTGCCCGGCCTCTCGTCAGAAGCGTCGCTAATTACAGCTCGGGCAGTGTTTCGGAGTACAGCCGTGAGCGGTATCGGCGCTTATTGTTTCCCTGTTGCGAAACCCTGACCCAGCACCGGGATCTCCTCGCAGTCATTCCCATCCCTTTCCGAGAAGCCTGCTTTGTGAGCCCGGCACCTAACGTTGTCCCGAGAGGTTTTTGTTGCCTGCGATCAGCTCTGTCTCTATCGTAGCTTTGAGTTTTATCTCACACGGCCCCACAGAAGGAGAGCAGCACGTGCAGTTTTAGGTTCCTGGAGGTGGGTTGGATCCCGCTAGATTGTTTATAAGTTGTGGAAATTCAGCTACGTTTTAATGAGGTGTAGCCGTGGCATTATGAAATGTATCTATTAAACGCAGTCCTTAGTAGTTGATTGGTATCTAATTGGCATATATTAATATTCTTATTGCATCTCAGTGAAATCCACAGCTGAAGCATTAATTTTGAGTAGGAAAAATATGATTTGAGGTAAAAATATAAACTAAAAGCACAGCTGCTCTTAATATGAAGGCTTTATTAATAAACTCTTACCCTGACTTCAGCAAATGTTTACAGTACATATTTTTAAAACAGACGAAGATGACATAAAGGAAACATTCTGTCAATTGTTTGCTGTAAGACTGATAGTTATCTACAGATAACGGCGGTACGATTAATAGTTATCCACAGAGGTATTTCCCATCTCCTCTTCATCCTTTTACAGGAAAGCCTTTTTCACAAGCGATTCCTCAAAGTGAGAGCGGGCATTGGCCTCTGGGGGTTGGTCGCAGGGTCTGCAGTCTGGCAGCCGAGCTTCCCCGCGCTGCGGCCACCATCCACGAAGGTTTCGGGCAGCCCCAGCGCACGGCGACTGCAGCCGGTGGTAGGTGCCCTGTGAGTTCACTGGGAATGGGGTGAAAACCACAAGCAGGACAAGGGGAAGGATATTTAACGAGGACAACAAGTTCCCTGGGGCGAGGAGATGGCGCGTGGCTGGACCCCGTGCCCCCTGCCCCAGGCTGCGTCGCCACCCCGGGCACCTTCACCGCTTGGGGCCCGCTGCGGTGCCGCTGCTCCATCCCTGCCGGGCTCTGGTGGGCACCAGGCCCTGTGGCCGAGCAGCTGGGGACCCCTGGGTGCTGGAGGCGGCCGGGCCCGCTGCCATCGCTCCGTGCCGCCCGGTGGTTCCCGGCTCGCCCAGCTCCTTGCCAAGCGGGGCTGCTGACCGCTCCGGCACTGCCAGACGGTCCCCTCTGGTCCCCTCACTTCTCCTGCTCCCTCGGAAGCCTTCACGCTCCCTGCAGCCCTCCGGTGGAGGGGCTCCTTTCCGTGACAGCCTCGTTAGGTGGCTATCAGGAGCTGTTAGCAGGAGCTGCCACCAGCCAGGTTGTCACGACAACCGGGCGCCTTCGGAGCCGCTGGGAGAGGTCTGAACCTCAGGCGAGGAACCAGCCCCGGCTCCCTGCAGCTGCTCACCCGCAGCCAGCGGCTGGGAAGCCGTGACCGCACGGGCACAGCAGGCCCCCAAATTTAAGGGTGGGCTGCCAGCCGCCCTCCCCGGCCCCGCTGCGGGATACTCGGGAGCCTCGGCTGCAGAGCCGGGAGCTGGGAGCTGGGTGCTGGGAGCTGGGAGCTGGGCTCGGCCCTGCTGCAGGACCAGCTCCGGGGCTGCTGCTGCGTGCGGGAGGCCCCCGGGCCCCGCGCTGAGCCCCGCTCAGCACCGCGGTGCGGCTGTCCCGCGGTGGGTGCCGGCTGCTCGATGCCTCCCCTGCTCTCTCACTCGCAGGCGGCCCCGCCGGGTGCTCGCCCCGCTCCCCGCAGCGCTGCCGCTCGCTCCCTGTGCCCGCGGGGCGCAGCGCTCCGGGGCCGGGGCGCCCCCAGTGCCCCCCCCCCCGGCCGCTCCCCGCCCCGCCCCGCCCCGCCAGCTCGCGCCCCCCGCGCCGCCGCGGGCCCGCCGCAGCCGCGCGGGGGCAGCCAATGGGCGCGGCGGGCGGCGGGTGACGCCAGGGGCTGGGGGGGCGGCGATTGGCGGCCGGCGGGCGGCGGCGGCGCGCGGGGCCGGGCCGGGCGCGCGGCAGATGGGCTGCGGCGGGAGGGGAGGGGAGGGGGCGGCGGGGCCGGGCCGGGAGGAGCGGGGGAAGCGGCACCAGCACCAGTGCCACCAGTATCACCAGTATCACCAGTACCAGCAGTGCCAGCAGCGCCAGCAGCATGACGGCGGTGGCAGCAGGTAACGGCGGCACCCCGCGGGGCGGGCCGGGCCGGTGACACCTGTGCTGGGGCGGGGGCTGTGCTGAAATCATTGATTTATTATTATTATTATTATTATTTTCCCCTTTTTTATTATTATGATGATGATTTTTATTTATTTTTTTTTTATCCGCTGCGCTCGCCCTGGGAGGAGGCTGCGGAGCGATCGCGGCCCCCAGCTGCCTCCGCTGGAGGCCTCCCGGCTGTGCCCCCCCCCGGCTGGGGCTGGGCTGGGGCTGGGGGCTGCAGCCGCTGCCCCGCGGCTCCCCGCCCGGCCCGGGGACAGGCTGCGGCCCGGCAGGACGGGGCCAGAGCCCCCCCTGCTCCTCCTCCTCCTCCCCCACCCCTGTGCCCACCCCCCACCTTCTCCCGGGGCCGAGGGGGCCGGGGGCAGCCCCTCAGGGGCCGCGAAGGAGTGCAGCGGGCAGCGGAGGCCTCCCAGCAGCTCGGCCCCAGCCTGGCGGTGGGGGAGCCTCCAGGGGGTTTGGGCAGCGGGTGCCCGGTGGGGAGCCACGAGCAGGAATTTGGGGTGGCTGCGGGATGGGGTTACGGCTGCTGGAGCCCAGCGAGCCGGGACATGGGCTGTGCATGGAGCCTGCCATGAGGCCATGTGAAGGGATGGGATGGGATGGGATGCTCGAGGCCTCCCCGGGCACAGGACCAGGCAGAGGAGGTGCGGTGGGTGCTGGCTGCACGGCTGTGGCTCTGTACCCCGACCCGCGTGCACGGCGCCTCTTCCCCAAGTGGCTCCGGATAACTCCAAGTGAGTCTGAGGAGCTGCTGCGAGCCCTGAGCTCCCGTTACAGGATTAAGTTTCCCGGCTCGTAGGCCACCGCTCACAGCAACAGCCCAGGACGCAGCTGTGGGAGGCATTGCCCGGGGCGAGCTGCTCCGGCTGTCCCGGGCACCGCGCTCCCCTCGGAGCCGCAGCACGGCCTCGTGGTGCGGCTGGCACGGGCTTCGTGCCCTCGGCACCAGCAAGCCCCGTGAGGCTGGGTGAAATCCCAGTCCCACTGAGGCTGGTGAGTGTTCTGCTGTTGGCTGTAGTGGAGGACTTCATCTTGCACAGCCTAGAAAAAACTTGGCATGAGGTCATCTTCCTCTACCCCCAGTATTTCTTGGCGAGGCACAGGTGAGAGCGGTTCGGCCCTGTAGGGTGCAGCCCACCCCAGCTGGTTCCTGGCCTGCCTGCTTGGTGGTGGTCCCGTTGCAGGTGCTGTTTCCTCTGCCTAGAAGCTTCCTCTTTTTCCTTCAGTGGTTCAGTGGTGACCCTGGATCCAAGTGTTCCTGGAGCTGATGGTGAGCTGGGGTCAAACTCCTCCTGGAAGCTGGAGGCCTCTCAGAGCTGCCTTCGGCTCCTTTGTTTCAGCTACAGCTGCACAGAGCTCCCTGTGGGGGACGTGTTGCCAGATTTGCCTTCCAGTCTTGCTCTGAGTGGGCTCCCTGTGACTTTGGGACGTTAACAAGGCTTTCAGTCTGTGCCTACCTGCTTTGAGCACTAATTTCTGCTCCTTGCTGTGCTACACAGCGGGCATCCTCGGGCCTGGGCAGGTGGAGATACATGTCTCAGACCCGCTGTCATTGGTGTGCCTCCTGCTCCTGGGGCTAATTGTGTGTTGGAAAAAATACGAGCAACATAAGGATGGATGTGTCTGTGGCTCGTTAGTGCTTTGTCTCAGTGCTTTGAGTTTTGGAGATCTTTTCCAGGTGCAATCAATGACAGGGTGAACGTCAGCAGCTGCGGCTGCGTGCAGCTGACAGCAAAGTGGGGTGTGCTCTGCTGGGGGCAGCAAAGGCACCCCCAGGTGGCACGGTGCCTCGGGCAGGGAAAGTTTGCTCTGGCACAACCCCTGGCCTTGGGGTTGTCCTGAGGCGGGGAACGGGCTGCAAGGTGGCAGCGTGGGACGTGCCAGGTGGTTCCCCGTGCCATGGGGGGGCTGCAAAGTGTCCGTGTGGTCAGTCCCACCAGCCGGGGTCTCGGTGGGGAGCTCTCACGTCCCCAGCTAGCAGAGCTGTGCCTGCAAGGGTCAGATGGGATTGTTATATGTTCAATTATCTCATTTCCTGATGTTTTTTATCGTCAGTTGTCTACCTAGTGACGTGTTGACAGACACAACTGATTCTTGCCGGATCCAGAGCGAAGTGCTGCTCTGCCCCGGTGCAGGACACTGCCCTGTAGCCCTGCCTGAGGTTTGGGATGAGGGGAAATGGCAAAGCTGAGGTTGGATACACCTCCTCTGCCCCGGTCTTGTGTGCGTTTTCCTCACCAGCAGAAGCAAATGAAGACAATTTGGATCCCGTGATATCTTCCCCACTGTGTTCAGGACGTTTTGGGGAGGAAGTTGAAGAGCTTCTTTGTAATCCCAAGAGCAAAAATGTGCTTTCTCAGAGACAGGGAAGCAAAGCCCTCGACTTCAGCAAGGGATACCACGTGCACGTGCTGGTGATAGGCGTGCATTGATCAGCTCACTGCAGGTGCAGTTTGCCCTCCTGTGAGGCACCGCATCGCAGCGTCCCTTCTGCCCGGCCATGGATGCCCCGTGATGAATCCACCATTTCAACACCACAGAAATTGGTGCCTGCACTTTAGTTGGGAAGGGCACTGCAAAGTACTTCTCTCGAGGGCTGTGAAAGGCCTCGTGTTTTCCTTGCTCTGCCTCCGCCTCCTCTATTCCCTCCTGTGAGGGAGAAAATCCTCTATATGAGCCATTTCCCAGCGCTTCCCTGCGGAGGATTTTGCTTCGTCCTGCAGTGCCCAGATGCCAGCTCGTGTTTATCAGGTGTGCCCAGCCCCTCCCCAGACGCCGCGTGGGGCTGCTGGTGTGCGGTGAGCCTGGGAGGGAGCAATGGAAGTCGCACAGCTGAAATCCTGGGCACTTGCTAACGTTGGTTTTGATGTCTCCTACCATCACGGGCAAGAGATTACGGACTTGGATTTGGGATGCACTTGTAGTGTCACCAGAAAAGCTGTCAAATGTGTGCTTGCGGAAATGGAGGCTTGGAAAGTGCCTTTGTGATTCCGCTCTGCTCAACACAGATTGTCATGCTTTGAGCTCAGGTTTGTTTGTATCAGGGACAGACACCGATACCACAGCTCCTGTTGGGGCATGAATATTTCAACAACTGAAACGATGCCTGCCTGCTCCAGAAAAGAGCTGCTTACACCCTCGTTTGATCTTTTTAGTCAGCCTAGCCAGCTCAGGTTGGCATCCCGGTTATTTATTTCCTCCAGGTATGGTCTCTGTTAGCCATGCTGTGCTGTTGCTCTCCCCTTTTCGTTGCAGAGGGTCTGGGAACTCAAGTTGGGAAGAGGTGAGATTTCTAGCAAGAAAAAAAGACTACAGCAGCCAGAATTTGCTTCCTGTTTAGCTTATTGCTGAGAAGGCACCTGGCTTGCATTTTGTAGCGTGTGTGAAAAAATGAGGTGGGCTACAATTTGAAAGTCTCTGGAGTAGCAACCCGAGGGAAGGGTCTTCTTTTGTTTCTGCCCCACACCGCCCTGTGCTCTTCCGTGCTCTGTCAGTCTCCCTCCTGCCTGCACTACAGGAACGCAGGGTCTCCCTCATCTGTGACACCAATGACAAATGTCTCCAAAGCGTCTCATTAGGGATCACTTCCTTCCTGCAACCACGATCCATAATGCTGGCAGCAGCTTTTGAGCAGCTCGCTCCTCGTGGCGTGCCCCGTCCTCTCCTCCGGTGCGCAGAGCGCTGCGGGTGGCCGGGGTCGGTGCCGGGCTCCTTCCCATGGTGAGGGGTAGCAGTAGGAGCTGGGGGCTGAGGTGGTTTCCCGTTCCAAGTTTCGGTGTGGTATTTCTCTCTTTAGTCCCGTAGTGATGCTAGAGGTTAGTTACCTGTTCCTCGAGTGTTTTTGTTGTTTCATGCTGTTGGCGTTGTTTTCAGTCAGCGTGCGGGGCGCTCTCCCCGTGAGGAACGCGGCTGTTGGAGCGCTTCTGAACGTCCTTGTGAGCCAGGGCAGGGCTTAGTGAGTTACAGCCACCTGCGTGTCCTGGGCAGAAGTATCTAGTGAACGTAATCCCAAAGTCAACACGCAGTAAGACTTAATTTGGGGCAAGGAGAGGGAAAAATGATGTCCTTGCATATTCTGGTAGCCTTTGGCATATAAGCTCGCATTAGACTCATGGCTTCGGTTGGTGGGTTCATCAGGCAGGAAACTCCTTGCACGTATGCTCAGATCTGCCCTGCAGGGCTGGGGAGACCCTACGGGGAGCTCTGTGGAGCTGCCCATGCCCCGAGTGCTGGTTCCTTTGCTGCAGAAGGGGTGGTCGGAGCTGCCCACGCTCCCTCCCCGCGCGCTCGCTGTGCTCCAAGCGGTGGTGCCAGAGGGCAGCGCGCAGCGGGTGCGTGCCTCAGGCTTTCCCTGCGCTTGCAGAGAGAGGATCCCAAAGCAAGTTTTTAGTAAAAGATGTTTTAAAGGTTTCCATTGAAGGGCTATTCAGCTTTGGGATAACAGCACCGGTGTGCTCGGCAGGGGCTGGCTGCTCACGGGGCTGCCTCAGGTGTGCTGCTGAGGACAGGCCCTGCCGCTGGTGGTCCACGGCTCCCCACGGTGGCTGCAACACCAGGGGTGAAGTCAGATGGCCACAGCCATCAGCAGGGAGCTGGCAGTGCAAAAAAAGGTACCGGTGAGCAGCAGAAGTGACTCGGGTGACTCGGGTTTTGTGTCCTGACCAAACGGAGGGGAACAGCGCGTTGGCATGACGTGGGGCTTGCAGACTGAGGCCTGTGGGCGCTGAAATAACTGTGGGTCCACACCACTGCACGCAGACAGCTTGGGGTGGAGTTCCTGGCCTTTTCCAACGCAGAGCCATGGCATTTCCATCTCGCAGCGCCAGCGGAGCCCGCCGCCCTGAGGTTGTGCCTGAAGGAGAGGCCTGCGGCACTGCTCCTCGGCACCTGCCCGGCGTTAAACGCAAGGGACTGGGAGGTGCTCGTGCTTTGAGCAGCAGAAATTTGGTCTTTCCCTGGTACGTGTCTGGGAGAGGTGTCCCTGCGTGCATACATCTCATATGCAAATGTGTTTTGAGTCGCTGCGCGTTTGGTCTGTATTTAGAAGAGGAGTAGTTTGGAGAGAGAAGCCTCCAGGAAATGTCGATGTGTGCGAGCACAGTGGCTGCGATTTGGGGGGGAGGGAGGGGTGGGAATGAGGGGGAGGCTCACTGAGGTTTGTCTCTTCTCTTGTAGCATTTTGGGAAAACTCCAGCCAAGGCCCACATACAGTCAAATGAATCAGCCTCCCGTTTTGCCATAAGTAATTGGCAGCTTTAGCTGCAATGCAGTTTTGATCTATGGCTAATGCACTTTTCCTGGGTTGATTGAGGGGAAACACTGCAGTAGCTGCTTGATACGGAGTTGGCCTTTGTACGGAGCCTTTGAGCTACTGGGGAGCCATTGTAGGCTTCTCCCTGAAAGGCTGGGATTTGCTGCAGATTGTGCTCGTGCTCGAGTCTTAAGGCTGTCATTGCTGTTATCAGCTGTAGAAAATACATTTCTTGTTGCATACAGGCATAGAGGGCACTCTAAGCTGGCGCTCGGCACAGGATTTCCATGGAAGAGGCTCGTTTTGTAATAACTTCAGCAGAACATTCGTGTTCTCAGAGGAGTGACTGTTCCTGTCCTGACAAATAAAGCATTTTGGCCTTCTCCTACTTCTGTAGCAAAACGAAATTCACTTGTTTTCTAAAGCATCTGGTGCCAATTCAGGCTCAGAGCTTTCTGTGTCTGCTGTAGGATTTCCAGTGGGCTCGGAAAACTTACCAGACAAGCTCAGCATTCACCGCTGGAAGGATCTGGGGTAACTGGAGGGCTTTCTTGTCCTGGAAACAGGACATGTAGCAGTTGCCCTTGGCAGTCTAAGACTTGCCAAATGCCTTTTATTTCCTGTTGGAAGCATAGCTTTACATGGAAGGACTGTATTACTTACACGACTCCGGTATCTGTTGGTAAATATTGACTTTAATAACATACGCTTCACCTTAGCAGGAGAACAACAGTGAGGGATAAATGCCCAGCAGTGAGACATTGGTGTTCTGCACAATGCTTTGTAAAGACCACACGTATTATTTTCATGTAGCATTTGAAAATACATTATAAACAAGTTACTTTGGGGATCCTGTAGTCATACATGTGACTAGTCAGCCTTGGCGTTTTATTCATGGCCGGGGCTTTGCTGTGCTAAATGCTGTCCAAACAGAGAAAAAACAAGCCTGGCCTCGAGGTATTCTTCCATGAGATTGCCTCGTGTGGGCAGCATGTGGCCTTCCTCCCCCCAGCCCATCTATGGGGGAAGAAAACATTCCCAGAGCGTGCAGATGGAAAGTCCTGGGGCAAACTCTCAGGTTGTCTCCGCAGCATTTTGCACCAGAAATGAAACACAAAAATGTCTGGTTTTGCCTGCACCTTTGTAGGGAGCAGAGGGGAGCTCCTGGGTGTTTAGAGATGGAAACCTGCAGAAAGCAGAAGGGCATCTCCTTCCCCTGCCTGCTCACCTGCACAGCAGCACTGCTGCGTGTTTGGGTCAGCGCTCTGCGTGTAGCTGGACAGAGGTTATATCCAGACCAGCTGGGCTGAAGTTGGCTTTTTCTCTCCAGTTCGCTGGCCAAGTGTTTTCTGTTTTCTTCAGCATACCTTTAAGTGGACATTGTTTGGCCCTGCTCTGGAATGGAGCCGGTATTTCTACATGTAGGTAACCTTTTTCTTTCCTGAACAAGGTCATTGCATCATGATGCAGTAATCCTCTGCCTGTGGGATAAACCATCCTCTCTGTGTCTCCATCTCCTACTCTTATCTGTGTTTGTTCTCTCTTCAAGTGTGCATGGGGGGAGGAGAAATGAGGGGAGAGCACAAGTTCCGATTCTGGCCTGTTAAACTATGTTTAGAGAGAATAATGCATGGGTTGTGAGATGCGAAGGGCTGTTGTCTCGCAGAGCTATTGCTTTGATACTTTATCCACAAAGCGAAGCTCCCGAGTCTCAAGTCAGAAGAGCCTGGGGATGAAATTACACCTCTGCCAGGCTCTGACAGGTTAAACTTTACAGAGATGCAGGTAGCAAATTATCCGCGGGCTGAATTGCAAAGGAGGGCTTCTAAACAGGCTTTAAAAACCTGCCGAGGAGATTGAGTGGATAAAAATAGTAAGTTTTTGCATCCTTCTTTTTGTCTGTCGAGCTAAAAGCCATCTGCAAAGGAAGGACCATGTCATTATCCCAGTGTCAGCCCAGAGGGAGCTGCGAGGTGGAGCCGTGCCGCTGGGGCTGGGACGGGGCAGCAGGGAGCTGGCGGCAGCCCCGGCCCTGCTGCCCGACCTGTGGGACCGAGGTGCCTCCCTGCTTCCCGCAGCTTCTAATTTGTCGTGGACGTGTCCGCGTGCTTTTTCCGGGGTCAATTTACACCACAGGGTAGCATCCGTGGCCAGCCCGAGGTGTGCCCGAGGAGCTCTGCTTCCTAACTCTTCGCTTGGTTTAGGGTGAGGTGGCGTGGCTGCCTGGGCGGCAGGGGCTGTGCTCGGCCACCCGGCGGGTCCGTCCCAGCCCTGTGGGGCCGTGTAACCCGAGGTGCTGCCACCTCAACCCCATCGAGATGCCACTGATGTAATTTCAAACTGTCTGCCCTGAGCGCCAGCCAAGGCGGGGAGGCTGCGCGTGCGTGAGGCGGGACTGGCCCTGCTCCCGTCTGCCTGCCTGGCCAGCAGGTAGAGGACAGGGCTCGGGTCAGAAGGAAAGCGGGTGCCTGAGCAGAGAAGGCAGAGCAGACGTAGTGGCTGGTAACGTCTTTCACCTGCTCCAAGGAAATAGCCCCTGAGTTGCTGTGCAGCTCCGAGGTCTCTTGAAGATAAGGACGAACAAGGAAGTTGAGCGATCAGGTTATAGGGGCTCCGCAAACTGCATAAAAAGATGTCAGGACCTCACCGTGGGTGGATGCTACAGCGAGGGAGCTGTCACAGAAATGCATCTGGAATCGTGAAGCCTTGATGGGTGGTTGCTGCAGTGCAATACTTTTTGGCAGCTCGGAGCATTGCCGTGGTAGAGCATGTGTCCTAAAGCTGGAGGGGGGCTCCTGTAGCTGTCAGCAGGACAGGACTATGGCAGACACCGTGCAGGGCGTGTTTCTGTGGGCATGGTTCTGCACTCACGTGCCTTTACAGCCATCAAAACAAACGTGTGTCTGGTTTGTAGAGCAAGCAGAAGAGCCTGGATGGGGCCGTGCCCTACGCGGAGACTCAGCAGTGCCCAAGCAGTCCCTGCTCCAGGCACTGGAGACACCAGTAACAGCTGCCATATCCTTCCAGTAACATTTTGTGCATTACAGTCATCCCCAGCTTATTGTGTCCCAAAATCCACGAGTCTTCCCATGGAGTGCATCGCTGACACCAGCTTCGTCCACGTTTCAGCTGTGCTGCCTCTGTAGGTGAGCTGGGCTCTGTAGAGTTTTGCCCAGAGTCTGAACGTTTTAATGGAGGAGGGGAAATTTCCAAACGAGATTAATTCACTGCGTTCTTCTGTCACTGCCTGTTATTAGAAAGACCCCAGCGAGTGAGCTCGTGCTGCTTCCTGCTTAATTCTTGGCTGGTTTCTGCTTAATTCTGGCAGAATTGTTGGGCCCGGCTTGCAAGGACTGACCGTGCTGTAGGTAAAACCCGTTCCCAGCACAACTTCCCAGCCATCAGCTATGATAGCTTGGGTGTTGCTAACAGGCTGCGTTTCAGAGCAGCACTGATTTTGGTTTCTTAGTGCAACTTGTGATTTGCTGAGTTCCAGCTGAAAGCAGCTTTCCCCGGTCCTTAAAGGGTCGTCCTGGACCCGCCTGTGTTTGCAAACTGCAGAATCACAGCGTAAAAGAAGTCCTCTAAACACGCACAGCCGAGTGCAATACCTTTCCCTTTGCACTTAGATTTAAAACCGAACGTCATAAAAACAACTTCCAGCGCTTTGATGTGGGCTCATAATTTTCTCATGGATGCTATTAATATTGCATGCCCCTTTGCTGCTCTGGGGCGGGTGGAAGCACTCGCTAGCAGCAGGCAGCTGTGAGAAAGGAGCTGTTTGCTGGTGGGGAGTGAAATTTAGGCCAGCTGTGGGTGCTGCAACCGCATCTTAGAGGCTGTCCCTCTGCGCTCTCCCTTCCCATGCTTTGCCTGAGACTGCAGCGAGCGGAGTTTCTGGTACCCAGCATCCTGCAGCCTGCTGAGCTGCATTTCTGCTGTAATGTCCGTGCCTCACGCTCAGGCAAAAGGAGAGCCTGAATCATGCTCACGTTGGGCTCCTGTGCTGTCGCTGCAGGAAGTCGATAGCCCTCAACTCGAGGGACTCGCCCGGTTAAAGCCGTTTAACTGCGAAGCAGTCAGCAAGAAATGATGCCCTTGCTTCGGTTTGGGCAGTGCTTGAAACTTGGCATCTCCCCCTGCACCCTTTCAGCACAACAAACCAGAGCAAGCTCTGCACAGTGTCCCAGGTGAGCTCTGCATACAGGGGATGAGTTTCTTCCCGCAGGTCAAATTGTTTTGCAGTCGAGCTTCTGGGATCTGAATGGATTTTCAAACCCGTGTCAGAGCTCGGTGATGAGATTACTTCCAGCAAAAAATAACCCGTCACTGCTGCTCTTGGTCTGCGTTAGCTGTCTCACGGGGGGCTTCGTGACACAGCTGCCTTCTCAGAGGGCAGTCCTTATGAAAAAGAATGGCCTTTGGCCCAATCCTGCCTCCAGTTCTGTGTTCTGGCCTCAAGTTTTCATTTAATTTACAGGATTGAGGTTTATAAAATAGCTGTGTTTAATACCTGCATCAATTCCCATCTCGATGTGACACCTTCAAAATAGCATTTGCCACAGGAACGTGGTCTCGAGCCTTCTGATGCTTCCCAGCACACATCCGTCCTTTCTGTAGCTCCCTTTGGAGCTGCTCTCCCTCTCACAATCTTTCCTTTCCATGCAGAGCTCCTGAAGTAGGCATTTTGCAGCTGGCTGCGGGCGTTGGCCGGTCATCAGGGAAAGGGCTCCTGCCCTGGAGGTGTTTCCTTGTAGGCCAGGAGGAGAATGCCCAGTCCTGCCATCCCAGCGGCCTTTAGAAGAATGGAAACTCGGCTCTTGGAGGGCAAACCAAACCTTCTGCAGTGGCTTAGGATGTGTAAGTGATTCATCTCCGTATGTACAATGTACAGACTAGGATCCTATATCGCACTTCAATATAATGCCCCGAATCTGAATCGGATCGAGGCACTCTTACAGCCCGTAGCAGCCAAAGGCACGTTAGTGCTGATGTAGATCCTAAAAGAGTGAATGATCTACCTGGGTAAGCACAGCTGAGATCCATCAGTGACACACAAACTCCTCTGATAAAGGCCCCAGCTGTCAACGGGGGTGAGATTTTGCTGTGCTGGGAACAGCACGAGCCCAGAAAGCTGGCATGGTGTCTGCCTGGTTGGCCCGTCGTGTACCGACACAGGCAGGCACCGCGTGGGATCAGAAGACAGGAGAGGTTGGAGCTGGGCTGCTGCTCGTCTTCCTCATACTTCTCTTCTGCAGAAACCAGTGGAACTAGTAAAAGGTGAAGGGGCAGAGAAACTTCCCTCTCCAGCTCACAAGTCGTCAGAGATGAGTGCTGCACGATACGAATCCTGTTTCCTGCTTCAGGGATGGCAGGCCCAGCTCCTTCAACAACTGGATTTTTCCATCGCAAATACCAGAACCAGCGTTCAACCCCTGCTGCGGGCATCTCTGGGGAGAGGCCAGGACTCAAATGGGCTGTAGAAGCTCCTGCGCCTGTCTCACTCATAGAGGTGGGCTCTTGGTATTGCAGATGTTAGCTTTGACCAGGCCCAGAAGGTAACATGCAGGAGCGTGTGCTGGATAAGTGTGAGTAACTCCTGTTGGGCAGCTGAGTTCGGATGTCAAGGCGTGTGCGACCCAAGCTGGGTTCTCGGAGCCGAGCGCTGCCTTCTGTATGCTCCTGGAGCAGGCAATAATTTTCTGCTGTGTTACTGAATCCCATCGTATTCTTGGAAAGCAAATGAATCGAGTTACGGCCGTGGTCGGTGAGAAGCTTCGGGGTAAGATGTTGAGGACTGGGAATTTAGCTGAAGGGTGTTGGAGGTGTAAACGCAGGAATGGTGTGGCTTCAGCTGGGGGCCTCATGTGAGGAGCGAGGTGTGGTGGTGTTCTCAGGTCAGGTGGGCATTTCTTTCGGAAGGAAGACTGGGATGAGCTTTGCTTTGCCAAAGAGAACTCGGAGGCTCTCTGTTCCATTGTCAGGTGGTGGTTGGTTGTTACGTGAAATCCTTGACAGAGAAAGGAATTTTTACGGTAGAAAGTGCAAGTGCCAGGTAAAACATGAAGAGATGGTGACTGGAAATAGAGCTAGGGATTTCCCTAAGAAGCACAAATTCAATTTTCAATGCATGCTTTAATGCCACATCTTAGATTTTCCTTGATAGCATTCCTACTTGATAGTATTTCTAATCAGCAGGCCCTTATCCGTTCTCCACCAGTATTAGTTGCGGCTTAATGACATATTATAGTGGTTCTTTATCACTCAACTTGCCAAGTCATTTATCTCTTGGAAGGAAGGATGGAGAGGAGAATTTATTGCTTCTCTGTCCCTTGATGTTCTGCAGAGCCTGGTGCATTATCAGAAATGGCAGGCGATTGCACCCCTAGAAAGGGAGGTGTTGCACGCCGCCCGCGCTGATGATCCAGCCAAGTCGCTTTAATACCCCGTTACACTATAGCCACAGAATTTGGTAGGAAGGGGATTAGGGAGATAGCTGGATAATACACAGGCATTTCTGCTGTGTACACACACAATGCTCACACGCCCACAAATTGGATTGGGGGCAGCTGTTGCCAATAAGTTTCCAAAGGGGATTTTTTCCCCGGGCACTGGTAGGTGAAGAGTCGAGGTGTGGAAATCCCGGGGCACCAGAACAACTGCACTTCTCTCTCCTGGGGACAGAGCTGTCACTGCAGCAGGAGGAGAGGGAGCCAGGGAGGGGGGCGCATCCCGTGCCAGCTGCCCAGAGGAGCCAGCTCGGGTTTGTCTTTAAGAACTGCAGGCGCAGCTTTGGCTGCAGAATAGACTTCGGTCCTTTGAGTTGCAACGAAATGAAGGCAATTCATCCTGTCAGCCAGGGAGGAGGAAGTTCTGGGCTTGTCAGAAAAGTGGCGGTGGCTTAACTGATGCAGTTGTAAATCACCTGCTCCAGTGGTGTGGACGACTGGGTGTCAGGGCGCTCGAGCAAATTCCAGACTTTGCTCCAGTCCATTTTGTGCAGCTGGGTTGTCAAATTAAGTACCGCTGACTGCTGGAAGAGCTGGGCCTGCTTTAAATGCGTTGGCATCAAAGCTTAAATCATAATAAAATGTTTCCTAAGGAGAGTCTGGCCAGTGTCTTCAGCGGCCTCAGTCTGGATGAGGAGGCAGGAAGGCAGGCGGGGGAGTAGCTCCCAGTCCTGGTGTCTCCTCCTCACTGGTGGGAGCTACCGCGAGGCCAAGCTGCACGAACGTGTGCCCGGATCCCTTCAGTGGCACTTGGGGCCAAGTGACCAGATGCAGGAGGTGTAGGACAGGCACGTCTTCCCTCCTGCCAGGGTCCCCTGGTCCTGCATTTGGCAGAAGGGCTTTTGCAGAGCATCCCGCGGCTGTGTGCACGGTAAGAGCATGGGGCCTGGTGCCCTCCTTCCCCAGAGCCCTCTGAGGAGCTCCTAGGCCAGGATGGTTGCTCGCTTGCTACAGCTCGCATGCTGTGCTTGGACGCACTGGTTGGTGTTTGGTCCAGCATCACAGATTCACGGGAAGGGCAGATCCAAACTGCCTGGGGCACATTTGTCAGAGAGCCACGATAATAATGGAAAATAACAGCCACAACTCACCTTCTACCTCTTCCAAGCCCTCCCCAGCCATTAGCTAATTAATAACCTGCACGGGGTCCCTGGGAGGGGGCCAGCTGCTGCCTAAGGGACGGGAAACACCAGTTCCTCCATTTCGTCCAGAGGCAGCACCTTCTGATGGAGCCTTCTTGAACAGTGGCACGCTCCTGGGACAAGACTCTCGTGCAAGCTGCTGACGTGTAACTCAATGACAAATTCCTGGCCAGGTCCAGCCAGAGACCTGGGCTGTCCCAGGAGCGTGGCCTGTGTCCCCTGCATTGCCGTGTGTCCGCAGGGAGGCAGAGCCCTGAGGAGGCTTCGTTACAGCAGCATTGCAGCGGCTGAGCAGGGAGGGAGCTGAGGCACGTCGTAATTGTGCGGCTGGACGGAGTCCCCGCGGTGAGTCGGTCACAGAGCAGGGAACATCAGGTGTCTGGCACTTCTCCACAGGGAGGCAGGGTGGGGAGAGCCCTTTTCATTTCGGATCCCATGTGGATGCTGAAAGGCACGTTTTTAAAAGGCCCTCAGCTCCCCTGGAGAGGAACAGAAACGATGGGGACACCAGCAGCAGGACGGATCAGTTTTGTGAAAGTATCAACACAGCTGTTGGGGAGGCTGCAAGGACAGAGGGGCAGTGCCTGTAGCAAAGGCAGGTTCGGTGAGTGCTGTGTGCAGGTAGAGCTGCCTGTGCAGACGGGCAGGGTGCTTGAACACTGAAATGCCGAGGTAAACACAGCTGAGAGTGCTCACCTTTGTAACATCTGACAGGTAGGACGCAGTGCTGCAGACAGACTTGATTGTTCAGGGATGTTGTGGTTTTACACAAGGGAAAGAGGGGTGATAACGCTCATTCTCCATAGATCTTTATCTGCCCTGGGCCGCTGTGGTTGGTGGGCAGCTAACGAGTGCAGGAACACCAGGGCAAAAGCTTGTGCTGGCACTGCCTGCAGCTGGCAGCGATTGCTCCTCTCTGGAGTGCAGGAGACGCTCTGTGGATGGAATCCAGATGGTAGATGTGCAATATCAGGCTCTGCGTGTACAGGGACAGAGCCTGGGAGCTGGGGTTGTGTTTCTGGGCTGGGGAGCTCACAGCTGCTGGTGGTGAGTGCTGGACAGCAAGAGGAGCTGGGCTCCTGGGCTGGACGTCAGGGACAGGTGGTGGCAGGCGTTTGTTTGTCTTGGTATTGCCTCCATAAATTTATTAGGATGATTTGGACTAGTAACTTAATCTGTGCACTGATTTCCTCATTTACAAGCTCCTTGCAGAGTGGTGCCTGCCTTCTGGCCAGCTCAGGTGAGCTCTGCTCAGCTTCCCTGGCCGCGGCCGAGCGGTGCCTGGTTGCAGAGCACAGGCTGCATGGCGCTCTGCGGCCTGCTGGCCTTTCTCTCCTCTAGGCCGAGAGGCCGAGGCTCGGCTTTTGGCAGCTGAAAGCCCAGGATCACGGTCCTGGCTCTGCAGACCAACGCGTGATTTGTCTAACGAGGGCACGGCAGGACGTGGTGTGCGTGGCACGTGCCGAGGGCACCCCCAGCTGCCCGCGGGGGGCCCGGGCTTTGCCTTCACACATCCTTGGGCACGAGGCTCTCACTGCTGGCACCTCAGCGTTTGGCCCCGGCGTGGCAGGCAGCCCGCTCTCGGCGTGCTGAGCCTTGGGGCTTGGCTTCATGTGGAGCAGGAGGACAATTTGGTTCCTTGTAAGAGCGGGACTGAGTCAGAGGGGGCGGGCAGCGGGGATGTTTTGCTCGCAAAGGCAGGGAAGTGGGATTGAGGTGGTTGTTAAAGGAGCGTTCGGCTCCTCAGGCTGGAAGGGCCCAGGGAAACCTGATGCTGCATTGCTGGAGTCTGTTCCCTGACTTCGCTGGGGATTGAGTAAGGCTCTGAATGTGTTGAGGTCCTTGCACTTGTAGCCGTAACGCTGATAAGCAGAATTGAATTAAATGATAATAGAGGAAAGAGCTGTCTTCCCCGTGCTGTTATCTGGTTTCTCCTGATAGAAGTGTCTGCATCTAGGTTGTTTTAGGTTTTATTTTGTTTTCCCATGGTGTCATACTCCCTTTAATAAATAATTTGTGGTTCTTTGTGACAATTTTCTTTACTCGTGAAGAGAGGAGATCCAGTTTCATATCCCTTCTGGCTTTGAGGTGTGTAGTTGCAAACAGCTTCTACCATCTCTTTTCTTCCTAGCATTGCCTCCTGTTTACAGTTGTGCCTGTACCTTGGGAGAATTTTGTTTAATGCAAGGTAAATATTTGCTTTTTTCTGGTACACCAAGGTTTTATTGCCTTATTTTGTTTCTGATGGCAAACAAGAGCTGTTTGAGATGCAAGGAATGATTAATTTTGCAGAAGAACCGTCAAGTCTTAAAAGTGGGAGGATGCTTTCTTCCAGGTATGGAGACTAAACAAACGGGATGGCTTTTTCACAGAGGCTGCTCTTAGACTTCCCTCTGAAATCCACCACAATGGGGGAGAAAAAACCCGCTGAACACTTGCTGCAGTACACCTTTGGCTAGTTTTCCGTGTCGTTTCTCCTAGCCCAGGTCTGTGTGCTGCCCTGGGGTGAGGCAGGTCTCTGACCTGCTGAGCTGGGCGAGCAGAGATCGGGACATGAGCAAATTTTGTTGGTTGCTGTGACTTGTGTGGCCTGGGGCCGTGGCACACTGATGAGAAGGCCGGCGGAGGTGCATGCTGTCAGCGTAAGCTCTGAGGACATCGCTGGGCTGTCGTGACATGGAGCCTTGCAGAGGGAAGGCAGTGGTTCCTTCTTGTCCTCTGGCCCAGCGTGGAGTTGCATTACTGCCTGCAGCACTCTGAAATCGCCTGGAGCCTCCCGTGCCACCCGAGGCAAGGTGGGGATGGAAATGTCCCACTGCAGGGAGCAGCGCTGGTGGCTCCTCTTCTGTCTGAGCAGGTGAGTGTCCCTTGTGACCTGGTAGGCACTGGCTGCTCACTGGGCTGGGTCCCAGCTCCCCGTAGCTGCTGCCCTTAGGGTTACGTCTCGGTGTGGCTCCTGGCTTCCCTGTAGGACTTGGGTACCTCAGGGAAAAGCAGGCATCTGCCGAAGGCTGAGGGTTGGGGAGGAGCTGACAAAATGCTGCTGGGCAGCCTTTCCTGCGGGGTGGGACCCACGGGGTGACCCCATGCTGCCGAGGACCCTTGGGTGGCAGTTCTGGGTCCCCCAGCACTGCCTTGGGTGTTCCCGTACCTTGGAGGGCTGGCATGGAGGCTGTAGGGCCTCGCCGGCTCCTTTGCTCTACAGATTTCTTTAACCAGCCTCGGGGTGGACACAGGGCCAGGGTGTAACCTCACTGGGGACAGGCTCAGTCGGTGGCAATTCGTGGATCGCAGCCAGCCTGTGCGACCTGTGAGCTAGTGTGCTTCCACTGGTAGTGTGTTCCCTGGTCTCCTTTTGGCTGTTCCAGTTTTGCAATCAAAGCCCTTTGTCTTCTACGGCCTCAAAGGGGTGTAAATTTCGATGGCAGTGATAATATTTTGTCGTCAAGTACGTTCATGGCTTCATATTTGCACGGCCCTGCTGCCAAGCAGCGCGTGATTCTGTGTGTCAGCCCCTGTCAGCATGAAGTGAGAACACCTCGGGTTTCGTGAGTTTGTTTTTTTTTTAACCAACAGCTCCTGTTTGCCCACTGACCTCAGAGCAATTTTAATTCTGCATTTCCAACGTGTGGTGGCATTTCTCTACTCTGCGATCGCCTCCTAGCACAGCAGCTGGCCCTGCAATCCAGCCGCAATCAGGGTGCTCTTTGGTGTGGTGGCACCGCGGCGCACGCGGCCGTCGGACGGCTGGCAGCTCCTCCTGCGGGCCCTGCCCATCGCCAGCCTGCCTGTCTGCCCAGGCCGTGCTGCAGGGACCCTGCTGTGCACAGGAGCATCCTCAGTCACCTCGATATTTACGTCCTGGGGAGCTGCATCTCCAGGCGATCTGTCTCCGTGCTCCCTGGGTTCCTCTGACCACGCTCTCCCTCCAAATGCCATCCTCTCCTCCATGCTGAGCGGCTGCTTCGGTGGCTGTGATGTTTGGAGGCATTTCCCTGGGGCTGGAGCCTCACAGCCCCTCATGGTAAGGCCTGGGGGTCTGAGGCTGGTGGGTGTTTCTCCAGGGGACCTGGAGTACCTCTAGGGTCACAGCTGGACCCTGTGGTGCACAGCTCTGTAACCGAAGCATTGACTCTTTTCTCTGCTTCGTGATTTTGCCCAGACAGTAGTGCCTTCAGACAGGTCCATTTTGTCTGAGATCAAACAATACATCAGCTGTTCTTGGGTTTGTAGTGGTTTTTTTTAGACACTGTCCCTGGCAACAGCGTCTTGCTCGTTTCTCATAGTTTTCTGCCACTTTCACCTCCATTTTCCTTTTCTTTTCCTCCTCAAGGACAGATCAGTGTACAGGCTCCATTTGTGCTTCTGTTGACCTTTTTCTCCTCATCAGTCCAGCACCTCCAGCAGTTTAATGCTCCCCCTTGCCTCTGCGCTTCCTATTTTCTCTGTACCTTGGTGATATTTTGTGGACTTGGTCTCTTTCTCTTCCTCACGTGCCATCCAGGTTGTTGACCCTGTTGCATGTAGTATGTGCCAGCCAACAGCGTGAGGGCTGTCATGTTTCTGAAACGAAACTGACTCTTGATTAGGTTCTTTGAAGGTCTCTGATAGATGTGGAGACACAGGCACCATCTCCCACCTACGTTAGCAGTGGCTGCCGTGTGGCTGTTGGGACGGCACCTGGGGTGGGTGAGCCTGGTGGCCTGGCACCAGGAACCCCGTGAGCTGGCAGCAGCCCTCCGAGCAGCTATAAACCACACGTTTATTCTATATTCATTTCATACCGTGTAAAATCCTGCATTAATTTACTCCAATTTACTTTTAAGGCCTGAAATTGTTCTAAATGGAATCTATTTTGGGTCCTGTTGTCCTCTTTCCTCTTCTTCCCTCGCTTTTTTTTGTTTGTTTACTTGTTTCTATGCTTTTTGATGGTTTCTTATTTTTGCTGCTTTCTGTGACCCGACGGAGGATTGCATCAGTGTCAGCTGCTGCTCTGGGAGTTCGGACTTCTGCAGGGTTTTGCGTGAGGACCTCCGGCTGCTGGAGAATCACGTACTGAGCAGTGGAGGTGCTTCCCTTCCAAAGGAGCAGGTACTGCTGCTTCTGCACCCTCTGCGCAGAGACAGGGGCACGCCGATGTGTTGTGAACAGACGTAGCTTGGCGCTTGTGTGCTCCCATCAGAAGATGCCCGTGTCCTTTGGCATCAGCGACTTGTAATGGCGCTCCCAGGTTCTTCAGACGAAGCTTCTTGGCCTGCACAGAGTGGCTGCGTGGTTTGTGCTGCTGGAAAGGTGCAGGGAACAAGAATGAAACACAGGCGTGTGTAATACCTGCTGGCTGCTCCAGCTGCCGTTTGTAGCATGGACACGTTTCCAGAACTCCAGTGGTCCCTGCTGGCTCAGGAGCTCTCCCATCCGTTGACGGAGGCTGGGATGCCCTCACGCCTGGATCCCACCACCATCGGGGGAGGTCGTTTCATCCTGTGCAGGCCCCGTGTTCTTGGCCATGGGGTGCTGGCTGTAGGCAGGAGGCTCCAGACAAGCACAGAGGAAGTGTGAGCGGTGCCTGAACCCCTTTATTTCCATGTAGGTGGCCAGAGGACAGAGAACCGCCTGCCTGTTGTGATGCGGAGTCAGACAAGAAGTGGGAACAGGGCACTGCTCTGGGGCAGAGGGTTTGCTTTGTGTTTGGAGCAATGCTAATTGCTGAGCCCTATGACAAGATAAAAATACTGGTCTGTAGCCGAGAAAACAGCAGCTTCAGCGTGGGGCTCTTGTTTAGCTTTCTGCGTGTGGGTTTCATTTCTCCCCTGACCTATTTAAGAACAGCATTTGAGTTTCCTCTCGTGGTCTTCCCAGCCTTGTGCTCTGAAGCCGGGGTCTAGCAGGGACCTGGAACCGAGCACACAGCAGCCGCTGCGCTCCCCTCCGCCTGCCTCGGCCCCGCGGTGCCCCCGAGGCAGTCAGGCCATTACGCGCGATAAGATCACTAACGTAGCAGGCGAATATTAGATATATGAAGCTAGTCAGCTGTAAATAAAAGGCCTGGCCAAGAATAAAAGGCAAAACGTTGTCCCTGGGGAGGCGAACGGGGATGTGAACGCCTTCCTGCCCTAGTGCCCTAAAGAGATGATGCAGAATCTGGAGCGCATCCACCTCCTGGGCGAAAGGCTTGTGACAGCCGGGCTTCGGTCACTCCTTACCTGCAGGCAGGAGCTGTGTCCTTCCAAACGTGACACGCTGCAGTCTTGGGACAGGCTGTGTGGCAGTGCCAGTCTCCGCTTCTGGCATTCGGACACCTGGAAGTTGGCCCCATGCTCCCCTGATTAGGGGGACTTTGTCTCCAGCCCCAGGAGCGGAGCTGGCGATGCGCTCCCTGTCCTGTATTGTTCCTTCTCCGAGTGGGGTTCCCCTCCCAGCTCTGGCTGGCAGTCCTGGGCCTCGGGTGAGTCTTTTAGATGTCTGCTTCATCCTCCTCCTCCTCTGTCACATGGGTTTAAATAACATTGTTTACTAGGATCCTCAGCTCACAAACCAGGGATTGCAGAGGCGAAATGAGCTGAAAGGTGCCTGGCAGGTGCTGGAAAAGGGCAAATGGCTCTCACCTACACTTACTGGCATTATATTCCTGCTCCCTCGGCTCTCCCACGGTCGCACAGTGGCTGCTGCTTTGGTTTGTGGGTGTTCAGTGGGGCATGGGCAGTGCTTCAACACCACGTCTGTCCTGCTCGTGTTTGTCGTGGCACATCTTCTGGGAGAGTGGCAAGCACAGAGAAAACTGTGGAAGGGCAGAGAAAGCACCAGCCCCGCAGAGAATATGAGGAATGGGGAAATTGGTCCTTTTTTCTCCTTTTTCCCCCTCTCTTTCTTCTTCCAAACCTTGTTTGATGCTTTTTCTTTTTTTATATATATAAACAAAATGAAAACCATCACAGGCAAGATGCCAACTGGCTTATTAAAGGCTGTCCTAATGCACTGGCTGGAGTTCAGCAGGAATTTAGGGTGCCCAGAAAGTACAAAGTCAGGGGCTTTATATATACATTGAACTTTATTATGGAAGTCCCAGCAAGGAGAAGCTCCCATGGGTGTAGTTATAATGGCGAGAGAGAGAACAGCAGTGGGAGCAAGCTTAAACTTGGCAAAACACGGTTCCTCATGTCTTCTCTGCCCAGATCGATGACTTTTCTTTTAGCCCAAGTGTAGCAGGGGTTTCAAAGCTGTGCTGGAGAGTGGCCCAATTCAAGGCCCCTTGCTTGTGGCTCATGGTGCTGTCAGCCTTCCCCACAGGTGCTACGTGGTGCTGTGCCTGTGAGTGGGACACAAGCCCCAGTTGCATGCACACTAGAGAGGCACAAGAAATGAGGAAGAGAGGATAAAAGGGAGGAGAGTATGGGAAGGATGCTTGCAAGCTTGCTCTGATTCGGTGCAGGGAAGAAGCCCGGCTCTGGGTTCTGAGGATTGCTGTGAGCCTTTGCCTTTCCCCAGCATCGTCACAGCCCTTTGGTTAAGCCACTGCAGAGACGCTGCTCCAAAGCCTCCCAGTTTTCCCAGACGTTGGTAAGAAAGTGTGAGCTGGAAGCACTTTGGGGATGTGAGAAGGAAGGGGCCTGGGCAGGATCATTGCCACGCTCACGTGCTGAATTCACGGCAAGCGGACTGCTTGTGAGCATCTCTCCCTGCATGGCTTACGGAGGGGATGGCTTCTGGTGGCTGTAGTCCTGGGCAATGCTTCAGGACAGGCTTGAAGTTGCAAACTCAAATTGTTGTCGTGGCTATTTTAATCCAAGTGATGCGGTTTTTACTGCTGCTGTGACGTAGCCGTCCCCAGTAAGTAGCCTTTCTTGGCTTAATTTTGACTCCTCTTAGCGAGCAGAAGTGAATCTGAGACGTGAGCTCTGAAGTAAGAATAATGAAGTCCATACGGACAATTACTTCAGTGCATTTACAACAACTTAAATCTGCACTTCATTTTTGCACAGAAGCTTTCGTGTGTAGGCAAGGACGAGGGATGCGAGCTGGTGGAGCGGGAGATATCTGATAGGCACGACTGGCTCGGAGACATCCTCTTCTGCTTTGCGGAGCCCTTCAGCTGTGTAAATAGAAAGCAAAAGGGGTGGAGCGGTAAGAATTTTGGGTTTTCCTCACATCTGAATGCCTTTTCTGGGTATTTCTTCCTTGCTTCTCATCAGCCTCAGGGAAATGTTTACCAATACTTTTAAAGGAGGCAGCCTGCAGGCTGGGAGCTCCCCGCTGGCTCTTGCTGGGTGGCAGAGGAGTCCCAGAGCCCTGGCCTGCTGGCATGCACCACTCGCAGCCCTTCCCTTTGTCAGGGGAAGCTAAGTTCCTTCTCTGATCCTGGGAGTTACCTCAAAGTGTGTTTCTTAACATTTCAAAAGCCATACACAGTGGGTTTGTGCTGTCGGTGGCCCTGCGGCCATTTTTCTGGCCATCTTCTTGTGCCCTGCTGCACTCGCTTCACCCACTGGAGTGTACTGCCTCACTCCCTGGGCTGCTGTGAGGCTTAATTAGCGAACGCCCAGATCCGGTTTCAGTGTGGAAGGCGGCTTCTGTGCCCTCACTCCTTCCCCTCACAGGTCACGGAACCATCCCAAAGCTCATGCGGTTTAGTGAGTGGCCAGGACCCCAGTGTGAGCGTGGGTTAAGTGGATCTCTTTTGTTTTGACGTGATTAAAACACCCACAAAGCAAAAAGGTCGGGCCTCAGCCCCATCCCGGCAGGCTGCAGAGTTTGCTCTCCCTGTTTTTTCGCTGCTACATCGAAGCCTCGGTGCCCTTGTTGATATTACCTTGTGCACTCAAGTGCTGCATAAGCACAGCCCGTAAACTTATGCCGAGCTTTGAACATCCCTGGCTTTCATGATGGAAAAAAGCCCATACTTTGCTTTTTGCACGCGGCTTTTTTAGTGGGACTGGGTGCTAGGAGTCTGCAGAGCAGCAGCAAGCTTCTGCCACGAGGGAAGCGGTGCCTGGAGCGGGTCGGGTGAAGGGACATCATGAGACAAGCAAGGTGCATTTTGCCAAGTGCTGCATCTTGTTGCGTTGGCAGTTTGTAAAGAAAGGGCCAACAAAATTGTTGAAAGAAGTGCAGTTAGGTAGGCTAAGGGTTTGGAGGGAAGAGATCCTGGAAGGCTGTCTATTGAAAAATTCTGCGAAATGAGAATTAAGCAGAAAGCAAAGCGTTTGCAGGTTATTTTCATCAGTTTCGACAGACTCCACTGCTTCAGTCTGCTCCCAGCATTTAGCAACTTAACTGGGGGGACTCTTGGGGTCCAGACAAAGGACAGAATAATTTAAATCTGAAGAAATGTTTAGTAAAATAAGACCATTAAACTGACTGCTACTGCATTCCCATCCTTTTGTTCATTTATTTGACATTATTCCTGCAAATGAACTGTCAAGAGGGACTTTTAAACCAGTATTAGTGAGTCACTTAGTAAAACTCTTAATGCTGCAATTCATAACAGAAACTTGATTCTCAGCCTTGTGTTTATCCCATCTCAGAAAGGAAACAGCCACAAGTCCCTGTGACCAGGGTAGTTTTGCCTGGATACAACCCGAATTCAGAATACCGCCTGCATACAGCGAGCTGCTTATGCAGGCCTGTTCAGAGGCCAGGAGTCACTTGTCACAAGTTTCAGAGAGTAACTTCTGAATATACTGGAGGAAATCATAAGCTGCATACAGGGTGTTTGCAAACAGAAACAGGGAGTACATTCATCAAAGAAATCACTGCGTTTGAATAATTTTCTCAGCCCAGCGCTTGTTTACCTGCCTGTGAGGGGAGCGCGGAGGCCTAGTTGGCAAATGTGTGTATTGTGCTTTGAGACAGTCCTGTGAAAGGCAGTATGGCAGTGAGGCATTTCTTTTAGGGTTTCTAGGGCTGTAATTCCCCCCATAGTTTGTGTGAACACTGCCGTTTTTCAGGGCAGTTAGCAGAGGCGAGGAACTGCTGTCCCATGGCACCTGTGCGTGGTAGGCCCTGGCCAACAGCCCTGCCTTGGCTGATGCCGAGCATGGTGGCCCTTGTCAGAAACACCTCAGGGCCATACTTCACCCTACCCACATTTTGGGGAGAAGGCAGCAAGCCTCTCACGTGGCAGTAGTGAAACTCTGACTGCATCTGCTCTGTGCAGCTCACCAGCTGCGCTTCCAAATGAGCTTTAAAAGGGCTGCAAATGAACACGTGGATGGAGAAAAACAGATACAGGCCTCCAGCAACTGCACTGGAAAGTACTGTGTAAATACCTTCAGCTAATATTTAACAGAGTATCTTGGTACTCAGTACCTAGAAAGAATCCTTCTCGGTTACAACACCATTGATTTCTGGGAAACGGATGCCTATTGCTGGGAGCAGACTTTGGCCCATACAGCTAAGTAATAAAATCGCTTTTTGCAGGAAGTATATTTATAAACAAAGAGCTCTGGGGAAAAAAAGAGCATTGCGTCTTCAAGTTACATTTGCAAAGCTACTGCCTGAATATTGGCATGGCTCCTTCCAGTCGAGGGATCTTAGAAACAGTTTTGCTGCATCACAAGCTGCAATAGTATCTCTGAGGCTTTGAAAATGAACCCCAGTGTCTCTGCAAACAGGATGCTCTTTGTGAGTTTTAATTGGAACCAGTCATGTCTGAATGCTGCAGACTTGGAAATAACGTGACTAACCTAAGAAAGCTATTCAAGACCTATCTGCAAACAGTATTCCCCAGATACACACGGGTGAAGAGCTGACTGGGATAAAGGCCCAGCACGAGATTTTGCTCTGAACTTGAACTGAATTGAACCAATTTTGTGTGTGTGTGTGTGGTGTTCTGAAGGCATTTGGGTGCATTAAGTATCTTCATCTCCTTTCCATAACTTGGCAAGAACTGGATGCAAAAAATATTCTAAGACAGGTTTTTGCAGAGGGGGAATTGAGTCATGGAGAAGCTGAATGCCCTGTATTTAAAGTCCGTGTTTGTCTTTACCCTTACAAAACTGACGGTAGGAAGGGGTGGGGTGGAATGAAAGGGACATTGAATTTGTTCCCTGACCCTGTAATAGTTGTGTTGAAGTCACCAACCTGGTTGCGAATTTAATTTCAGTTTTGCCACTTGGCCATGAAGCCCTAGCTAACGTACTTGAATATGTTTTTGTTGCTGTGTTTTCAGTAGAATAGTCTGCTTCCGTAAGTACTCCCTTAAAGCCTTTGGCTGTTGTAAGGAGCCTTCTCTGGACATAGGTGTTGGGCATCCGCCTTTGCACGTTACTGTCTTACCAGTTTATTTTAAAAGCACCACCTTGGCTGCTCTGATGGGGTCTTAGAAGAACGAGGTGAGAAAATCCTGATGATTGTGCACTCTACCCTTGTGGCAAGCATGAGCTGGGCCCTTCCAAAAGCTGTCCCTGAGGACAACCAGGGTGGCTGCTGCAGCTCTGGCACGGGATGGCAAAGTGCTCAGGGAGGTGTGCTGTCACAGCCCTCAGAAGCAGAGTGCAGTGTTTCACAGGTCTGCTGGGAGGTTTTGCCAGGCCCTCGCAGACTCCTCCACAGAACTGTTCTGCAGTCTCAGTGCTGTTTTTATTTTAAATTTCCTCCCTAGGGCTGCAGGAGGATTCTAAAAAATGTGACACGAGTGAAAACCAACACCGTGATGGCTCCCTGGATTTGCAAGAGTTGTGGAATATTAGCTCAGAGACCCTGGGCTCCTTTCCCTTCAGTCAGTCTTGTGGGTGTTGCAATCTTTTGGGTGTGGAGTACCTTACTCTACAAATTCAGTATTGTTCTCCTAGAATTTGCAATTCTGATACAGGTGGGAGGTTGAGTTTTCTCTTTCTTTCTTTGTCTTGCCTAGAAGCTTGCTTTCAATAGCTTCTTAGGAGAAGGTCTTCAGTGGATTATGTGCTGCTTCTGTGCTCCTTGGCCCTCCATTCTTTGCAGGTTTTCTCAAAGTTGGAGCAAATCGGTACAAAACACTAAATATGACAGTGTATCTTATTGTGCCATGATGCACTGGTGTATGGAAATTCTCAAAATTAGAATGAATGGAAGAGCAGATGGGCTCTGATCAGGAAAACCATAAATTGTAAGTCTCTCAGTGTGTATTGCTTTGTGGTTTGCTTTAGTTTTCCTTTAGACCAGCTTTAGGAAGTTAATATCAACCGTTAAACCTTTCAGGCTATCTTCCCCCCTCTTCTTTCTTCTGGTTTAGATGTGAATAAAAGAGCTTTGTACAGTTCTTGAAACTGAGCCTGAAACAGCTCTGAACAAAATATAGTGTTCCTTTCAAGATCTTGGAAATAATTACATCATAGGCAAATTGGGCCAGAAACCGTTAATGGTATTCTTTGTGGAACGAAATCCCATGGGAGGACCTATTTCAGCAGACTGGCATTGTTTACAAACAGATACAGTGACGGATACAGTTGTCCCATTCTGAGGGCAGCTGAAGCTTTGTGCCAGATAATAGACTTCACAGAATAAATGTCTTGCTTTTGATAACAAGCTGAAGACGTGCTTTGCTGCTTCTGTGGTTGCCCTCACGCTGATGATCTTGGGGAGCGAAGGCTGTCTTTGGCACCGGAGAAGTATTTGTAGGTGGGTTAAAGAGCAAATAAAAGCCTGTGGGGATTGCTTGGTGTTGGGAGAGAAAAGAAAAGCATCCCAGTGGCATGGCTGCAGGATGTCTGCCTGCTCAGAGCACAGCGATGGTGCAGGCTGGAAGATGCTGCGGATGCAGAGCCTTGCTGGCAAAGGGCTTTCTGGAGCACCATGGCTCTGCTGGGCAGTCCTCCCTACCCTTCAGTCCTTTTCAATGCTGGCTCTTTTTTCCTCGTTACTGGAAACTCTCATGCATTTCAGGATAAAATCACAAAGATCATTAACGTTAACTGTTTGACCTAAATCTACAGAAGCGTTTAGTTCTCCAGGTAAGTAGGCTAGTCTGTACTTGAAAACCAGATCGGCACAAACCCTCGCCTAGGCATAACTCTTGCTACTCCTTGATGGTACAAAGCACGTTGTTGCCCACATACGTGCTGCCATAGGCAGCTGAGCCCTATTCCTCTGCCATCACAGCCAGTCTCCCAGTAGGTCTCTACCTGGGTGGCTGGGCTGTGTCGGCAGAGCCCTCTTGTGGGGACCCGACACATGCCAGTGGACCAGGATTTTCTGTGCCCGTTGCTTCTGTGCTTTCCCAGTGATGTGTTCCAAGCGACAAAAGCATCTTTCTGTCTGCCAGCTGCCTCCAGCACACAACTTGGTTAGCTTAGGGTGCGTGATCTCTTCCACGCTTCCAGGCACGAAGGCGAGGCTCTGGGGACCACCAGCTGGTCGGTGGGTGCCTGAGGTTCAGCCTCACCTCTAGTGGAGGTGAAAACTCAGCTGGAGGTAAGGGCTAGCAGTCCACAGCGGCCTTGAGACCAGTGGTAGACATCCCCTCTGGCTGGTGAACACTTTGTTGATCTGCCAGTGGAGCAATTCTTTGAGGTCTCCCGAACTCTCTGAAGGCAAGGCCTGCCCAGTTAACTCAGATCACTAATTGAACACAAACCAGTTGATGAAGTCAGCTGGGAAGAGTGCTCATACAAACTGCTCCCCCAAGGGCAGTGAGCAGATGGGCGTTGGTGATGTCTTTAGGTATGTGTTGGTGAATCGAGACCTCGGGATCCCTGCTTTGTGCTGTGCGTGCTGGGGAGAGGGCTGGACCAGCTTGTGGTGGGGTTATCAATTGTGTGACCTTGGGGACAGAGCCTGGGATCCCTTGGGGATCAAGACGTTCAGAAGCCCAGCTTTGTAGACCCAGGGACTAGTGCAAGACGGAGATGTGAGGAGCATGTTTCCTGTATTGTTCTTATCATTAGGCAGATGCTTTTAATCCCAGATCTGTCATTATGGGATCTTGTCTAGATGAAATTAAAAACATAAATAAAGTAGTTCAAAAAAAATAAAAAATAAAATGATTGGTTTATGTGCAGTAATTTGAAAATGGTAACAAAGACTAAAATGCCCACGTCATCATGAAAAACAGGCTAGAGTAAAACCATTTTTCAGTTGGTCATTTAGTGTTTATACGGAAGGAATTCTCAAGTAAGGCAACGTGGGTTTGATTATCCCCTATTAATATATCCGACGGAAATCCTGGCAAAATTTCAGCTGTATCAAAGTAAATGCTATTCTAGAGAGCTTTAACCTCAGTCGTGGAAAAAAATTAAAAAAAAAAATAAAAAAAAAAAAATGAGGCAGCTTTACCTGACTGATGTGAGCACAGCGGTGCTGCTACCCATCGAGATGCAGGACCCTGTTGTGTGACAGTCACTGTCTTTGGCTGATGCTCCTGAAGAAAGCTATGACTTCTGCAGCTAAAAACATGAGTTGCCTCATCTCAGATTGAAGAGAGGAGCTGCTGACTGCACTAACGTGTTATCTGTGAATCAGCACACGGGAGGATCCATCCGACAAGCACAGTGGCCTACATGTGCCTTCCTTAAATGGAGCTACATTCATTTTGGAGGGGTTGGAAGGCAAGGTGCTTGGAGAATTGTAACCTTTAAAAATATGCACTAGAGCCCACATCACATCTGATCTGTTTGAAATCATACTCTATTTTCAGGTCTTAAAACAGTCGGAGTTCATTTTACCAAGCGCTGGTTGTTTGTTAAACCAGCTGGCTAATCCAGGCTTGAATTTTAATATTTAGGATACACTGGAAAGATCAGGAATTTCAAAAGCAGTACCTGCATTGTGTTTCCCCACCTTGCAAATCTTGTATAACAATTTCTGGGTGTTTTGTTTTTTTTTTTCCTTAGATCAGTAACCCTGTTCTCAGGGGGTCAACAGAAGGCTGTGCATATCCCTTCCTTCTGGTGTACCATGCTCAGGACTGTATGGTGCTGTGCTCAAAGCTGTGCCACAAACAACCCTGCAGTACCCGTGTGGGAACAGGACAGAAAGAGGAAGACTTGAATGTTTTCAGGGTGTGATCATTTTCCTGCTTAGGTTTTGACTGATTTTAAAGCCAATGCTTTGCTCATTTTTATGTGCAAAAATATTTTTAATCGGTGCTTCTGAATAAATTTCCTTTGGCAAGATGGTTCCTTTTGAAACGCCCCACTCTCAAGAGTAAACCCTCTGCAAACACAAAGTGGGGAGGGAACAGATCTTAATGCTTGCTATCTATACCAGCTCAGCATCCACCCTCTTTCTTACATCAGACAAGTGGTCCGCTAGTACAAGACAGTTTTAGTAAGTCATGTGAACGTGGCTTTGGAGGTCTGGTTCTAGAGGAAAGTTTGGTTTGTAAGCAATTGCATAAAAAAAAAAAGTTGTAAATATTAAAAAAAAAAAAAAAAAAGACTTTATGAAGGATAAAAAAAGCTTTATTTTTGAAGTGGTACAATGATTTTTAGGAATTAGTCACTGCATGTATTTATAGCAAACACAGTAACCTTATTCAGAGCAACCCTCTAGCAGACAGGCTTCCTTATTCCAGCAGAAGGCTTTTTTCTTTCCTCTCCTCCCCAGGACACCGGCCTTGGCATCCTCCCTTGACAGGCATGCTTTCTGTTCTGCTTTTGCAGGAGGCTGTGAGGGCTGCTGAAGATGTCCGATAGTCTGGATATTGAAGAGAAACCTCCAGCCCCACCGTTGAGAATGAACAGCAACAATCGCGATTCTTCAGCACTAAACCACAGTTCAAAACCGCTCCCCATGGCCCCTGAGGAGAAGAACAAGAAAGCCAGGCTGCGCTCCATCTTCCCAGGAGGAGGGGATAAAAGTAAAGTATCAGCAGTGCGAACGGGTGGCTCCACCTTTGTCTTGCTTTCTGTCGGTTGCTGTGTTTACTTTCTGCCTCTGTTTTCTTTCTGTTTCAGTTGCAGAACATGGTAATTAAAAGTCCTTCCAAAGCCTTCTGTTCCAATTACTCTAGTAACATGTTTCAAAAGAGGAGGAGGTGTTCAGTCAGTTACTTCTTGTCTTTGGGAAGCCAGTAAAACATGCACGCACGTTGTGCGACTTGCCTTTTAAAAATACCTCTACAGTTAAGTTGGGGAATCCTTTTCTTTGGGTTTCGCTTTGGGTTTGCAGTAAAAACAGCTGAAGTTGCGTGCTTTGCAAAACACATTTGCAGAAGTGCGAAGGCAATATGCCTGACACTTTTTTTTTTTAATACACTTGCATTCCATGAACAGGAGCAAGGCTTTTCGTGCTTGTCACTTCTGCAGTGATAGATGATGCAGAATGGCTTTGTTTTAAAACCTGATGGTTGTGGTCATGGAGAGAATCTTTTAAACAGCATTTCAGTTGCATTCTTTAAAATGCATTGGCGGAATGGGGTAAGTCTTGAGTTAATGTATTTGCAGAATCAAGGAAACTTAATCTGCTTTTTTAATGTCATGGGACCTGATGGGCAGCACCCGTGAGTGCTGAGGGAGCTGACTGATGGCATTGCAAGGCACTCGATTATTTTTGAAAGGTCATGGTGATTGGATGAGTTGCCTGACAACTGGAAAAAAAGTGATGGGCCCTTCTGTCCTCCAGAAGGAGGATCCAGGGAAGCACGTGCCAGTCAGCCTCACCTTGGTGCCTGGGAAGTTAGCGGAGCAAATCTTCCCGGAAACCATTTCCAAACCAATAAAGGACACTACTTCTGTGGCCAGAAGTAGTCAGCATGGATTTACAAAGGGGAAGTCATGGTTAACCATCCTGACAGCCTTCTACCTCGGGATGACAGGCTTGGTGGTGCAGGGAGAGCAGTGGGTATTTTCTCGAGTGAGGTGCTAACACAGCCTCCCTTGGTACATCCTCGGAGAAAATCTGCTGAAGCACAATGTAGGTGAGTGGACAGTGAGGTGAACTGCAAACTGGTTGAAATGCTGGTCGCAAAGCGTTAGGATCAGCGCCGTGAAATCCCGCTGGAGGCCAGTCATTCGCAGAGTAGCCCAGGAGCTGAACACTGGGGCCAGCAGCGTCTGACCGCTTCAGTGATGAGCGGGGTGATGGGACAGGCTGCAGCTTTCTCAGCCGGTGTGCGGGTGATGGAAAACTGGGAGGAGTGATTGACACAGCAGATGGTGTGGTGCAGAAACCTCAACGGCCTGGAGAAATGGACGGACAGGAACCTTGTGAAAGTCAAGGAAGGGAGACGCAGAGGGCTGCATCTGGGCAGGAACAGCCCCGTGCACCAGTACGCACTGGGGTCACCCAGCTGGAAAGCACTTCAGAGGAAAAAGACACGGGGACCTCGTCTGTTGTGCCTAGTGCAGTACAGGAGGCAGCGTGAACAAACTGAAATACAGGGAATTTGGGGTTGAAATTTACAATTTAAGCATAACATTTTTGTTGTTTTTGTTGTTTAACTGTGGTTATGGTTGAACACTGAAACAAGTTGCCTAGAGAGGCTGTGAAATCTCCATCCTTGGGGGTATTCAGCTGGACGCAGTCCTGGGCAGCTGCTCCAGGTGGCCAGCTCTGAGCAGGCCGTGGGGCTGGGTAAATCCAGGTGTCCTCACAGACCCCGGCCATCGGTGACCTGCTGGACCACGCCTCAGGCAGATCTGTCAGGTTCACCCTGCAGAGCACTTCCCCAAATGTTTCCTTCTGGGAACAAAATGAATTTTCAATGGATGCTTTTTAAAGGCCAGATTTAAAATCCATCCCTGCTGGTTTGATTCCCAGAACGGCTCGGGTCACTTCTTCCCCTGGCCGCTGGCAGGGTGGTTTGTGCCTCTCCGAGGGCATGGCTCTAAAGCAGGAGGTGCAGTGCGAAATGTTTGCAGAAACAGGGAGATCCAGAAACGTCCCCTCCTGGAAATGGGCAGTGACATTAAAAATAGACGTAATTAACTATCAGACAGAGCAGTCTTAGGAAGCATGGAAGAGTCATGGTTTTAAATGTGGCTGGGAGGGAAAGAAAGCTAAGAGTTATAGCTTAATTTTGTTGGGTGAAATAATAAATGGAGGAAATTTAACTGGGCTGGTCAAGCTCCTTGAGGTGGTTTCATCGCATGGTCGGCTTCTGCGTCAGGGCATCAGCTGGCGAATGCAAGCTTTGCAGACTCCCAGACACACTTTTGAGAGTCCTGCTTATAAACACAGAAGGTGATGAAGACGGCTGCTCGCCCTGGATGCAACGCTTTGCAGCCTTGCAGATTTATAGGGATAGCCTGCTGCTGGTGTGAGCGCACAGAACATGAAAACACCGTGGCAGTGTGTTCGTGCCCAAAGCTGCAGGAACTGTGTTGCTCCCCAGACAGCAGGGATGCGAGGATGGAGGTGGTGCTGTGCTCCTTCCCAGGCAGGGGTTTGTGCTGGCACTGCTGCGCTCAGGGGCCCCCACTGTTCGTGCTCCCGGAGTGTAATACCTTGGTTTTCAGGTAGGGTCTGAGCACTTCTGCGTATAAAACCTTGCTTTGGTAAGCCACTGATGACTGTGCAGGGCCCGCCTGTGTTTCTCCAGTCAAAGCAAGCCACTGAAGTTGCACCTGATCTGCTCCCATCCCTTGGTACAGCTCCTCTCGCCCCATCGCTGGGGAAGGCACCCCGTTCCCTGGGGCAGGAATACTGAAATATATTCCTGGTGTCACCTGGGATCTGTGTGTGGAGCAAGGAATCGAACCCATTCCCCATGTCCCGTGCCGACGCTGTGACGTGGGACGTTTTCTTTGGAGGTAGTGATGGTGGTGGGACCACGGTGTTTCCTTTCAGCAAAGTGCTGTTGCCTCAGGAGACCTGAGAACAGAAGGCAATGGCTCGTGCTCTCCCAGCGGTTTGCATCCAGCCTTGCTCTTCCAAACCCCCTGCGATTGCTGTGCAATAAATTAATGTCAAGTCTGAACCCTGCAGAGCACTGAACCTAAGGCAGTCAGAGGGGGGCAGGCCCGGCACGGCTCAGATCCTCCTTTCACCTCCAGAGGTACGTCTGTGTAAGGATCACTGGGAGTAACATCGCTCCCAGAGAAGGTGCTGGGTGGAAGGAGTCTGACCTGAAGTCGTCTGGGTGCCTCCTGTCCAGAGGAAGGACAGCGGAAAGGAGTGAAGCTCCAGGTGTTTCAGATCAGTGGAGGAGAAAGAAGAGGATCAGGCTGCTGGGGGGGCTGTGAGGAGACATTTAATTCTGTGTGTAGTTTACACCACATCTGCATAGGGGAGCCCTGTGAAACAGAGGAGCCAAACGGTGAGGACGGGCCTGGGATGCTTGTCCCCACAGGAGGGGCCTGGAAAGGCCGAGTGCTGCTGCTGCTGGAATGTTTTCTCTAATACCTTGTTTCACACACAGATTTGACTGTTGCTTTAAACTGAATTTGTTGACCCTTTAGATCTAGTTTTCACCGCATTTGCTTGCAAATGATGAGGTAAGGAGAAGGCAGCGTTATCTACACCAAAAAGTTAGGTGTGCTGAACAAAGATGGCATCTTCTAACTGGCAACATTTATCCTGAAAATTAAAGCAATGCCACCTTAGAGATAAAAGAAGGCAAAAAGCCTCTGCATTCATATGTGATACATTGCTGCTATCCTTATTGAATGCCAAGTGAAAATAATTCATCAGTGAACATTGTGTAGGGGGCTGCAGTACAGCCGAAAGGTGGCAGTTAATTATTTAATGAGGATGAATGCAACAGCGCAGGGAAAGAGTTAGAAATATCCCAAGTACTCTGGATTTTAATTAGGAGGAGCAGAGCATCTTCCAGCTAAACGAGGCTGCAAGGTAGAAGAAGAAAAATGAGGCAGGAGAAGCTTTCCTTTATAAGATAAAACACGACTCGGAGTGGCTTGCTGCGGGGAGCCGTGCTGTCTGGGAGCAGAGGCAGAGGCAGGACGGGAGGGGTGCTGCTGCCCTGGGAGCTCAGCCCTTGGGTGAGGCGCCTGGGGGAGCTCATGGAGTGGGCAGATGTAATGCTAAAACACGGGCTGATTACGAGTCCGTGAGCAGCGAAGGCTGATGTGACAGAAGATAGATTTTGCAAAGCTCTGTCATGGCTGACAGCGGTGTAAAGGGGAAGCTTGTGATGGAGCTTGCAGCATTGTCTTCCTCCAGCTCTTTCAATGTGCAGAGCAGGGCTGGCACTGGCACTGCACGGAGGGAATATCGAAGGTAAAGATGGGAACTGAGCAATTGCTCCTTTCCCTCCTGCTGATGTGTAACTGTGGCACACGTCGTCATTTTCCTATTACCGTTAATAATAAATGGTCAAGCAGTGGCATTTAGAGATCCTGATGGAGGGTCCATCGAGATAAGCACAGTATAAACATCTTGTACAGCTCTGGGTTGCTCAGTTGTTAGCATGAAGTCCTATTTCACCAGACCTACAGAACAAGCTGCTCAGGGCTGTAATGAGGATACCTACAACAGGGATACATGAGATGAATAGAAGGATGGCAGAGGAAAGGCAGGACCCTGAGGTGCAGGGTGCTCAATTTATAGACATTAAGATGATGCCATTTTTTTAATTATTTTTTGCATGCATGCATCATGAGAGTTTTGCATGTGTCTTATTTCCTGAGTTTGCATTTCTAACTTTCCCATTCTACAAGTGGACACTGTAATATTTGCTCCGTTCCCATCACTAGGATGTAATTTTGTCACTGAGATGACAAACGTGTTTGGTAGAACAGCAGCTTCCCCCTCAGCTGTTACACCCCTGGCACTAAGGAGGATCCCACAGATGCTCTGCACAGGGTTGTTCAGCCACATGGTGGTCTCTACCGGAGCGTGTGGGTGCTCCAGGGAAGCCAAATAATTCAAGTACTCGTCAGCAGAATGGGGATCTGAACGCAGGTTTATGCTACCTTCAGCTGTGTTTGGGAGTTTGCCAAACACCCTGCCTGTTTTCACAGGACTTTTAGGAACCTGGTTATCTTTAAAACCTCTCCCCTCTGAGCTGGCTGACTTCGTCAGGTTCAGAGCATGGTGGGGCAGACACGCGTGCAGACAGGCTCCCACGTGCACGTCCTGGAGACTTCTGCAGGAGCCCAGAGAGCAAAGTCAAACAGGAATTCAGTGGCTAGATATGAAAACTTGGTGGAGAAAAGAACTGACAGTAGGAGTCATACTGGGTAGAGGTGGCATAAGGAGACTACTTCGTGAACTTAAATTCCCTTGCTTTGGCAGCTGTGACACCGATTGGAAGAAAACCAAAATCCAATATCACCTTCTAGACCTTCTCAAAGCGGGGGCTGACGTTCAGGCTGGTGTTGTATTGATTGTCAAGTAACCTTTGAACTGTTACCCAGTTTTAAAACCCTGTTTTGAGTGCACATGATTGTGATATTTTTTTGAATGAAAAGCTGTACAGAAAATAAGTGCATGTTAACGTTTTGCCCCTAGCCAACAAGAAGAAAGAGAAAGAACGTCCGGAGATCTCTCTTCCTTCAGACTTTGAACACACGATTCATGTGGGGTTTGATGCCGTCACTGGAGAATTCACAGTAAGTGACCGCTATGTTGCATGTTTACTAAAACTTCCATTTTCTTGATGGTAAAATAGCTGCCTGTTGCCAGAAACGTCAGATGACAACAGCCAGGCTGTGAAGAAAGAGACCTTTATTTTTGGGGCTTAGGGTTTGGGGTGCTTTACTTCTGATTCAGGCTGCTTTTTTTTCTCCAAGGATTATCAGCAGAGTGTCTGTGGAAAATGAAAACTTAAGAAAAACATAGGTGTCTGCTTTTACCAGTCCCGCAGGCTGGTTGTTCAGTCTTTGGGAAAGCACCGAAAAACCCCACACATGTGCATAGCGTCTGTCTTGCTGTAGACACTCAGCCCCAAAGTGCAAAGTCCAGCTGCTCTGCAGACAGCTCTTGGAGATGCTCAGAAAGCAGTGGCACTGTGGAAGCCCGTTCATTTTAATTCAGTAATCTTCAAACTGTGCCCATTAGGCTAGGTGATCAGATGAGTATCTAGCCTTTATGTGTTAATAAAGTAGCAGTCAGCTTTTTTTCCTTATATCACAAAGTACATGAAGCATTGGGAAAAACGAGTCTGATAGAAGCTCCTTGAAGTCTGCAGGGGACTTCAAAGCATTTTCTCTCAGACTGCTGGCTAGGGGCTGAAACCAGCACTCAGCGAAGCTGAGGTGGCAGTAAGCTTACACTTGGTTGAACTGCGGAGGTGAGAGGAGACATCAGCAACTCTCCGTCCCATCGGTAGGACCCTGGGAGCTAAGTGGTCAGACGGTGTTCTCACCGTACGTCAGGCTGCGGCGTGTGCTGCATACACCACGCAGGATGGGACAAATCACTCGCTTGGACAAAGTCTGCTTGGTTTCTGGAATTTGAGCCCTAAATGTTGCTTCTTCATCACTTTTTTTACTTTTGTTGCTATTTTTGCTTCTCAAAAGCATTTCAGGAGGCTGGAAACTTTCTGTACGCTTCAGCAGCAGCAGTAATGGTACTAGCAACAGTGAAAGGAAAAGGACGCACATAATGAAAAAAAAGTGTCTTCAAAGAAGCAGTGAAACTGGAAAATTCTTAGTAACTAGGAAACACAGCTACATTTAAAATGTGTAGACTAGTTAATTAGCTTTAGTTTAAAAAAAGATAAAATCTTTCAAAATTTATTTTTGTGCTGAACCCTAGTGCTTGATTAAATACTCATTTAAAATACGCCAATGTGGCCATTTGCGTTCAGAAACTTAGCATAAAAGTTTAAAATAGTGTTTTCCCTGCTACCCTGCTTTTTCTCTTTTTCCTCTCTGCCCCTCTCTGTAGCCACTTTATTGCTCGGGTTTCTCTTCAGCACCATTCTCTATCTTGTTACCACGTTATACGTTCTGCTTTTGTTTTCTCCATTTTTGTGTTGGAGTTTCTTACTTCTTCCTTCCTCCCTTGTTTCGCTGTTCTCCCCACTGAATGTTGAGCTATTCTTCCTTTCCTCTATTCTTCCTTTCAGCCTACTGCCTGTGTTTCTGCCCTGTGCTTCAGACTTTTTCCTTCTTGCTGTATGCAAACACAACGGGTCACTCACTACCTGTTCTCTCCTAGGCTGGCTGGTGGCGAGGATCCCAGTTAGTTGTGCATCCCTGCCAGCTGCAGCAAAAAGGAGGGCAGCAGAGGTTAACGCACTTGAGTTCTAAGTTCCCTACCTACTTCAGAGATGAGGGTTTGAATCAGTGTGAATATTATTGCTATTATCCACTCCGTCAAAACAGTCTGTAGCTTTGGAGTTTGTTGATTTTCACGAGATGCTACCAGCACGGGTCCTAGCCCTTCACAGGACAAAACATGGCTAAATATTCACTGTTACTGCTGTAGCACTACTTCTTTTTAATACCCTTTGAAAACAGCAGACGTGAGACAGCTACTGCTTCTCACAACGTTTTCTTGTTCCTAAATTGTGCAAGTGCAGTGCTGCACATTGGGAAGGCTCCAACCGATTTAAAACGAACCAAAGGGAAAGGTGACTCCTCCCATGCAGCTTGCCAGTGCAAGGCTGAACTCTGCCATCCTTAGTGGAGCAAAATGTCAGTCAGCAAGGGAGTCGCACTGCTAAGAGCTACCTGCCAGCCCCCAGTGAGTCTCCAGATGCAAGCATTGCATTTCGCGTCACGTCTGACATGTTTGATTTGTCCCAGCCTGGGTCCAGTTGGTGTATCAGCCGGGCAGTCCTGCTGCAGGGGCTGCCAGTAGTCATACCCCGTACAAATATTCCCACTGTCTAGTGACAACACTGTCTGTCTCCTTCAAAAGTTTGGAAGTGCCATGGGAATGTGCAATCCATGTGCAAATATGGTTTCATGGTATGTTTTTGTTTGTTGTTAAGTTTCAGATTATTCCAGTTGTCATGCCATTAGTGTTTGCTCTACCAGTTATGTGCGATGCATCGAACCACGTCTTAACACCTAACAGTCACCCCCTGGCTGCATCACCTGACTGCCCTTAGTTGCATCTCAAAGCAAAGTTGGGGACACCTGCATGGGCTCCTGAGTTTTGGCTTTCAGCCTTGAGTACCAAGCTGCGTTGTTGCTCATGAATGTATTTTATATCTCCATTTCACCATGCTTGGAGCAACCCCACTTGCTAAGAATTAGGATATAAAGCCCAAAATAAAACTGGCTCAAACTGTCGGGTGGGAGCATGCTTCCAGAGCTTCATATTGATTGATTTTGAAGAAACAGTTGCATTTTCTGAATGGAGGAAGAAGTGTGGTTTGCAGGGCTTTGAGTGCATCTTGTGAGGCATGCATTTTTGGAGCAGTTTCCTGATCCCCAGTCTAGAATAAGACACGGTCACCAACCAAACTTTTAAAGTTTCAAGATTACAGGATTTGCAAGCGGGAGAAAGGTGTGGCTAAAGCTCCAAAGCTCACACATCATTAATTCAATAAAGCCTTCTGAATTGCCCCAATTTTCAGTCTGGCACGTGTAGGTTATTTGGATTATGACCACACACAACCTCCCAGTGTGAAATCTGAGTTTGACCAGCTGCTTTCTCCATTGCACTTTGTTGACTCATGCAGTGGCCAGTTGTGATCGTGGGACTGGGGAACCATTGGAATATCTCATGTAGAGCCATTCAAAATTGCTGACCTGGCTTTAAAAACTAGACAAACAGTAAAAGCCCAGATATTTCTCTTTTATATTTATTTTTTAATTAAAAAAAAAAAAAAAAAAAAGAAACCATGAGTAATTTTTCTAGTCACTTGCCGTAAATCCTCAGTAATGCGTTTTTAGAAGGGAGATTAAAACTGGCTTTAAAAAAGTGAGAAGGGGGAATGATGCTTCCAAACTTTGGAACGGTCGTGAGTTTTCTGTTTTCCTAAGCCTGCCTTCCTGTAGCCTGTCCACCACCTATTTGGTACCTACCTCAGAGCTCCCATTTTAGATGGGACTTTCCCCATTTTGGCCCATTGGTTTCACCTCCTACCACCTTCTAAGTTGTCCCACATTCTGTTTTAACTTTCTTTTCTTTCTTTATTTACGTCCATTACAGCCAGATCTCTATGGCTCACAGATGTGCACAGGGAAGCTCCCAGAGGTGCGTCACAGGCCCAAAAGAAGCTTGCATCAAAGTGCTTCTTTGAGATGTCATAGCACTGCAGCAGCAGGTTGATGTGTGTGCAGTAGATTTGTTGCTTGGCTTATCCCACTTTTTTTTCATTAATCCCAAACTCTGGAGGCCCATGTCACACATTGTTTTACAGAGAACTTCTTAGGAAGAAGCCATGCTAAAATGTGTGTCTAGGTTGGGGTGGCACCAAGGGTAAGCGTAAATGCACTTCAGGTGTAGTTTGTCATTCAGTAAGCCCTACAAATTCGCTGGTAGATGTTGGCTGTGCAGTAAATGGGGAAAATTATAGGCTCTCAAATTTAGGAAATTATACTGGATATTTAAAGCAATGTTTGTTAATACAATTCCAATGCAGTGATTTCAGTGGCTTTCAGTGATTGGATCAATTCTCAAATGCCACCCTTCCTCGTTAGATGTTTGAGAATTCATACAAGGCATTGGCACTCTCAGCCTGTTTTCTGAGTCCTGAATTTCTGCAGTTTTACAGTCGAGAACTTACAGAGCTGCAGGAGCTCAGAAAAGAGACGTCCTTAGCAGCAGTAGCTGTGGTACAACTCAGTGTTACAATATTGAGAATTTAAACACAGATGCTTAACCCCTCCGTGTTCCCTGATAATGCTGAAAATTGTCTTATCAGGGTGGGGTTTACCTTTTAATCAGACAGCAGTGATCATTTCAGCAATGTGTTTGCATTATTAAGCATTAAAAATCCAGTGTAAAGCTCCTAAAATACACTGTGTTGTCCACAAATATAGAATAGTCTTGTCATGTCTGCACTGAATCACCAGGAAAACGAGCTAAGCCTTAAATCATTATTCCATGGAAGAGCAGAATTGATTTAAAGATGAGTTTCATGCACTTTTTTTCCTGTCACGATCATAACTTTCTTTTCTTTTTAAAGTTGGATCCTGGTTTTATCTCTGTATTTTGTTAGAGAAGAGAATGATTGCATCTACTGTTTAAGCTTCTAATTTTAATGTAAGGTATCAATCAAAATTTCTGAAAGTAATCTTACAGGTAGCATGGGATCTTGGTAAAGATCTGTACAGCTGCAGCTCTTAAATACTCTAAATTAACATTCTTTCCACTTGGCATCTACAGGGCATTCCAGAGCAGTGGGCCAGGCTACTACAGACCTCCAACATAACAAAACTAGAGCAGAAGAAGAACCCACAAGCAGTTCTAGATGTCCTCAAATTTTATGATTCCAAAGAAACAGTTAACAACCAGAAATATATGAGCTTTACATCAGGAGGTAAGTTACCATCTCACTGCAAAAAAAAAAGGGATGTCAGGCCCCTAAGTGAGTCAAACTGAAGCTCAAGAATGCTCAAGAAGCAACCTTAGAAAATTACTTTTACTGGGTTACTCCTGAAATGAGTTAATTTCCTCTTTTGTCCACGAGTGTCATTGAAACTCTAACTTTTATTTGTCTTGTTTTCGGAACTAAAGATGCTAGACAGTCACTGTCATTTTTAATCCAAAGCATCAGCAGCGAGAGATCATGTTTACTTCTATTTTATGTCTTTACGTTCTTGTTATTTCACAATATTCTGGGCTACAGGGCACACCCGTTTAGTTCATCTTATGAATTACTGTTGGATCCTAGGAGCAATAGATTATGGACTATGAAGAATTTTTGTGGTATTTTATGAAGAGAAGAATTTTCAAGGATTTTCTGTATGAGCTATAGAGAAGTCCCAGAGCAGTATTGTCCAGAGCCATTTCTGTGGCATTACAGGAAGATCCTCGTGATTTAGGCATTACCATGCCAAAGCCTGCAAACGTGACAGTGGTGTCATTTTTCCCATGGTTGTGTACAGTCTGCAAAATTGTAGTCTAGAGTTGCAGAAATGAGAAAGCAAGTCTGCGCTGTAGTTTGCCTTTTTTTTTTTTTTTTTTTTCTTTGGCCCATTTTTTTTCTCATTTCACTAATCAAGCTCTGGCTCATGACAGATCTAGCAAGAAAGCAGAGGTGTTTCTAGATGCAGCACATCTGGCTTTTGTATTGATGTGTTCTGCTATTTCTTAAAAACTGAGATGCACTTAAAACAGAAATGCCAGTAAGATGTATTTGTTTTGGTAAAGCTTGTGTCAACAGCTTCAGCTGATGAGGGGGTGTCTGTCCAACAGGGTGTGGAAAGCATTCGTGACTTAGCCTGCAGTGGTTCAGTTCCTACACATGATAGTCTGTGGTGCTGGAGTCTGTAATTTCCTCAGTTTGCTGGTTCAACCAATACAACTCCCAAAATGCAGTCTGGGGCAGCTTCTCAGAGGATCTTCTAAAAACCGTGCAGTTATATCCAGAAAATATTAACATTTGTCTCCTTCTTTAAAGGAAAGCATCATTAAATGTCTGCTAAAATAGCAAGTACTTCTGTGATGAAATGCAAAATTCTAAACAGTTAGTGTATGCTCCTGAGCTCAGTACTACCGAAAGTTAGAAGGATGGATGTATTCCTGTCCAGCATTAAAAGAAGGATCTAACATCTTAATCAGCTGTTACTGGGCTGTGTCAGAACAGAACCAACCTAGCTAAGGGGGATTCTGAAGCTTTTATGGGGACACGTGTGCAGCAAGCTAGAGAGAATCAATGCATGCAATTTATTTTAAAAACAAACAAACAAAAAACAATAACTGCTTTAGCTCTTTTGGGCAGTGGAAGCATTGGATATTGAAGAAAAATTTGTATTTGTAGAAAAACAATACCCTGGTATATTGTCCTGCTTCTCGCTTTCTGTGTAAAATAACTCCCGTTACTGGAGGGACGTTGTGAAAGAAAAATGATTTCAATTTGGATTTACTCGTTCTGTGGGATTCCCCACAACGGATGCTGTTTTATAACGGTGTTAATTTTCCCTTGCACATTGCAGATAAAAGCGCCCATGGATACATAGAAGCCCATCCTTCGGTGAGTGTGAGAGTAACCTTTTGGTTTCAAAGCATGTGATTGCACAGCAAACTGTGAGCTTTGACTTCCGTGATAGAGTGCCAGCCTTATAGGCTGAAAGGAAGTACATGGTAGTGTCTTTGCAGCAGCACCACAAGGATTACTGGCTATTTTCTAATTCCCTTTAAGAACTTCTCTACAGATTTTATAGTCTGGCTTTGCAGACAGAAGATTGCGTACTGTTGTTAGCCATGGTGGAATATATAATTCACAACAATATGCAGTACTGTCTAATTAGCCCATTTTCATATAGTTCTAACAACTTGGAAACCATTTCTATTAAATTTTATGATTTATCCTTAGTGCAGCTGGATATGTAGCTGAATATAAATAAGGCTATAATTGATATGTAACTCACTGGAACCGTAGAAAGAAAGTTTTAAGTAATGATTCACTCTAATTAATACTGAATTGCTGTAGCAATCCCAAAGATGTTCTCGTGACATTCACATTAATATTGACCAGATTTATTAGTGTTAATGTTAGTGCATTAAATAGCAAATGATTGAGTGGGGATTTGGCCTTTATTTTCAAGCGTTAAGCAACATCGTTTTCGGTTTGTGATTACACAGCAGAGACTGTGTATAATGAAATGAAAGTCATCTTCAAATATTCACACTTCTTTTTCAATAAATTTTCATTTGATACCACTTTCATTATCTTTGATAAAACATGAAACTTTTAAAAGGAAGTTCGGGTTTCATGGGAGCATAGTAAAGCCTTCCAGAGAGCTTTTCTGGTGGGTATGGACACACTGGTAGATGTTGTGCTATTTTGTTCTAGTAAACAGCCAGCAGTGAGACATCAAGATGTCAGCTTTTGAAAGTTACCTGCTCATAGGACGCTGGTTGAATGTTATAGAGAAAACATTGAAGTTGGAGCCATTGGAGTTCTTTCAAATTTCATTTCACTCCTTAATGGGAGTCTAGCATTAAATAATCTGACTTTATGTTCTAGCTACACAATTTAGTGCTGTCAGACCAAACATGGAGCCCAGTGGGAAAAAAAAAAAAAGTTATAAGAATTTAATAGAACAGAAATGTGATTATTCCCTTCATTATTTTTGCCTTAATATCTTCTCTCCGCATGTAAGCAAAATGCTAGTGATGTATCTAGAATGCTATACACTGATTTAATACATGACAGAGTAACCTACACCTTCCCATTAGGTCACCCTTGATAGCACTGCCCCTTAAACTAGCGTTGAGGATATCTCCTGTGTCATTCCCCCTACTTTTGGCCATGTTAATAGCCTATTAATAGCCATTTACCTTAGGAAGCTGGGTGATGGGGCTGCCTCTCACAGAAAATAGGATTCTCGTGTGTGTGTTCCTGGCATGTATGCCAGTGTGCACATGCAGGTGACTGAATGCAGCCGTGCAGCTATGCAGCACAGCACCGGTGTGGAGATTAATTAGTTCCCCCCATTTCCTCTGGGCTTTCCGTTACTGCTCTTTGCACTGTACTAAATTGATACCGTTTTAAAGATAAGTGGGTTTCAACTCACTTAACTTTAAATATCTGCACTCTAAGCTTCTGTTTACATGTAGACATTTATCTGTGTCTCAACTGATCAGCCAGACTTCCCTCGCCTGCCCTGTGTTTGTACTTCTGCCTGAAGGTCGACTGCACCCTGGCAGTAGCTTTTTTCTCCGCTGCTGTAATGGGAGCCTGGGTAAGCAGTTGGGACGTCTGCCTGGCAGCCACCACGAGGTCAGCAGGATGCACCGTGCCGCTGAGAGGCTGCATTCACGCTGGGTCACTGTCGCAATAAGAGAGAAATAGTGGAGAGATCAATGTGTCGCTTTATGATTAGATAAAGAGGAAGATGGTAGTGAAAAAGGAGCTGAACAGGGAAATTCAGCACTGTGGAAACATGTAATGTGACTACCCCAGGGGTAAAATAATAAAGAAACAAACAGCCTTTCTCTACAAAGCAAAATTCCCTGCAAGACAATGCAGGAGACTTTGCACTTTGAAGTGTGCTAATTAACCTAGCCAGCAGACACCTGTTAACTTAATTAACTGGTACCATTTCTGCAAACGCAATGCCAAAGCAATGAACTAGCAACTAGATGTAATTTCTAGTGATAGATTCAAGCATTACTTACGTGAAATCAGACTTCGACAAAACATGGGAATTATTCCATTGTTTTTGTTTAATTTATTACTCCAGTAATGTACACGTGAGACAGTTCAATAGCATATGTAATAGTTCATTGTAAAAACTAAAAAGCAAAAATGAAAAACACCGAGATGAATTAACAAAACATTGTAATTTGTAACCTTTAAATTGTAGGGTGTGTAAGTGAGGTGTCTAGGACTCACTGTAGGCATGTATAGATGGGTTTCTGATGGCTAAGCGGAGTTGTATGTAATTATCAAACCTCTTAAGTGCCAACATGGTGACTGTCAGTCATGCTACTGTCTGTCCACAGAGCACAAAAACAGCATCAGAACCCCCGTTAGCGCCTTCTGTTTCTGAAGAAGAGGATGAAGAAGATGAGGAAGAGGAAGATGACAATGAACCTCCGCCTGTTATTGCACCACGGCCTGAACATACAAAATCAGTAGGTCCCAGCTTCAGTCAGCACTGCTCGTGATGTAATGAATGTTTCTGATCAGACAGCACTTGGGGCATGTTGGCGAAGGGTCTGAGGGCTGGAGCCCTGTCACGGGGTATTGCTTCACCCAAGCTACTGACACCAGGAAAATCTGATGGAACTTAATTATTTATTAAGTTAAGAGTTTCCTGCAATGCTGATTGGAACAATTAATTTTATTTTAGTATCAGCTAAGAGGTAGCATTGTTTCTTTTAATGCTGCTAGTACAAAAGTGAACAACTTTGTCCAGAGTCTGAAAGATTGTGATGCAAGTCCTAATGGCCGATCCTTAACGCTTGAAACGCTGTCGAGAAGGCAGTTCAGCAGTTATGACCAGAAAAGGGAAATGCTCGCTGCTTCTATTCAGATACCTATCTTAACTGATAAAACTAGTGTCCTAATACTCATTATTTTTGTTGCAAAACTGTTGCCTTCAGCACTTTATTGGTGCCATCTTTGGAACTGTTAGCAAATTTCCAACTGCGAGTCATTTTGTTACCCATATAAACAGATGAGCAACAAGGAACAAGGCCCTGGACACAGCTATTTCTCTATTCTGGCAGCACAGTAAATTCATTGTTTCAGTCATCTTTCAGAAAATAAAATAGAAAATGAAACTGGCCGTGAACTTGTGTAAAAGTAGCCTTCATTTATCTTTATTTGAGAAGTGGAAAGTGAAAAAACGTTTTAAGAGTCCTGTCTGTGGCAGACAGCATCTTCCTAAGTGTTTGTGTCACAGTCTCGGGGCACCTCTGCGATCCACCTTTTTGACACACACTAATTTACTGTCACAGATCTACACTCGCTCTGTAATTGAACCCGTCGCTGCACCAGCACCGGCTAAAGAAGCCACAACTCCCCAGCCTGAAAACTCGAACACAAATACTTTGTACAGAAACACAGACCGGCAGCGAAAAAAGTCCAAGATGACAGACGAGGAGATCCTAGAGAAACTGAGTACGTATTCTGTATTTCTTGTCTGATAAAGCAGTGTCTTGTATGCGTGTCTCAAGATTTTATGTACCAAACGATCAACCTTAGTTTAGTGACAAAGGGTCAATTACTCCTCACACAAACTGTGCTTAGAGGGAGTGAAGGAACACTCTGGATATTCCTTCTGCCTCTGAGGGCAGCTCAGGATTTGCCTGAGTTTCTGCATGTGCTAAAAGCAAAAAAAAAAAGAGATTATTTCTTCTTGAGCAGAAGTCTGTGGCCTAGTGAATGACCTCGTGAACTCCAGTGTGCTGATGCCCGGATTTAGCTGAATGTTTGGCTTCCTAAATTCTCTTCAGATTTCTGACTTCTCACCAGTCATCGGAGGCCAAATACAGAAATCTCTCTCTTTGAACCTGTAGACAGCTACAGAACTAAGCCTATTCCTTCAGTACGAAGGGGGTCTCCTCCAACAGGATTTTCTAGTGTTCTTACCGCTACCACTAGTATATCAGAGCTTGTTTTTATAAGAATTTTCCATTTTGACAAAGGACTCCTTTGAAAGGACATGAGTTGAGACCATGGATAGAGAACAGGTTTTCAGTGTGCCTCAAAATAAATTAAAAAATACTTTTATAGCAATCCTTATTTTATTTCTTAGCTTTATACTTATAAAGAGGCATCAGTGAGACACAGCTATGTGACCTGATCAGATAAAACTGCACTGCAAGCGTTTCTCAGGAGCTAGCCTCCAGCACATTCACTGCACACTCCTCAGATAAATGACACCTTGACATAGCTGATTCCCAACCAGTTAATGCCATCAGAATCCTGACTGTTGGCCCCAAAGCCCTGCATGGATCATACACTAGGCAAGCACATTAAGCCCTTTGTGGTTTTACAACACAATAATCAGCTTCTTGCATGTTCTAGCTTTCAGTGCTGTGTTATCAGATAACAAACCCTTGAGTTGATAAGGTACCCCAGTTCACTCTGTCTCCTGTTAACTGTTAGGACAATAAGTGAATTGATCTACGCCTCATTGTTTGATCTCAAGGCCAATAATACTGTGCCTTTAATGGAGGTAACCACTTGGAAAGAGCACAGTCCGTATGTGGCTTCTTCACGGCGGTTTGTCAGTGGCTCGTTCTTGTGCTGAACCAACCTTTGTCATTACGTCCCTGCCACCGATGGTGGCTGTGACTGCAGAAGCTGAAGCATTTTTTTGCTGTTTGTATCATTTTCTGCACCCTTGGCAGGTTGACAGGACCATACAGAACTGCATCTCAGTGCTGTTAGGGGGTACTGAAGGGATAAATTCCCTGGCTTTAGCTGAGGAGATAATGAAATAATGTGTTTATTCCAGGAAGTTTATCTGCAGGTAGGTCAGGATATAAAGGGAGGAACTATAACTCCGTCATCTGAGGCTACATGTTTGAGGCAGGCATCTACCATGAGATCTGCAGGTACCCTGCATACTTGAACATTAAGTATGTGTATCATTTATTGAAGCTCGTGTAACCTAGATTAGGACTGAGCCCATGAGTTATTGAGGGTTATACCTCTGAAATGTTTCATGCTTTCATGTATTTACTTTCTTAAGAATTTGATATCCAGTGCAAGGTCTGAAGATCTGCCTTGGCAAATTGGGATGTGAACAATGAAAATCTTTCTGTACTTTCGTGAAGCCATCTGAAAATGGGGGTGATGCTCTTCTGTTGTAGTCATGGTCTAATTAGATTTAAGCATGTGGGTTTGGGTGCTTTTTGTTTGTTTGTTTGTTTTCAAACTCATATGATTTCTTCACCTTGCCTACTGTCTCTGCAGTTGGTTTTATTCTACTCTTACGAAGATGTCCCTTGCCCTCTTTTATCTTAAATTGCTTTCATATCTCTTCTCTGCTTGAAATACCTTGGGTTTTTTTAGAGACACATTCATTACACGTTTTACTAGGGAGTAAAGCCTGTAATACTGAGATAAGATCAAACAAAACTCTGTCTGTAATGAAATCATGAATATGTTCCACTGTAATTATGAAACAGAAGTGGCCCAATTCTGCTTTCTTATCCACTTAATTTAGGACTTGATAAAGGAAAGTGCTTAAAAACACCAAAATAGCTGGTGTGTTTATCTCTGGTCCAGAACAGGGAGTGCTCCTCTGAGCTGGAGCTGCACACCAGCCCCTTTGTTGATTTCAGTGCTATCATATTTGAAAAGCAGTGGCTTAATTACAGGATACCAGACATAAACAAGTAACTTGCAAAAGCACCTCCTCAAGATATTAGGAGGGGCTATGAAATCTGAGTCAGTAGCAAATTGGGAAAATTTTATTCAAAGTATTTGTTCTCCAGTCTCTCTTTTTCTGTGCTCCTTTCTAACATGAACGTTTGTGAACTTCTGGTGTCTGTCCCGGTAGATACGCATTTCCATTTACTAGCTGACAACAGCACCAAGCTGGACACCACCAACACAGTATTTTTCCTGTTATCCAGCCCAGCACAAGGTTACGGCAGTGCTTGGTTTGGTACTGCAGAGATTCACGGGGATCCTGGTCTGGGGGTGGTCAAGGTCAGCAGTGCAAGCTTCTTCCTGGACAAGCAGGAGGGAACGTGTTCTTTTGGTTGGGTCCCTTCTTTCAGCCCATTAAAAAGGGAGTTCTGGAGTCCTCTGGTCATAATCCCCTTGGCTGAAGAGTTGTTTTACAGCAAAGACCCATTCTAGTGAAGCAGAATATAAGCTTCATCTCAGGTTCATTTTTCAGCGAGTTCCCACTTTGGCTGGGAAGCTTGTCCTTGTTCTGCTCCAGGATCCCACTGCAGGAGTTCAGCAACAGCCGTCCTCAGGGCATCCAATTTTAGCTATGGATTTTGAAGTGTAGCTGAAAACGGTGTGTGTGTGTCCTCTGCTTTGCGTGGAGCTGGGCAGCGTTTGGCATTCCGACCAGAGGAAAATACAAAAGTTAACTGGGGTCACTTAAGTGCCATGTCCTTGGCTTTGACTCCAGGCAAGACAATTGCAGTGTCTCTCAGCAGCGACAGCAGGGCAGGATCACTCCAGGCTACCTGGGGCTATGTCAGCATCCTCAGGCAGCGAGTGCTCGCGGTGCCACCGGCAGTGGGCACTGGCTGGCACGCCTGGAGTGCCGTGAGAGGGGAGCGAGTGCTGCAGCACAAAGGAAACCTTTCCCCTGCAGCTCCTGTTAGTGATCTTGCCAGGACCAGGAAAATGGTTTAAGCAAGGAGCGTGGCAGATGGTGTCGATGCCCTGTCTCCTTGCTGTGCTGGCAGGCAGGATCCCTGGCTGGGCATCCAGCTTTTAAAGCCCTCTGCCCTGGAGAACTGGCGGGGGAGAGGTGTTTGCTACTTCACTGCTTACAGTGAATGGCGTGCCACCTCGTTTGGCTTTGGACACGGAGGTGAATAAGTACGTATTTGTACTGGTGATGCATGAATATTGTCAGATCAGTCAAAGTATTCCACAAAATGTGGGCAATCTTTCCTCCTGAGCTAATCTCCTCCAAGCATTTCAGTGACGCACATTCACACTTAAATTTTTCAAAGTCATTTGGATTGCCATTTAACCATCAACTTAGACACTGTTGTTTGTGTTTTATGTAGGCAACTGCTGGACCAGAAAAAAAAAATGTTGTTTTTGAGTAACTCCTTTGGATTTGTTTTAATTAGCAGATTTTGGCTCTTTCACTCGATATAAGCTTAGTATACTGATTGCTGCTTTCTTTCCTTCCCATTCAGACTGCCTACATCTCTGAGTGGGCAAGAAACCATCAAGCTGTGCGTGCTCTAATTCTAGCTTTCACTGGCAGTGCTCCAAAATTGCCTGGGACCTGGCTGTCCCATGCCTGGGCCAAACGGGCTGGCCCTGCTCTGCTGCCGGCAGCAGCAGCCGGGAGGTGGCAGCAGCCCGTCCAGCCTGCTTCGTGCATCACGGAGCTACCAGCACCTCCTCCTGCAGCTCTCCTTGCCGCTAGCAGTGCTGGTTCTGGAGCAATGCTGCTGCTGTTGTTTTGTATGAGGTTGGTAATTGTGAGGATCTCCCTGCTGAGAGTCAAATGCTTGTTCCTGGTCCAGGTCAGGGTGAAGGCCAGCAAGGCAGTGCTTAAAATGGCACAAGCACCGTCTCCTTTGTAAATCATTGTGAGGTAATCAGTTGTGAGGGTCATAGTTTTTAAACAACCATAATTATTTATTGTAACATGAGATGTTCTCCTTTAAAAGGATGAAAACATTACTTTGGCAAACTACTGGAAGATTGAGAAGATCCCTTCTTGTAAACACTTTGCTAAGGTCTTCCAGTTCTGAAATGGCATCTGTTCATTAAAATTGATTTGAGAACCCAAGGTGCATCTCATCTTTGAAAGTATTAAAACTTGTGTAGAATCATACAGAGTATTTATTCTGAATAAAGGAAAAAAAGGCTCTGTTATTCCAGCTCTCATTAATGTTTGTAGACAACAGACAAGCACTTGCATGGATGTTTGTTTATTTCTGATATCCGTGTCCTATCAATATATTTACATGTTGCCAGTTCCTTGTCAAGGTGCAGAGACACAGGCAATCTCCAAAGGACTGTTTAAAAAAAACAAACAGTTTTTTATGGAGTCCAGCTGTGCTGTAGAGCTGCCTGAATTGTTGTTGATGATTATTATTATCCACCTGACTGCGTGCAACTCACAGCCCCATACAGCATGTCTGACCTCTCAGATGGTGGTATCTCCATTTTGAAGTGAGCATCTTTAATTCTGTTTCTTTCAGGGAGCATAGTGAGTGTGGGAGACCCTAAGAAGAAATACACCCGATTTGAAAAAATTGGCCAAGGGTAAGTCCAATCATAGTTATCTATACAAAAACACGGGCTGGGTGTTTTTGCTGGTAAAATATCAAGTGTGAGTCTGGGCAAGCTCCAGACACACTCAGACGCTGCATTTAGATTTTCCCGTCTCTCACTTCTCATCAGTATTTTAGCTGTGGCCAGAGGGAATCATTAAAGACACCTTGCTGCTGGCAATGTCTTATCTGCAGCAAGGAACAGATCCTGGACAATCTGCTGTCCCTCTAGTGTGCAGCATTTATTTTCTTAGAAAAAAACATTTTTATGTGTCTCAAAATAATGTAGCCACACTAAAGAAAGAAGAAAAAAATATTCTGTCTCAAAGAGCAACTTGCCAAATGATAGTTGTCATATAAATAAAAGCTCTCAATAGCATTTCTTTCAAACATTTTGCTAAAGATGTCAGTGATCAGGAATAAAAAAAAAAAAAGAGTTTAGAAACTTAAACCCATGCAAAACAAAATAAAGGAATAAATCGGTAATAAAGGCAGTGCAGATGTGCAAAACACTTAATGAGGAAACGCACCACCTGCCTGCTGACAGACCACTCTGGGATCCTGCAGGTTTTATTTACTGAAAATAATCTACCAAGCTATTCCCTTTTGAAACCCTTACTTCACTTATCCTAAATAGGAGTGATCTGAAATAATTCCTATGTGAGGAGACAAGAACAAGAGAAATTACACCAAAATGAGGTATCGGATGTGCATTTTAAATAGACAGACTGCCTGCTCAGTCCAAGTTTCCTATGTTGTAATTCCGGGAGGGCTAATGCCATGTGTGTAAGACCAGGGCCGTGCTGCTGCTTGCGTACGGCAGAAAGCTGTGTACTGACATCAGGAGATGGTTTTCTGCCCTAACCCTCTGTGAGGTTTGAACCCAGGGTAGCACGTTGCTGACCGAGAACTGATAAATACTGAAGAAAACCAGACGCTCTCATGCTCTTTCTCCGGCAGGCTTTATAGTAGATATATCTTACTTGATAAGACGCTGGTGGGGAGGGGTTTCTTCTCCATTTGTTGTACGCAACCCTTTCTGAGATTCCAGCTTGCTTTCTACCTGCAGCTTTGGTTCTCACTGTCACTGTATGTCAGTGGGCACTCAGAGCTGTGCCAGTCTCTCAAAAGATAAGTGTCAGCTGAAGGCGTGAGATTCAGATTAAACGTGTGAACAGATTCTTGCTGTCACTGTCAGAAAACGACCGTCATCCTCACTCTTTTATTTTGACACTGCTGGAAGTGAGGTTGTACAAAGGTACCGCAACAACTGGTGGAAAACAAGTGGCTAAGACCTGCCCTAAAAGGGTACCTAAGCAGATGTCCTGCAGCCAGAAGGTTGCATGCCCTTCTCACAGAGGGATGTGTTGCTGTAACCACCTCATGGCTTTAATGCTGCAGCTTGATTTAGACAGCTGGGGAAACACCCTAAGGAAAAAAAGTCATTATAGCTAAACCCTGCATTGGATGTCTTGCAGATCTGCATTGCTATTGCAGAGAACAGCTGAACGTGAGACTGTTTTGACACCTGTTTTTTGGACTCCAGCTACATGCAAAGCCACTTGTTGAAGACTTGCTGTAGCTTTTATCATGTAAATTAGAGTAATTCTTCTCAAATACTAAAACAGTGAGTGCGCTCAGTAATGCACTTCAGATTATTTCATCCTGCAGTATGTAAAGGAGGTGCTTAGGCTCTCAGTATGACACTGGGGAGACGTGAGGAGTATTTTCAGTGCAGCTAATGAGTGGAGGGCAGGAGCCGGGGCTGCTCAGCGAAATGCAGGTAGCAACTTTTTACGTAAGGAGGAGTGAATCGACCAGGCAGTAGCACCTCGTGGCTCCATACAGTTGGTAAGTTAATAAACAGTGGGATGCTTTCACAGCCACTTTGCAGTGAACAGTAATTAGCAGACCTGTGCTGAAGCATGGGCCAGCTTCAGAGCTGAGTCTGTGGTTTGTAATTTGTCTCTGGTTTAGGACTGAAAACGTTGCTGACATTGGAGGAAACTTCGTTAACTAGGGCTTGGCAAAGAGGCTGCGTTTGCTCAAGCTGTGCTTAGCTCTTGCTAAAGACAAAGCAGTGTGGAGCCATGAGCAGCATGGGTTCAGGGCTTCTATTTTTTCTTTCTTGTTTTTTTTTTAAACTTGTGTTGCACTGCATCATAGTGACACAGATCTAATTGTTAGTCCTGGTACTTGCCTAACTGCATTAAAACGGAGATGGTACAGAAGAGTTTGAGAGTTAGATACAGATCAGAAATTATAGCTGCTTAGAAGTAAAAGTCCCTAATACAGAATCACAGAGCCCTTGCAATTAATTCACAGCTTTACTTAAATTACTCACCTTTATCTAAACTCTTCACAGATGGCCTGAGGCATAGCAAAATGTGCCCTCATTTAAGTGGCTGTTTTAAAATAAACCCTGACAGGACTTTACTCAGGAGGTGTAGCACAGTGTTAGCAAATCTGAATAAATGGTGTTGGCTTTTTATGAAAACAAATTGGATTAATCTCAACAATTAGTCATAGGCAAACACATTTGCATTTATATTAAAAGAATACATAGCATGCCCAATGATAACATTGTTCTCAACACTGGTATGTGATCTCTGATGCCTGTTGAAATAAAATTTCTCAGAAATGTTTCTGCCTGCAGGTAAACAGAAACAAACTGGGTGATCATGCAAAAATGAGCAAAAGGATTTTGTGTTTTCAATCCATGGGGAGTTTGCCAGATGCACGTTCCCACATCTCAGAATCCCCACCCTGGCTCTCCTGTGGCTCACTGTCCATGCACACACAGGCTTCATAAACGATGGCAGTGTAAGCCTGTGGCTTAGCACAGAAGGAAACCCCAGCAGGGTTTATAAGCCCACAGTTGCTTTTAAACCCAAAGGGATTTCCTCTGCTCATGGCCCTTTTGGCCCTTCACAGCCTTGCAGGGGAAGAATGGCTTTTAAAGAGAGGCGGATGGCAGGCAAAACCCCTCACTCGTGTTTTGGTAGCCCTACACTAGCACCTGTGTCTGCTGAATGGCTCTTGACAAAAAGAAGCTGTTTTGGGTTCTTCTGTTCGGAGTCATTCTCAAAACCAAGAATGCAAAACAGGAGAATATTTTCCAGAGTTTTCGGGGGGGTGGGGGGGGGAATATGTAGAAACAACTCAGTCCATAACTTTTGAACTAAAATAATGTAGGGTGTACATTTCGGATTCACGACAGCTCTTTCTCTTCACGTTGGCCATGAGCTGGTTATCTTGGATCCAGAGGGCCGGCAGGTGGCTGTGCCGTGCTGCCAGGGGTGAGCGCGGGCGGTTTGCAAACACTGCCGGCAGCAGAGATGGCCTAGCTGGGCTTGTTTTCACTCGAGGGCACTAAAACGCTTTTCATTTGTTGGCCGCTGTTTTGTTTCTAGGGCATCAGGAACTGTTTACACAGCAATAGATATCGCCACAGGACAAGAGGTAAGTGCCGGCAGCCCCAGTTGACTCTGCAGGTATCCAGTGCTTTCCCCTCCGGCAGGAATTGTGGATGGGGTTTTCAGCTTGCCAGCAGATGGGTGGTGCAGAGGCTGTTCCTCCTGAGCATGGACTGGTGTCAGCCTGCAAAACGCATCGCCTGCCATCTTCAGCTCCTTGGTTCTTTAAGGCCACCGTGGGTCTGTGCCTCCGTAACTAAACACTTCCTGGGCCATCCATTTTCCAGCAGCTGTTGCACTGAGGTGGTGATTAATGCCTGAAAAGGTGCTCGTGAACTCCTGGGCAGGGGGGTCCTGGTCCCCCTGAAATCAGTAAGAGCCTCGGTGCTCTCTGTGCTTGGACTGATGCTGCACCCTTAGCTTTTAGGGCCAGTTGTACGAGATGTGTTTTGTTATACTCCATCTTCTGAACACATCTTTGCTCTCCACAGTACTGTTGGTCCATCCTGGTACCATGTTACGGCTGTCATCCCTGAATGGGCATTTCAATGGAGAGAAATCGATAAAGAAATGCCAGCAAGACTGATTTAAAAAAAAAAAAGAAAAAGTGTTTTTTATTGCTAGTGTAAATGTATTGCTTTAGAAAATCTTATCCCTGCTCCCAAGTGTGGATGCAGTTGTGCTACTACAGAGAATATTGGTCTGAGTGTAATTTAACTCCAAGTGTTTCCAGCATAAAAGCTGTCTGGGGGCCTGGCCCCGGTTGTAAAACCTAAAGATCTGTAACCACAGGCCTTGGGGAACCCTCGGGGTGTTCACAGCTTCCCCTATTGCTGTGAGGAATAAATAGCTTTGTTACACTGCTTGCTTTTGGACAGCCCTCGTCCTTACTAAGAACTACCAGAAGCAAGGGAAGGAGGGGCAGTGCCATCCTTCAAAGAAGGACGCGCTCGGTCTGAATTGCCAAAGACATGAATGCAAGCAGCTGACGGTCACTGCCACCACCCAGTCCCAATTTATCTTAATCACTAATTCAGACAGCAATACTGTTTAGCATTTTTTCCATCACGTGTCTTATCTTCAAAGGATAATACAAGAACTAATTAAGGAGAGATCGTGTTCAGGATGCAGTTTGGTGTTTTAGTTGTTCTGAAGCTGGCTGGCACTCACCAAAATGGGAAGATTCGTATCCAGGGCAAAGATTTCCTAAAAGCTATGCTCATGTTTAGCTGGTGTTGGTGACAGCCCACGATGCTACAAGGCAATGTTAGGCTCACCCTGGCAAGAACTGGTTGCAGGGAAGTGGGAGCCAAGGGGTTGAGAAACAAATCTGGAAGAAAAGCACTGTTTATTCTCACAGTCCCAGTAGGGGCTGATTTATGTGGCATCTTACCAATCGTTTCCTTTTTCAGGTTGAGGCAGAGGCAGGGTAGGTACAATGGTTTAGAGCAGATTTTGGTGTCTTAGGCCCTTTGCTCTTTAGGGGTACAGTCTAAGATTTCTGATGTATCATTTTCGCTTGTCAGCGTGAGATTCCAGTGATTCCACCCGCCTCCAGTGATGCTCTGTACAGGAGGACACTTTATAACTGAAAATCTAAAAGCCCTGAGCCCTGCTCATAACCCTGAGTGTGTCCATAAAATACCACAGAATGGATTCTTTTCTTTAAAGCCAGATTATTGCAAATCTAAACTCTGTTAAAAGATAAGAATTACCAGCTGTTTTTTATATATTTTCATAGTAACAGAATCACTTGCTGCTTGCAAAACATGCATAAATAATAATGGTGGTAATAAAATAAGTCTATCTTAAAAGAATGTAGGTCCAGAGAGTGCTATTAGAGATTTTTGGTTGATCGTTTAAAGACTGTTTTTACAGATTTTATAAGGCAAGATATATATGACCACGTGTAACTAGCACGCAAGCAAGTAAAGAAATAGGGTGTTGTAATGTAAGTTAACCGAGCTCTAATGTCTAATAACAAGACAGTTTGGCACAACTCTGATAGATCGTTCCAAAAACACATTGTGTTCACTCTGATCTTGTGCAACAGACTATTCACGTTAATGCATTGTTTTCACTGTCGTTTTAGGTGGCCATAAAGCAAATGAATCTCCAACAGCAGCCCAAAAAGGAACTAATTATTAATGAAATCCTGGTCATGAGGGAAAATAAGAATCCCAATATTGTTAACTATTTAGACAGGTAAGTACTTCTGGTGTTGTCACGTGAATGTTCATTTCCATATTGAAACTGAAAGATGAAGAAAAGCCTTTGGTTACTCACAGAAAACAACTCTTTATCCACGTATAATTATGTGTATTTATATATTTATGTGTATATATGCATAAAAATATATGGGAGGAGACTGGTCTTTATGTGCATTAATCTTTTCTGGTGTATCAGAGCATCACAGAACGGTTGCAGTAGGCAGGGACCTCTGGGCCCATCTGGTCCACCCCCTGCTCCAGCAGGGCCATCCTGAGCAGGGTGCTCAGAAGCTTTTGAAGTTCTCCAAGGGGGAGACTCCACAGCCCCTCTGGGCAACCTCTGCCAGTCATCCATAGAGTAAAGAGGTGCTTCCTGATGTTTAGACAGAGTATGGAGTTCAGAGCGTCTTTTCAAAGACCTCGATCAACCACATCTTACTAAAACTGCCTGTATCTCCACGTCCACCCTGTTTTTAAGTTGGTCATGTTTTCTGCATATTATCATAAATGCAGATATGCCAGTCTATAAATTATTTCTCTTTGGCTGTTCCAACCAGTTTCCATTGCTGTGGATTCCTGGAAGAGTAGGTTCTTGTTTCCAGACACACATAATTTGTCAGGTTTTAAACTGTTTTCCCTGTTTCTGAATGTATTTGTATAAGGTTTTCTAAGCTGTTGACCAATTTCTGTCTGTGGCACACACTCTCCCGCTGCCACAGACAACTATGAAAGTTGTCATCTTGTTCCTGGAGTTAATCAAGGTGTTTATGTATACATTAAGATGATGAACCAGATGATCTGATATGTTCCGGTTCAACATTCATCTTTGCCTTTACTGAATCACATTTTTCACTTGCTTGCCATCTAAGACGTCTGATTTTTCACTTAGGTGCATTTCTCATTCGGGCTGCACAGTTCCCACATACTCTATAGCCTAGAAGGAATGTCCATTCATTTCATCCTGTCTTCATTTAAAAATGAACAGGAATCAAAGCCAACTGTTGTAATTTTCATAAGACAATTTAGCAACGCACATTTATCTCAACGCCATTGTTTTCTTGTTTCAGCTACCTAGTAGGCGACGAGCTCTGGGTGGTTATGGAATACTTGGCTGGAGGCTCTTTAACTGATGTTGTTACAGAGACGTGTATGGATGAAGGACAGATAGCAGCTGTGTGTAGGGAGGTAAGGGATCCTGTCTGCACTTCTGATTACTTGGACAGAGTGGTACTTTGAAGCAGGTGCAAAGAACCTGAGTGGTTTCGTGTCCAGATCTTTGCTTCTGTATTGCTTTTTTAATATGGGAGAAGAAAGAGCATCTTAAATGAACTGCCTGCCAGAATCACTACACTTAGTAGACTCTGTTACTGCACTGTTAGTGTATTCTCTCTTGTTTTGTGTTTTACTGTTCTCAACTTTGCCTCTTTAAACATTTGCCTGGAGCATGTCCATACTGCATTCCTTGCCTGTAAAAGCAAACATGTTGGTGGCAGAATTTTAAAATAATAGCAAAGAAAAATAGAGGCTCATTTATCACTGTCCTGAGCTTAAAAGGGTAGCATTCCACCCAAAGTGGTGTTTGCTTCTGAAAAATGACTAGCATGTTATTTCCAAATCTGCTTTAGAACCTAACAATAAAATCTTTGTCATGCAACCTTCCACCTAAAAGGGATCCACTTCATACTGAAGAAAGTGACTTTTCTTTTGGCAAATAATAGTTTGTCATATGGATGGACATGGCACATTCATTTTAACAGCAGTCATTCAGTCTGTGCTTTCAGGGGATAGTCTGTAACAATAATTGACATTTCTTTTTCAAAAGCTCATGTGCCTTCCTTTAGAAAGTTATTATTCTAGTAGTGTTGAAGCGGCAAGCTATACCTCTTGAAAACAGAGTGTTCTGCCATTACTCTCAACTCATCTAGAAATTAAATCTTTTAGAACTATTTCTGTTATTGTGTGATGAAATCGAGTCATTAATTTTTACCCTTATGTTCTTTTCTTTTTCTTTTTTTTTTTTTTTTTTTTTTTTTAATCTATCAGTGCCTGCAAGCACTGGATTTCCTTCATTCAAACCAAGTGATTCACAGAGACATCAAAAGTGACAATATTCTTCTCGGAATGGATGGATCTGTCAAATTGAGTAGGTATTCTTCGTCAGGCACAGCTCTCCCAGGATTGGGGTGTGGGGCTGCTTCTGACTGCCTGCCAGTTACCCAGAGGGGGTGCCTATGATGGTGTTCTGACCGCTGCTTAACGCTAAGGGCTTTTCCATTACTTATTCTAACACACAGAGAAGTACAGGAAGAAGAAAGATGCAAGAAAAAACACTGCCTGTTATTTGTGCATGCCCCTTCCAGAGACCAGAGTTACGGTCTAAAGCCCCAAGTGCACAGTAGTCACTGCAGAGCAAACAGACACTGCTGCTTTCCTAGCTAGATTCAACATCACGTTCTTAGCTATAAACCAGGGATTTTAACTTGGTTTCATAATTTTAAATGGCTTTAACAATACTTTTTTTTTTTTTTTCTCCTCAGCTGATTTTGGCTTCTGTGCTCAGATCACCCCTGAACAGAGTAAAAGGAGCACAATGGTCGGGACTCCTTACTGGATGGCACCAGAAGTGGTGACACGAAAAGCATACGGTCCCAAAGTGGACATCTGGTCACTCGGGATCATGGCAATAGAAATGGTGGAAGGAGAACCGCCTTACCTTAATGAAAATCCTCTCAGGGTAAGATGCCAATAGAATCAGACACCACTGTCTTTTTAAGCTGTCCTATGTTTAGACATAAAATCCCAGTCACGTCAGCTTGGACTAATTCCAGCAAAGGCTGCTTCTAAAAATGTCAGTGGAGTGTATCGGCACAGACTCTGGCTTTGGGGACGTAAATGGGAGAACCTCAAAAGACAAGTAGGATGGAGCCAGTTCAGAAGTTTGTCATTTTTGTCTTCAGTGATCCTTAAAATTTCTCAGGCATTGTTTGAAATGTGTTTTAGCTGTACCTCTGACGCCAGGGATTTTTCAGTGGCAAGTTTCTCCAGCTGATGATTTTTTCTGAAACAAGCTTCAACTGCACCTGCAGGCAGAAGTATTTTCAAACTCAGATCAGTGTAGATCAGTTACCTGATCCTTTCAGGAGGTGTCATTGGTCAGAGTAATACCGTAATTATTGATTTCTAAATTGTTAATTTCTAAAATGCACAGAAACTAATGCATTGTTATTTTGAAGTTTTCGTTTATCCAAACTCTTAAAATGAAACAGCCAATTCTTATTCAAGTGTGCAATAGAGGAGGAAGTTACACCAAGGAAAAAACTTATGGCTGATAGCTGAAACGGTTAAATGCTACAGAGTTAATTCCTGGTGGGAGGCAGGAATCTATGAGGAATTTAATTTTGTACCTGTGTACATACATATGTAATTTTTGGTAAGGCTAGAACTAAAACACAGCATGACCTTTAGCTTTTCTCATAGTGGTGAGGCTGCAATTCCTCTGGCAGCCCAGGCTGTGTGCTGCAGACTGAACAAACAGCACAACCGGGCCATGCTGTTTAAGAAAGGAACATGACAAATACACAATCTTTTGTCTTCTACTTTTTATGAAAAGGTTTTCTGTGTCTTTATAGAAGACCTGTTTTGGTTTTGCAGGTGCCCTGGGGTTTTGGGCTCCAGTGCACTCGTGTATGTGCTGTGCCACCATGTGAAAGGGTGTAAGAAATGGGTTTGGGTTCAGACTGATGTCAAACAAGCACCTTAGCTGGTAGACAGCAGGCCTGTCACTGCAGACCAGTTTTACCTAGAAAGGCTTTTGCACATCACCAGTTCTTCTTCAGTTTCCTGCAAAGAGAAGGCCCCACATTCCACGTGCATCTAGGGGGGACCCTTGCAAAAAACAAAACAAAACAAAAAAAAACCATACATTGTATATGGCAGCAAAAATATAAATATAAAGATAACGAGCATTGTTACTGGTTTGGATACTGAAAACTCCTTGCTTCCTTAAACTTAGCTGTTAATTAGGGCTCCTCAGGACACGTCAGGTCAGCTGTTAAAAAGGCAACTGGATTTCCCATCACATTCAGTTATTCTTGGTATTGCCCAGACTAAATTGGAGATGGTGTTTTTCTCCATACACACCTCATCTCCTGCAGGAGTTGAGATCAGTGTGGATGCTTACAGGTCCAAGGTATCTTCAGGTGTCTGAGTAAAACTGGCAGATTAAAATCGGGCACCTGAAGTTGGTACCATCTGCATCAGCTTTCCTGGCTTCTTTGCAGAGGTTGTTGCCCCTGAGCAAGGAGCAGTGAACAACTATTGATGGAGTGAGTGCAGTTCCCCAGTTACCAGCTAGTTCTGTTAAGGTAAATCCATCCCAAACGGGACAGGATCTGACCTGCTGTTGTATGTGGAGTCTAAGACTCCAGAGGTTGCATCCAAGCAGGAAGGTTATAGGCAAGACCTGTTTTTAGAGCTAAGTTTTTAGCGGATGACACACAGTAGTTGTTGAAGTTAGTAATCTCACTGTGACCACATTCAGGGAATTCTGAAAAGCCTGGAAGCAAAAGGCTGCTCTTTTATTTTTATGAATGATTGTTTTAATAACGTAAGGCATGCAGGTGCTTCAGATACTGGCACTAATTTAAATTCATCAATAAATTATAAGGGCACTAAAGGATCATTAATCATAGATTTAATAGCAGTTTTAGTGTAGTCACATTTGTTGTTTTCCAGACATAGAGCAAACATTGCTCGGGTCCCTTCCAGCCTTTGCAGCACTCACAGGCAGGAACCATTTTCCAGCCATGACAGTCCTGGATATTCCTGTGATGGTATTTCTTTTCTCTCACTGTGATTTCCTGCCATCAGGAGTATTCCTAGGCCCTGAGGGACAATGCAGTAAATATCCTTCAAAATGCACATTGGACCTCCCCAGCTTTAATTAAAAAAGGAAGAAAAAAAAAAAAAAAAAAAAAACATTTCTGTTTGCTTTCTCATTTATTAACTGCAGTACTTAACTTTCCCTAAAAGCTGCAGTGTGTGTTCCAAATGCTGTGGATCTTCTAGTTTCAGGCTTCCAAGTTCTCTGTATATTGTTCCTGCAGCGTATTTCTGATAACTCTGAGGTACTATTTTCAGAGACTGCAGCTAAAATTGCATGCTGACTCTTATTTTTTGGTAAGCTAACAAATTTATGAGCTTACTGCTCCTTTGCAGCTACTGCAAACATTGATTTCCCTTGACTGTACTTGTTTTTCTTTACTGGCTGCATCACAGGAAACCAAAAGGTACATAATTAGAAGGTACTGCAGATCCCCATAGACCTTTTCTGTTCTTGTAGAAATAATTAAAATGTGCAATACTCGAAATATTTAAAAGGTAAAATAATAGCTAAAGATGACTTTCTCATGACTCATACATTGTGAAGAAATGAGCAAACAGAAGAGCTTCGTTCATCCTGACACTCACGTTTCACAGTCAGCTGAATGTAGCTGGAACAAAAATTTCAGGTTTGACGTCAGTGCTGTATTCCTTCACTGCTGGAGAATTAAATCCCTTGGGTAGCACAGCTAAACGCAGTGAGGACAGGCACTCCAGCTCCCCACTGTGCCATGTGGCTGAGGTCGGCTGCAGACAAGCAGGATAGGACTGATTTTGTGATACTTCTGTTGTGGGGAAAGTAAAGAAACATACTTATATTGTTTTTACTCTAGGATGGTTCATTTGCCTTTCTAGGCCTGGAATTTTTTCCTCAGTACATAAGAGGAGAACAAAGTCAATTTGGTCACGGTCTGTTCGAATGCCAGCAGCGTGGAGCTGTTGTTAGCATGGCAGAGCTGTTCGTGAGAGGCCTAGGCCTGTTCTTATTATTGCTGTACATTTTTGGACATACTCTGCATGTCCAAGTCTGAGCAGTTCAGAATATCTTATGTTTCTAAGTAACATCTTCCAATAGCAGAATTAACTCAACTCTTATCTTCTGAGCATGTTAAAAGTGAACTGTATTCCATTATGTTTACCATATGTTTTGCAAAATTAATTATAATTCCTTGGCCTGAAGATTGGAAAAAGAGTACCAGGAAGACTTGCTGAGCTGCATGAATACTGTTAGCTGTGAAGTGTTCTTTAATCTGAGAAAGTTGAGCCTAGCTTACGCTAGATGCTACTGAGGAGAAGGCCTGGGATTTTCAAGTGTTTGGAGGGGCCAGTGCAGTGACTGCGCATTCAGATGGGCATTTGTACACGTGGAAGAGAACTCACAGAGGACTCAAACCTTAACACAAACACTCACAGTTCTCAGGTTAAACACTGTTTTCTGAGTTGTTTCTACCTCTTCTGTGTGTGGTGATGAAACGTGAAACAAGTGTAAGAAATTTAATGTTCTCTTTACTAAAAAAAAAAAGCTTTTCTAAAATCCCATCTCCATTCTTCTCAATGGGATGCTTGCCTGAAACATGAAGATTATAGTTTAAATGAATATAGCCTATTCTGCTTCTCGTCTTTTTTTTTTTTGCTGAAGGGCTTGGTGAACTTACTTATTTCTTAACTGAAGCCAATTTCTCTGTGTCACCAAGCATGAGATTTCAATAACCCATCTGCCAAAACCTCCCATTTCTTCCCTGGCAATTTCTGGAATGGGTCATCATTAGTCCATTTACTTGAGTATCACAATTTGCATAAGGTTACCATAGGGCTGGAATTGCTCTTGGCGTTGTTACACTGGCGATACAATGGCGTTGAGGGTGTTTTGAGATGTAATTGCAGGTGGCTCCTGTCTGCCCAGTTATGCATTTTCTTCTTAATATAACTGTTCATGCAACTTACACTGTGTTGAAAATGATGTTCCAAATATTTTTGTTCCTTTTTTCATCCAGTTACCATATATATCAAGAACAGAACTAAAAAATTGGCTACTTTGGTTTTGTGGAAGCTGTGCTTTAGGGACCAGTGAGCACAGCAGAAATATGTTTTATGTAATAATCCTTTGAAATAATACAGTTAGACCCAGTTCACTCTTAAAATAGCTTGTACAGCTAGTGTCAATACTTACAGAAGCAAAATATGCTTCTGCTGGTGTAGTTCATATTAACTAGGTCAGCCAATGAAATCAGCTGTCAAGGCAAAATCATACTGATGTTGGAATAGCTGTGTCTGCATCAGGGTTGCTGTTTTTGTTGGGATAGCAAAATTGTCTCTAATCCTCTGCCAGGGAGGAAACTGCTGGTGGAGACGGGACCTTAAAAATCGGGTTCGTGTGAGCAGCTAAGGAGCTGAAAGAAACAGGTGGAGTCTCGTGTTTCCCTTTCTTCCAGGCGCTGTATCTGATAGCTACAAATGGGACACCGGAGCTGCAGAACCCTGAGCGACTCTCTGCCGTGTTTCGCGACTTTCTGAACTGCTGCCTGGAGATGGATGTGGACAGGAGAGGGTCTGCCAAGGAGCTTCTGCAGGTAGGGTGGGAAATGGCTGCAAGTGAAATGGCTGCAATATATAACGATGTGCTCATCAGCTAAATGTGAAGGCGTCAGACTAATCCCCCCATATTAGTCTCCAGACTTGATGCTTCTTAAACAAAAGTAGTATTTTCATCTATATTCAGTTCTGCGCAGTAACAAAACGACTGAACTGGAGTGGCCCCAGCTTCAGAGGCAGAAATGGTGTTGCTAACTTGTGCACACAGGAACCCAAGGAAATCAGCCACAGCCGAGTGGTCAGGGATTTGGCTGTGGGAAGGGAAGGGCTTTGGGGTGCTCCCTGTGAGCATCAGAGGGGTCAGCAGAGGGACTGCCCCAGTTTACCTGTCCTGCCCCCATTGAAGGTTTCTGCCACTGAAGTAGGGACGGCTGAAAGAGACTTGTCACAGCACCATTTGCTGCCTGGCATAGCTGAGTAATGAGAGCTGCTACTGGTTTACTGCCAGGTTTCGTGGTGGGTGTAAACTGTGGTAGATACAGAGCTTTGTAGCATGTGCTCCTCGGCTGTCCCTGCTGTGAAAGTGCCAGTCAGCACAAGGAGGGGTAGGGGATGGAGCAAACAGCTCCCACTGCAACCCAAAGCCAGGTCCATCAGTGCTCTGTCCCTTGTCTCCCTGCTCAAGTCCTAAAGCCTTAAAATAAATAAAGCCTAAAAGCCTGGACCTCAGTGGCCTTCAAAGCTCCACACAGGCCTAAATACCATTTGGGATAACCATTTCTAGAGGTATTGGAGTTCCCTTGGGAATAGCTCAAGCCTCTAGTCCTTTTTTTTTGACAACTAAAACAGCCTGTGACTTTAGAAGACAGGAACCTAAGTAAGTATTTGAAGTTTCCTAAAAGAATCAAGGCTCTGGAGCAGCAAGAAACATTCCCAGAGGGCTGGCAGGGCAAAAATCCCAGCAAGCTGAAGACACTTTGATAAATGGATTAATAAGATGATGTGCTGTGTTTGCCCATGATAGCAAGGGTACTGGACATGAAGACACAGATGGTACCGTCAGTCCTATTTCTGTGTATTCCTGGTACCAGAGGAATAATGTTTGAGTCTGTAACTGAGTTTGGAAAGTAATGGTTGGTTTCTTTCTTTCCTTTGGGCAGCATCCATTTTTAAAATTAGCCAAGCCTCTTTCCAGCCTGACTCCTCTGATCATTGCAGCAAAGGAAGCAATTAAGAACAGCAGCCGCTAGTGCTTCAGGCTGGCTTTCTCCCATGCCAGCTCCCTCCAGAGCAGGACTGAGAAAAAAAAAAAAAACTCTATAAAACCTCAACGCTTCTGCTGCAGGATGGATGGATGGATGGACAGACCAACAGTCGCAGTCATGGTGGTAGGAGGGGAGAACAACTGTTCTCCAGTCCCTCAATGAGTAAAAACTTATCACGTGTCTTCTTCCTGCTTTCTGGCTCCTTAATTTATTTTTTAAATGAAACAGGGCTTAAGACAGAGAGGTAATGACAGAAAATGCTTTGCTGCTTCAGCCATTTCTAAGGTAAAGCAAATGCAGTTGGAAGATTCCCTTCCTTCTCTCCCTGTGAATAAGCTGTACATTCACTTTTAAATTGTCAATTGTTTCTTAAAGATGCAAAGTCCCTTTTATGTTATTTTTTTTTATATGGTTTGGAATTGGAGAAGGGTCTTCTTCATTCATAACTCCAGACTGCACTGCCTTTTGAATACAGTCCACTCGCTGGTATTTGCCCAATCATTATACTTCTAGATGAGGAAGAAAGTGAAATTGCGTTTCCAACCAAAAATGAATCAGGAGTGGAGCAGACAAAATATCCTGTTGAGATACAGGCTTTCAACTGTGAATATATCGTGTTTCTGTTCTTGGCAGTTTGATTTGTATAACTAGTTGTAATATGGGTGAGAGTCTTACTGAAACGAGAAAGCAGAAAGATCGGTGTGCTCAGAAAGGGCTTGTGTGATGCAAAGCTGTAAGAGAGATGTGACGTGAGAGCAGGCCCAGCCTTGCTCAGCGCCGAGCCCCAGCGGATCCCTTGGCAGAGCACGGAGCAGCGTCTGCAGCCCTGGGCTGGAAGGAGGCGCGAGCAGCAGCAGCCTGGTGCTGGGTGCCCCCCTTCTCCCGGGACCGGACTGATCGCCCCCGGTGGGATTAGCCCTCTTGGGTTTGTGCGGGAGCAAAGGAGGGAAAAACCAAGCTGGGCGGTGCTGCCACTTGTGAGGACGCCTGCTCCCGTCTTCTCGTAGCTCCTGGGAAAGGTTGGTAGCACCTGTGCGAAGGCAGCCAGACCGCTCTGCGGGCTCCGTGCAGGTGAGTGTCCTTTGGGCGCACGAGTGCTGTCACGGGAACTGCGACGCTGGTGCAAAGGAGTGACGGCTCCCAGGGTTCGGTTCTGCCTGAGCCAGTGCCCCAGACAACTTGGGACGAAAGTGCATTTAAACCTGAAGCCTTGCCCTGAGCAAGAGCAAAGGTACGAAATGCAGAGTAGATTGCAGAAACATTTCGAGCCATAAAACCCGCCTGCTCTCTGCTCTCCTGCATACAGCAGGCGCTGCTGAATGCAGTTCTGAGTTGCTGAGGGAGAGCGAATCCTGGATGTGACTGAGGATTGCGCTCGCCTGGTCAGCTGATCTGTAAGGGAGCAGAGTAGTTCTAGTATGCCGTTTGTGTTTTATTTATTCTTTTCTGAAAGAAAGATGGAGTGCGGCTTCACTCAGAAAAAGCATTTTGTATGGGTTATTTGTTGCTGTACTTTATTGGTACAACTAATCAAAGACCTCCAAAACAACATTTAAATCAACACTTACCTAATGAGCAAAAAAATGTGTAAAACAGCTTTCTGCTGTAGTCTGTCATGTTTAGGCCTGGTCCTGCAAGGGGCTAAGCAGGCTTTAAGGTACTAAAAACCTTCCCGTTTTGCCGGTACGAATGAAGGATGTTTGGGCTACTCTTGAATTAGGCTATTAGCTTGTTTGGTTTTGGCTTCTTATTTAGTCACAGTCTTTGTGTTGCAAATGTCGTTAATGCTGCCGCCTAACCCACCCTCACTCCTCTGTCCATCCCAGTGTCTTTGCTGAGACGATGGGAGAGGCGATGCTCGTTAGGTTACCACAGCTAGGTACAAATTAGCTTCTGGCATCCTGGGGAGTACAACAGGTTTGATTTTCAGATACACAAATACAAAAAGATGCTGCTGCTTTTGTGAGGCCGCATTTTTCTCTGTCAGTTCAAGCTATCTACCTGGGAGATAAGCTTCCCTGAGAAAAAAAGAGCGACTGGGACTTGTGAAGGGCTGCCCTCTATTTGTAAAGCGTTAATCTGAATGAAACATGTTTGTATTCCATGTCAGAAGTGAAGAAACAAGTGACAGTTTTTCTTACCAGTAATGCTTTTAGTTTATCCTACCCACAAAGGAACAGACAGCCGTCCTTTGAAAGGAAAGCACTTTTTTATGGTACACGTTTGCTGGACATACGAGATACTTACATTGACAGACTACGCTACGTGATTGCTTTTTTTTTTTCCTATTTATTTTCTTTAACAGTAAGTTTCTCGGCATCTCTAATTTCCAGAAAAAACTTCAGAAGGATAACAAATAAAAATAGGAAATTGGATATTAGTATTATTTTTCTGGCCATTGTATGCTCCAGAATACAGAATATTGTTGGCACTGGCTTTTTAATACAACTGCTTTAATAAGAGGCCTTAGTTTTTATTTTATTATATACTATATTTATTTTTCTTTGCATCAGAAAATCCAGAGATTTTTCTGCTAAAAAAATTCTGTGAGGCAGAAAGGATTCAACTGAAATCATCTCTGCCAGTGATTCTTTTCCACATGAACTGTAATTGCCCAGCTGGGAATGTTTTACGTACAGGGAAGCTCACCTCCAGCATCTGGAGGCACCAGGCTTTGTGCTTGAGACAGTCTCAGGCACTAGATTCTGAGTCACTAGATACTGAAGGGTGGCAGCTGTTTTTATCATTTCCCAACTCTGATAGGAAATGTGGCATATTAATAGTAAAAAAAAAAAAAAAAAAAAAAAAAAAAAAAAAGTAATAATAAATCTGTCCTGAGATGCGTAAGTCTTGTACATTATTTACAGGCGCAAGTAGTAAGTTAGGATTGACAATAGTGTTGACCTTCCAGAAAGAAGAGGCTAATATTATAAAATCTCTGGAATTATCTCGGGTTTTTTTTGGACTGCTATCTTCAGATTAAGCAATTAGTTTACATATATTTTTGAAAGTATTAGAAATAGGATGTTTCTGTTTTTAAATGCATAGGTAAATGTTAAATACGTTTCAAACATTTTCATTCCAAGATTTTAAAAGACTGGTTATTTGTGTTTATTTTGAACTTCATTAAATGGTTAAAGAAAGTGAAAACAAAACAAAAAAAAATCCAGAGTTTGACTATGATTCCCATCCCTGCAGTGTGTGAAAATGACCTGTTAGCTTGCTGTGGTTTTAATGAGTTCTGGGACAGAAGCATGACAGCAGTAAAGTCAGGGAAGCTTGAGAAGCACAGAAAAGATTATTTATTTAACAAAAAAAGAAAAAGGGAAAAAAAAGAAAACCAAAACCGATAATCATACAGAATTCCATACAGCTCCTGCACACACTCCTGGGAGCCTGCACAGGGGGGTGGAACTCAGTGCTCTCGGGGTCTGTTCACAAACTCAGGCCAGGGTTGTGTTCCTACTTCTTGTGTCCAGCACTTCTCTAAGTACGCATCGCCTTGCCATCTTTGGATACTGCTTGGCCACCTCACGCTACATACAAATGAAGTATTCTTTTTAGCTGTTTATGTTGGATTTCTTTGAGGCCAGTGGCTGTACCTCAGCAGGTCTTTCAGTCAGCCTCCCCCCGTGTCCTGCCACCAAAAATGAAGCACATTCCGGTCACCACAAGAAGGAAAGTAAGTACTTATCTCTGTCCTCTAAGTGTAGTGTCACCGTACCCTATGATCTGTGGTTCCAGTATATGCTCAGTGGCTTGGCCACAGAGTATCCCTCACGCTGAGCTGTACGTGTGTGCATTTCTTCGCTTAATGGATCTGCTCTAACTGGATTAAGAGACGGAGAGAGCTCTGCTAGCACCTACCATTAAAGGCAGGAGCCAGTTGTTCTTGCTTGACAGCCAGGGCACGCACACTGACGCCAGCTTAGCCTTGCTAAGCATTATCAAGATTGCAGTCCACAGGCCTTTGTGGTGGACTGTTGTTCCTATCTGTGCAGAACTTAAAGATGGGGTAAGCTGATGAAGGTTCATAAATATAAACGTTCAGCTTTTGTTTTTCAACTGAGTGGGTAAATAACTCTACTTTTAGCCCCCAGTTTTCAGTAAACAGGCAGGAAACTACCATCCAAGGTTTCCTCGGGTGCAGTCTGCAATTCAGGGGTCTTTAAAACTTTTCTTTGCTTGCGTCTGTCCTTGAGCTGACAGGGTGATTTCTTTTTCTGGCTGAAACTTGCAGCATCTTGCTTATACGTGTGATTTAGAGCTGACTGCCATAATCCTGGGTATGTGTCATGTATATAAACGTTCACTTTCCTGAGCCTACAAATGGATGCATGCATCTTTGGTGACAAGTCATCTCAAAAGAAAAAAAATGATACGGGAAAGACAATGAGGGATGCTTACGTGCTCTTTGTGGGTTCCTTTTGGTCTGCCATGAAGGCGGGAGCCTGCAAACTTTGTTCTCACTGCTTAACTATTCTTCCAAGCAAGTATTCATGTTCTGCTAGCATCTGACACTGAGTGAGGAAACTAGGGAGCAGTCTAACTTGTTAGAGCTGATAATATGGAAAGGTGCTCATTGTTTTAATAACCTCTGAGTACAATAGCATTACGTTGGACAGTTTCCAGCAGATTGCACATAGGCTTCGGCATGAGTGTGCGTGGTGTCTCGTGCTCTCATTGAGTGGCACTGCATTCACAGCTGCCTGGGGATTGTGCTTGGTTTCCGCGAGGCTCCCTAATCTTTGCCTCGCACAGCTAACGTGCCAGAGGGACTCAAAGCCCCAAGGCCACAGCTGGATGCAGTGGTCTGAGCTGGGAGCTGTTGTGAATGCAGGTCAGAAGAGCCACGTGCGCATGCATTCAAACCACAGTGCTCTGAGGGAGGTAGCATATGACCTAAGAACATGAGCATTTGTGTGTCACCGCTGCTTTGGCCTTGGCTCCTTTCAGGGGCTTGAAACAGCTAAGTTTTCCTAAGGTGAGAAACTGAAAAGGTCTTTCACAGGTCTTGCTCTTCCTAGTCTCTATGCTTGACTGTATGTTGTTCCTCTTTCTGTGCCCTCTGTTCTTCCTGTGCTCAGTGACTGCTTACCACGACTGTGTTACTGGCTCAGAGAGAGTGCTGGAAATCCTCATTTTTCTGCCCTTTGAGCTGCCTGTTTACAGCAGCATTTTTAACTCTGTAAGCCTGGTAGGGATGCAGTGTTACCCTACACCTTGTGCATAACCTCCAAGAGCATGTGGCAAGCCAGCTCAAGTACATGCTTGCATTGAGGGCTCCCAGATGCCACAGGCTGGCATACCACTATTGCAAACATGAGAAAAATAGCAACAAGTGGTTGTTTTTAAAGTCAGGTCCTTTTGCTGCTGAACATTCTGTATTTCATTTGTCCAGCCCAGCCATAGACTTAGAGATCAGGTACAGGCACGGCTTCTACTCCCACTGAAGTTGGTGACAATTTGGTTGTTGGCTTCCACGACAGCAGAACCTGCTGCTTAATAACTAGGTGCTGATAAAGCTCTCGGTACGGGGGGGCAGTGGTGTCCCACAGCCAAGTGAGCAGGTGGGTAGAAGGGAGCTGCTCATCGTTCTTTTTCGCCATCATGCAAAGCTTTTCATGTCAGAAGTGGGTCAGTGTAGCAAATCTGAAGCATGCAATTCTCTTACATCCATGTCAGCTGCGACTTTTGACCTTTGAGGAGAAGCTGCACAGAGGCAATTGCTTTTTGTCACACTATTTATATTAGTGTTAAATAATGCTGCTAAACCAGTCTGTAGAACAGCAACAAGAAAAAAAAAAAAGCCTCTCAGCTCTTCAGGTGCAACACTCATAAGCTGCTGCTATCTTCTGTAGCAGGTGAACAAGTAGAAGGGGAGCTGCTCTAGGTGGGAACCAGTAGCAAACACTGTGTAGCCTCCAGTGAAGAGAACAACCCCTTCTTGGGTACAGCCCGAATTCACTCTGGGAGTTACTCTGGTGCACTGGTGCTGCATCTGCACTGCAGATGCTGTGCATACACAGACGTACATTTTAGGAAGATCTGCAAAAGAATTCTGCAACTCTTGACTGGATCAGGATGTAACCTACTCTAAACTCCAGTTTAGTCTGAAGCAACCAGTTTACATCTACACTGGTGTCTGCTAGATTTTTTTTTTCTTCAGGGTATCCAGACAAAAGTAAACAGAGGAAGGAGCCTACATTTTCATTGTTTAACAGAAATGTATCTCATTTTGCTGTACATTCCTTTTTTAGGACATGTTATCTGTTTAAAAAAAAAAAAAAAAAAAGAAAGAAAAGAAAAAACAGAAAAAAAAGAAAAAGATAAAAGATAAAAAAAAAACAAATGTGTAGTGAAAAATCTTCTGTAACTTTGGATTAAGAGGTAATTATGATCTTTTTAAAAAGAGAACTAAGTTATTTACTTTGTAAATGTGCTGATGGCATGGATCCATCTTACTGACCTCAGCATCTTTTTTTTTTTTTTTTAAAAGATTTTGGGTTTTGTTTCCAATATTAAGTTATTTTAAATTGTGGTTGAAGCAATAGAAAATTGAAATATGGATTGTGCATGACTGTGTCTTGAGTGTAAAAATATTGCAGTTTGAAACTTGGACCTAAAGTATTGCAAATAAAAGTTATAAATACCAGTGGACTGTGACTGCAGCTTTTCCTAACAAAACAGGCTCAGGGCTGGCTGAAGATACAACAGCCTCAATCATCTGCAGTCAGAAAGACTTCATCTGTTTGGCTGTTTGTGCTTTTAGCTTTCACCTGTGCCACCAGAGTATGATGTTATGGAACAGGACTTACCTTCTACAAGCCTGTATTTACCCTCTGCTGCTGGAGCTTCCTTTGTCCATGACAGCAGACAGACAGTCTTTTTACTGCTCTCATTTGCAAAAAGTCACTGAGTGCTGTGACTTTTCAATGTGCTCTGTCTCTGTTGCCCCATGTTTACAAAAATAACACCCCTTCCTCATGAATATGGAGAGTTACACATTAGCCACCTTACCTGCCTCTACCAGCATCTCATAAATCTTAAAAACTGCTTACTGAACACCATTCACTTCAGTTCTTGTATGGCTGCTCAGAGAAAGCAGCGACAAACTCACCTGGTCAGATTTAAAGCAATGCCAGATTTAAAGGTGTATGAGCAACCTCAGCTCCCCTCCTGTGTGTACTGGGAGTCCCTTGTACTGCTGCATGGCTGCCTTGCATCCCGTAACTGCTCTGTCTTAGAAGGCTTCCCTGGTATTTGCTAATGGTGGAGGAAGGGGGAGAAGCAGAGGCCCCAGCTGTGCGCTGTAGGGGCATGTTAGCTGGCCCTCTCTGTCAGACCTCAGCCTGGCCTCTGTGCTAAGTCCCATCTCTCCACTTCGTGCTCAACTCACACCTGGATGTTGACGCCAAGGCTGCACCTACCTCTAGGCCCACCTCAAAGGCCTTCTCCAGACCTGCTGTGGCTCTCACTCTCACAGGGCATTGTGCTGGCTGCCTGCCTCACTCAGCCACAGTCCTGCAGCTCCAGCACCTCCTGCTCCCATGCTGTGCATCCAGCGGCTCCCCTACTGCTGCTGCTGTGGGTCACCTGGGTAAATAGGGGACAAACACTGCAGTGGCGGCACCCACTGAATGCCAGCGGCTCACCAGCCAGGCACACGGGGAACCTCCCAACAGTGCATGCAGCATGGCTAGCGAAGGGCTGCGTGTTGGTCTCGTAACACCACATGGCTGTGAGCATGCATGCCAGTGCCTGCACGGGTGCACACAGACATGAGCCCCTTATAAAACTTTCTAACACGAACAGAGCTAGCATTTTGTGTGTGTGTACATAAAAAAAAATAGGTAGCCCTCTCCCACAGACCCTTATGGGGGGGAGTCTCTAGCAATTTACATGTATTTTACATATATGTACACATGCAGGCTGTAGATATACATAAAAAGGAACACCTTAGCTAGCTATGGAACACATCACTCAGTAGCTCTCGCTCTATAAGACATGTACGCATAGAGAGCACGACAAATAACAGTTGTCTCTCCAGTTAGTTACATATACTATGTAGTATACACGTATTTTATAAATATATATAAAAATGTGCACACATACATATTTAATATTATGTAATACACCTATAGATGGACCTTGAAGGTCTTTTCCAACCTTAATGATTCTGAGATTCTAAGAGTGTTTTAGATTGTTATATAAGGGTCTCTATAGTGTGTATGGGTATATACAATAGAAGTAGCTAGCGAGCGATTGATAGAAACACAGAAGGGTACACTGTATGTACTTAGAGCGCTACACATAAATATACATGCTATGTAGCATATAGTTAAAAAGAGGCTCTCACAGAATGAGAGCACTACTCATATGTAACTCTTTCTCTGGCCCCATATGGACAATATACACACATTAAATACATACACTTATAGTTACACCAAGGCAGAGCACACCTTATGTAACTATATAACGCTCTCTAGCTCTTCACATATCTATATAGAATCATAGAGTGCTTTAGCTATCTACATATACATAAAATAAACACACACACATATAGAGAGGGAGAGATTCTTCCTTAATAGAAGAGTCTCTCTAGGTGGCTTATATATACCTATATTACGATCTGTACCTACATACATACTAAAATATACGATACATGAGCTATATAAATGCTGTGTGTATATATTATACAGTGTACTTTATATATAAAATACTTACATATACAGAAACCATTATATAAATGTTATACTGTCCCCATCGATATATATTACATATTTTGTATATACACTGACATATAACTACATAACTGTATATATTATAGATAGAACATGCATATAGTTTGCTAAAAAGGAATTAAAAAAAAAAAGCATTTGTGCATATGTATATATATACACAAATTATAAAATGTTCATCGCTATATGTACACAAGATACTATATAATATTTATAGCTAATTAGAATATGTTACAGAATTATATATGTACATGTATCATATATAGTATCTCATGTATATACACACACGTCAGGACAGATTAAGAAGGGGGGTGTCAGTGTGTGTATGGCCAGACACAAAAAAAAAGGGGGTGGGGACACAGTGTCCATCCGTGTCATCCCTCCACACACACACACACACACCATTTATTGTCATATACATAAATGTTATGAGACAGACAGAGACCGTTCTATAATCATGTAACACTGTAGCATTCACTAGCCTGGTAGATAATATATAGTTCATACACACACGCAAACACCCTAGACCTTTATATAACAAGTTTAACGCTCTTTGTCTCTCTCTCTCAATATTTGTAGAAGATAGATTATATATTTTATACATGTGCACACACTTCTACTCTTATGTAACTCCAGCCATATGTATGTACATGTATATGCACATACACCCCATAAAATGTTCCCTCTCTCTAACCATCTGTATATAATATAGTACCTATCATCCTATACCACACTGTCTATATATATACATATTTAAAGAATATAACATATACTATAATCTAAATATCATATATTTATTTATATATGAGTGTACCTGTATACACACAAGAGTGCCTCTCTGCTTACACCTACACAGGGGGGTGGGGGGGAGAAACAGAGAGAGAGAGAGAGAGAGAGACCCTTCTATAATTCTCTTGAGCCATCTACATATATGTATATATATTTATCTGTTGAAATATGCATGTGTATATTTAATATGTATATATAGATATACACAGATAGAGCCCCTTAAATACATAACACCATATTATATGTATGGGTATAGCTATATACATACACATAACTATACATACATCTATATATACACATATATAATATTTTCAATTCATCCATGTATTCTTTTTATATATATGTAAGACATACATATATATGTAGGATGAGAGCGCTCTCACCTACCTTAGGTAACTGGACAACACTGTATTTCACTCTCCATCTGTATTATATATGTAAGAGAGACGTATCTAACATACATGCTATCTACATATATAACAGATTATACAGTATTTTAGTATATAAATATGCACCTTATGTATGCACTTACACACATGCACTTTCTCTAGCCATCTATATATCATATACTACTTATTTTATGTATACATATGTAGACACTTCTATAAATATATAACACACTCCATGTGCATTCTATAGGATATAATATGTATATTTGTATCTATGGGTGCATACATATGTATATACACATGCGCACATATAGACTCTGTTTCTCTCTAGTCAGCTATATGGAGTGCTAATGTATATTTTATATATATGTGTCTATGTATACAGACATACAGAGCATTTTATATTGGGGGGGGGCAGAAAAACAGCAAGAGTGTTCTATAACTAATACTCTCACAAGCCATCCTATTTTTTTCAAATACGGGTGTGTATATATACATGTATACACGTATTTAAAAACTTTTATATAGATATATAACCACATAACACTATCTACCTTAATAGATACACAGAGCCTTAACTAACGATGTAACTTTCTATCCATATAGTATACATTTATGTTTTACATCTTTAGTGTAATGCATGTGTGTGTGTGTGTATACACATAAATACAAATGTATATTTTGTAACACAATAGCTGGAGAGAAGGGGACATGCTACCTAGTTACAGAAGGGTCTCTGGATCTCCATCCATTTATGTATGTATGTATAAGGTGTGTGTATGTATACCTGTGTATATAAACATATATACATGTATATATACACGTACACACACACATATTCACATACACAGAGACCCTTAAATAGCTGTGTAAGTCTTGCTATTGCCATATTATATATATATGTATGCACACATATGCACAGAGTGACCCTTACAGAACTCTCCAGATGTTGATTGCATAATACTTAATACAAACACAAAGCGTAATATGCATAGGGACGGATATATAAATAAGGGCCTGTGCATTGTATCTAAAAACTATGCCCGTCAATGGCTAGAGTGTGGCACAGCTGCAGCCGGAGGGGGGTCTCTCTCCCTCTCCCTCCCTCCCCCACCTGTGTGTACCTGTGGGTTCTTTCTCTGTAGAAACAGACATTTAAGAACTGTGTGGACGTGCGGGGAACGTTTCGTTGTCACCCCCCTGTTCCCGCACAGCCCCCCAACAGCGGCAGCCCCGCGGGGCCCGCCCGTCCCTGCCGCCCCCGCCCCGCCTCACGGGGAGCCGCCCGCGGCGCCTCCGGGGCCGCAAGATGGCGGCCGCAGCGCCGCCTGCGGGGCCGTCGCGTAATGGCGGCGGCCCAGGCGCGAGGCGCGGGCGCCCCCCTGCGGCCGCTGGCGGGGCGGGCTCCAGCCGCGAGCCCCAAGCCGAGCGCGGTCCCCCGCTGCCGGGATGGGCCCGAGGCTCCTCGCCCCGCCGGGCCCCGCGGGTGCCGTGGAGCGGGCGAGGCTCCAGCACCGACCTGGGGCGGCCGCAGGGAGCAGGTGGCGCTCCCCGCTCCATGCCGCAGCCAGGGGAGGGGCCGTGTGGGGGGCGCCTCGTCCACCCCCAGCACGGCTGCCGCGGGGCCCCGTGGCCGTCACCTCGCTCCCCTCCCGGGCCCGGCTGTGAGGCGAAGGGCGCGGGGGAACGGGCCGAGGGGCCACAGGGGTGCGCATTTCTCTTCCCCGGCATGCCATAAACGACGTGTGTGTATGTGTGGGGGGGTCTTTTTCTCTGAAAGCAAATGTTTCGTTTCAGACATTGATGCGTTTTTGTTTTGTTAACCTTTTATTTAAATCTCTTCGTATTGAAAAATAAAGGTTGAAATGAAACATTTTCCAACTATTTCCCTCTGTTTTAATTGAGGGGGAGGCAAAACCCACTGCTGAAGGTGGCCCGAGTGCATAAAAATGCAGCCAGCACAAAAGCAAACACCTTCGTTTTCCCACTGAAAAATACTGCCCAGCTCCAGTAATGTGTGATATTATATTCCTGTATCTGTCTGAAAAAGCAATTCTGTTATCTCACACATACCTGGCTCACCCTCCATGTAAGACACAGTGTGTGGCAAGACGTACAACAGGAGGAGCCCCTTGAGCAGTGGGTGCTGGCCCTTGCCCAGCAGCGGGTCCCCTTTCAACCTGCTCCTGGCCTGGCCTCCCTTGGGATCGCTGCCATCTCCCACATGCTGGGGCAGAGGGAGCAGTAGATGCCTCTGGAAATCAGCAATGCCAGTGCCTGAGGTGAATCAGCTCCTGCTGGTGGGCAAATCCTGCCTGCTCCAACTACTTCCAAACATCAATAACTGTAGAAGTACAGAAAAGCTCCTTGGTATTAGCATTGCTCAGGTGGTTCACAGCTACAAGTCTGGGTCTGGGCTACCTTCAGGCAAAGCCAAGTTAACAGAGCTCTTTTTCCAGCCTGAGCAGCAGTGGTGTTCTAAGGTCCTCTGCCCCTGTGCTACACAGGGGTGTCTTGAGCTGCCATAATTATCAAAGTCTAAAAATGTCCACATCTACTCACTCCACCTGACTCCCTGCCTTGTCAGTCAGCCATATGCAACAAAGAATTGCTGGTCAGGCTCCCTCTGTCTCACTGATGCTGGGGACAGCTCTCACACAGATGCTGGCACAGGGTGGTGGTGCTGGGAGCTGGAGACCAGGGCTATGGGGCTTGCAGCAAACAGCCAAGCGATCCCCCTTGAGCTAGGAGGTGAGATGGCTTTGTGCTCTCGATGAGCTCAGGCAAGCAGTCTCTCTCAGACAAGTACTGCAGCAGGGAGGCATAAGCCTCTGGCTGAGTGCAGGCTGAGTTGTTTCACAGAGGGGTAAGCAGCCTGGCCATGCTGGGTGCTGGCTCTGACAGGAACCTTCTTCAGGCTGAACACTGACCCAAATCAATCAGCTTGTCAAGCCAATCCCTCCTTACTGCACCCATCTCATAAGGAACTGCCCCTGGAAAAACGTCTGTCTGAAAAGGGGGTTATACAACGTGACCGATTCTGCTTTGCCTTAGCGTGCTCCCCTGCTCACCCTGCTGCCCTGTGATTCACTGCATGGGGCTTGAACCCTTCTGAACGCCACAGCAAGGTGAGGCCTGCAACAGCTCTGCTGTCCTGGGGCAAGGTGTGCCTGATGTGCTGCAGTCACCCCTCACACCATGCCATCCAGAGGCAGAGTTACCACAGAAAAAAATAGCGTGTGAGGAAACATGAGGTAAACAGGTCGTAATGCGGTGGTAGGACAGCCCAGACTGAGTTGCAGCTCCCTGTGTGTCTTGCTCGAGGCCTGGTCTGTGTGAGAAACTTCATGCTTTTTTTTTTTTTTTTTTAAAGAAATGCACTTTACAATGGTATCTGAGAGTAAGCAACTCTAAAGCCAGGAGTTTACAGAGAATTACACTTGCCTGTGGGGCTGCCAACCACGTGTAGTTCCCAGCTGACAAATGCTCTGAGTGCAAAATGGCTTGAGCCCAAGCTATTTAAAAAGAGAGCTGGAATTAGGTACTTGGTACATGCAACTAAGCTGATGGTGGTATTATATCATTCATAGCCTTACATTCCAGCCCAAACATGTCAGACAAATCATTTTCCTCCCACAGCAATGATCCTTTTGGAGCCCTGAGGAGACTTCAAAACCTTTTGTGAAAACATTAACTCTACTGGGTGGCATTTTATAAATTATAAAAATGGCACAAAATGACTGAAGTGGTTATGAGGTACAGAGAAATCCAAGTTCCCTGGCTGTACAAAAGGCAGAATAGTCAGCTTCACTTTCAAGACCAAAATTTGCAACCATATAAAATCCATTTCTGAGAGGTCTGACACAGTGAGCCTCTTTATACTTCCACAATCACTGCACAGCCTGACAGCACAGAAGCGGCTGCCCTGAAGAAACCCTACTGCCAGGCTATGTGCAAAAGTTAAAAGGAAGTTTGTACCCAAACCCTGCTTTGAAGAAAATCTGAACAATACCTGTCCTCCACCATATGCAAGTTAAGTTTTATCAAAGATGCCACCTCTATCAGGAATAAACCTATGCAAAATTTTAAGAGAGAAAAACTAATACCTGCCACAGCATGGTATCTTTGTTTGACACACCCATCCTTGCCATGAGCTAATTTTGCCCTCTTTGTATCTGGTGCTACTCATCACATCTAATGAGGCAAAAGGAGTGTTATTCCATTTTAGCATTGTGTGGATTAAACACAGCCTCCTTAGCAAGGGGGCTCCCATTACTGAATTTGGCCTCTGGGCAAAGCCACAGCTGAATTGTGAAATGTCCTTCCCTTGATTAAATATATCAATTTGTGAGTCACCAGCTTGGGGTAGAGAATAGAGGAATATTAAGAGAGCCTCTGTACAGGCAAACATGTCACTGCAAGACATGCCCCTCTATTTTAATGTTGCCATGGCATGCCTGGTCTTAAGACCTAATGCCAGAACTCCTTGAGTAACGACATTTTAGCCAAGGAACAGAAATATCTGATCTGTAGCAATAACAGTGAAATTCATCAAAAAAAATCTCTGCAAAGGGGAAAAATTTCCAATCAAAGCTCAAAAAAAAAAAAAGTCTGGCAGTGAACAAGGACTGCGCCATGCGAGTCAACCTTGTGCTCAGAGCTCACCAACCTGCTGGCACTTGTGCTCAGAGCTCACCAACCTGCTGGCACGTGGCCCTGGAGATGCAGCCATCCTGCCTGCAGTCCCACTGCTGAGAGCAGATAGTGACGTGCTGGGAACCTGTGGGGACTGTCACGTGTGCTTCCAGCTTATGTGTCACAAGCTCCTGAAGGATGCTGCTGGGGAAGATGGTCGTGAGCTCATGTCTTAATGAGCTCATCTGCTGACAGTTAGTTTGGCCCCTCTTTTATTGTGCTTGCTGTACCATGAACATATATATGTATATGCATAAATATATTTTTCTCCCTTTAAAAGCCTCTCCCCCCATTACCTGTGATAATGGAGAGTTTTAGAGGACTATTTCTTTTTAAAGCGACTGTGATTATGTGCAACCTTTGCTTCCAAGTCATTCACACAGAAAGCACAGACAAGCCCCCCTGCTTCGAGGTGACAGCTCTGTCTGGTTCTGCAGGGCTTTGGTATTCATAGCTCTACGAGGTCATCGCTGGAAAAAACCTTGACGGTGATGTGACCTGGCACCTCGTCGGCTTCTTGGCTGCCTCTCCCTCGGAGCTGCAGAGTCTGCTCTTTGGGGTCACTGGGTGAAGCTGCCAGCAGCGCCTGTCCAAGGAACTGGTCACACAAGATGTTGCTGTTCCAGACCTAGAGACAAGAGGACAGAAATAACCCCAGCTGAAGCACTGCTCCTCTTTCACACTTTACTCAAAATGGCTGTGCTGGAGGAAGGTCACTCTCATTAACCCCTTGGAAGAGCAGTGAGGAGGGGGCGTAAATCTAAATTTAGCTAATTGTCTAGTGAGCATGTGGGAAATTCTGGATTTGCATGCTCATTTACATATGCTATGCAAATAAGGAGCTAAATGCAGCTTATTGCTTTCTAGGTCACAGCGTGCCTAGAAGAGGAGTAAAAATTACTGGTTTGAACTCATCAGCAGCAAAAAATCTACCCAGTCTGCCTGTCTGTGCCACTCTGCCTGCTTGTGCTCACCTCTGTGGTGTCTACAGCACTTTTCCTCTGTGTTAGAGCTAGGTTCACTCTGCCAGAGTGCTCCTTAAGTGTCATCAGTCGCTGTTCTATGGAAAAGACCGGGGCTAGAGAATCAGTTGAGCAGCTAAACAGCATCAGGACAGTAAGGGGGGCAGCGGTTCTCACACTTTTATCCTGGTTATCAGTCATGTGAAGGAAGAATCCACACCCATCACGCCATTCAGACCAGTGACAGCATTGTGCTCCCCTGCCTGTCTCTTGCAGCTCGCCCCATGTGGTTTGTCTCACCTGGACAATGACGGGACTGTCGATGTTCTTCCTGTAGAAAATCACTTGTGTGTTGAAGACGGCACTGGTAGTATCGTGCTGTACAGGGGAGCGCACTTTCTGGTTCTCACACTTGACAAGCACGTAGGGATCTGCTCCTAGAACACAGCAGCATGGCCGTTAGGACACAGAATGGCAGCTGAGACCCAGAAACCCAGCAGGAGCAATGTCCTCCTGGGCCTGGCATCACCACTGCTAATAAGCATGGGAACAGGACAGCAGAGCACATCACATCCACACGGCTGGTTTCCTAACTGGCTGAGGTGAAATACCTCATTTATGTCAGTAACAACTAGATGCTCGGAGCTGGAAACTGAGCACCATTTGCCAAGAAACCAGCTCACTCTTTCGTTGGGATTGCAATCTTCCCATATCCGCTTGCTGTCCATCCTCCTGGCTCATCTAACAAAGTCTTCCAAGTGAACTCCCTGATGCTGCTCAAGACATAAGAGCCAAAATGCATCTGCACGTATGTAATCTGATTTGTAGTTCGGGCTCCTGGGTCAAAACAGAAGGTCAAAACTTTTCATCATCCACAATTCCTAAGGAGGACAAGGACAGGAACTGCACAGAACTGCTTTTAGATCACTGAGTGCACATCTCAGTGCCTAGCTTTAGAGTGCCTAGCTTGAAAATGCTGTCTACTGCATCCTGATATGAGCATTAATGTTAGGAGGTAATTTTCATGAAGCAGGTGCTCTTCCAAAAAATAAAATATTGTCAAAACCCATAGGAGTGCACTGGTTGCAACAACATTTTCTGTAGGAAACTGTCAAAGCAAGTCCTCCACAGTTTCTCATTTAATTCCCATGAACCTGATAAAATTTCTTTGGTTCTGTCATTTGGGTCTATGTTATTTTAGAGTTTAAATTACTATAATATATTTGTATCTATCATAGGTCCCAGTTAATATTTTAAATTACACTTTAATCATATGTAACCCACTGAGAAAAGTCAACATTTTCTAGAAATGCTTTGTTTTTACCTTGAACATTTCCAGTTTGTTATAAATGATGTTTTCTTTCAATTCTAATGGGGAGCAAGAACTGATCTGGAAAAAAACTTGCCCATACCCTGGAATGGAACAGACCACTCCACTTTATAATTAACTCGAATTAAACACAGGCACTACTTTTTTTTTTTTTTTTTTTTTTTTTTTGTATTTCTATCTATTCCTAGTGTTAACAACAGCATATCTATTTTTCCCACCCCTTTCTACTTTTGTGATACGGATTTTAAATAAAGTAACTGAGCGTGCGTAAGTGCAAGTCAGACTCGTGATCGTTTCTTACACACGTTCTATCCCCCATCTACTTGAAAATGCCACCACTGGAATGACAGCCATACGGCAGCACGATTTTAAGGCAGCTTTCATTTTTAAACAATTTATTCCCCGTATGATTTTCCTCAAATGCATCACTCGCTTACAGGAACAGATACTAACAACTCACACAAGAAACCACATAACAGCTACATCCAAAACAGAAGGAGCTCCTTCCACTGATGAGAAGGAAAAAGATTTTTCCGTATGTTGCGCTGTGATTACACCTGGCCAGACACGTGGCAGGCCTGTTACCCTGACAACATATCACACTTCCTACAGCAGGTAGCGATGCATTGGCTTTTCTGGTAGGCAATTACTTTCTGTGTACTGAACGTGTGGATTTAGCTCTGGGGCACGAGGCAGCACCACGCTGTGTAATCAGTGATGGAAGAGCTCCACCCTCTGCAAAGAGATTTGGAAAAGAGATCTGAATAAAAAGGGGTCTTGCCTGAGACAGCCACAGGCTAAGAGCAAAGCAACATCTCGTTATTAACAGTAATAAAGAGACACAGAGGATAAGAAGTGGTGGGGAAATTGTTGGGCTTTAAGAGTTAACAGGTAAATTTGCTGGACTGAGAAACTATTAATGAAAAGACTTATAAAGGAAAAGGAAAGATGTTTAAAAGAAACATTTACATTCTCAGGAACGAGATGGAAAAAATGAGGGAGGTAGAAGAGGGACACGAATGGTACCTGCACAGCATGCCCTCATGATCACATTGCTGTATTAGGAGTATAGTTGTATTAGGAGGGCTGGCTTCAAGCCCAGAAGAAGAAGTCAGAAATGGGAGAGCCGCACATGTGGGATGGAGCAAGAGGTGTTCTCAGCCACAGTTGGTCCAGTTCTTTGCAGCTCCATGCCTGGTTTATGTACAGGATGATGACAGCACAGAAAGGGCTACTAATGTGGAAAAGCAATATCCTAGCATTCACCATAAGCTGAGCAGCGAAACAACTGGAGCTGCTACTCTGGCAACTGTTCTGGCAGAGAAAGGAGGACTCGGTTCAGTTCTCAGTTACACGTGATTCAAGCTGCGCCGTGAGCACCACAAGGTGCATGAACAGCACCTGCATAAGCAGCTGTTCCATCTCGCTCCTACGGCCACAATGCTGTATTGAGAAGTTGTAGGGAAGAACAGCACAAGAAAAAGCTGCAATCTGTGAAGACCAGAAACACATGAGCAGTAATGACAGTTGTTCTAACATTTCTAAGACTTAAAGAGATCTATTCACAGTTATCTAAGGCTAACATATTTTTTGGCAGGGAGGGAAGGGGAAGATTTGTACTAAAGCTCTAACATCCACATCATTCAGCACTGTACATAACACAAAAGGCTTTCTGGAGAAAAAGTTCTCATAGACGTTCCTGCTCTTCTCCAGACAGACTGCTCCTACGGGTATACCAAGCACGATGACAAACCCAGTCACTAGAAAAAGACGTGGGCCAAACACAGCAGACAGTGCTGAGACATGAGGGCTGCCTTGAAAATTACAAGTTGTTCTGCCTTCTGCAGTTGAGTCTTTTTTCAGGTGATGCCTTTTAGCTTCTCCTGCAGTACTGATAATAAATGGGAATATTTCTTCCGGTATTGGCAAATTTCCTCCCTCCCTGCCTCCTCCATTTTCTCTCCCTTTCCTTTCTTGTGCTTTTGCTGAATATTTACCAGCTGCTTTTTGCCCTCTCCTTCCTTCTATTTTCTCAGACTGCTCCCAGGGCAACCGCCATTAAAGGCACCAGATACTCCCCTTACCAGGAATGTCATGTACCAGGGATCACAATACCTAGCTTAGAAAAGAAATAGCGAAATGCAATTAAACGTGTGAATTCAGCCTGGAATTCCAGTGGAAAAACTTAATGCAAAAGACGATTTGTTCCGGAAGATAAACTGTTAGGAATAGAGTGTGACAGACAGTAGCAAGAGCAATTTTTAAAACAGACTTGGGAATGTGAGAGAGAAGAAGTGCACAGCACTTCCCCATCTTCTTGCAAACCTGCCACCGTACTTGGCTCGCAGATAGCTGGATCAACTTCAGCACAAGCTAACTCAGAGAGAGGTACTTCTAAGAGAAGCAGCCCATATGCACTGATTCTAGGCAGCTAGAGTCATCTGTTACTCTTGTCAACAGCAAACCATCCGTTACTTTTTCCAGACGGGACAATGGATCACAGACAGCAGCAAGGAAGAGCTTTCAAATAAACATTTAAAATAGAGATTAAACAACCTTTCTCTGGCAGGGAGCAGGGTTCTGATGACAACCAGTTTATGAGCCAGGCTGGGTGTGTACTTGCTGTGCAATCTTCATTCTCCTCCAGGAGTTGCTCAGAAAGTTGTGTGCAACTCTCAGATGACAGCGACGGGCTTATGTGATGAACAGTTCATTTAAGTCTAAGCTCCCTCTATCCAAGATACATCAACAAAAGGTGTTCGGGTTCCTCTTACTTTACCCAGCCACATACACCAGTGTCAGAGTATAAAGATATTCTGGTGTTTTCAGGACAGTTTGTCACAGAAATGTAATGAGATGTCTGAATTCTCACAGGCTCTAGAAAGAAATACACCTTCCTTCGTTATCATCAAGTTCTGTCTTCTTGTTGTGCTGAGGGATGATAGCGATGCTTCACACAAATCAAGCAGGGAGCTGGACAAGGGGGAATACAGCTGACTGATGACAGATTGAGCAGAAGAAAAGCAGCAGCTTGAGAGCTGAGATGCTGCAGATCAGTAGATCGAGAAATCAAGAAACCCTTGTGAAAAGCACAGTGGGGATAATCTGACACAGCAGCTCACATGGAAACAAGTTGCTATCAACCTTTGCAGTCAGAAAATGAGAAACCTGTGTGTGAGGCCCTCTTAGCAGCAAAGACTACCACTTAATCTCCCCATTTTCTACTTGAATAAACATTGACTGTGCCTAACCTGAAGGGAAACCTCTCCTTGTCGCTCCCAATGGGAGTTGCCATGTGGCCTTTTCCCTCATCTCACAGTACCTACTAGACGGGAGGCTGCTGCTGATTTAAGTCTAGTTCACATCAGGAAATGGTCCTGGTGGCAGGTAAAGCTGCAATTTGGTAACTATCCACGTGACTGAGGTCTAAACTCACTTGTGAGATAGCTGATTTGGGATCCCAATGCAAATAAGTCTTTTTTGAATACCTGGCTGCTATTTCTCCTTGAGATAAGCATGGGAAAGCATCCAGACGTGGATTCGGAAAAGTCACAGAATCACAGAATCACAGAATTTCTAGGTTAGAAGAGACCTCAAGATCATCGAGTCCAACCTCTACCTAACGCTAACAATCCCCACTAAACCATATCCCTAAGCTCAGAGAGAAAGAAGCCAAGGAGATGAGAGATGATAATGAATTATTTTGTGGCAGTGTTAGGACACAATCGCAGAATATGGGATATTTAATGTCACACATTGACACATCACTTCCTACTGTGTATTTACAACCCAGCCATACAGTGTGCTCTGGTGAATTTCTATATACAATGTTTTTAATCTAAAATACAAACAAACAAACAACAACACCAGAAAACACCAAAGAAGAGAAATATGTGCTATATCCAGCTTTTCACATTACCAAAAATGGGCACTAGTATCAATCAGGAACTTTGCCAAGCTTCCCAGCAAGGCGCCCTTAGAAGGCAGAGTGCCAGTTATGGGTGTTAGCCTTGTCACTGCACAGCTTGCTTTTATTGTGCAGCACAAATGTGCACATTTGGCTTCATGATTTTCTTATTTATGCACTCTACCAACTCCATTTGTCTAAAGCTGCTATAAGAAGTGCCATTCTGTAAAACAATCTATCAATGTACCCTGTGAGATGGAGATACTTATAGAAAAAACAATGCTGATAAGAAACATTCAGAAGAACTCAAGACAATAGGGAAGCTGCTGGAGTAAATCATCTCAGCTTTCCTTCAGTGCCCTATGAAGAGATGGGATTTGGTACCACAGAAAGAAAAGAAATAAAAACAAAAGCTTTTACTAAAAGCTTTCCCTCGACACAAAAGGAAAATATTTTAACTTTGTTGGTGAAGATTTACTCAAAGACAAACAATAAGATACACTTAGGTTTTGTGCTCAAATTTTGCTTATGTTTAAAGAGAAAATCCATGAGTCCATTTCCTATGTACAGTTCTTCCCACAACAGGTTACCTCTTCAGTTTTGTCAGGGTAATCCTAAGTCCAGCACTGGGTGCTGAAGATGCTTCTGCTCAACCTGAATATGTGTGGTAGCACTGAGTCCTAAAGGTATTTTGGGGTGTGCTGTTCTTTAGAGTATCTCTCACATGTTGTTTTTAAGTTTCATTTGTATATTCCTGAGCTCTGTGTCACAGTGCACACAATCCAACAATGTTCTCCAGGATGAAGCTTGCTCTTTGGCAGCTGTAGGCAATTGTTTTTAATGACCTTGTCGAGATTGTAATTGTGCTAAGGATTGTGAAATGCTAAGGGAGGAGAATTGGCTTTAATTGCTTGATTGCAGGGAAGGTTAGAGAAAAATCTTCAAGGAATTTTAAACAGAGAAAAAAAAATCCTTAAAAATTAAAATGTCCTTCTTAGGGCAAGAACAAGGACACACTGCCTCTTTTCAAAGCACTGCTCTGCTATTTCCTTCACAGATAGCCCCTCCAGTCTCGTCCACCCATCCTGCCTTTCTGAGACTGTGGAATTACAGTGCTTATTTAATTGAGGTGTTTGTATCTCGTGTTTTTCAAGAGAAGTAACAAGAAAAATGAACTAAAGCAATTTCTATGTCTCTTCCCTCTAACATTCTTGTCCCCCTTAGAGGGACAGGAATGTTAACTCTTAACAGAGTTAAAGGGTCTTGCACGGTGAAAAGTGGATTCACTCACTGGTTGGTTGGTGCCAAGAACAACTATGAAAAGGAAACTGCAACCAAATCGCAGCCATCTGGTAGGAGAAATTTTACAGCTGCTTCACGAGGCTGAAGACGAACTGTACTGCAACTCTAAGTCTAATGACTTCTCTACCACAAGGAATTAACGAAACTGAGTTCCACATCTTAAAGTAAAGAGAGATGAATAGTTATCTGGAGCAAACACAGCCAATGTTTCAGCAGACTCTTCAGTTTCCTCTTCCAAGATTCCTGTAGTATCTCTGCCCCTTTGCTTTCCCTCCTATCAATCACTTACTGCTGGATGTGTCTGACTTTTTCTATTCCGCCGGCCATGGAAAGTGAAGGCTGACATACGGAGAGTGGGAGTAGAAAATGAGGAAGCAAATAACAACTGGACAAGTTTCCAAATTAACTGTCAACATCAAGTGCCATAAAGACATTTTAGTGTTTCTATTTCAGGACATTTCCTTTGACATGTAGACAGACAGTCCAGCACTTGTCATTTAACCTCTCCCTCTCTTAGTTTACCTAACTGGAAAGGGTTATTTGAATACCATAATTTCCTCCCTGAAGTGCTATTATGCCTATGGTAATGAAGAGCAAAGTGCTCTGAAGGTCTTGAAATACACCACAAGAGTCTGTGCTATTCAGCTGTCTTCCTGCATGTTTTAAACTTAGAAAACAGATGTCCCTGAAAGGCCAATTTCTTACCAACCCCTACAAAAAGCTTCTCACAAGAGTCTCGCTACTATTATCGCTCTTGACCAGCATAGATGACACATGACTCTTGCTGTTTTACATCATCTTATTAATCCAAGCTCTCCTTTTGAGAAGATTTTACAATGAGTTGCAAAAAATTCCCACAAACCTTCAGTTTGTTTGGATAACTTCTAAGTGCTTCCATGCCTATTTAAGTCAGCTTTGGAGGACTGATGAAGCTCTTTCCACTCTTCTAGACTCGCTTTACACTTACCACCTGATCTATCCTGCTTCTGTAAACCTTCTGCAGAGTGAATTTTGATTTGGGTGATTCTCCGTGGATAGCCACAAAGAAGACTCCAACATGTCATTTTAGGTTTATCGTCTGTCAGCTCTCTGAAAAATCAAAGCAAAGCAATTGAAGCAATGAATGTCAAGCAAACTATCAATAGTTGCATAATTTGGCAACCAGGCAGCCATTTCTGAGGAGGTGCAGCCAATACAGGCAAAGGAAGATCTCACACAGCTGTGAGCGCAAAGTACCTGAGTTTTGACGGCACATCTGTGAAGAGTCTCAGGATAAACTTGGTGGTGATGCCAGGAAGATATGTAGTTGGGATAAGGACGTAGCGGCCTTGCTTAAGGATCCTTTTCAAGAACACGGTGCGTGTGTTGATATATGGAGATGTGGCCACTCTCTCCTGCACGGTCAGCTTGTGTAGTCGATAGCTTCTGTTATCCTCTACCTACAGCCACAGAGCAGTAAAGGGATTGATTGAAGGAGGGATTATCAAGAGACAGCAGGCAGGACTTTTCCTTGCATAGCACACAGCCTTTTATGGGTAGAAAAGACAACGTACCATAAAGGCAAATCATTTAACCACTGAAATTATGACATGGAAATGGTCCTGATGGACAACCGAGTGCTCCAACTGCTAGCCCACACAGGCTCCCAAGCAGTGCTTTTCTGCACTTCACTGTATTGGTGTATACGTGTATATCCTTAAGTTGAGGTGACAGTCTGGGACAGGCAAAGACATGCACCCACTAGCAGAGACGTAATGCTACTGCAGAGTTTTGAATATTTGCAGAGATGCACACACACTCCAGACTCCATCTGCTAAGCTACGCTGCCGTCTTAGAGGACGATGAGATTCATCCGCCTGCTTTCTCCAGCATGTAGTACTCCACATGTGAGACAGAGCATTCCAGCCCTACATAGCAGGCTCTTAATCTAGGGCATTTGAACTGATGCACACAGCCATATTTTCACCCTCTATTAACATGCTCTTCAGGCAACTACTGTTTGCCACAGCACAGTTAAAACATTAACCTATTCTCTTGTAAGCAATGGCCACTCTATGTTCTTTTGCGGTATTTTGTCTTCTGATTATTTAGGCCATGGCCTTACGAAGACCCTCAGCCATGCTAATGAGTCCGGTGGTTTAGAACTTTTCTGAAATAGCAAATTATTGAACAGAAATAAAAGATAGAGTACTGACACTTTTCCAAAGATGCAATTTCTTTTTCAAGCCTTCCTAGTAATTAGATATAAGGATAGACATGACAAAGGCACAGGTAGATTAATCTACGTTCTGTATCAACACTTATCAATATTATTTGCTTAACAGGTGATTGTCAAACATATGAGTGTCAACAGCTCCAACTGACTTAAAAATTGACTGTTTTCTGATGTAGGGCCATAGTCTCAGTGCAACCCCACTAGTTAAAGAGGTTACAAAATAATCCCACTCCACAATGAAAAAGCAGACACATAGCAGTTTCTCTTGCTTTCCTGCTTCTTTTGGTTCTTGTGTTTTCATTTTACACAGTTTGCCCTGTGAGTGCAATTAAATTACTGTTTGGGATCCCTTTGGCTCCCTTTCATATATGCTCATTTCCTACTCACCACTCCAGCTTCTGAAATCACTCTTGATTCTTTTGGCCTTTCTGAGTCAGAAAAGAAAAACTGCAGACTTTTAAAACTCATTCACTTGGCTGTATTTGCTGATGAAATTCAGGCAGGAGCCTCCAGTGAGAGGAGAATGTATCCCCATGTATCGAGAGTTAATATTCTTTTTTATGAAAATACAGTCTGTCTCCTCAAAGCTTGGAATAAGGAAAAGCACTTAAAATTCTTTTGCAATAAGGAATAATGATTTATGTTCCTTTAGTTCAAATACAGTTTGAATTGAACTAAATTTAATATCGTTCAGATAGTCTGTCCACTGTCAGCTCTGGTGACAACGCAGTATACGTGCAAAACCCATGTGGAGAGGAGAGCCAGACCCTTCCGTGATAACCATGCCTCTATCTGCCAAATACCTCATTTGCCAGAATGAAGCCAGATTGCTGAGCAAACTCTGAACCAGTACTGCAGATGGCTGCCTACCTTGAATATTTCAAAGCCAATTATGATGTTTTCTCCTTTCCCTTCTTTCTTGTACCTGCGCCGATCCTCCTGTTGTAATGAGACCAACACTTTGTCCTCCATCTTCTTAACATCAAAGATGTACTAGTACCAGAGAGAAGGCAAGCTGTTAATTCCTTAGGAGACTGAAAATGAAACCATCACCAAGGAAATATATACATACAAAGGAAGAAACTGAAAATGCATTTGTGGGTAGGAGGAAAGTTCTGCATATGAGATATTTTCAGCAATTCACAGCTGAAAATTATTAATAATAATAAAAGAAAAAAAAAAAACACAGGTAAGTCGCCTAACAGAACAACATGAGACAAATTACAAAATAACTGTTGAGGCAGTAGAAGAGAACAACTGCTGTGAAAGCAAAAGACTATCTTTTATTTAGATATACATAAATCAGAAGTAAGATAAAAAAATAAACCAACAGACTCCGGATAGGGTCTTTGATCATTCTGGATTCTTCTTTCAACTTGAATATCTAACCAGGGCCAGTGACTTTCAAATATCGTCTTTATAAGTGACCTGCAAACGAAGGAGTCTTCCAAATACTAGTTGTTTTTTTTTCACTGAATCTACTCTATCTAAGAATTAAACATGTAAATTCATTCACTCTTAGAGACTCATTTGGATTTTACTTTTTTCTTGCATACAGGGGGCAAATCAAAGTTGTTAGAAGCAGTGGAAAGGAAGAGGGTGGTATTTATGCTAAGTATAGGCAGATGCTGGTCAATCTAACTGAATTTCCATTCTCAAATACTTTTGAATGTGAAGCAAATAAGTAAAAGCATAAAACTGCAGTGGTGCACAGCTGGGTACTACGTACACCACACACCCTGATTTAAGCTGAAATTCTCTGACTAGCATGGAGAGAAATCTCAGCAGTGGTTAAACTCCCTGCTCCTCCAAGAGATGATGAAATCCGCTCTGCTCTGAGACAGGTACTGAGACTGCCTTGGTTACTGTTGTGGAATCATCCCCTGTAATGACTTCACATCCCTCTGTGGTTAGAGCTCTGCAGAATAAGGCACCATCCTTCCCATTTCTCACCACTAGCCCTCACCATCTCAGGCAGTTTCACACACACACACAGAGAGGCACTGACCTCTGCCAGCGCTGGCTGAAGCACAGCCATTTTGGAAAGAAAATCAATACCTTCCTGAGCCTCTGGACTTCATTAATTGTTCCTAGGATGTACAGTACAGATCAGCCTCTTACGCACCTACTGCCTGCTACTGTGAGCTGGCTGTTACATGGTGCAAACTCAGTGCCTGTACACTTCTCTGTGTGCTGTATTAACACTGAGGCAGAGAAAGCACAGGACCCTGTAAGAGGGAGTCCTAGGGGCTGTAAAGAGACTCTGCAGTGGGAATCTAAAAATTCAGATAAAAACATGCAGCACATTTTTATTCTTGTCCCTTGTTGAACTGTATGCAGTGTTACCTTGTCAGACAGCCCAGGATGTCCCAGAGCAAACGGAGGTATGGAAATGGAAATGTGAGAGTGCAAGAGAGCTCTCTTGGTCTGATGAGAAGTGTGCAACTGTGATTATCTTTCATCTGATGACATTTCAGCTGTCCTAAGGGGTAGCAACTTGAAAATCAACAGGTGGCTGTAGGAATACATTTATACTTGGCTTAAATTCTCTTATTTTAATAGGAATTGAAGTGTCACAGTTCCTCTCGGTACAGATGAACTTCAAGGAGGCTTCAATGTCAGTCAGGGAGAGGTAGAGCAGATAGATGTGAGACCATCAAAAAATGCTCCCAAGGGAAGCCTTTGGGTACACCTGAACTCCCTCTGGGAGCCTTTACGCAACCCCACACACAACAGGACTCTGCGCCTTCTCTCCAAACACCACTAAGCATAACCCTAACTGTAACACTAAGCTGAACCTTAGGGTGCCTTACACGTGCCATAGTTACTTGTAATGGCCCCAAGGTAACACAAGTGTGTTCCAGCACTGCTATTAAGAGCCTTTTAATCAACCATCCTGAAGACAACTGGAATAAAAACTTCCATTGCATCAGGTGCTGTACTCAGCCATAACATGCATATTTTGTTCTCTGTGGCAGCTAAACACTTACAAATGAGACCCAGACAAGCATTTGAAATACGTCCAGAATCATACGTGGGAATATCTGAACAAAATCACCTTCTGGAAAGGAGGCACTGACATAAGACAGAGGAGTAAATAACTGCTTCTCCATCTATGCAAAAATGACAGGATGAGTTTGGAGTCTGACATTGCTCCCAGTCCAAACAGCAAAGGCTGCAGTTCTCCAATATCCTGCTATGAAAATTCAGGGGTACTGACAGAAACTTCCCATAAGTGCAGAGAAGCAGACAAAGGAACATCTTTAATGAATCTAAGATATGTAGTGAGTTACGAGAGAACGGAAAGGTCAGTTTTCAAAACAGTAACTAAAGCAGTAACTAAAACAGTAACTAAAGTAGGTGCCAGATCTCTCTGGCAGTAGCCAGGGTTTTGTGTCTGAATTTTCATGCACTGAGTTGAAAATATACCCCCACTGAGAGGGGAAGGAAAGTGAGAAATTACATAAGAATGGGTGAAGAGAAAACCTGAATAGCTTAATAGTTAGAGCTAGGATGAGATTGAAGAGACTCCCACCTGGGGATTCTGAAGGAAGGTCTTGTTATCAAAGCATCCACCGCAGCGATTTAGCAGGGGCTCTGAGCTCTTTGCCCAAGCCCCGTGCATCATTTTCTTCTCCCAGGTCTTGTGGATACTGAAGTAGGAAGTGTTCACAATTCGGCAGATGTCCACATCAGTGAAATTCTTACACCAGTCCTCAAACGTCATCCTATTCCACAGGACACCAAGAAAATCATGTTTTGTTTTGGTTTGGTTTTGTTTGTTTGTTTGTTTTTTAAATAATCAACACTATTCACCCCAAGAGCAAAAATAACACATGAAATCCTATGGTAATTTAAAAGTAGGCATTGCTCGGCTTTCCAGTGGGCAAACTGATTCACTAGAGACCTCTCCATGTGGAAATACTTGTGAAGCCACAATCACACTACTTTAGAACTGAATTAACGAAACTGTCACCTCAGGGTGTCTGGTCAGCTCTGGATTTGTTCAGTTGCAGGACCTAAGCCTAAAGGAAAGGTTGTATCTAGCAGTCCGGATTTGATAGCTTACAACTTGCAATGGCAGAAGAGATCATCTGCAACCAAAGCGCTATCCACTCCTCAAGAACATTATTATGGTCCTTCTTGTTACACCTGTCTCTGAACATGACTCAAATGTGAGTACTCTGAATGTAGTTGTTATTTAGCACCATCTCAGTGCTAAAACCTGTGCCTGCCATGGTAACAGACCAGGCTACAAGTAAAAGAAAACTGCTCCCTCTTTGTAAAAGAGAACAGCTTGGTATCTGTGGTCTCCTATAGTTCCCTGGCTTATTAATGGCCCAGGACTAAACCCTACAGGTGGCTTCTGGTTGCTGGTTCTGACAAAGCCAAGGAAACTAAAGACTTTCCACACTGCGCCTGACTAGCAGGTCTGCTGAAGACGTTGCTGGAATGCCTTGTTGGATCCAAGCAGGGTGGAAACAGAGTTCTAGAATTTCTGTAAAAAATGAACACACCTTTTCCACATGCTGGAAAGCACTGACAAACACCAATTGCTGCAATTGTATTCACAGATACCTCAGTCATGGTTGCCCTAGAAATCCTGCACAGCAGTCAGTAAATAGAATTGATAATATTTGGCGTTCTGTCTGTAAATCAGCACGTGTTGCTTTGGATTATGAGGGACTGTCATAAATATATATAACATATTTTGAAGGTGTTTGAAACTCACATTTACTAAGAACAACTCATTTTATTCATCTGGTTTTTAATCCATTTTTTTCCTGTTCTTCTGTCATCATTTGAGAGCTTAAAAGAAACAGACCTCGTGCCGGGACTGGATAATGCATTATCCATTTGGAAAAGTTGTTTTTGAAGCTGATAAATCATGGATGTAATGACAATTTCTCATTGTAGCTATTATCTGCAAATTCTCCATATAACTCCCACTCACCAGAACTCCCCATCATTCTCAATAGTGAGTCCCAAGCTCTTACGTTCTGCATTGCTGACTTTCTTCCACTCTTCAGAGCTAGAAGGCAAAACCAAAACAAACAACAACAAAGATGTAGTGAATGAAAGTAAATACTCTCATCTGAAAGAATAATCTCAAGTAAAATTCTCTCATGGCCTCTTTTTTATAAAGGTAATGTTGGAATATTAAAAGGATAGATGATATTCAGGGAAAAAAAAAAAAAAGGTGTGTGGCTTACAGAAGGAGTTTAAAAACATTAATTGATTTGAAAGCTACTTTAAAAAAGGAGGTGAATGGCAATGGGCACAACTAGAGCAGAACTTTATTGATTTCTTTTGTCACACTCTCCTTTAGGACCATTAAACAACAGGTTTGGAAGGTATATGAGATTGACTCGATTTCCTAAAGGCCCTTAAAAGAAACCTGGATTCCCTCCTCAGGAACTTATTGAATGCTTCACTTAAACCAGATTATCATCTTTGTCTTTCAATCTCTTCAAGAAAAAGAGGCATGAGGGCTTCCTAGATTTCCCCAGAGAGCCTTTGAGAAGAAATTGTTGCAGTACATGCCTAGTGTCCAGTTTCCAGAGTAACAGTACAGTGCACAGACACTTCGTTGCCTGTATTAGCATGTATTCACGTGCTCTACATTGTTCCCCAAAGGGACATGCCTCTCTCCCCAGACTGCAGGGAGCAGAGGATCCTAAATGTAGGTGTTCTGACGCTTAGATCAGGCAACGTGATAGAATACAACATGAGCTTTTTGTCTTATGTGTTACAGGAAAGAAAAATGGAGCCACAAGTCCTCATTCCTTTTCTCTAAGTACTTGGAGGATAAAGGTGAAGGTGTTTGGCAGGAGCCAAGTGAGGTTGCCTGCCATAACAGACATTTTCTTTAACAATTTAGAAATTCTCAATTTTATTCTGTTAGGCCAAAAATCATAGTCCAGCATCAGAGTCCTCAGTGCTTCCACTGGAATGAGTGGCAGCTGTGCAAGACAAGAGCTAGAGCTTAAGTTAAACAAAACACAGCAACTCTTCTTGGCATTTTGTCAGCTCAGTATTTCATCTGAATCAAAATCCTTTTTGAATGTAATAGATTTTTGCTAGCTGAAGTATGGAAGATAGGAACATAATATGCTGTTAAGAGCATTGCATTATTAAATACTAAAAGCGGCTGGTAAGCACACTGTTGAACTCTAACATCCTAATTAAATGGTTTTTTGTGAGTTAATTGTCAGCAACAACCCCTTCAGCAATCATTTCCAACTCTGTAGGGCTGCCTGCTAAGCTCATGGCCCACATTAAAACTCAACATAAGATAATTCAAGAAGTTTCAAATATGGCATTTTACATTATGCCATATGCCATTATGGCATTTTACATATGACATTTTACAACATTTTTCACCAGTCACTTCAATTAGCTAAGAATGAAAGACTCATACCCTCCCCAGTAGCTACCAAAAACAGATGAGAAACTGAGTCACAGACAAACCCAGTGGTGAAGCTGGGAACAAACCTCATATTCTTGACTCATCACCTTAATTGTAGGCTATTTTTCTACTCATCATACAGTGGGCCAGAAGAATGATGTATACCAAGGTCCAGAAAGTCATAATCTCTATGGCTGCTCCCAGATGCGTTCATCTGCTCACAGAATGCTATGCTTGGGAAGAGGCAGCAAAACATTTCAGACATCTCTGAGTACTGCAGGCTGACATTGTGTCTCAGCGTTTAATCATGCATTTAACTTCTGGTGGCCCTAACCACAATTTTGTTCCATTGACACTGGATTTGCAGCACTTACTTGTCACTCCAGGCGCCATTCCACTCTCTCTTGCCCCAGGGATTCCTCAGCCTGATCATGAAGAGCTTCTCTGCCTTAAAAGAGAATGTGAGCCTTTCTCCAAGGTGCAGCTTCCGAATTGCAGTCACTGAGTAGGCATGACCGATGATGAGACCCATCGCTGTCTCCACCTCATTGGCACTGCCAGAGGAATCCTGCGGCACCAAAAATTACAATCAAAAAAAAAAAAAAAAAGAGAGAGAGAAGTCAGGTCATTGAGGGCATCTGCCATCTACACACTCAAGTGGTAGGATGGGGAAGATTTCTTTTTTTTTTTTCCACACAACTATGCTTTCTCTTGCCAAGTGCTTTGATTACGCAGGGAACCAACAGCCCTGGGGCTCAAACTAGCAGCTCACTAGTCTTCTCCTAGCTGTGGTAGTGCCAGGCAAGTCCCAGGAGACAAGCCCAGAGCCTAGAACGCTGCCTGCTATGGACATTGTCTCTTCCTGGCCTCAGAGAGCTAAAGACTGGCTGGTGGACAGGCTTTGTCAGCCCTTCTAAAGTGTTGTCATCTTCACAGAATGGCCCTCTGGATACCGATGGCTATGTTTGGATGTAGCACTGCCTGTTTGTGCCCTCACCTGGGCACTTTGTAGGGCCTAAGGACTTACCCGTGAGTCCAGTGCCCATCTCTGTGTTGGGGTGGATTTGATACCCAGGAAGTCACTGCACTATCTGCAAGAATAGAAACACGAGGCACAAGCAAGAAAGCTTTGTAGCCATTTATCAGACGTGTCCTTCACATCACTCCTGATCTTTCAGACCTCTCATGCAGCAACAGGCAGATCTGCAGGCTTTCCTGGAAGATTTTCATCTGGATGTGTTAAATAAAATTCCCAAGTACCTCTAAAACCAGAAAAGCAGTTTCAGACGCAGATGCTGGAGCTGCTCAGAATGATGGGCCCTTTACAAAGCTAGTGCAGCAGTGTTTCTGAGCAACACATACCAGGCAGGACAGTGGCAAAATTAAAGCTGTGCCAGTGCTATAACGCTGCTTCCGAGGCAGAAACAATCCCAATGGGCATGTCTCTGGATTCATCACATCCTATCTGAAGCCAGCATGGGCAGCTTTGCAGAATCTCTCTCGCCTGTGTGGGGCCATAACCTGCATGCCTTAAGACACTGAACTCTTGGACAGCAAGAACAGCAGATTCGACTCAGTGCAGATCCCCTTGTATAACTTGTAATAATCTAATTAAGAGTCCAATGACCAAGCAAGCCTTTGCTCTGGTGCAGAGAGAAGGACTTATTAGAATTATGAACAGCACCTAGTACTATCCCCAATATTTTTATCCATTTCAAAATTTCTCTGGTCTAAACAGACAGGGTCCTTCTCCTCAGGGAGGCATTGCGCTGATACAAAACTGTTTCATCCACAAAGATAAGAAATCAGAAAAAAAAGTCAAAAGAGAAATTTCTATCAAATCAGACAAGACATGCCCTTGCAAGTGTGAGACTCTCTCCCAGACCTCTCTGCCTTTCACTGACAGCGGCTCCTAACGAATCAGCTCATGTGTTACATCAAGACTGGCTGACATTTCCAATGGGTTTGGGCTTTCTCCAATGTAACACTTTCGCTTACATTTTTCACAACTAAAAGAGTCCTTCACAGCACAAAAGTCTGTAACCTCTCCTGCTGCCTTTATTATCCCCCAGGCTTTTCCTATACTGCTGGGTTGCCTTTCCCACTTCATTCTGAAACCATTTATATATTTATTTTAATGAGATATTTAAATATCCGCTGTCTGTTCAAATTTCCAAATGGTGAAGCTCAGGGCTATTTTGCAATCCAAGGAAAATGATGACATGTTTGTAAGTCAACAATGAAGCCACTTGAGTATTAAATACACACAATGAAGCTTGCTAGATGGAAAGTATAATGCTGCTATCAAAAAGTGATAAATGCAGGTGAGTCAAGCCAAACCAATACGAACAGCCCTTGTGTAATCAAGCTTAGAAGTAACTATGTTTAATTTTACAGGCAGAAATATAATGCCAGGAAGAAGTGAAGGCATTACAACTACCTAATTAATTGCTTTTTAAATTACAACTCCCTAGATTTTGTCTATCCCTCACCAGACCTGTGTTAGGAAACTGAACTGCCTCAGCATTTGGGAGCAACCTATCATCCCATAAACACTGTTAATAACCATCACACCAGTAAGTATGGCCTGGTCCAAACAAACCAGATGGAACGAATTATTTTAAAATACAAATTCAGACCTCATGACAAAGGTACAAACACCAAAGAGCTAGAAGAATTTGTTTCTGAGCTGTTGCCTGTTCTGCTGGGAGGAACAGTTCAGGACTCCTCTTCTATCCCAGCAGAGTTCTCTGTTTCAAGTTGATCTCCCACAAAGTACCAGGTGTTCCTCTTTGGTACCATGGTACAGGCACAAGGCAGTGCATGGCCAGGCCTAGCTAGACAGATGATGTTCTCAGGCACCTCCAAACTCGGCTGATTTCCTGTTGTTGTAGGTAACTGCACAATGAATGTAATACTCACAAGACTTTCTGAATGAACCAATGCCAGGGGTCCATCAATTTAATATGGATTTAGCAATAACACTACAGATTGCAAGGTAGGAAATAGTTAAGCATGACAGCAATAAGATCTTTGCTTTAAATTCCCCATCTGTGATATAGAGTGCTTAAGTGGCCAAGCTAGCTCAGCCTTTCAGCCCTGCTCTGGTGTTCCACTGACTGCATCCTCACAAGCAGAGTCAGCAAGTCCCAGCAGCTTAGTGCCAGGAGAAGTGTTTTCTGTAAATGAATTTCCTTGGGAAATAAAGAAACTGAATGCTGCCATCTGGCCTGTAAATTAGGGCATTCTAGGTGGATTAACCTCGGGTCAATACACAACTGTGACCATTCAGAAAGAACGGCATTCCAGATCCACAGTAGTGTGGCCAAAAGCACAAGTGGCTTTGTGGTTTTATGATTGTATTTGGTGGCTCTGGAGTTGCACTTGGCTGAGAACACTGTCAACTTGCTAGTTTTCTCCATACAAAGCTTTTCCAAAGCATACAGATAAAGGGCGCACTCAATATACTTATGCTACTAATACTGTTTTTTCCAGATAAGAAAGTTCATTGAAATAAACTTGTAATACCCAGTTCTCCATACTTACCGTGATGAAACAGCTGATCAGCCCGCCTCTTTTATGCACTTTCAGCAAGTCTTCAAACAGTTTCATCTGCTCGGAAATAATCTCACTGTATTTGCCCTGTACCAAGTCAATAGATTCTGCCACTGCTCCAGTGAAATCCACAATTGCATCTGCAGCGCTGCCTCCATCCAAGGCTTCATAAGATCCAGCCAGCCTAGAGGTAACACAGAACATTCTTATTCACCAAGTGGCTGTTAGAAGTACTCTAATTTGGTTTGAATGTAGGTAATATATTTGTGGCTCACCAGGGAAAACAAAACAAAGCAAAACTGCAGATTGCAGATAAACACTTGCTAGGAAAGGAGTGGAAAGATCCTTAAGGCTTTGGGCTGCTAAGTACAGTGTGTTGCACTCCTCCATGCAGATAAAAAAAAAAAAAAAAAAAAAAGAGTTTTCATTTTTTAAATTTTTCTACTAGAAGCAAACCCAAAACCCTTGGAAAGTATGATTGGGTTGAGAGATGAAACAAGCAGATGGATAGAAGGGACTGCACTGAGGTCTAAAAGGGCAATAAATTAAATCATACTTTGCATAAGCTTTCTCCAATAATGCGCTCCAGAATTCATTTTTCACATTAGAATGGCAGTAAATCAACTTCCCGTCTATTGTTGGCAGCAGATCATCAACAACCACCTCTGTCCATTTGCCAAAGCACCAGAAACGGAAACGGAAAATCCCAGCGTATTTCTCTGGCTTTTTAGAGTCCCATTCTTGTTCTTCAAAGTCTGGAATCACCTGAGAAAATATGCAAAAGGGAAAGGTCATTAAATGCACTATGTTAAGTTTCATTCAGAGGGCAGAGTGTCCTTGAGTGTGCACTGTGTGCTATTCAGCTTCAAAAGCAGTGGACCTTAAACAGATGAAGCGGTGAAAAAAATGGTGAATTTGGTACAAAGTCCAATATAGCCCCATTTCAAAGACACCTAGGAAGTAGTAGTTGAATAGATCTGCAGAGAATGACCATTGCACCCTCTGGCTTTGCTGTATCGCTTCCTTGGTGCTCAATGAAACTGTGTGGTGGGGACTTGTGGGAAACTGTGACTGTGGTCTTGTAACAGGGAAAATGAACTTCTAAAGAAAGGGAAGATTGGAAGCCACCAAAATTCACCAGTCGCCAGAGGTGCATTATCCCTAGGTGGAAAATTACTGGCTGATAGTGAGGGAAACATCCAGGGTTTACTGGCCTTATTTCATGCACCAAGCACATTGATCACCTACCTGCTGCCAGAGGGACTCCCTCAGAGCCAAGCAGGAGCATGCAGCCACAAACCAGCAGTTCCCCAGGCTGCCTTGGTGCAAGTCATGGGAGCTGATTCCATTCACAAACAGGTGGGGTTCTTCGCAGAGATCCTAGCAAAGAAAATCCGAGGTTACTGCAAAAGATCACAGCATGCTTCTGCCAGCTATCCCTCCTCACGCGTTCCACATCATATTGACATTTGCTGTTCTCCCAGTCAAAACACAGAGTTTCTGTACCAGGAAATTCAAAAGTGCTCTGGCACTGAATATAATTACAAGTCAGAATACACAGAAGTATTTAAATTCTTATATGTAGACTGTGTTGCCTTTTCTGATCATCAGAATTCAGCCATTTTTTGCTGGAGTTCCTAGTTCTGCTCTCAGCTGCAAGCGATCGTTGAGGACTTCAGTATTTGGAAGACTTATTTGACATTAGCTGATGAGGAGCTGAAAGTAAGTAAAAGGAGAAGAAGGAAACATTACAGGGATGGTGGAAAAATATCAAGAAAAGTAGAAAATTAGTAGGAAATGATGCTACTGAGGCCAGAACCCTAAGCTCTTCTGTCACTGCCACTCCCTTGGCTGCCAGACTGGAAACCCTCCTCCACAAGCAGTGTGAGTTGCTGCAGTGACCACTGCCACTCAGCGCTGAAGAAGGCAGAAAACATGCACATGTCTGAAACACGCCTCCCAGTCTGCGGGGCTCATTCCTCTCTTTGATCTGGCTCCTCCTCTCCCATGGCTTTCCTGTCTCCATCCTATGTACAGGCAGATTCTCACCCAAGCATAGCTGTGGTATCTCCCTGCTCCTCCCCAGCTTGCCCCCTTGCTGTGTCTGTCCCAAGGGGTACAACGACAGGCTGCAGGTCAAGGCACTAAAAGGAGCACCTCTAGCTATCATGGCACACAGGGATATATTTTACAGCAATAGTGTGTTTATTACCCTTGGCAGAAAGGTTTTTCTGAACTGCTATGTACGTGGCCTCGCAGTGTCAGAGAGGGCCAAGCGATACTTTGGCAAAGAGGCAATCTGGAAGTCCCATCGTTGAGGTGCAGCTCACTGCTTTCAACACTGGGATTGCTCATGATGCTTCATCTGAATCATTGCTTTGCTGACTGGTTAAGAGGACGGGAGAGCAGACATTGGTAAGAAATTCTGCTGTTTCACAGTATAAGAATAACCCTAGATTTCACCACTGCTGGAAGGAAATGACCTTATATCCAGGCATTGGAAATGCAGAATAACCAGCTCCACCTCACGTCAACATGGCAGGAGTCTCCAAATTTACCACAGACTTTCCAGTTTGTTAGCAGCAGAATGAGGAGCTGTGCTACTCACCTCTTGGGTTCTCACAGTCCTTTGCTAATTCTAGATGACGATCCCCAAATACAACCCAAGCCTGGCTAAACACCACAGGCATGTCAAAACCTCTCAGTCTTCCCTTTGATGGTCCTGTTACAAACCAGTGCCAGCTGAACTTATTTTCAGAGGAAAAAAGAACCTCAGTTCTGAGCTGAAAGCCTGTTTTCCTGGGCTGGTTTAGCAGATGGCAGCCTAGGGTGGCTCAGTGTGTGTCAGTACGTAATGCATGTCTGCATATATAACACAAGGATCTGCTGCTGCTTTCTTTAAGAATACAACATTTGGCATGAGACTTTTCTTATGAAATAACAACTGGTAGGAATTTTAAATGCCTGTTGGGCAACAAATGACTGATCATTACATGACATTGTTCTGTTCATAGTTCTTACATGTGGCTTCAGTTAGAGAAAATTTCAAAGCTTATTAACTAACCTTAACAAAAATTTTGAGTAACAAAATGGTCAGCAAGAGGAAACCTGGCCATGTACAATACATTCTTCTGCAGAAAAGATGGATTCATTCACCTGTCTGGGTGCTCTGACACGGAACAGTACCAGGAACTTCAGACCAGCACTTCAGCTAACACAAACCAATGCAGCTGCCTGTTGCAGAGGTTGGTATCAGTTCAGATCAGTACCACTCAGCCTGTACTTGGATCCCATTTTGGATACTTGGGAGCAAAAATTCCAAACCCAGCTTTGGTAAACTCAAGTTTCATACCCCATTTCCATGTATGTCTGGTAGTAATAATTTCTAGTTTGTTTTTCCTTTCAAAATGTTATTTTACTTGCATAATAAACAAGAGATAAATTGATCCTCCAGGATTAAAATTGTTCAAACTTTTCTGTCACTATAGGAAGCCAAAACTTTCATTGGCTTTGAAAGAAAGCAAGCCCTACCATGTATTACAAATATCTTATCTTATTTGGTTGTCTTTGCCAAAACCAACCACATTAAACCTTTTTTTTTTTTTTTAATTGAAGTGTGTCTCATATCTCACACAATCCTCAGATTAAAAACAGAGAGCAGCATTTGCTGAATGCCAGACATATGGATGAGATTAGCATTTGCTGACCATTGGGGTCCAGAGTAAACACGGAGCAGCAGAGTGCAGAGACAGCACCTCACCAGTTCCACCGCGGCCCCTGCATGCTTCGGGATCCTGCTGGGTAAATCCACTGTTATGAAACTGCTGGGGAGACTCTGACTTCTGAGATGAACAGCGAAAGAAATGACATTTACTTCTGTTTCTCTTGGCATTAATTACAGACATTAGAACAGCTTCTGTGACAATGTCACTGTGCAGCCTAGGTGATATGCCCAGGAATACCCAGGTGCAGGATACAGCCACTGTCAGCACTATGCTTGCACCACCTAGACAACAGCAAGGCAACATCACACATTGAGGAGTACTTTCGAGATGTAATTAGCCATCTAAGCCACAATTCCCCCAACACAGTTGGAAATATGCTAATATATTATACTGATGTCCTTGTGAGGATCTTTAAGCACTTTTGTTCATTCCAAGCGTGTAAAAAAAAAATATATCACTTTTCCAGTAATGGTCCCAGTGGTGATAACTTAGGATAGTTGAGGAACAAACCAACTTACAGGACAGGAGTTATAAGAAAAAGACACAGAAAGGAGATGACCATGTGCCCCAAGCATTTTCAGGAGACTGCTGCCTGCTCTACCTCTCAACCTAAGCACTTGGGTTCTGAGTTGCACCAGAAGTACTTTCCTTATAAACACGGCAGCTTCACCCTAATCCCTTTACTCAGGGTCAGCCACGTTATCTGTGCTGTAAAACAGACAAACATCTTCACACTTCCAAGGAGAGGTTTAGAAGAGCTTACTGGATCCTACTGTACATTATTAACAGTTAATAGCCATGCTATTTATGACACAACCACACTAATAGATGCAGCTGCTGCATTATTTACGCACACAGGGAGCATTCCACCATCCAAGACACAGAGCTCTCCCCAGCTCTCCTCTTATGCATGTGCATACTGAAATAAACACCGTCTGGAGAACTACAGGTAGGAGGTACAGAGGCTAAAAAGGGAGGTAAGAGGCCACAGGGGCTTGAGGTCCTGCTGAAAACCCTGATGCTCTAATTTTCACATCAGACTTTCACCTGCATACCATAAGTCCACTCGTGTCATTTCCAATCCTTGTTGCACCATATGGGCTCAAAATATCTGACATCTAGCATTACACAGCCTGCACCACTGGTGAAACGTGGCAGCCAAGCCCAGAAATAATCCTCCAAACAAGGCCTCACAGAGCTGAGCAGAGCTCGAGACTCTTGCTTACTGAGGATGGGGTGCCATTTTCCTGTCGATTTCACCACAGTTTCACATATTTGACCTGTTACTCAGACTGTGATCCATCCTCTGATCCTATTCTAGGATCCTATTGCTGCCCAGTAATTCTTTCTCCCTACCTTAGCCATGAAGTTGTTTACCACCAAAGCACTATACTTGTGTTCATGAAAGGATGAGAAATTCCATCCTATTTTTTCCACACTGCTTTACCAAGACACCCAGGTATGTTTGAACTCTAAACCCCATTGACAGACTTGTGATCCCATCCCAGCTTGTGTCCTACAGCATCCCAGTACCTGGATTTCTCCTCCCTCATCCAAACAGTAATGAAAATAGTGAGTAGTACCAGCCTAAGTGAAATCTGTGTCGTGCTCCACTCCTGGAATGCCAGCTTGAGAGTGCTCCATGTGATTTATTTCATCAACTGTACAACCACATTACAGAAGTTTGAATTACTCTGAATTGTCATACTTTGGAGAAAGATTGCCAAAGGCCTACAAAAGTTAAACTACATCAGATCTGCTCCTTCTTTCTTAGCCACAAGATCTGTCCCACCCTACACTACAAGGAAATCAAGCTGGTACATATTAAGTGTATCTCACACAAAACCCTTTAATAATACAATGTATACCATTAGACTTACAGGCTTAGTCATCAGCTTGGGAATGATAAATTGAGGTCTGGAATTTTAATGAACTATAAAAATGTTTGGACTGTAGTATATGAAAGACGAAAAAGTTTCTTTTTTTTTTTTTTTTTTTTTTTTTTTTTTCCTACAATAGATTTTCCTTAGGAAATTTCAAAAAACAATGTCAACCATGGGAGACAACAGACATCATTTCACTGGAGCCAGGAAATGTTTCTTATGTTGCTGTCTGTCGTGACTCCCTCAAAAGAAAAAAAATATATATATTATAATTAAGGGATGGATTTTATTTGAGACCAGAAGCACAGCAGGAAAGTACAGGAGAAAACTGATTAACTACATGCTTTAAATTCAGTTTGCTGTGGCTACTTTGAATCTTAGAGGAATTTAGCTAAAGGAAAAAGTCACCCTTAGCATAGGTCCATGAGCTAAAAAAAATGCCTTATTGGTTATAAACAGGGAGAAGGACATTCAAAGGGTTAATTAATTTGCTATGTTTTTACAGATGTTAACTGAACCTGCCCTGTAAAACATTATGAGAAATCTTTGATATCTGAGAAAAGGGAAAGATTATTTTTAGTGGATTGAGGTCTGTCAGCTGGCTCAGATAGAAAAACAGACATTTGGTGAAAGAAAAGTAGAAGAAAGTAATAGCAATGTTTGCAGCTAAGATTTTCAAGGGATTCAGTTGCACTTAGAGCTTACTTTCTTCAGTGCCCTTTAAAAAAAATCAATCCTAACATCATAAAAATAATAAAAATTAAAATAATCCAATTTTGCTAGAGCATAAGATCTATGGAGACAGGAACTTTCCTTGATTCTGTCAGACTGATCTACTTGAGCTGGGTACACCATTCCCTTCATTTTTTCAAAGCAGTTTGAATTATGCCAGAGATGAGAATCCCTTCCATTTTCTTCTTTTCCCCTGTCCTCAGATCATGCTGAGCCAATTCCTGTAGAGAGTGAAGTCGGTGTAGGGAAGCAAGGGAAAAGCAGTGCAAGCAGTAATTCTTTCTGAATATGGAGGCAAAACATTCAGCTCTAGCTACAGCTAACTATGAACCAACCCCACCTAAAGTGGGGTAGCAAAGACCTCACTTTTTCTGAGGTTGTGTAGCTTAAGGGGTAGAAGAGATTGTCTACCCCATAACAACTCCCGGCTGTGCTGGCATGTTTATAGAAACCCTCTCTAGATCAGGCTACTTGCCAAGGCAATTGCAGCTAGCCCTAAAAAGAAAAATAACCAAGTCCAACTGTGCTACATACTTCAATGTATGCAGAAAGCCTTTTGCAACCTCATTATGTCTGAGAAAAGTCTGCCTTGGGAATGGAAAAGGAGAACTCCTAAGTCACAGCCACGAGCTGGGGTACAGCTCCAACCTCGCAGAGGACAGCTCTCAGAGAAACTTCCATCAAAAGGGAGCTGGGGTCAGCTACGACCCTGACTGAAACATCCCTTAACCGAGATCACGAGGCAGCCGATATCGTCTGTCCTGTTACCCCATGGCAATCTACAACAGGCAGATTTAGCCCTCAGGTTTCTCTCTGTATGCTCTGACCCCAGGCTGCATAATTACTCTGTAAACCTCGTGACCACTCTCCAGCAACATCTGTCCCTAAGAACAGGATAATGCCAAGCACTGCTTAAAACAGAAACCCTCCCATACATAGGCAAGGGCAAGAGTACACCAGTTTGCTCCAGCCTTGTGTAAAAGAGAACACAGTTATTTGGGGATTGGGAAATGCTTCTTCCCAATCGTCCCTCTCCAATAAATCCTGTTACAAAACCAAATGCATTACAAACATTTTTATAGCATTCTTTTTTTCCATTTTCAGTCTGGGGCTAGTTCTGACTAATACTCAGTAAAGGCCATGGGTTTCAGCCTTGCCCTGTCTACGGGACACGTGTATTCGGGGAGGATGTGAATCAATCCTCGTGAAGAAAAAACAACTCAAACGTTGGGCAACGCGGTGTGTATTTTGGCTGCCACTAGATTTCACCTGACCCTTGGAGCGCTGGAGCCGCTCTCATCCAGAATGCTGACAGTCGCTGGAAGGGGTACAAGCGGATTGCCGTGGGGCTGACCTTATCCTGAACCTCAGTAACAAACAACGTGTTTACCGAAGGTCTGAGAGCGCTCCTCATTGCAGAAATAACTTGAGGACTGTCTGGTCTTCCAGCATCCTCCTGGAAGCATGTTAAAGTCTGTCCTGCTGCTCTGCCTTCGCTTGTGATGCTTGATGTCAACGTGCTACAGAGCTGCAGCGCATTCACAAAGCTTTGCTCTTAGAGAAAGGCTGCCTTGAGGATAGCACATTTTCCTCACTGAACTTACAAGGCAATGGCCTTTTTCCTTGCTGTTTTCCCAACCTATTTCCTTCTCTAAATTCAATACAACCTGTATTTTCCTCACGAACAGCAGAGTTGCCATTCTTAGGACCAGATTCACTTCAGGAAACAGTCACGTCCTCTTGGCCAGGTTCTGCTCTAACCAAAACACAAGGTCTTTCAAATACAGCTTACAGACCTTACCTTACCACCCCTCATAGTGTGACAAGGCTAGAGAGAGACTTCTCCCTCTGCTGACCATATAAAACAAGGTAAACAGTTCAGAACAGACCATACCTTTTAAACACTTGCTACAGAAAACATTGCCCTTAGTGTCTTTGATGAGGGTCTCGTCAAATAGCCACAGTAATTAATACACATCAAGAAGCAGGCCCAGCTGGTTATAGGAAATGCAACACAGGTAGTACAGCTCACAACCCAGAATATGGTGATTTTGTAGGTTATTTTCTCTGAATTTATTTTTTATTTTTTAAAGTATTAACTGTGGATCTTAAGATAAAATCTCCCAAAGGTTATTGTTGGTGCAGGGAGATTCAACACTGAGCAGGCGTCAGTATGAGACCATTTTTGGTTGGTTAATGTTGCCGTCTGTTCTGCAATACCTTGTTTCATCCATGTCTCACTCATCCACAGCTCCATTTTCTATGGTGCTTTAGCCTCTGCCATCCTGAAGCTAACATAAGTTTGACATAATTTGGGGTAAATAACATAATTAAAGCATCGCATTAATTGATTAAAACTTCATATATTTTGATGTCTTGGAAAATGTCATTGTTTTGCATCAGAAACACCATTTTATGGGCACTGAGCCAACATTTTCTTGTATAATGCTTTCTCTACTGTGATTTGAGACAGTGATGCTCCACGAAAAAGAGGTGTTATCTTAGGGCAGTAGATATTACTCGAGGCTGGAGGATGTTCAACACTTCCTATTACGAACACAGCCATCAAAGGAGCTTTCTAGGATGAGTTGGCCACCTGCACAAATAAGGACATTACAAGTCTATTCCTTTGTATTTAATAAGATCGATCATAACTGAGTTCAAATCAGTATCAGCGATTACTGTGTATGACAGCACGGGGATGTGCAGCATACGGGAAGGGCCTCAGACAGGTCAGCCTCAGTGCACATTAGCCGTGCAGTCAGCCTCCTGTGTGCCGTCAGCTGTCTGTTTGGGAGCGCTGTTCAGCACATTGTAACTGCTACCAAATTGGCCGCCAGCAGTCCAGGGATCTCAGACCAATTTGCCTTCTTTTTTTCCAGTGAAATAGAAAGCAGAAGAGGCCATTTTCAAGAAAAACTTAACGTACAGTAGTTTTGACAATCAGGTGGTATAAGCCAGCCTAACTCTATTTCTGCAAAGGGCAACCTACCAGAGCTACGGAATACCGCTGCATTAAATGCAAGTGAGAGAGGGAAGGGCAAGATTGGAGACAGTCAGTTTAGAATAACTGCCCGACATCCCTTCCAGGCAAAAGTAATGTGGCTGAGGTCAGACCTGGGCAATAAGTTCAGTCTTGGTTCAGCAGACTAACAGGCCACCCACAGTTTAGCTATGGGTTCTTAGTGCTTCCTCAAAACATGTTTTTCAATCAAGTTCGTGAACTAATTTCCTAAGAGGGAAATGAAAACAATGAGAAAAGGAGGTTGGAAAATTTTGTACACAATTTTTGTTCTGTGCCTGATAATAAGCACCATTATGGCTCAGTGGCCAGGACCTCTCTGGGTTTGTCCGGCCTGAGCTCACGCTGTGTCTCAGGGGGCTGGTCACAGCTGCAGGCTGAACTCTTGATCACTGCCTTTTATAAGGCAGGGAATATTCTGTTGATAAAAGAGTAGAGTTCAGCAAAATCACCCATTTTATGTCATTATTCAGTGAATAGGCATTATGTAGCAAAAACAAAGTCAAACCCTCTAAGAAACACTGTCTGAAGTGAAAATTCAGATGAAGACGGAGGTGGTTTGTTCTACTTCAAGGCAGATATTTCTTCCTCATCCAATGGCAATACACAAGCCCTAAAGGCTAAAAAGCTTAAGCCTAAGCCACGTTAAAAAGCATAAATCTCTTTAGCAACAAGCTCCTCTTCTTCGCCATCCTTTTTCCAGCAGGGTTTGGTTTCAGCCTAGATGCCAGTATCTACTAATTGCAACATTTATCTCAGACACTTTCTTCAAGATAAAAATCTTTTATCCCTTTCTCCCAGTCTCAATGTTCCTAACCCCTCATCTGTTCCAGACAACACCTTGAGGTGTTCTCCTACGCTTTGTTTTAAGGAAAAAAATTGTAATGTCTGGGATAACAGTGCATGGATTAGCCCTTGTAACCTCCTAGATACACATTCTGGACTATGCTTGCTTTGTGACATAAAAAGAGGAACTTTCAACTTGCATATATGAAATCCTGATCAGAAGACAAAAGCCTCATAAAATACAAGATTATTTTTAATATATTAAATGTTAGATTTTGAAATTAATGTTTAAAAAAATAGCAATTTTGTACTGGTAAACAAAACTCTACTTTCTGGGCCTATGTAAGTCAGAGCCAATGGCATCTCTCAGTTCTAACAGGACATGGATCAGGCTCTTAAATTATAGCCTGGACATCCTTTATGGCAAAGATCAGCCTAAGATCACGTGAAACAGACTACTTGTCTTCTAGTAATACAGAGATATGCCTGATTCCTTGCAGAGAGCCACTGTTAGTGCTGCCAGGCCACCAGAACTTTATCAGATCACTCATCTACAAGAAAAAAAGCCTTCCCACCAGGATATTGCTTGGCCCTTCTGGTAGAGCTTGCTCCTTCCATCCATTGCCCAGACCAGGTGTGAGCTGCAGCCAGGAGAGTGACACCAGCATCTGGTGCTGGCCAGGTGCAAGCAAATAGCACAGCAGCAAAGTTTTCCTAGGCAAGGATAAACACCAGCACCCATCAGAGTGGTAAGAAAGGTCACCAGTGCTGCTGATTTGCAGCCAAGGGGAGTAACACAGAAAAAGTTGCTAAGGAACAAAACGAATAGGCCAGTGGAGAGAGGGAACCCCAGATGCACGATGCCTGTTTGTCTGACAATCTGTACAACCTTCACATCGTAAAGAGTCTCAGTCCTTCCGCAAGAGGAAATTCCGAGATACAAAAATGCTGCATCAAAAATGACACAGCAGCATTCATTTTACTTCTGGATACTACCATCTTGTATGACTCAGCCAAACTGAATGATGTATATTATCTCTCTTGGTTTCCAGAAATTACCAGAAAGGATTTTATTTACGCATCTTGAAAATAAACAGCAGCACATAAGTCTCTCAGTCTTGAGTGATGAAACTGAAAAAAACTCATATTAACAGTGATTTCTAAAGTAAAAAGAGTAGAACACATAAGCAAAGTCAGAGGTGACTTTCCTACCAGCCAATCGAGCACATGCTTTTCCCTCTCTGTAGGTTAGCTCCTATTTTGCCTAAGATAGGTTGCTGATAGAAGGCTGAAATTAATTAATTTTGGGTAAGTCCCTTTCTTTCTAATTCTGTCAAAACTTCAGAATGTTTTGGAAATTTGAAGAATGATATTCAGTGCTAACGGGTAAACCTCTTCAGCGTAAGTGTGAGACTGATTTGCCACTTCCGCAGCTGATGCTGCCAAACACTGGCTTGTATTGCCCTTATGTCCATGAATTCACTCAAAGTCACTCTTTAGCCAGGTACCTTCCTTTCTCATTCAGCCTCCTTCATTCTGTTCTCACATTTCCTTTTTCCTCCCTACCTTTTGTTATCAACTCAATGTGTTTCAGAAGGACTCAACAAGAAAACCACTTCCATATCTCACAGACCTGTTTATAAAGCTTGCTTTCTGGTATCTTCCTCTCTTGTGGGCACTCTGACAGCTAATAAAGGATAAGACTTTCCCCAGGGTATCCTGCCCCCATTCTGCTCCTTGGCATGGTTAGGTTCACCAGGACATGTACCCCCATTTACCAAACTGAGTTGCAACTGGTCAGTAGCAAAGCACTGCCAGTGACAGAGGGAAACAGATACCCCCTTGGCGACAAGAAGACTCTAATTGTACTTCCTCTATGGGGGAAAAAAAAAAAAAAAAGATGAAAGGAACAGAGACACTGAGGGCAAATATTGCTAACTGCTCACTGTTCATCAACACTTTTCTGTCTTGCAGGTTGCAGAGCATCCCCTAAATAAGACCACAACCACCCGGCTGCTCAGCTGTAACAGCTGGAGATGCACCACCCAGCTGTAACAGCTGGAGATGCACCTTCTTCCTTCCTCATTCGCTCTGGGAGGGCTCTACTTACTTTGATGTCAAATGCAAGTGACTCCAAACTCACGATCACTGTCAAGGTATTTCACAGCCCAAGATTTCCTTCTGTTTCAATACAAAACAAAGGCTAGAGCAGCTTCAGTCTGACACATATCACCGCAGGCCTCTGGCTCACTGGGAGGAATCAGCCTGCCAGGGTCTTTGGAATGCTTACTTGGTTGGGATTGTATCCCGCTTGAAGTGCAATCAGGTTAATCTCTGTTTAAATTGTCTAGATGCTTCAGAGACCTCTTGCTTGGAAAGATGTAATAAGAAACTGTTTTGTTGTGGTTTTGTTTTTGTTTTTTTTTTTTTCTTTCTTATTTATATCATGCTGTTTCTTCATGTAGCACTTTGACGGCATTTATCATGCTTATCTTTTGTTTTCCCAATGTGATACACTGATTTGAATTTACTACTTTCAGACAAATTCCTTTCTGAACACTAATATTACATCTATTTAATGCCAAACTAATACAAAGAACGTTATTCAACTGTCAGAAAACAGAGAAAGCCAGGATGTCAAACAGGAGACCTAGAATTTTTTTAGTCACAAGATTGACTGCTAACAGACCTGCACCTGCATCAGTCTAAATAAAGTCAGTATAAAGATCAGGGTGCATATCACAACCCATTGTTGTTCATTTAGGGCTGCATAGGATTTCCTATCTTCAAGGAGAGGATCACACACATAAATAAGAAAAGAAAAAGCAGGCTCTGTGGAACTGTCTATTTAGTAAATGAGCGGGTTAGCAGGAATCGACAGTGATGGCCAACAGGGACAGTCTGCCATCACTGAGAAATTACCCCCCTGATTTACCAGTTTAGGTAAAACACTACAAGAGAAATGGTGGCAATTCCAATATGAAGTCAGCTCCCACTTATCTTAAAGCGCTGACTGCAGCTAGCCCTGGGAATACTCACAGTGGTCGCTCCCAGGAATGGTTTTCCAGACAGCACAAGCTGTTCGTTATGGATTTAAGTTACATTCTGGGTGAACCAGAAGGGATCCAGACTTCCAATTCCTATTAAAATGTGTTCAAGGCACCATAAGAATTCCATTAAAAAAGGAGATTCTCCATGAACGTTTAGGAAGTGTTAGAACTTCAAGCCTCTCTAGTCATCTGAGAAGACAGAAACCTCTCCAGGTCTTCCACAGTGAGAGCAGCCTGCTTGTCACCCAAGAAGAGAGGTTTGAGAGGTGGTGATAACTCAGACATAAACTAGACTAGACATCAAACCCATCCAGACTTCAGATTGCAGAGCTCCACCTCTAAATGCTGGAGAACATCCCAGCATTGCTCCTCTCTTGCCAGGTTTAATTTCCTTATGACGTGCCAGGAAAACCATCTCAGCCAGCTGAAACTCTGAACCCCATCAGGGACACTGAAGTCATTCTGGCACATTTGTGTCCCCAGTAATCTCTCTGCTGGTGTTCAGCACATAGACTACTTTCAAGAGAAAAGTATGAGTCACCTTTTAACTCTACCCTCACACTATCAATCACATCAGTTATTTTATTCAATCATGGTCCAAAAGTCAAAGTAACCTAAGTAGAAAACCTACAGAAACATATCAGCTCTCAAAAGGCAAGGCAAGAAAAAAGGCCTGGTTTTAATAACGGTGAATTTTGCCAATATTATTTTATTCCTTGCCTTACAATTTGTGTACTTGTGGTTGACTAGAGGGGATTCTTATTTTTAAATTTTTGCAGTTTTTGGAATGTCTGCAGAAGTAACTTAGTACGGTGCCCCTACCTATCTCTTCCAAGCACAGCATCCCTCTTAGGGTCCATAATTTTTACCCTGTTCAGATGCAGAGAAGCAGACCAGATTCTCAGCTGTAAATCAGCCTCACTTTAGCTAAGCAATTGGAGAGATGTTGCTTTACGCCAGCAGAGGTACAAGTCCCCTCAATCCACCTCTATCCATCAATGGATACACTGCTTCGTTTTTGTTCATGAGGGATTCACAATGCCTCTAAGAACAGAGAAAGACCCTTAAAAACAAGTATGAGAAATGCCATGGCTGGATTACATTTGATATGTTTGGATTAAATTTGAAATATTCTTCTTACAGTTCAGATATTGGTTGGTTTACTTGTTAGATCATGTGTCTGAATGTGACTCAATTATCACTTCTGCTAACTTTCCTTTGGGGAGAGCAGAGTCAGGGAACGAGAAAGGAGAGGCCAGAGGAAGAGTTACTGGATTCACAGCTCCAGTTCGGGAGGAAAATTACATGTCTTAAATGACCTTTATCTAAAGGAAGAAGAAAAGTGACAACAGCGATCATACAAAAAACTACATCAAGATCAGCTCTGCACAAATTCTCTGCGGAAGACTCAATTATCTACAGAGCTAAAGGGAGAGCAAACCTGCATTCAGGTTCTTCATCAGCCCCACGAATGCTTGTACCTGTAGTAAAGCTGAAACAACAATAAGTCTAAACTGAAAGACCAAAGGTCAGCCCATAGCCGGATCATTGCTAAATGAGATCAAATTTTTTGCTTACCATCACAAGACTAAAGGCTTGGCAGTTACAAGGGAGAAAAAAATAAATAAAAAGCAAACAAAATCTTAATTATTTACTCATTGTATCAGGCTAGAAGATGCTGGCTCCAGGCAATGAGAAGACCTTAGTGTGCTTTAGATAGTCTATTAGACATCCCCAGTCGTTCAGTTCTTTAGGCCAGCTCTGTTCTTTTCCAGGGCCAGTTTTCCACCCAAAAAATTGCAGCCAACTAAAAAAGCAGCTGCTTAAGGCTGTATGCTTCGTTATCTTTGATGAAAAGATCGACACAGAAGTTTGGGAGTGAGTCTTTGAGGATTTTGTCAGCCTCTGAGGAGGCTGAAGGTATTCTGCATTTGAGGAGTGAAAATAAGCAGTAGGGTCTGCCTTCCCATCTCAAAGGACATGTATATATGTATGTATGTACATGCATTATGTATACATAGGCAGTTCTTTCAGCTGTGAAGGATTTTTCAAAGCTTCCTTTTAGACAGAAAACTACATAGCTTTATTTAGTTTTTAAACAGAATTAATCCCGAAGGAAACATACATTTAAATCACAGGGTAAGAGCATAAAATTTGAACTGATTTTGCAAATCTAAAATATAATTGGTTTAAAAAACCCTCAGATTCCAAGACCTTACTCATCCAAAAACCCTGGTATATTTGGAAATGAAATGAGAAAAGCATAAAACTCCTGATACAATGCATTCTTTCAAATTGATTCTTAAAGATGCTCTGCCTCAGAGGTGAATACTTTCCACTCATGAAGAGAAGTGTTGACAGAACAGTACCTTCATTTCCTTTGCAACTGGCATGGTTGGGCTATAATTTTTCCTTCAGAGAAGCCAGACATTTAATTCATTAGAAAGCCTAAATCAATGAACTAACAATTACTGTAAGAAGACTTGCACCATCCGAGGATTTGACCCTCAGGCTTTTTGTTTTACAGGCTTAAAATAAATTTTACCATGTCATTCTTTCCGTCATCACTTTGCCTCGGGACAAATAGAGGCTGGCTTTCTGAGAGGCCACTTTTCATTTTATGACAATTGAATCAACTAAGCAAAACTTGACACTTTAAACTTTAAAGAAACGTTCTGAACCTCAGAATCGTAGTGTTTATGTTGTAGAGGTGACATTGAGGTCATTCAGCATTTTTTCTTTAGAGGAAAAAACAGCAACAACGTAAGAAAGCCTCCATATAGTCTGAAGGAGGGGAGTATAAACTGGAAAAACTGCCAGGAGAGAAGATAACAAAACACTGGCATCTGGAGAGCCGTCTGCTTGGCAGGCATGCATGTCATTTACAAATGTTTGCTCATAATTATATCCCTGGAAGACTTGGGTGAATAATACTGTTGAGAAAGATGCCACTTCCAGAACAGTGCCTCTCCATCATATGTAAATAAATGCAACACTCATTGAAGGGTGAATATATCTAAAGATACTGCCACAAAAAAAAGGAAACTCGTGCCTCACACTGGCCCAGTACCTGCAAGACAAGAGGGAAGAAGGATGGAGCTGTGTATTAGGACATCCACCGAACACAGAGCTACACAGCAAGGGCAGGAATGCTGGCCAGGTGCCACTGTGTTTTGTGCTTCTTGTCAGACATCACCAGCACAGAAGGGCACAATGAGGAACACACAATCTTCTGCAGTGACACAGGATTGAGCCACCACGTTCACGTCACGCAGGGTGCACTCAGTCATCAGAGGTCAGATGTGGGGTATTTGCTAACAGCTGAAGGCTTTATAATTCCTTGTTCATCTCTTCTTCTGGGTACGCTCTGGCTTAACAAGATGTTCCAGGGAAAATAAAAATAAAATTACAGAAATAATGAAATAAGGCTGAGCAACAGCTCCATTCTGGGAACACTTCAGCAATTCCCAAAAAGACATGTCACCACTTCCCCAGAAGAAAATAGTACGGACAAAATATGATGTGAGGAATGGTTTATCCAGTCAGAAAACAAGATGGAACCATGCCAGACAACTTTTTCACAATGCCTCTCACACTCAGCCCACCGGGGGACAGGCAGGAAGACAGCCTTGTCCACAGCAAAAAAAAAAAAGGCTTTGAAGGGAGACACGGCTTCACCCCCAGAAACACGCTTGGCAAGCTGTACCTTGTTCTGCTGCACCACCTTGTATCACTGATGGGAATGACAGTCAATCAAACCAAGTTCCTAAATTCCTGTTCTTTGGAAAAGGATGTTTTCTGAAATAGCATCTTCAGGAGAATAAAATTGTATCTGCTTCCGTTCCTATAGTGCTTCTCAAATTAAAAGGGAGAGCTCCTCTCCCCCACCCCAGCTCTGGAGAACCAGGCTCTCCTACACAGAGAGTTTTCACGTTAGTGTTCCCGGGAACTCTACTGAGGCCTCTTTAGGGCTCAGCATGCTGCCAGTGTCAGGCAGCACCACTCCGGTGCAGAATGGCTAAGAGAAGCGTGAGAGCCTAGGATGGAGCAGAGCTCCCATTCCTGTTTCTGATGAACTTTCCCAAACACAGAAATGGATCCCAGCTGGATGAAATACCATGAAATTTTCAAGGTTTCTTATTCAGAGCACGGCTGAGCCACAACGCACTGAACTTTCCGGTTCACCTCCCCTCGTGGCAACTTGCGGGACGAATTTCAGCCTTGACTTGAACATCAGACCCTGTTCTAGGAAAACTGGACTCAGACAAGGGTCACACAGCCATACGTGCCCCTCCAAGACTTGAACCCTGGCCACTGCTAGCAATAACTGCCAGAATGGATTAAGGGAGTTAAGAGATCCCTACTTGTTTGTTTGGTTATGTGAGAGGAGTCCTCAGGGCACCACACACAGCTCTGCTCCCTTCCTTGCTACAGGAACAAAACAGTTGTGAAAGAAAGCGTTTAACAACACATCTGCAGCAGCCCTTTGCATTTGAGCACTGCTATGTCCAATAGCTTTCTGTGCTTTTTGGACACATCATCTAGAAAAGCAGATGGCTATACCGTCCATCAGGAATACAACTATTTTCCCCACCATCCTTAGCAGATGTGAATGCTGACTCATCTCAGCAAGGCATCTATTTTTAAATCCCCCTGAGAAAGCTAGCTAACATCTGTCAATATCTACAGCACAGATTCTGGGTCTCTGTCTGCCTTCGAAATGCCACAGCTTTGCCATGGTGTGGTAATGCAACTCATCCTCCTGTAGCACCATTTGGCTTCCCAAGTCCCTGTCAAATATCCATCCTCGTACACCCGCGTCTGCCTGCTCGGAGTGGGGACCTCAGAGCACAAAGCACTAGCAGTTGTTAAGTTATTTGGACCAGACACAAAACCTGGTGACTCTGGCACCCATGAAATGCTTGACATCTGTATGAGGAACTGGGCTGGTGTCTCTAGCATGGTTGACTCCCTGAGAGATTAGCTAACAAGAACAGACTATTGATAATATTAACTTTAAACATTATTACAAGCCTAAATTGTAGGCTCTTCAGTGGTTCCTTTGGAGCGTCCCCTTTCCCCAGGATGCTTTCAGATGCTGTGGGCTGTCAGCCACGGTTTACATGGCTTATGTGTGATATGCCTCCTAAAAGTGAAAGTTTATCCGCTGGGTTTGTAAATATCTTGTCACAACTCCACGTGTGAATTCTTCATAAATTTACTGGCAGAATGAGATGGGAAGAGACTCACAGAGGCCTGAACCTGCCTTGGTAAACAGAAATCCTGTTTTCCGTCGTTGTTTGCACTGTTCTGTAGCCAAACATTAAAAAAATGAAAACCATGAAGGGTGACAGAGTAAAGAGAAGAAGGAAAAAGCTTTTCAAATTATCTAATCAGGATGACCATGAACTTGCCCAGATCCTCAACCCCATTTTAGAAATACCAAAGAAGGAAAGTAAGAAGTCAGTGTTGTTACTCTTTCAGCAAGCCTGGCTGTACCTACTCAGACAGGATAGAGGAGGAACACTGTCTCCAAAACATTAAAAAAAAAAAAAAAAACAAAAACAAAAAAACCTTCTTGTGGCTCTAAGCCTGGCTGTCATCCTCCCCAAGCTGCCAGAGTATCAACAGTTTTGCACCTTATAAATTCTGAGTGACATCAGAGAAGACCTAGCTGGGCACCAAGAACGTCTGCATCCAAAACCAGATGCCTGGCAGATTATAAACCTTTCATATGAGGAGTTGTGAGAGACTGATGAATACCTGCAGGAGCTTTGGAATTTGAACCTTGATCTCCATGCAGTTGGGTTGTTTATTCAGCAATTCTTAATCCCTGAAACAATTTTCAAGTTGCTGAGGGAGCCCTTCCCCATAGGAGCTCTGATACAGGCTGCCCAGCCCCTATTGTCAAGTATCCTTCACAGATACAAACGGTAAAATAGTTCATTACATGAAAAATTACAAATCTAAACTGCCCCAAAGAAAGGCATCTTGGTCGAATCCAAGCTAAACAAGACTGAACCTGTCATCCAATTCGGAAGACAGAACACTGAAAATCTAGGGAAGACATTTCCACCCCAAACTGATCTGAGTCTTATCGGATTCCTTCCTCAGCCTCCAGAAGGAATCAAAGCCTCTCTTTTTTGTTTGTTCCTTTTCGAGCCAGAAAAGGAAAACAAACACACAGAAGCCTTCTTCCCAGATAGGAAACACACAAGCACATGCCCAAGACAACCCTACCTTTGCCATTACTAGGCAGGGTAAGGACAACCAATGGTACAAAACAGCTGCATGTAGCTCACCACCTTCATCTGCCAGGGTGCTGAAGGGCATCACTCTAATTCTGGTCCTTCTTTCTGTTTTTAACTCGCTTTGGCTGTCATCTGTCTGATTTCTGAGGCAACAGGACAAGGCACATCCCAGATACAGAAGCAACAGCATATTCCACGACCCACCAAAACGATGCATTGGTATCCAGTCAGAGCACTCTTCAGTCCAAAAAAAAGACAGTTGTTTGGTCTTTTATTTCCGTTCTCTTTAGAGAGACACCCCCTTCCCCTGTATTCAAAGCAAATCACCATCAGAAGAGCTAGAAACAAACATGCACACACACACACTTTGGTACCCTCACCACATTGGATCTATTACCTGCACGAGGCCATTACACTGATAAAGCACAGAGTCTAGAAGAAAAAGGCTGAAAAAGCCCAGCATGACTCTTCTCAGAAAGCCTAGTTAATCAGCATGACACTGCAAACAACAGCTAATGGTTAATTCACCTGGACAGCTTGCTTCTTTTATTGCTACAAATAATTTGAGCAAGGAGGTCTCATATGAGGAGGAAGAGAGAAGACAGAGCAAACAGGGAAGGCCGGAACACATGAAGGCGTGCTCCCTTGAAAAGGAAGTAGTCATTTTCTTTTCAGAACATGTTCAGTGAAAAAAAATCAAAACTTTAGGAGAAAATAATAATGGGAGAAAATGAACATAACAAAGTCCACACTGTTCTCAAGGAATCACTTGGCCAGCCGCTGTCAGAACATGCCGTTCTAAGTACCTTAGGAGACCAGCAGGGAAAGTCCCGTTCTAGCTGGAAAATGTTTCCTTGCCTCCAAGGAAAATTTCAAGAAATATTTCATTTGACTTAGTGTATCTGGGAGGAAGTTGCAACACTGAACATATCCCCACCCTCCCCACACCAACAAAAACACACCAATCCACCATTTTTTCTGACAAGCACTTGCTCCTTGAAATGACCAATTATTTGAAGCAGCCAGGGCTACTGTTAATTTTTAAGTGATTACAGGATGATCTTATGTTAGCAGTAATAACGATAATGCTTTTCTGTTCTAATGCTCTATATAAGAACTTACATAACTTACATCCCCGGTTGCAAGAATAGGAACTCCAGTTTCAGTGGATTCCAGTTACTTCTTTGCTCTCTGTACACCAGTATGTAACGCATATAGTTGGGTTAGTATAGGAACAGGAAAAGAAAGCAAATTATAAAGTAACAACTCACTTCTTCTTCACATGCTTGAATCAGTCTGTGTTGCCCTAGAGCTATACAATCCTTGAGGTAATTTTTCTAAATAAGTTCTTCAAATAATACATTAAAATAATAACATAAAGTTATATCGAGATCAATTTCTTCATTGTTCTTCTCTATGCTCTCTAACCACAACGGTAAACTTGAAGCTGCCGATGTCTGATCACTTCTAGAGCCTATTTTTCAAGGTCATCACCCTCACTACCTCACAGAGGCCTTCCCTGCCCAGACTTGTGAACATTCGGTTGGCTTGAAAAACATTTCGGAAGTACAGCTGGAGTCAAGGCCAGGGCCTTCTTGCTCACTGTGAATAAAAGCAGTTTCATGAGCCACTTTAAGCGATGCCTGGTTAAGTGTTCTTCCCCTTGATTAAATGTTGCTTGGCTTTTAAAGCATGGAAACATTCCTAATATACTGGAGCCATGCCAGGATGCTGCTAAGTGCTTCACAATGCCTTGAATCTCAGGTGGTTCACATGGCCCTCTCTCACACACAAATCACTGCTGACCACAACTCACAGCTGATTTCACCAGATCAGACACCAGAACAGCAGGTTCTGGATCCAACTGATCCTGGATTGCAGCTGTACTGTACGGATGAAGCTTGGTTTGACCTGGATTTGAAAGATCTCGCCCTCAACTTTTTGACACCCTCTCCTAGGAATCCAGTTCCACGGGGCCTTTAAAAACCTTACTGCTCCTGCCTGCAGGCTGCTGGGGTGTGAGGACGAGGACAGCTCAGGCTTATGGAGGACTGCTAACTCCCCTAAATCCCCCCCTCACTAAACATCTAGAGCTCTTGGGGTAGATTTGTTAGTCTCTCCTCCAACAAGGCTTGGAAGCCAAGTGCCAGCACCAATGTCAGCATCACATACACAGCACGGTGGAGTCCTGCTTACACCAGGATCTCAGACGTGTGGCAGTTCATTGTCAGATCAGTAACAGCCACCCGTCACCCCACCCCTTCCCCCAGCTCCAAATGAAACCCAACAACCTGAAGACAATTGGATTTAAATCCCTGCCACTTGACTGTGCAGTTGCCTGGGCGACGCATGAGCAGAGCGTGGTTCTGTGGTTGTGTGCTGCCACATCTCCGGGAGCTGCGCCAATGCCCCAGCCCCTGCAGCTGGGGCAGATTTAACGCCTTCCTCCCCAGCAGCAGCCACTGCCCTGCAGGCTGGCAGCTGCACGGAAGGACAGAGGGACACGGCCAGGCGCCGGGGACACCGCAGCACCTTGTCAAACCGAGTGCTCAGCAACGCCGGGCGTCATCCGCAGGTGGATACGGAGCACGTGCCTTGGTGTGTGCACAGCTGATGAGGGAAAAAAGCATTTAGCACCATCTAAAAGTCACTGTCTTCCGATGATTTCCTGTTACCTCTCGTCCCCCTGCCCACGTCCTTCATACTAACAGGAGGTTGCATCACTCTGAGAGGACCATGCTGTCCGCTCCGTCTCCACAATTTTAACAAAAAGCACAGTTCGTGTGCACACCAACTTCCCATCAACCTCTCCAGGTACCTTCCAGGGCAGGCATCTTCCCAGAATTTAGCTCTCAGTTTCTTTTCTATTTCTTTTAGATGAATGGCTTACACTTCGGTTGGAGCCCACTTTGCCTATGACCTTATAGAGCTCTTCTAGGAAATCCTTCAGCATACAGGCTTATGCTCAGCTAGAAAAATTAAGATGCACTCCAACCCTTCCCTTTATATAGGCACACAAGTATGCTTACCAGACAAACATCTGCCAATCATTTGAAAAGCTAGGAACAAGAAATTCCTATCTGGAGGTCAAGACTACAAACTAAATCTGCTTTTAATGGCAAATAAAACTAGTGGTAATGATGGCAGATAGCCTCCTTGTTATTGCATGCAATTACATGTGTAATCACAGCTAATTACAGCAGACAAAAATGCCTGTTTGGATGCTAAATGCTCTCATCCAGCAAGTCCTGTAATCCTCCTGGAGCCCTAGCAGCAGAGTGCCATGTCTGAAAGTCACCCACAGAAGGTGACAGCTGCTACGCCAGGCTTGGTTTGTCTGCGAAGGACAACAGCCACGGTGTTATGACCTGTGGATGCGAGAGAAGCAAAAGGACAAAGCAGCTTTATTTCACATTGATGCAAGGCCAAGTCTTCCGCAGTCCTTTTCTCCTACAGACACATACCAGAGAAGTACAAACAAGCAAGCAGCAAGGCATTGGTGCGTGGCTCACACAGTGACCTACAACCTGAAACCACCTTTGTGTTCCCAGTAATGTTCATATGTTCAAGGCACAGCAAAGGATTCCTGAGCTCCCTTCAACATCAGCAGAGGCTTACAACCACATTTTAAAGGACCTTGCCTCACCTCCCAGATACAGGCATGTTCCATACATGCATGTGCTTCAGGTGTAAATGCAGATGTCACAGCACACAAGGCTTCACAATTTGTGTTTGACTGTGCTTTGAGAGTCGATAATCACCAGCAGTACAGAAACATGGACAACTCCGGGTGTAGGCAGGGAAACAGAAAACCAAAGGGCTTCTGCTGGTTCCAGATGTATCAGCAGGCTTTGCAGACAAGTTGTTTTCACAGAACAGACATCAGACCCTACAAAGGGGGAGGATGAGAAGTGGGAGGAACCTCTGCTCTCATCAAGCAAGTGCGCTGGCCCTGCCCCATGTTCTTAACCAGAAAGAAGAGGCTGAAGGGAGAAGGAAAGGCACGCAGAGCCACAAGTGATCATTACATAAAGAGAGCTGTGGGTGTGGGGAGGAAATCTGACAAAGCAATGAAGCATCACTGTTCGCAGGGGTTACAAGCTGAGTTGGTTGTCACACAGAAGGCAGCAATGTAGCCACACCGAGCTGCTCTGAGCTCACGCCGCTCTGTCAGGGCAGTTCGTGGCATCCCCCTTCAATCGCCGCTCTCCCTCCAGCTCTGGGCTACCCCAGGCACCATCCTGGCTGATATCCCCCAAGCACCACGGAGGAGCTGTGGCTCTGCTCTGTGCTCGCAGTGCACTGCAGGACAGCCACCCGAACGCAGACACAGCGTGCCACCCTCCTTCCCTTTCCAGTGCCTCTCCTGCATAAATTACTGAAGGCTGACAGGCAGTGCCAAAAACAAGCAGATGTCTCTGGTCTTGTTCGTGGACAAACTGGAAAACAGATTTAGACTGAAGCAATGCAGCTTACAGAGGAGACAGGAAGCAAATGAGCAAGCCATGCCTTATCTCCGAGGGGCATTGAGCCCAGCTGTGCTTACACCTGACAGCCTAGTGCTGAGCACCACCACCTGAGCCCTTCGTGACACTCATTCTGCAAAATTTGTGAGGACTGGGATGCTAATAAACCTTCAGGAGGACTTCTTACTGTGACCCCAAATCCTGTCCTGGGAAAATATGTGGGACAAGGAAAGTTAGTGCAAAACACATAAAGCTAACCCAGCCAAAACACCCTGGCAGACATACCCTGAGCCTCCCTTCCCTTCCAAAGCTGGGCCAAGACTTCTAAGGCAGATACAGAGGTGGGGGAGGTTTCCAGCACTGCAAGCACAAGATGTTTTAGCTCCATAGCCAACTGGTTATCTTCCACCATTTAGTCTCCATGCAGTCTTTCTAGGAGCATGGGGCAGGCAGTGGGCCATGAGCACGCAGCTCCCCACTTCCAGTCAGATTCGGCACCAGTGGGTTATTGGGGTTTAATGAAACACAACAGCAACCTCTTCTGTGGTCTGGGACATGAGAGGGTTTTCTCGGGAAGCAGCTCAGCCATCATCTCAGCTAGTGTCTTTCTGGGCTGTCTTACTGAAGGAGAACTAGCTCTGTCTTTCCAGGACATGAGGGTAGCTCTTTCATAAAGAAAAGATGCAAAGGAAAGCGTAATCAGGGCTTATAAACCAGAGGATCAGGCAGAGAATCCAGGAAAGCATACACTAATATTCTCATCCTGTCAGATGAGACTATTATGTTGCCTTCTGAATGCCTAACTAACGCGTCACTTATCTCTGCAGCAAGCTTATCGGCTCTTTCAGCCCTGGCTGGAGGATCACCACTATTAGCTTAACACAAAATGTCCTTGGGAGTTAATACCATTGCAAAGTCAATCGTGTCAGTGACAAAATTGAGACAAACCTCGTTAAAAATCAGGCAGACGAGACACGTGAAGCAGAGAGACTGCAATTCCCCAGTATTTTCACTAGAGCTGCTTGCTGCTACCGCTGGTGCTAAACAGGAGCACCACGCAGAGGCCGTGTTTGCCCTCAGTGAGGGGTGAACCAGCACAGGTGGCTGCCGATGACCCAGGGCCAGCAGAGATGGCAGGGGGCAGGAGGCTTCTCCTATCCCCTAGCAGAAGACAGCCGCCCCCAGCCAGGAACCTGAGCCCCAGCAGTGCCCATGAGCAGCCCGCATCGCTCCCGTTTCTTGGACGAGCTTTCCAGCATGGAAATTCTCCTTGGAAAGTCTCCCCGCGCTAGGGAGGCCGCGCAGTAATTACACGGTGCCCTTTGTGTTACCAGGTTCTTAATCCAGGGGTGCCACAGAAGTAATGCTACCCTGGCTTTGTTCGCTTTTGCAAGGAGACGTGTGCAAAACAACTAATTAATGTCAGACTGTTAATGACCTATTGCTGCGAGTGACTGGAATGAGCAAACAGCACAGACGTAACGTTGCAGGTGCAAATCCAAAGACAAAAACAAAGGGGAAGAAACCCTTTGCCCTTCCTCCTCTTTTCTCTCGCCCTCTAATACTCCTTTCTTCACTCGGGCAGAATAAAACCCGAGCGTACAGACAGCCCTTCTGTGCATTTGGTCTGCCTGGCCAACACCAGCCAGTCAGGGGCGGAACAGCGTGAGCATATTTCTGAGCTGAAACTAGAATACCAGCTTTCACCTCAGAAAGACACAGATTCCCAGACTGCAAATGTTCTTGTTGGGACACCAGCATCAGTGAAAGCAAAAGCAGAGGAAGCCCACAGCTCTGTGCACACAAAGCTGCACTCCCCAGCTGCTCGGACAGTGTCACAGAAAGCTTTCTGAAGTACGAGAGTGCTTGTTCCTGTCGGTACCTGAGTACCAGCACCTGGGCAGGCTACCCACTGCCTCTGTAGATGGAGGGAGGACACAAAACAGGGTTTTGCCACTTAGCAGGAAAACTTTTGTTTTGCTCACTAAAATTTCACTATTGAAGCTGCTGTGAGAAATTAACATCAGCAGGAAAAAAAACAACCTAATGCTATCCCAGCAAATACAGCCCAGCCTTGGTCAGCCTCCCCTGCCACCCCATCACACAGGACAAGGAACAGACCCAGCTGTGTATGGGGTAGGTCATATTGTCAGATCAGCTCTTCTAGAAAAGCCAGCCAGTTGGTGCTTCCAGAACATTAATCCTAATCCCAACAGTGGACGTGTAAAATTAAGGACAAAAACACGCTACTTCAGAGCAAAAACACTGTGTGCATCTCACTACAGGCTTCCAGTGTCCTCTTCACTACAGTTGGCAGAATACGAGAACAGGTCACACTCTGATGGAAAGCCACAGGGTCAAAGTTGAGAATGATTTTACGTGGCTCATGGCTCTGAACTGCTTTATAAAAACAAGCTATGTGGAGCATGAAACCTCAGAGCAAACCAGTTACCAGCCCCCAAACATAAGTAATATTAACAGCTTGAAACGTGCAGCACATTAACCACAGTCAGAAGAGAGTGACATGATACTTGATTCCTGTTAAGATGCTAGGTGAAGTGGCAAACAGATACCAGCACTACAGGCTGTGTGCAGACACGAGCTGTTCATTCTGAGTATGAAATCACTGGGGTGTAATCCAGGTTTTATAAAAGTCAAGGGCAAAATTTGCAGTAAGTTCAACACAGCCATGCAGAGATCAGAGATGTTATCAATCAATAAAGGAAAACTCTGCATTCACTCCAGGCTGATGAGTTTTCACTAGAACCTCTGTGAAACTCAGCAGAGGAACAGGGTGTTGAGTTCAGTACAGAAAGTTTATGTACACGTCTTGGGAACGTGTCTTCACTTCTCTACATCAGCTACACATCCGCGTAGTTGAGTATCCCCTGGGAGTAGCTCAGGAGTGTCCTGCCTCATACTGCAAGACTCACCCAAACCTCTCAAGACCCGTACGTAGTTGAGCTTTTTGGTTCCAGTATAGTTAATACAAAGGTAACCTGGGAACAAACCACACACACATGGTGTCCTCTTATTTCTGGCACTATACAGAGAGCAAGACAACAGATTCTGGAAACACAAGTTAACTCTCCATGGAACAAAAATGAAGCCATTTGCTCTGAACAGAAAGTGGGTATATGCTGATAACATGGGCTCTCAACTCATTCTGTCAGTGGCAGTTGGAAATACCCAAGTTTCTTTTAGTGTAAGAAGACCTCTCCACTGACTGCTCCTGGCTGTTTGTTGCATTAGCTAGCCTCCCTTGCTGGGCAGACTGCAGATCTTCTTTTTCCTACTCTCTCCTCCAAGAAAAATTACAAATAATATATTCATACATCTAAACAATAATTCAGCTACCTGGAATTGGAGCAACTCCCCCTTGCTACTGTGAGGATTCCTTTCCCCATACATTCTAATAAGATACAAGTTACTCTGATAACATGTGGAAAGCTATTATGATGAACAAATGATTGAGTTGCATGACTAATTTCCTTCTGGCATCCCAGGCAGGAGGATGTATTCAGTTCATAATATCTCATTTTCTATAATGTTTTTTGCAAGGGTTATATCTTCCCTAAGAAGGAGAAAAAAAATGACAACATGGTGGGAGCACTAAGTTTAGCAGCTAAAGCTCAGATTTTGTACTGCCATTACTGTGCCTGCACACCAGGCCCTCAGAGGGACAGGTAATAAAGAGAAACTTCAATTAAGAGATGAATGTATTTCTGAAATGCTTCTGTCAACACATCAAACTACAGTGGTAAATAGACTGACCCCAAAAATGAAGAATATTCTGAAAGAATATATTTCTGTATTTATTGATCTATTACTGATAGATATTCTTAATTAAACAGAGGGATGAATTAAAAGCCACTGAAGCTGGAGTCACCACCCATTGTTGCTTGTTATTAGAGAGCCATCAGCAGTAAAAAACACAATTAGGCTGTGCAGAATGCTTCCTTCTCACCTTATACAGTAAGGCACGACTTCCGTTTTGGACAGCAATGGGACAGAGAGGTTGATGTCTGAACTACACACTGACAAGAAATGAAAGGAAAAAGAGAGGGAGAATAGACTAAGATAACTGGTTTAGCACAGAGAAGACAGTGGGAGTGATACAGCACAAACAGCATCCCATCGCAAGGGGGGTGCCCTTTACCTTTGGGCGCTTCCATTCAACTTTCTTTGGCGGAGCTCTCTGGTAGAAAAGGGACTCATCTGAGGCTGGGAACTCAGGGTCTTCAAAGAGCCGTCCCTGCTGGATACACTGCCCTTTCAGCTCGTGGTACTTCTGATCTCTGAAGAGCTGAACTGATGAAGACATCTCTTTCTGTCTAGGTAACATGAATATAGGCTTGTGTAAATCACCGAGTCTCTCTGAAGTCCATAGCATAACGCATAGCAATGCACCCATAGGCTTTGACAACAGAGCACATAACTTGTTCTAAACAAAATTAGTTCTGGATTTCTGATTTTAAAACAGATTATAAATTAGATTATGCTAAGTAGCAGACTAAACCAAACAAAACAATAAATATCATATAAATAAAAGGATGACACTTCTGGCTAAAGAAAACTCATCAGGAAAGGCATTGAAGAATCCAGATGAGGGACAATGAGCATTTTGCTTTGTCTAATGGATTGTAAAGGTAAGAGTGGGTCTTGTCCCTCAACTTATATTGTGTGTGAAGAGCAGGACCATCTTTCTTGCTACATTCTCCTACTAGCCTCTAAAGCTTTAATTATCTACTCCAACTCTTATGCCTACAGAAAACTGAAAACAGATATCTGCAGTTATCCATCTTAATTCAAGTGGCAATACTTTGCCTGGAATTATTGTCTTGGATCTTTATGTTACATTTCAGGGAATCGAATTCCCAGAAGCTGCAAATATTTGCAAGTAGTGTCCATAACAATAATAATCTTAAAAAATAACCACAAGGAAAGAAAGAAAAAACAATTTGCTTTCAAGCCTTGCTTCCAAGAATCCTAACTATCTAGTCCTGTAAGTTCACAGTCTCAGCCACAGAGCTCAAACAAGTTGCTTAAGATCATTCTACAAATCAAAAATCAACTACAGAAATCATTTTGAATGGTGTGAAGTCTGGGGAATGTGAGGGATGCTTCTGTTTTTCTGAGGTACTATTTGAAGAGAGCAGAGAGAATATCTGAACTTACTTTTGTAGTCCCTTCCTGCTACGGGTTAGAGATGTATTCCCCTTCCTTCAGGTATCTACAGCAATAAAGACAAGTGCAGGTTATCCTCCTGGCAGATCACAAGGACTAAACAACATGCAAGCAGTGGAGCACGGTATTACATTGCCCTAGCAGCCTACTCACTGTGTCCTGCTGCAGGGATCCCAGCCCGTGCTCCACGAGCCACTCGCAATCCAAATTGGATGAGATTCCACAAGCTTGCAGGGAACTGAACCAAGCTAGGCACAAGCCTTTCCCAGCAGGCATGTGAGTACAGCAGGGGAAATGCAGAGATTGAGAAATGTTTGGAAATGTCAAATTTAACGTGATTGAAAGTTGCTGTGACCAAAATAACGTAGGGACAGCTGTAAAACCTACCCTGCCTCCACTCACTCCTTCCCCTGCCCCAGAATTAATTAGCCCTTCAAGGATGAGAAATGCTGTTCCAGTGCCTTCACTCACAGGAAGGAGAGAATTCAGGAGTGCTCTTCCACCTTGCTGCCATTCTTGCAGCCATTCCGAAGCCTCCAAGCCACACACAGAGTAATCTGCCGGTCAGTACCACCTGAATCCTACCAGCAGAACTTACACAGCAAAGCGACAGGACAAAGAACCAGCTTGTGCCTGATATTCTTCAAATGCCAGCCCGGTAAAATTTCCGTCCTCTGTTAGGATTTTCAGAAATAAAGTTTGCACACATCAAGACTGAGATGACTTTGAGTCAAATCCCAATACTGCTGCAATGGACAGAACAACTCCTTGTAGCTTCAGCCTGGACAGGGCTTCCCCTTTTGGAACTGGGCCACAGAGTCCCTTAGAAACCATTACACAGCTTCAGTAAAATAAAACTGTACGCAAAGGAACTGCTCAAAACCAAAACAGCTCAGTGACACTATCCCACTTGTAATGATTTCCTTAAAGTTGATTTTCTTGTTACTTAACCCCTCAAAACATCACAAGGCACCTTGCATAGCAGACAGCCTCCCAGGAAGACACAAAAAAGACCTCCAACCAGTTCTTCGAAGTCAACTTGTCAATTACACACAGATAGTTCAGGGACAAAAGCAAAAATTAGTCTGTATCCTACCCAAATTAGCTGGACTATCTCCTATCACCGGCGTTCTTGCTTATTAAAAATCCCCCAGGAGCTACCTAAGATTCTAAGCCCAGCCTATCTGCGAGATACGCTTGTTTTTAAAATGGCCCAGGGGTGATAAGGCTCTCAGCTGTCCTTGCCTAACGCAGCAAGATGTGCTGTCAGTGAGCTCACCCCCCCATCTCCCCTCTATCTGCTGACTGCAACACAATCCTTCCAGGATTCACACCCACACGCCCAGTCCCGCAACAGCGCGCTGATTGCGGTCCCAAATTCAGCACACGAAATCAAGCTGCTGCCTGCTCACCCTGGGCTCCAGGCAGCACTTGGCAAGGGAACGCTAACATGGGAGGAGGAGGCTGCCAAGCGAGCCTCTGGGCTCCCTGGGCCATCCCAGGCAAATGTCTGAGCCATGAGGGGCTCAGCCGGACCCGTAACTGCTTTCCACCCACCCACGACACCCGGAGCTGCACACAAATCCCACCACTATCTGCTGAGCTAGCAGAAACCCACTGCAGTGCAGCAGGAACCCCAAAATAACCTTTTGAAACATGATAGAAGTCTCTCTTTTTTATTTTTTTTCCCCCTGTTCTTCTTGTGAAGTGCACAGTGCAGGAGACGAAGGCAGTTTCTACAACAGCCTGGTGGTCCGAGCGCTGAGGACGAAGCCGAGCCCTTCCTCTCCTTGGGGTTTCCCCCAGCAGGACCCGGCCACGCTGAGACGAGCAGCAAGCACCTGGCTCCTGCTGCGAGGCCCAGCTTTGAAGCTGGCCCCAGGTGCTGCCCCTCGGTTACCATCACAGCTCCCAGCAGCGCTCCCTCCTCCAGTCTCAAGGTCCCAGCGGGAGCCTCCCCCTGCCCTTCTCCTCCAAAGCTTTACCTTCAGTTGTGCTGACGTTCACAATGTGCAGCTGTGCTTGAGGAAAACATGAGGCAGGGCTTGGCAGCCGCTCTTTCCAGGGCTCCCTGCGCTGCCATGTGACACGGAGCTGTGTGCACAGTAACGAGGGCTGAGAAGCGTGGTCCTAAAATACTGCACCACGCCTTGAAGACCCTCTGCAGCTCTGGCACGAGGAAGGGACTGCTCGAGGGGAGGGGAAAGAGACAAAGAAGAAAGAAAAAAGAAACAGCTCTACAGGTCAGACACTCTTAGGTTTTTGGTGCTTGTTTCTTTCCCTGACCACACAAATACCAGGTTTGCTCTTTCATCCTTTTCAGTCTCTGAGCTGAGCCCCCACAGCTGATCCCAAAATCCCTCTGGAGCCCCTCAGTCCCAGCAGCAGTACGGGAGGTCCCCAATCTCTCGGCTTCCAACCACTGAGCTTTGAGGACTTTCTCTACCCCCCTTTTCCAGTGCAACTCAGAGAAAGGCCTTCAGCACAACAGCGAAGTGAAGTCCCTGCAGGTCCCCATTTCAGAAAGGCTCCACCTGCCTCCCCTCCTCACCCCAACACTGCCTTTTCACCCCCAGCTGACACTCAGAGATGCTTCCCCTGTTGGAGCAAGCAAGCTGTGGCTAAATCACGTGTGACATGGTCGCAAGCACCAGCTCCTGGCAGTCTGAGCAGCCCTAAAGGAAAGGGGCACTCACTTGAAACGCAGTTCTTCACGAGGTACGAGGACGAGCTCCAAGCATTGCTCCCAGCCCGGAGAGCCCTACCAAACAGGGCTCTTTACACTCACGTTTTCCCGTCCTGAGCGGTCTCTTCCCCAGCTGCTACGCAGCAGATCCACAACAAACCGGGCTGGCTAACTGTCCGGGCAGGCGAGCGAAAATTACACCCTGGCTGCCCTCATGTTCGTGCAACAAGCACATGAAAGCCAACAGAAGAAGTCACCTCCTCCACTTCTGCTACCCCCTGTAACCAACAACCCAGCAGGGTACGAAGCGGCAGAGAAGCTGTTAAGCCAAGCGCACCCCTCAGTGGCTCACTGGCAGGAGAAAGCATCCCTCCCACTGCCATCCCTGCAGGAGGGGCGCAGGGCTGCACGGGGCTGGCTGCGCCTTCACAAGAAGCTCAGCTTTCGGTTCCAAGGGCGAGCGGTGCCAAGCAGCTGCAGAGAGCCCTCTGCTCCACAGGGAGCTCCTCGTCTAGCAAGGGGCTCGGCTCTCCGCATCACCACGCAGCCGCTTGTTTGCTCTGACTGCAGGATTCAGGATTCAAAGAATCACAGCGCGAGGGCTAAAAGGGCAAAGCAAGTTTCTCACTGCCATTTAACTCCACAGCAGCACAAGATGCTGCTCCTTCCAGCAAGCAGCCCCTGAGATGGAAGTGCCCCAGCCTTGGGGTCACATCCCTGCTGCTGCAGGAGCTGGGGGTGGCCACGAAGGGGTGTCCCCATGGATACACACACTGTACCACACTGGGGTACAGCCATAATTTTAGGATTTTTATTCCTTTGCTGGTACTGAGCTTGCTTTTGGTTCCTGCCAACAGCGGTATTACCATTACCAGTACCAACCGACAGCTGGCTCGTGGCTTCCCCGTTTGAGATTGGGGTTGTAAGCCTGCCCTGACGCTGTGCAAAAGCTCCCAGCTCCAAACTCTCTTCTTTCCATCCCGCTTTGTCATGCAGCCTCAGAGCCACTGTTTGGGCTGAGAGCAACCCAGGCACTCAAGGGCTTAACTGTTTGCAAACACAGTTGTTTAGCGTTCCTGCAAACATCTCCTCCTCCAAACTCCTAGGTTGCTTCAGAGCAATCAAATCAGGGACTGTCTCCAAAAAAGCAGCCCTGCAGCCAAAAGTTTTAAATGACTTTGAACTGGTTTTCTATAAAGCTGAAAGCGCTTCCAGGACTCCAGCTGGAAAAGGTTATTTCCTTCTCATTCTGCACAAAACAGTCACTTCGCAAAGCAGTGACTTTGCAGATTTGTAGTAAGAGTGCAGGGGAATTTAAAGCAGTTGCAAAACTTCCACTTTGTGTACACTGCGGTTTCGTGATCTTGGCCATCGCTTTCCTACTGCTGCATCAGAAGCATCACTGCCCATAACATCAAACAGAGCTACTGGAGAAACGTGCTCCTTGAGCACTCCAACACACACACTGCACTGGCAGGCTTTAGGCTTGTAGATTGGGTGTCTATCCTGTGTTCTTCTGCATAAGCCTATATAAAAGCTTACCGTCAATGTTAAAGCAGTACTGGGTTGATATGCAACTGCAGAAGTAAAAGCACGTCCAGTTCACATCAAATTTGCTGCACAGGACATTTAACAGCTCCCAGGTCTGCCATTAACAACCATGGTCCAGGGGCTTCTCAGTTGTTTCACAGCAGCACTCTGCCTGCTTGGATGAAGCACCAAGTTTTGTAGGGTGCTTTGGGATAGCAGGATGGTGATGGCATCACATCTGCCCCCTTCTCTCATTCAGCTTTTGGATTTTTCAAGAAAAATAAGGTTAATTTGACTATTTTATGTTCTCTGTAACTCGGTACTTTAACAGATGTATAAAAGTCTCTCTGTCCAGCTCAGCTCAGGAATTCACTGCGGGAACGAGACACGAGTATTTTGCTTCTCATGTACACAGAAAGGTGCCAGCATTGTTCTGCTCCCTGTTTTGCCATACTTAGTATTAGAATCGAGAGAGAAAACATCACATGTTTTCAGCTGAGAACATCTGTGCACACCCCATCACTTCTAAGAAGAAATTCAGGGGAGAGTAACCAGGCATCAGGAACAGGGCTGGCAACAACTTGTTTGCTTTCACAGATGGCATCAAGGAGCACCAGAATCACCTGGCTACAAACCAAAGCTTTGTTCCTTCTCTTCTACTGCAGCTCGATAGTGCTCAGCTAGGCTTTTCTACAGGACTCAGCAGGACAGGGAGACCTCAGACAGCACTTCAGCTGGGAGCCACGATGCAGCTCGTACTGCAAAGCCTACACCCAGCAGGACGGCTCAGGAGGGTAAGTGAAGGTTCAAGACCAAGCCTGTCTTTCCAACAGGCTCAGGAGCTGAACAGGAGCTCCACCAGGAATCCTGCCATTTATTTTCCCTGTTTGCAATCCACACGCCGATCCCCGTCCTTCTAACATGAGCCCTGCATGGAGCAGCCTGTCCAACTGCTACCATGCCTGTGTGGTGGTGGCGAGGGGACAGAGCTCAGCTCCAAGTCACCGAGTGCTGGCACATGGCAGCAGTGACTCGTGGGAGGTGCTGAGCCACAGCTTGGTGGTAATCACTCAGCTGCAGGAGCAATAAATGAGGAATTACAAATGCACTCCTGAAACATCACCCTGCCCTCTCTCCTACCTCTCTCATAGTCAGCTCATGGTCAGACAAAGGCAAACCCCGCTCTTACCGTTCAGGAAGGCAGCGCTGGAGTCACAGCTCAGGCAACGCGAACACTCGGTGCTCCTCTGGAGCAGGCTGATTGCAAGCTGCAGTCACTCCTCCCCCGAGAAGCACAGCTGCAACGGGGGCTGAGGGTGTGAGCTGGAGGTGCTGGGGCTGCACAGGTGGAGCAAAGAACCGCTAAGGAAGGCTGCGTTACAGGTGGCTGTGCCCGTGAGGGAAAGAGTCCATCTGGCACAAGCAGAAGGGGTGTAACTGCCCCGCTGCCTCCAACCAAAGTAGAAAAGCACAGGAGTTTTTTGCCACTGTGATTCGTGTGACTCCCAGACCTGCCCACAAGTAACGAGCAAAATCCTGGAAGGTCTCTTGCATGCTTGCCCCTACTCAAGGGGCCTTGGTTGGCAGCCACAACCAGAAATCCTCAAGGCAGCGAGCAGCTCTGTCCTGCTAAGCATGAGTTAAGGTTTTTTGACCACATCTCAGCCTCGAGGCACCGGCGTTCTGCCTACGTCCCGATGCAGATGTCCAAGCCCCTTGTTAGAGCTCAGCCAGCATTCAAAACACCCCACACATCTGGGCTCTACGGGACTCTGACTCAGAGCAGCCGGGGTGACAGCAGGAGAACGAAGGCAGAGCTTTGCAGATAACAAGGAGAAAGGCTTTTCTGGACAGCCCTGCGCTACCGCTGTCAGTGCGTGCTACTTTTTAACAGCACTCTGAAGCAAACGTTCAGGGTGATCATTTCTGATTCAGGACAGAAATTGCCACCTGCTTAATCTTGGTGCCACTTCGTTTCCCTCGTGAAAGGAGACCTGGCTGGGCCTGCGTACACTGCACAGGCTCTGACCTTTGCCTGGATTCTTCAGCTAGGCTAATAAAACACATCTCTTTTTACTGATTTTCAAGCAACAATGCAAAGTGGCTATGGGCCTCATTTTTTAAGAATATGCAGGCAGACAGGATTTTCCAAACTGCACAGGTGCCTGCATACTTTTAAAACAGAGAACCTTCAGTGGCATCCACTGTAGCCCTAAAACCAGCCAGCTTTGCAGCTAACTACAGAGAGGTACAATTGCAGTTCTGAATTCCAAATTACATGATAGGTGCTGATTGTTACATTAATACAAGTCAAGAGATCTATAACAAGCTGTAAAGAAAATGCTCGCAACAGTGTCAGCTGATTAGTTCCAGCCATGCCTTTGTGCTGAAACCATGGGAAACAACTTTCTTTAGCATTCCAATTTCTCTCCATTCTGCCTTGTCATAGAAGTTGGTTGTTCAGAAGAGGTCTGGGATTGCAAATTAATGGGTAACTTCCTATCAGCCCCCTCCATTATTTTATGTCTTCATTTATCTACTATTTTAGACACGATATAAAAGTCCCTCCTTCACAAAAATAAAATCTAATGACTAAAATATCCACTTGAATTTCACAGTGAAAGAGTCTGCAGTGAGCACTGACTTTTTTTCAGAAGATCAGAAACAGTCTGGAAAATGGAATTATATGAGCACTGAAATTAAAGCACGCTTTATCAGTCTGGCCCCTTTATTTGGTATAACTGCTAATGATGCCTGTAGAGAAAATACTTGTGTTAGCATTAGGCTGGCTATCCCAGAAGAAATGAGAGCAACCACGGGTTTGCAATAAATCACAATGAGTGCTTGGCTCGGTGTTAGCACACAATCAAGATGCCACGTTCTGAAAGAAATATACATTACTGCAGGAGATGAAAGCATTTTCTCACTGTGCTAATTACTAATCCAAAAGTGCTCATCCTGGTGCACATCAAATAGCTACAAGTTTACACGATACCTCTGGCACTTACCTGGCTGAGGTCGGTCCTGCTCTGAGGCACACCAAACTCCAGAATCACTCCTGCAAAAAAAGAGCCCCTCAGCTTCTTAACCTGAAACTCCTTGGGCTGTACCAAGATCACATCAGTAGAGGGGTGTATTTCAGGATGACCCTTCCAGAGATGAGTCACGAGGGACACCGGAAAACCATCTGAGCTGACCCAAAATGCAGAGCCTTGTTTATTCCCAGTAAACTATTAGCTGCAGTTGTGGCTGTAGCCGGGAATGAATTTTTAAAGGAGGAGACGAGACAAGGCCGCTTGGCAAGAGTTGCAGGCATTTTTTCTATGGAAAACAGGGCAGATTAATGCGTATTGTGAAAAACATGATATTCCTTATTAGGCTGCACGCTGTATTCCACTTGCATAAAGCCAGCATCAATGCCTTTGCCTCAGTGCGTCCCTTCTGGTAACGGCCCGTCCAGACCACGGGGAAGCATCACACAGGGGTTCTGAGGGACTTGCAGTTGGATGGGGGTTTGCAGGTCAAGAGATGCAGCAAAACCCAACAGGTGGCTCTGTGCCTTCCACTCAGCGCTGTGGCAAGCCCGGAGCAGCTTCAGGAGTGGCTCTTGCACACTGCCGAGTACTTCCTCCTGGCTTGACTGTTCAGAGTCAAGAATGCACCTGATTTTGCTATTCCCATTTCCCTTGCAGAGGAGAAAACAACCTGAATGGGGAAAAAGTCTGGTCTGAGAGAGCCACAGAATGGACTCCAGAGGTCCTGAGCCACCCGGGAGGCTGAGCTGCTCCTGCGCCGTGCTCTCTGATGCCTGAGACGTCACAAACCTGCCCATGATCACTCAAGCACTTGTCCAGTCTTGCTCCTTGTAGCCTGCTAATAAAGGAAAATACATCAGTTCACGTTTAGAACTTGGGAAAAATAATACATTTTCCTGTGCTGAGGCAGAATGAAAAAGAAAGGTCAAAAATAAATTCCCATTAAAAAGCGGTTTTGGTGAAACAAACTTCTCTGCATAATCCACTTATCCCTAATTTAATTTTGGGTTCATTTAGATTAACTTGACATGAACGTTTTCTCATTTATGACTGTAAAATCCTTACTTTTACCTTTATGGAGCTTTTATTTATATTTTTGTAAATGTAGGCCAATTTTTAAACAAGTGCCATTTAAAAATGCATTGCAAAATTTCATATCAGTTGTAAATATTCTCCCCAATTTGCTTCCTCCATTTAATCCTTCCCATTTTAGCATTGCCAATCTAAGTTTTTGAATAGGTCTACTCCTCCCAATCCCTGCTATTAAAAAAATCTTCTACTTGCCTAAAGGAGTTTGGGTCTCAGGGGAAGAGTTACATCCAGAAAACACTCTGAAGACAAAGCGTTAAGTAGTACCATAAATCTCTGTCCTGTAAGGTTCGCTGCAGGACTGTTTGCTTTCTTATAAAACACTTACCCAACTTCCTTTTGAAGGCATGCTCAATTTTGGACAGAAAGTCCCTGGAAGCTGCCACTACAGTTCTAGCATTTAATGTGCAAAAAAAAAGCTCTACATAATAAAGCCATGTGTTTTCAATTTGTGATTGAGCAAGCAGACTAGAGTCTAAATCATAATAAAAAACTGACGTCCTCCTATATATACCACGCATGCTGTGATTCATTTGCACAGTTGAGGGAAGAACATGAAAAATCACACTTGAGTACAACGAAATTCTCCTTTTTTGTGAGCTGATAATTTTCACAGCTTATATAGACGTGTTCTCACAGTAGCTGCCTTTGATCCACTGTGGAACAAAATGATGAGAACTTTTCTGTGTATTAAATCTGGTGCCATAATCCAAGAATTATATGTAATTTGTCTGGGCTGAGGAGGAGCTTCTCCTGGAAGTCTCATTAGAAACAAAAATTGCTTTAGAAAGGAAGCAAGATGAGCCACACAGGCAGGCAACCAAGGGCAAGCAGACAGCTCTACTCTCACTGCAGAACCATGCAGAAAATGCTTGTAATTCAGTGGGGCTGTGCACAGCACTCACAGAGGCACTGCCACAGTCTGGAAAGAGGTCTCTCAAACTGGCATTCAGCACAGTCCCTGGAATCCTTGGCTGTTGTTGCCGGCAGTCTTTAGCCTCCTGGTCAAAGGTATGCTGAGCACAATCACCACACGCTCCTCTGGGCTGGTTCACATCAGTAACCGCATCTCTAGGCATCCCCAGATTCCTTGTCTCTTGCTTGCCACAGCCTGCTACCACCCTGCAGAGCAGTGCCTGCACTCTCCCTGCTCTAGACTTGCTGCTTGCCAGACCTGACTCACTCCTGCACCCTCAGCAGGCGCAGAACTGGGCTGTGTAAAGACACAGCACAGCACAAGTAAGCAAGGGAATTTGCTCCATCACGAGGCAGTGGTTCTCACACGTTCCTACATTCAGCACATGCTCAACATCCAGTCATGCTGCCATAAATGCCTGCCCTCCCCTACCACACCTTGCTGTCTGCATTACCCCACACCCACGAGCAACTCCAGCACCCCACAGACCTGCAGCCCAGCCGCAGTGATCGTCCCTCACCCCCTGCAGCACCTGGCTGGATCAGTGCCTTGCTGGCCAGCTGTGCCTGACCCACAGCCCCTCACAGCTGCAGGAGGACAGAGATCTCTGCTCCATCTGGGCAGTCTGTGACATGCCTGCCGATAACCACAAGGGACTGCTACCGAGAACCAAGCTCGATTCTCTCTTCCCCACCCAGCCCTGATCCAGGAGAAGTAGTTACTCCTGGGGACTCTCTTTGCAAAGAAGGAGGTGATAGCAAGGTTGTCTTCATGCCAAAGGCCTTCTTGGCTTCACAGTTCACTCCAGTTCCAGACTGCTGTGCACTAATAGCTGCCCTAATGCCTGTCAGAAGGGCTACTACGGCTGCAAGGTGTCAAAGTGGCTTTGCCCCACTCATGAACATTTATCACAGATGCCTGCAGCCTGCCCGTCACCTTGCAGACACTCCACTGCAAGGTTCTCTTGTCCCACCAGAGCTATGTTCATCTATTATTCGCTTAATTGCATGGGGCAATTTGTTAATAAAACATTAGGTGGTTTCCAGCAGAGATTCTACTTAAATCCTACATGTTTATTCTACTCTCTCTAATTTAGGCAGTTTTGTACAGAGAGAAACCCAAGAGGCAGAATTTGAAAACTAACCAATACACACAAAAAAAGCTCTCAAAGTTGCATATCCAGCTGAGGGCTGATTCTGCTCAACACCAGCACTTTGCATCTGCATCACTCATCCCTTGCATCGTGGGGTTTTCATAACAGGTCCCTTCACACTTTCCTCCACAGCATAAATGACGGCAGGGGTAAGGGGTCAGCCCCACACTGATGGTTCACTGCACAGCGCTGTGTAGAGGGAGCACAGGCCCTGTGAAGGGAGCAGAGAAGGGGCTGTGCCTTCCCCCCCGTACAGCTTTCAGAGAAGCCCTTTGCCCACTGAGGAGCCGCAGTGCAGGTGTACAGGGCAGGATTTATCCTCCAACTGCATAAACTACAGAATTTCTAAACCTTTAGAAACATAAGGCTTGATTCAGAAACGCTGATGATTTTAAGAGAAGTAGGGATAAAACAAGTTAACATTGTCATCCCCCAAATTCCCTGGGGGATCCAGATCTGAGGTGGGCATTTGCAGCTATTTTTTGGGGTAGGTTCATGAAGAAGAGCAGAGGAGCATGGCTCCAGAGTAGGCAGAGCCTGAGGGAAAGCTGCAAGGGCTTCACCGAATGGACATAATCCTGATTTACCTGTGAGCCCATCAGAGGCCCAAACAACAAAACAGCTGCTGGGCACTGTGAGGAAACCAACTTTGCAGCCATGGCCACATCCCCAGCCCTTGTTGAGGCCCTGCAGAGAGCCGCAGCCCATGGCACACACCTCACGGAGCGAGAAACGTGGTGCAGGAGCCATCTCTGTGACACCACCACCGCGCCGTGAGGGCACACGCGGAGCACCCTGACTGGAAACGGGGCTGGGGAGGGGGAGCTGAGGGAGCTCCCCTTCAGCTCCCTCCTGCTCAGTGCTGGGGAAACCTTCCCAGGAAAACGGGGAAATCTGGAACCCCCGAGCAGCTGTGCATCAGCCAGGCACACCGCTGCGGCTTCACCACCTTGCCTCCTCCCGGGCTGTGCCCGGCACAGGGGCCGCCTGAGGATCTCCCCCTCAGCCCCGACCCCAGCCCTGCCATGGCGGCTGTTCCGCCGAGGGGGCTCCAAACGGGGGCTGGGGCAGAGCTCCGCGGCCCGGAGGGAGCCTCCCGGGCTCGGCACGAAGCGCAGAGCGGGGCCGGGGCCGCCTGTGCCCGCTAGGTGGCGGCCTCGCCCAGCGGTCGCGGCGGTTCCCCGGCGGGCGAGGCGGCTTCGTCCCGCCTCCGGCGCCTCCCGCCGCCATCTTCGTGGCTGAGGGGAGCCCGGGGTGCTGGGGGGAGCTGGGACCCGGTGTCGGCCCTCAGCAGCTGTGCTGGGAGAGGAAGGTGGCAGGGGAATGGCGAGGAAGCCTCAGGCTGGCACTCCTGCCACGGCTTCGGGGAAGCCTTTTTGCCTTCTTGTGGCCCCGCTGCTCAGGCAGGTTTTTTACCCCTGGGTGGTGAGGAAGGTGTTTGTGTGCGTGTGGGGCTCGCACGCCGGCCGTGAGCGCCCTGCAGCTCGCAGGAAAGGCAGCGACACAGGTGTTAGCACAGGAACATGAGAAACGCGACACACAGCCGGTGAGGGCTGGGTAGGCAGGTGTCAGTCACGCTGAAAAACACATGGAGAAAAATGTCCCTGAGGAGCTTGGAGAAGATGGGAGTTTCCTTCTCTTTGAATTGCCATTTGTATTCTGAGTGTTGTGTAAACATTAAATATTTAAAACATTGCCCGTAGCACTCTTGTTTCTCAGTGGGATTTGGATAAAGCCGTTACTGATTCAGGGTCATGAGAAAAGCTCTCGGGCTGAGCTGTTTTCCCTTCTCTGAGCACCTGAGACCTCTAGGAACAAAGCCCTTCTAAAATGGGCTTAAATCACAAACTCATTTAACATGAGGAGGAGCTGGAAGGGGCTGCCGTCACATTTCCTCCACTGCTCACTGTAGGATGATGCTGCAGAAACATTCCCCGAGCCACCCTGAGCACATGGCGCAGCTCTGCGCTCCCACACGTTGTGTGCAGGGATCAGAGAGGCCCAGGGCGCTGCAGTTTGCCCAGTTAGGACACTTGAGCTAACAGTGCTCATAGCATTTTACATCTACTTTGGAGCCCATGAGGGTTTTACCTTGAAGACTTGACCATATAATGCCTTTATTTTATTTAACAGAGGTAAAACACAGTGCCTAATCTTTCCTTTCTCGTTACTGTTCAACCCAGGGTTGAAAGGATCCCAAGCTTCTGTGTTTGGGAGCTCTCTTACGTTTGTTGGATAAATTTATATACGTTTCAACCTCCTACATCACGTCAGCCACTATGATATGCAAATTATTTACCAAGGTGTTATGTTAAAGTGAAGTAGGTCGGAAATCGGTCCAAGTTGTCCACTGGAAATAGGTCCAAGCCTGTCTTCATGCAGTTTCAGATCCCAGCTCCTCAACAGATAGTGCTCGTGATCTCCAGTACTTATAGCTCTCAGCAGCTCCTTTAGTTTCACATGTAAAACTCATTATACAGAGTCTCAGATGGTGGTTATCCTTCCCACCAGCAGCTGAAACCCAAAGAAATTCTAAGCCCACTTTGGGCAGCTGCCAAAAGTGTTGCTTCTGGCTATGGGTGACTCCCCATGTCCCACAGAAACCTGTGGCTGTGTCAGGAGTTGAAACCAGTTCTCTCAAGTTGCAGCCTGGTGCTCTAATTACTCTTTTCCTTGTTCTATGACCTGGCATTTTTTATCACAGCGGATCTAATTTTCTGACCAGCAGCAGGTGTCTTGAGTCATTAAGATTTCAAGATCAAAGATATTAAGGGCAGGCTTGTTTTTTCTCTATCTGAATCTGTGTCAAGGGGACAGAAGGGTGTTCTCTAGTGTATACTTTAATGGAATAAGCAATGAGGGGGATGCTGTGCTTGCCTATGTGTGCCTGGGAGCCTGTCCTGGAGTGCTTAGTATGAGATGCTAGCATAAGAAAAGTGTCCTTTAAAAGGAGCTCTGAGAAGGGCACAGGAGGACACACTGGGCCTCATTGTCAAGTTCTCCAGCATGTAACTGCACTGCCTCCTCTTTCAGTTCCCCTTCCCACCCAGAGGACAACCTATTCATTTGTAGAGCTACAAAAGCTTGGCCTCATCTCACCGCATTTGGCTCATCTTCCTGCTGTATGCGCACAGTAGTACATGGGTGGGCGACCTCATTTGAGAGTTGATTTCATTACAGATCCGCTGTGTTGCTCCCTTCACATATCGCATAGTTATCTTCTTCCCTGATGAGGACTTCTTAATTAAAGCATGAACAATTTGTGGCAGAACAGCGTCTTCCAAAGATTTTCTTTCCTGAGTGCACAAATGCATTGTTCTCCAAAGACCAGGCTGGTAAGATATTAATCAAGACCCTATTAGTGCATCCTGTTGGGTCAGCTTTCTAAGCAGTATTGCAAGAATCATAACTTACAGACTGATTACAGATTTGGCCGTGAACTGTTACTGTATTCCTATCTTCACTGAGAATTTTTCTACTTACTACAGTCAGGCTGCTGTACTGTGTTAATACAAGCTCAGCTTGGCTTTGCTGCCTTGTTTTGCAGCAGAATTGGGGCCGTATATGTCAGAGAAGGGCATCTTTGTCTCTCCTCCTGTTCCCAGGGGAGGGCAACTGTGTTCCCCTGTGTTCCCCTGCCTGTGGGAAGAAGGTCTTTTGATTGCTCTGGTGCTCCCTGACAAAAGGCTCAGCAGTTCTACAGTGATCCTTGTATGCCAAGAGCACCGTGGCCACATCAGTGCGGTGCTGCAGCAGCCAGCCATGCAATGCACCCGTTCTGCCTTCGGGACCCAAGCTAGAGCTGCAGGGCTGTGCAGCTCAGCTCTCTGCGCTGTATCCCACTGTCTGATGTACACAGGCTCTTAATCACGTCTCCTACATCCATATTTTCTTAAGCTTTTAAGATAACTAAAGATGCAGGTCAGCTGAATGGGACTGATAAAGCACTGATATAATTAAAGTGCTGCCGCCAGGGCATTCAGACCACTAATGTGTTTTTGCAGCTCCCAGGAGGACCGAGTGCTCATATCATTTGGATGTCTCTGGTTTTGAAGGTCGACAAGACACTGACTGATGACTGATGTGTTGCCTGAAGATCAGCAAGAAGCCAGCCTGCAGTTACCACCTCTGAGAGAAACTTTCAAAATCACAAAATTTTATGGCATACAGTGAAAAGAGACCAAACTCACAGTTTGTTGTTCTGGGCTCAGGAAGACCAAGATCTGAACACAGATGCTGAGCATCACTTCCAGTGATCTAAAGTCCTTCTCTGATTGACTGTCAGTCTCCACACAGCGTTAGAAGCAGTGAAACTGCTGTGAAACCTCAGTGCTGTGTGAGTGGCAGCTTGTGGCACTGAATGGACGTGCTGCCAGGGACCTTCGGAAATAACCTTTTCCTCTTCAGCTCCAGTTGCGTTCCTGGCTGTCACTCTGTCACGGTGGCTAGAAGAACAGAAGTTTAACCACCTTAATGGCACTTCCCATGACTGCATTTGGGTGCTAAAAGCACGCTCTGAACACTTGAATTAGAAGATGACATACGCATCGTGGCTGGAGCACGGTTGTCAGAAGAAAACAACTCAAATCTTTTCCAAACAGCTGTTCAACTGCCAACACTCATTTGGGCACACTGACTGGGAAGACCTATGCTTAAAATAAATGGGCTTCCAGCACAAGTGATTTATTTTGACTTATTTAGCATCCTTTGCTGTCTCTTGTGTATACCGCTGCTTTGCACCACATCAGCGTCCCAGCTGGGCTCGAACATACCAGGAGAATGTCCTTGGGAGAAGGTGCTTCTCCACAGTGACAAACCACTCTGGCAGAACCCGGCTGTAGCTGGTGGCCTAGAAACTGCAGTTTGGGCAGGGGTGGGGATGAGGGAGGCCAGCGGGAGGGGATGGTCCCACCGGGCCAGCACCGTGTTGCCTACAGTGAGAGGTGCTCCCCTGGGGGCTTTGCAGGCTCCAGTTGTCCTGCTGTATTCAGGCTGTGAGCGGTTCACTGGAGCTGTTCCCCATTGCTGCTTGCTCCATCCAAAGGTAAAACACGTCTTGCAAAATCTTTCATGCTTCTTACCCTTGGGTGGATCAATGGGATTTGAGGTACTTGGTGCCTTATTATTCTACAGTATAACCCCAATGAGCAACGTAAACTGAACCAAAGTGTTTGCATCATTTAACATGTGCTACGCGCAGGTTTGGGAGGAGCAGTCACAGTTGCTGGGAAGTGGGATGTTCCTGGGATCTCAGGGAGAACAGATTAATGTAAAACTTTGATGGGAATTTTGAAACTCGGTAGACCTGCTTGTGAATAAAAAAAAATACAAATCAATAATGAGTGATTGTTGTTATTTTGTGTCAAAGATGTGTATGTGGTAATTGAAAGCATACTGCATAAAACATCACTCCTGCTCCCTCACACATAAACAGCTGATAATCTTCTAAGACCTAACACAAGGAGACCATCTGTAATTCAACACGCCACTCAGAGACTTACTTATTGAGTAAGTGAGTCTTACTTACACAGAGTATTACTTATGTTAGCAATATTGTAAATACAGGGCTGAAAGCCTAAGAATTTCAAATCATTGGACTTCTCTTATTTATTTTGGGGGCTGTAAGATTAAATATTACAGATCTGGTGCCTTTAGAGAAAAGAAAAAAAGAAAAAAAAAAAAAAAAAGGAAAAAAAAGGCACTTTTTCCAGTGGACTCTTTTTTCCAGTGGACTCTTTCTTCCACCTGTTTGTAGGTGTGCAGGACCTGCATTATGGTAAAGGTGAAACTTGCACAAAAAATGTACTTCTGAAGTTTAGGTGCACTTGAGAGAAAGGCCGGGGCAGCAGAGCAGATGGCTGCTGTGGAAGACAAAGGACAGAGCTCAAGCAGCCAGAGAAACTGTGTAAAAGATCTCGATTTGTTGACTCTTAAAGGTGTTTTATTTACAGAAGAGAGAAGATTAAACATCACCACGTAAGCCCAAAGCCATAGAGCTGATGCTACAGCTGTGTTCAGCATTTCACAGAGCTAAGCTGACAGAGCCCAGCCAATGTTCTATTCCCCTTGGTCTGGCTGCCATACTTTGGGCTGGAATTTAAGGCCAGCGACCACAGAAAACTTGGATCATGTGCAGCTGGCAAGTCTGACAGGCAAAAAGTGTGTTTCCTTTGATTAGAACCATATTGTATAGCAAGCCATGGCTGAGCATCGAGTAATGGAGATTAGGTCAAGAGACCAGCCAAAGGTTTCCCAACCAGGCCAAAGCATCTATTTCTGTCCTAACAACTGACACCGCATGGGGCCAGCGTGCTTCAACCTAGAGCTTTTGGAAGCAAACACTGGTTTGCTGCTCTGGAGAAACATTATACTCATGGATACCTGACAAACAGTTCTGTATAGATCTGGGCTGTTGTAGCAGGAAGGCTGGACACTGGAGACTTAATTTTGCTCTTGTTTACATGTCTGTAAACCTGGAGTAATTCCATACGTGTCAGTGGGATTTGTGCTAAGACAGCAGCAGCATTTCCACTGGTTGACAGTGCTGGTTGTTGGTACAACACTATGCCCATCCAGACTTCTGCCTAATACTATCTAGAACCCCGGAATAGCTGCAATGGATGCATACAACTATAGGACGGTTTTAAACCTGCCATTTTCAGCACATATTCCATAGGCAGGAGCACTAACTCTTACGTTTTTTCTTGACCTCATCTAACACGTAGCCACAAGAAAAGACAGCAGCATGTTTTGTTTGCTCTTGGGGTGCATAAAGACACAAGCAGAGCATTTATTTTCTCAAGTACTTTTTCTGCCTTTCTGTTAACATTTGCTTCAGTTTCAGTTTGTGCGCACTCAGAAAAAGTCTGCTCTCGGGGTGGTGTTTTTTGTTTTTTTTTTTTTTTTCTACCAGTTTTATTCTGGGAACTGCAATTTTTTTAATGTGGTCTTTCATTGCAAACAGTAGTGTACTGTGTGTGCTGCTTCTGGCCCGTCCAAGCATGGCACAATAATGACAAAGGGGTGCCAGTAACTGGCCAAGTGGGGCGATGTATTGGTTGCCCTGATGCTGTTTTGCCAGTTGGCATAGGGTCTCCTCTGGATGTAGAGGGCAAAGAGCACAGCCCTCTTTGGGCTGAAATGCAATGACCACAGGGGAAAAAAAAATAAATAAAAAATGTATAAAGGTCTCCATCTAAGCATGAAACATTGGAAGAACTTGAGCTCTTTCATGGCAGCCTGATCTACAGCAGGGATGGTGAGAGCTGGCTCAGCACACTCACTTCAAATTCTGCAGATGCGAAGCAGAAACAGATAGCAAAGTGGCTTGTACCATATAATTAAATGAGGAGGCTTGAGCCTTATTATCATTTTTCAGGCTAACAAGGAAGAATGTTATTGTCTTCACTGTGGTTCTGACAGGACAGATGTGAAAGAACTTGGACCTTTTTCAGGCCTGTGTGGACAAACACAACATCTCTCTCAAATCTCACCAAACCTCCCGAAGCTAGTGTGAGGCTGAACAGGCCTTGCTGTTGAGACCTTGATACGATGGAAGAGGTCAGATTAAGGGCCCTGTCTTGCTGGTTTGAATTCACCTTTTTTAACTGAAGTGCTGCACGCAAGGAAAGGACTGCCCTTGGCTGCTCCGGATCTCCTGCAGTGGGTCCCTTTAGTCAGAATGATGGGCCCTCTACAGGTCAGGCTTTTCCAGACAGGCAGATGTGGGTCTTGGTTAATTCAGGACAGTCAAATTTCCTCCCCAGTCTTTTTTCTGCTTTTGGGCAAACACAACTGGGACAGATTTAGGGAAGCTGACATATCAAAATGAACAAGTACTGCTATAATTCATAAGCCACAGTTAACACACACTTGCCAAATAAAAGCATCAGAAAGGTTTTATCGGCCTAAATATTGAAACCAAATTTTATTTTTTTGAAAATGACATTACACACATCTTGCAAATGTACATTTAGATGAGAAAACAATGAGTAACAAATATTGAGAGCAAAGCTATAAAGTGGACAGGTTCTCTGCTGCATGGCATTGCGTTACAAGAATACTCAGACCTGGGATGGTTATTACAAGTAGTAAAAACAGTTCACAACACCTCACAAAAATGGATTTTTTTCTCTAGAAAGTCAAATCTTCTAACAAAAGGAAATTCTGCTAAAGGAGAAGAGGCATGGGGAATAGATGTGTGGATCTAGGTAGATTTTGTGGTTTTGTGGCAGGGTTTTGAGGGATTTTTGAAGTCCATTTCTTACATCATTGTGAGTGACCACGTCTTTACCAAGCCTTTGACTGTTTTCTGTCCTCCGTTGCCAACAGAACCACAGCTATTAAATAACAAGCCCTGCATACTCAACCCAGGGCTTGGGAGTGTAGAAGAAGGAGCTGCCTGCAGAACCCATAACAAGATAATTCCTATATATCTTCCCCCACCCCCTTCTGCTGTGTAACCAGGAAAATCAAAAAGTGTGTGCAAACTCCGCAAATCAGGGGCCGTGGGACTAGTCCCATCTAAAACAACCAGGAGCAAAAGCCACGGCCAATACACCACGTGCCACGTGCCTCAGCTGCAATGGATCAGCAAGATCTCATCATTTACCAGTGACGCAAACTTCCAAGGATTTAACTTGTTTCCCAGTTAAAGCAGAGGCAACAGGTGACTGTTCTCCATCTGTTTTACCTTGAAAGTTAGAGTCTAATCAAAGTGCCAAGGCAGGGTGCTGTGAGAAATAAGTTCCCCAAGAGAACCTGTTGAGAACTGCTTTTCAAACCTCATTGTATACAATTTCATTTATGCCCAAATCTGTACTTTACAACCACGAGAGAGACAAAGACAGAATAATAGAGAGAGAGGGGGAGACAATCTTTCCAGGAGGAAAGGAAAAGCTAATTAAGAGAAGAGAGGTACAGGACCATGCATTTACTCTCAAAAGCTTGTTCACGAGCAAGCTAACATTTCTAACACTACAACCACTCATCTACATCTGTTTGCTAAGTAATCGAGTTCTACCTACAACTAGGGAGCAGAAGGGTTTTTTATTTTCTTCCCCCTCCCTTTAAAACGTCAATAAAAATGTTTTCTGTACAAGTTGAATGGCACAAAAGGTGGTTAAAATGCTAAGTAACTCACCACAAATGGAGAATGCAAAATTAGTTCAAAACATGCATGGACTGTGTACAGGTAAGCAAGGAATCATTGGCATAAAGCTGCAATATATTACAAGATGATACAGTTGAGATCTTTTGGCATAACCTCTGCTTGTTCTGTCCCTTTAAGTCAATTTCACATAAAACTTCAGAGTAAAGGGAAATCAAGGTATATATCCAAGCAGAAAGTTAACTATGGGCAACACTATTTGTCTGAAGAGAAAAGCATTTCCCCTCCCCTTCCACACACTCCCCCAAAGTACAAAAGTCAACGTAATGCTATGTATAGCACTGCTGCAGGCTTGCCAAAAAGAAAGTGTAGATAGATCCGTTTTAGGAGAACAAAAGCATCATTTAAATTAATAGCTCTTTGTACAATGTCATTAATTAAATACCTTACTATTTAAACAAAACCAAAAGGAAATTTACCAATCCAACAAAATAACAACTCAACCCATACCACCCATGTGTCCTCCAAGGTTATGTACACGGAGTTTAAAGTATACCAGCTAAACTTTAAACCCAGCTGCCCCTCCAACCCCCACCCACTGAATGACAATAGAAAATACATTGTGGTCTCTCAGTTATATTATATTGCAGCTTTGTTATTAATGATGAACTCATACAAACTCAATGAATGACCTAAGACAGTAATCCACGATCAGGTTCCAGTTCAGCTGCTTATCTCCCTCCCTCCACACAACTTCTGGGCAGGTTGGCGGCTCCCCCAGAGCTGCAGAGCGCGGGGCCGTGCGTGAAGGCAGGGCATGCTCTTGGGAGAAGTGTGGCGTGAAGAACTCGGGCTTATGCGATGAGACCCACTTACCCTAGCTTGTGATTATATTTGTGATTAAGAAAATAGGCAAAGGCTAGTAACAGCAAGGTCAGCAAGCTGATACTCCTTTCCTGTGCTTCTAGCTTAGACAGCGTCATGAAATACAGATTATCAAGGAGGGGAATTTGCTATCAGTTCAGAGAACAGATCTGGCTACACAGGTTTCCTCTTTCTAAAAGACCCTGGGTGTGTTTAAATCAATAATCACAGCTGTACTAGTACTGCCACGGTGGTAAAGCTGCTTGGATCACACATCATTTAAATAAGAAGCAAACTAACAACATTTTATGTCAGAATTCAGCATGTAATTATAACTCACAGGCTTTCTTGTTCTTACATTCAATACTTCTGCTTCACCTTATCTATAACACCAATTAACAGTGCAATTAGTTCCCTAGACATTCTTTTTAAGGAGACACATTGTTAGACATCACACTAAATCTGGAAAAAGCTCTTCCATTGTAAAGAGGAATAAAAAAAAGAGAGAAAAATAAAAATAAAGCCGTGTGTTGTTCTACAACCTATTGGTGACTGTGTGGTCATCATGACAGGGAGACGGAGCATCACCACATTTCAACTGCCACCAGCAAAGGGAAGTGAATTAAGGACCCATCCATACCTGCTGTGCAATGGTTGGAAGCAGATGGAGAAAAGCAGCCACGCTGGAATTTCCCAAAGCAAAAACGAAAACACAGAAACACTGAATGTTTCACAGGGATTCTCCAAAGGTAAAAATCGTCAGTTCTAGAAGTGGGCCTGGACCCCAGCTGGGGATCCATTTGGCTCATTTACAGACATTTCCTAAGTTTGACTCTGCACGTGCGTTTCTCAGAAAATTGGGGTTTGGAACCAGGACTTAGTTTGGGTCCACCCTGACCAAGAGCCACCAACATGTTTCAGCCTGACTGCACATGCCAGGGGAGTCATTGTGTTCTGCAGCAACCCCCACTGTTCAAATGCAACTCAAGTTAATCTTGATTTCGTATATGTAACTGAGGCATGTGTTACTTGCAAACAGAGATGGAAGAACCAGCCTGGATAGAATCAAAAGCAGCCTTGAGTTTAGATAAGTCACTTAAAAGGAACTGAACCTTCCTTTTTATGTTCAGAGACTTTTGGTGATATTTTTCTCTAAAAACCAAGCCAACAATAAATCTCTATTCTGCTTGGCACTAGTTAGGATTAGGGTGGAAAAATACTGGAAGAAATAGAAATGCTATTTTTAGTTCCATAAATCTGCTGGGCTTGGGGCGTGTCTATTAGTAGACTGAAGCAAGAGAAAGCAAGATAAAGACAATGCTTTTTAGGACTAGAAAACGCAGGGGAAACCATAATTTGCTACTTTCCTTGTTTAATTTCCAATCTTAAAAGTTTTATGGTATTTCAACAAATGAAAGTATTTCAGCTTTAACATTAAAACTATACAAAATCTCTTCCGTATATAACTTCTTATTAAAGACTCATGCAAGAGATCATCTTCTAGCTGGGTTCAATGTGATTTTCTCGTGAAGTCTGCAGCCAGGAAACTGAATCTGCACTTAACTAATCAATCACATGAGAATTATTGACAGTAATCAATCTTTGAAATAGGAGACCAACCTTGGACCAAATGGGTTCAGCTCCCTTAATTACAGAGGAGCTTCTGCCAGTTTTAAGCAACAGAGATTTAGGTGTATTGGGTTTCACTTGTGTATAGAGAATGTCAGAGAATCTACAGAAGCAAAGAGCTGCAATCATTATGAAAAAAAAAAAAAAAAAAGAATAAAAAGTCTGAGAGTAAACAGCAAAAAATGCATTCAAAGAAATCATCTGTTTTGCCTTTTAGGATTAAATTCACAAGCACTGTAACTCCGCTGAATTTAGGAGAAAGATCTCATGAGAAAACCAGTGTTAAACACAAATCTGCTTGTTCAGCACGGCCTTCCTATTGATTTATTGAACGCAACAGCTCTCACATCTGTGGTTAGGGATTTCATGGACAAGATCATCATCAGACCTTCTGCCTGCACAGCAGTTCACGTTAACCTGCTCCATGAGCCTGTCTTGGCTTATCACCCTGATGGCAAGAGGGTTGCCACTTCTTCCAGAATTTGCTGGGCTCCATGGGAAGGGCCGGGAGGTTCAGATATGCCCTCATTATTCTCTCATACATGTCTTAAAATTCCTTAGTGTGCCAGGCCTGTCCTCCTCTGAGCCAGGGCATGCTGATTAATATCTATTTCTGATCTAATAAGGAGGAATAAAAATAAAACCAAACCACCAGATGATGCTGTCATTCATCAAAGGGCTGGATTTTCCCCTGTACCCTTTTAGGGATGACACAGACATCCACAAGCCAGCAGGGGAGAAAAACAGGGACAGGGGAGGAACTTCAAACCAAGATCTCCTGCCTGCAGCCAAGTGTGGCCTTATTTCTGCCGTGGGAGTGGGACACACAGTGTTGTGGCAGACAGCCTGCATCCTGGCTTAGATACCTGCAGGGACAATAATTCCCTCACCATGCAGCCAGGAACCCCTGCTGCTTTTCCATCCAGGCCCAAGCTGTAGATCCTCAGCTTGCCCCAGCCTCCCTTTTTGTTTCTCCCTGAAGTTTCTTGGCTCTCATCTTTTTTTATTCCCATTCATCAGTTGTGTTGATGTTTCCAGTGCTCTGCCTCATGCTCTCCCTTCCATTTGATTTTCTGTGAAGTTAAAGCTCATTTCATCGCTCAGTAAATATCTCCCAACAAATGCCCCCTACCACTCCTCTTGGAAACAAGTCTTTTTTTTTTCTTTGTTTACCATGACACTGGCCATCATGGCATCTTTCTCGAGTGGTGCCAGCTTTCCTTTTTCAGCTGACAGACTCTAATTGCTGCAAAGATTTGTTAATTCCCTTTGGGAATCCTCCTGCTTCAGTTGTCAGAGTGGCAAACTGTCAGACCTAGGCAAGCTGTAAACTGGCTTCAGAGCCGTGAGTTACAGTTCAGTGAGTTATAGAGCAAGAGCCAGAACTGCTTAGCTGAACTAAGTGCATCAAGCAACGGAGACTGAAAGGCACCTCTTTCCCATGAAGCTATCTGGCGATGAACACTTTCTAAATAAGAAAACTTTCAACAACAGGCCCACTGTTTTCTTGGTAGAAGGCCCTGAAATCATTAGACTTGTTCATCGTTTACAAAGCCACGGCCCTCATTTGGGATGGTAACGTGCATTGCCCCTTGCTATGTACATGTACATGCAACAAAAAAAGGAGCATCAGGGGACTTTATTCAGGCCAGAGGTGGCAGCTCCAGGTGAGGGAATTTGGTTGTTGGATGTAGCCTTGCTCTCAGGAGCATTGCTGGCTCCTCCATGGCTTTGGGGGGAACTAGAAACGTGCATCTGTCTTTCACCGTGAGTAAAATAATGAAGCATTTTTACACCACAGCTTCGAGAGACCTAGACACTTGTGAAGGACAATGCCCCATAATGTACTTTAATACAATTTTCAGACTTCACTCTTGTGCTAGCTCTTCTGTAGCTCTTTGTACGAGCTGATCTCACAGCACCTTACAGACAGAGGTTAAGGACTGTGGTTAGCTCTTTATCCACTGGGACACCATGGCACAAGGAGAACTGATCTGCCCACGGTTATGCCAAAGACCAATGGCTCTGAAATCCCTGTGCTGCAGTCATTAGGTTTGATTCTCATTTGCTCCGAAGTTCATCTAGTGGATGAAAATTGGTGTCGGTGTTTCTAACCTTCTCTAAACAGAATGTCCTGACAGATGGATCATGGTCTGTGACCCCAGAGTTCTGCATCTTCACCTGCAGAAGGAGAACCCCTACCCCACCCTGCAACTAGGGTTCTGTCAGAACAGCTGTGCAATGACATTGCTGAAAAAAGCCTTTCCATCCATCCACTTACAGTCTCTGAGCATCTCCCTGTTCACACTACTTTTTTTTTTCTTTTTTTTGTCAGCTTAGCCCAGACCTGAAAACATGAAATTACTCTTTTTGTTTCTGTCCAGAGGGGAAAAAACAAAACAACAAAATCCGAAGGGGTCTATGGGCATGCTGTCCTCAGTCTTTTGCAAAGAGGGCTGGTGAAGAATACCTGAATAACAGTATTGATGGCTGATGCAGCAGAACCCAAGCTCAGCCCCATCGATGTAGAGAGACACAGGGCTCAGCTTTAACATTTCCTGAGATAGCATGGAGAGGCCTGCTCAGGTTCATATGGATGGGACAGAGGCATCAGCCAGAAGAAATCCATGATCCTGGAGACAGTCACCTTCAAGAGCTAGTTACATAAATGTGAGATGGGCTAACCATCTCATGAAGCTCAGGAATCAAGCAGTCTGTCCTGTCCGCTTTTGACAAGGCCATTTTACCTAGGCCTTGCTGGGCACACGTGTAGTCCTGCTTCTGATGCCCAAAGCATGTTGGAAGGCACTTAAAAGACTTAACCTCCTTGGTCTCAGTACACCAAGGTGGTCTTTCAGCTGGACCTCTTCTAAGGTATCTTGTATAAAGCACTAATCCTGTTGCCTGGACTGACATCACACTGTCTATATAAACAGAAAAAGATCTTCATCCTGTGCCGTTCATTTATTTCTACAAAAAACATTACCAGTCCCAAATACTATTTTGACTTTCTTCCATCAGCAACCAGAAAAATAACTTCAAGCTGAAACTACCACTAAAGAAACCATTTCGTTCTGTCCTGGTCATGATCAGCACCTTGTGTGTGGTAAACGCACTTCTCTGTAGCTTTTCTCTGGTTGTGGATTGTCTTAGCTTGAGGAGACACTTTCTGGACTAACTTTATACCTAATTTACTTGGCTATCTTTTCTTCCTTTCTCTAAAAACAATTCTGCCTCTACTATAGTCAAAGACAACTCTCCAATTGCCCTGAATGGACGTGGGGTGCCACTGAGGTCAATGGCAAAATACACCCGTGCTCTTACTACAGTGAAGAAGGCTCATGGTGTAGGGTCCATACCATGCCCCTGTAGAGAGGGTGCAATTCCAGGGATGGCTGTCACTGGAACCATGTCTCTTTAGGGACTCTGCATGGTGTTACAGAGCAATTTCACCAGGTTTTATTTAACTTGCAATAAGACCAGCACTGACCTCAAAGACGTGAAAAAGCAAACACAAGGCATCCTATAAAATGTCATCAGTATCCATTTCAATAACAGGAAATGAATGCTTTTATACCAGTATTTCCTATTAGAAATGCCTGGGTGTAACACTGTTTTGCTGTAAGCCACAAGTTTTGGTCCTAATTCCCTTTTTTCCTTTCAAAAGCACTGTTCAAGGAAATGAGAGAAATAACATCTAGACTGTGTGTGATTCTTTGCATGCATATTTGTGTTAGCTAAATGAGAAAGGGAGATGTGGAAGTTCTTTTCTAAGTAGAATTATTTTTCTGTTGCCTATGAAAATAACAGAGTTAAGTGTTTCCACATTCTGACAAGACTGTAAATTGTGTGCAGATACTGGAAACACAGACAATGGTAAGCAAAAGCTATTTCCACCTCCCTCTGCAGAGCGGACCAAGGTAGAATTCCATTACCAAACTCTTTCAAAATTACGTCAAGGAATGGAGACTGGGTTGGCTATCTAGCTGGTAGAACTGAATTAACTCAGAGGGGACTTCAACTCAGAAATTTCAAAATATAAATGTTTTACAAGTGACAAAAATCCTAACGTTCAAGAATTTTGCTGCATTGTCCTCATGTTCTCCAGTCAAGACCATCACTGAAGGTATGAATGTGAAATACATCAGTCTCTCAGTGCTTGGAGGATTGCTTTAATTCCCTCTTAATCATTATGTGTCTGAAATAGGTATTTTTACTGTTTTGTATGCAAATCTGTTAGAATATACTGGATATTGAATAAATAAAGGCAAATTTCAAAGAAACAAAGCTCCGTACCACTTTAAGAGTCTCTCCAGTTTGTTTTTAAATACTGTATTGTTTTAAAACAATATAGTCTTAGTGATTCTATTAATCTCTGAAAACACTAAAGGCAGCCTCATGAGGGAAATTAGACAGGGTTTTTATAGCAGAATTAATATGGCAAATCCTCATATCCTGTGGTGTTTTATGTGCTTGTAAAAGTAGAAAAAAATATAAAAAGTAAACTCTGGAGTATACGGTGGAATTACTATCATGTGCTCCAGGATCTCTCATAAGGTCTGGAATTATTATAATATATTGAAACTAATTCCTAATTCATTCCAGTTCAGGAAAGCCTTCTGACCAAACCCAAGCTTACATCTCGTGAAAAATCAACAGGAGTAAAGCATGTACTAAAATTTAAGCATGTCTTTAACTTCTTTCCTGAATCAGGGCTGTACCTATATTTAAATGACTAAGGTATGATGCCTGTGCATTGTTTCTCTTTGTATTCAAATCTATCTTAGGGATCCTACAAAGCCAAAGATACCTAGTGGTGAATGTACTCTACATTCCACATGCATTTCTGTACAAGAACTCATGCAATATTGGCATTAATACAGACTTAACTCTATGTTACAGCTGAAATCCTCACTGACTTCTACTGCCCAGGCATTTCTACCTAGAAAATTGCTTTTTAAAACTGGGGAGTTTGACCTCATACCCTGTTTTCTTTGTGGCTTTTGCTGGTTTGAATGGCTATTTCTCCCACTGAAGATTCTTTTTTCTTCTTCTTCTTTTAGGCCTTTTCAAGTTCCCATGCTAGTCCCCTGAAGGAATTACTGGGCTCAGCCCCGCCCCAGGATGATACTTGTGCAAACAAAACTCTACTCCCAAGGCAGCACTCGCAGGATCAGGTTTTAGATATGTCACTAGGTACAGCTCAGGAAGACCTAACATTCTTCAGCATGCTCTACAAGGAAGAGCATCTTTAACCAAACACTACTTGTGGCAGGAAGAAACGGAACCACCTCTCAACAACCATCTTTCCATCCAAAGGTTCATTCGCCCTTTGGCATCCTGCTTTATCTTACATGTATACAAACTGAACTCATGGATTTTGGATGAAAGCACATTTTGGACTCTTTTCATACCACCATCAGCTCTAGCACTTCAGTCTGCTTTTGGATATCAAAGATTTAGGTTTTCTTGGTGGACCTGTGGTGAGTGTCCTATACTGAGTAGTAAGAGAACCTAAATCTAATTTCATGGCTGGTCTCCTGGGTTAGGGAGGACTCACAGGAAGGTGGCAGGACATGCTGTCCCTGGCTGTGAAGGGAACAGCCTGTGTCACTAAGTGACACCTCCGACTGGAGTCCAAGTCCATCATCTCTTAACAGGCAGAGTCATGACTACTAGTCAGGGTCCCTGGAAGGGCAGAAACTGGGGAGAGACTCAGATTTCCATCAGCAGAACAGAGGCGAGGGTAAAAGCTTGTTAAATTATTTGTCTCACTAAAGCTTTTGTTAAGACAAAAGCTCTAATGAATAATATTGTTGGCATAACCTTGGCCTTTGATATCCTGGTACTTTAAAAGCCAAATTTCTCAAGACTGGTGTCTACAGTAGCACCTAGCAGATTAAACAGCCAAAAATTAGCACCCATAACCAAATCTGCACCCAGAACAGTTGAGCACCTTCTGTTAGAGGATCTGAAAGCACTTGACAAATGTTAACCAACATTTGGACTCACAACCCCCAGTGAGGTAGAGCAGTATTATCCCCGTAGGGACGGATAGACCTATTGAGGCACAGAGTTACTAAGAGACCTGCCCCTGTCCAGACACTAAATCTAGGAATGCCAAAGCTCGAATGAAGGCGTCCTGACTACTGCACCTATGCTTGGTCCACAATACCATCCTTTCCCCCACACACTCCAGAGCTTCAACATGAGCCTCTAGCCTTCTGAACTGAAACCAGAATGCTATATACAACAGGTGAAATGTTCATTTAGCAGTCGCATAGTCAGCAAATTACTCAATTCAATGAAGTTATTTGTGGGCACCAACGATTTCTTGTGCAAAACTCTGTGTGTAAATGATCATGCACTAAAACTACAGGGTGCAAATTTGGTGCATAACTCTTACCCCGTGGTAATTCCCGATTCTGTCCTCTCTCAGATGCATCTTTTTTAAGTTGCCTTATATGTATCATCACATATAAAGACACAGCCTGCACAGATTGTTTCATACCAGCAGTGCAAGCAAACAAAATGTGGAGTGGCTTTGGGAACAACCCAGCATTCATATAGCATCAAACATCACAACATTATAATTCATTCTAATCACAAGGGGTTGCAAGAGAATAAGGAGTAGGTGTATACATTGAAACAAAGGCAAATAGAGGAACAAAGAAAGATTTGATTGCACGGACTTCATTTAAGTAAAGTTCTGTAATAATCAGTTTTATCGAAAGCTTATTCCATGAGAAAGAGAGGCAATGCCAGCTAGCCTATGACAAAGCTTCGGCGTAGTAAAAACCACCAGCCCTGCGTGAATAGATGAACTTTGCATTCTGTAGGAGTCATTACTGATTACTAAAAGCGAAAGGTTTCTCTAAATACAATAAGTTTGCTTTTATCAGATAGAAGAGTTTTTTAAAATACGTGTTTTTGAACACCACAAAGTTCTATTTGTTATATAAGTAGAGAATCTGGCCATAGTTATGAATACTGAAGTGTAAAAAACCAAATACGTAGTCTTAAACATTACAAAAACTATCAAAACATTCAATATTTTGAATTAACTTTTTTTTCCCCTACAAGTGTCTGTTTTGGCAGTGATGACAAGTTTTCTAAACTGATTTGTTGTTATTACTGTTCTGCAGTTGTTGGTTGGTTTTTTTTGTACATTTTTCTGAATGTGTTTTTTTAAACAAAACAAAATTACCAGCTTTTATAAAAAAGAAGGAGCTTGAATCCTCACTCCCAAAACACAGATACAAGGTTTTCCTTTATAAAAAGTGTATTGATTTTTTTTGCTATAAAAAGCGACCTATAGGATGTCAGACCTGAAAACAAATTTTCACAGTGTTTTCAGTGTTGGCTGTTCAAAAGGCATTACTGTTATAAACAGAGATAGAGAGATACCATAGGGTAATTATAAAAATTTGTTACCAGCTAATAGTGTCTTTGGACCATATGTGAAAGCTCTTCAGCTCCAGAAACTGTTTTGTTTTGTTTTTATTTTTATTTTTATTTTTTTGATTAATCATTTAACAAATCCCAGTATTTCAATATCTGAACAATCACTCTTGCACTAACCTTACTTAGCATCTCATGCAATCATTCCTAAACTTGTCCAAGCTTCTGCTGGCTTATTAAGTATCAAAATAATAAGTCATTTCCCTTCCTGCCCTGTAACAATAAAAACAGTACTAGTTAGTATGCAGGTTCTAAAATCAGAGCTACAAATGAGGAGCAGGTGAGCAAGCAAATGTTGGCAGTTTGGACAGGTAAAGAATAGAATGTGCTTTACTTGAGCTTTCAAATTGGTCAGCAAAAAATTGATTTGCCCCATACCAGGAGGAGCTACTTTACTATCATTAGGAAAATTACATATTTGCAGCAGCAGAAGAAATAATAGAATAAAATGGGAAATACATAGGATCGTTGGCATACTGGCCCAAAATTGCTGGCAATATCCATTTTGCATCCCTATTAGAAGAATGGTATCCCTCTATCTCTATAGACTGGCAAGTGTTGGTTTGTGGCACAGAGGATAAATCACAGAAAAAAAATGACATATAACTGTGTGTCCTTTGTCTGATTTGAAAGCACCAGTCACCTATCTGCTTATTTTGGCAGAAGTACTCTACTGTATCTTAAACATAGCTCGCAATATGGACAATTATCTTCATGTCGCTTTACATGGAATCTCCAAGGGAATCAGAGTCATCCAAAGACAGAGGCAGATACAAGTCCTGTGGGAAGAAAGAAAAAAATGTTAACTCACACAATCGTTTTCCACTTCTGGTCATGCACAAGGAGACAGTCAAGCGGTCCAGCTCTGCGCAGCTGAGGGGACAGTGTGGAATTCTCATGCATTGGTTACTGGATAGTTATCCAGTTAGATCAAGGCAAAAATCAAGGCAGGTTACTTGCACAGTGGAGCAGGTGCACCTTGGTACCAAAAGAAAGATGACTGTTTAATGAAAAGTTTGAGAAGAATTTTTTTTATCGCTTCTGGATCAATGTGTCCATTGCAGTACATGCATGAAAGAACAGAATCTTTCCTTAAACAGGTCTCACTGAACTTAAGTCCACAATAACAAGTCTTACCTTTATTTGACAGCTACCCTTAGGACAAATCTCTAGGAATATCACCTTTTGTGATTTATTCTTTATTTTACACCATTTCTGATTGTTCAGAAGGGTTAAGAACATAATCCCAAGTATATTCATTGGATCAAACACTGAATATAAACCTTTTTCAAGGTCTCTTTCTGGGTAACCATCTTATTCCACTTCTTTGAAGTTTTGCATGGAACTAGGTATACTACCATCCTAAGGACTAAAGCTCTCTTTGGACTTTTTTGAACCTTGACATCACCCCCCCACACACACACATCCCCTCCCCCTGCAATAACTGAGCAAAATGAAGCAAAGCACAAATACACAGAAAGGGAATTCACAGCCATCTTGATATAAGACAAGGTAAAATATGACTTCGTGGTGAACTCATTCTAAGCATTTACCATTTGAGCTTTAGGGGAAAAAGAGAAAAGTGATTTCATCATAAGTGGAAAATTGCTCCTGGGAGGAAAACAATGATGCATGAATATTCTGGGAACCTAAAATGCTACATTCATGTTTTCTGATTGGCTTAATTTAGCTCATAGATGGATTGGCTTTGCCCTCAGCAGTCACCATCTATTATAAATGTTCTACGGCCTTCACTGGAAAGATCCTAAGTCAGCCAGCTGAAAACATACATAAAATGTTATAGGTGAGCTTTACTCATCTTTACTAGAAAGCCAATCCTAATCTCCAAAGCCCTGAATGAGACAGTGTTGAGAAAGTATTTTAGGTCCTTGGTTGCTGAAGCAAGGGATGCAGTTTGCAGCACTACTTTCATTGAAATACACACAAGCAATTGCTGAGTGCAGACCATGGGCTTGATTCTGTTCTTGATTATAAATTAATAATAAATTTGAAAGCACTGTGTTAAACTTGGTGCATGTCCTTAGACTTCAAGCTAAGCAGCTGAGACCAGTGTGAAATCCTAGGGGGGAAAAAACAAAAACAAAAACAAAAACAAAAACACCTGATTTCATCTGGATTAAGCTATGCCTTTGTTAAAGGAAGGGTGAGTGACTACAGCCTCTCCATATGTTGGGAATATTTTAAGGATCTGATTTTCGAGAAGCCAAAAGTCCACCCCAGGCTCTCCCAATGCCATTCAGTCCTATGTCCAAAGTCCTCATGCTAGAGATGTAGTCCAAAGCCCACTGGACTTCTGGGGATTCTTCACATTGACTTCTCTGTGCTTTGTGCCACCATCGTAACAACTGCAGTTCAGCTTCTGCTACCACTCCTTGCTTTGAGGTAAACCATAATCCTCAAACAAAATCAGCTCGGCTTGTGCAATCTAGCTCACAGGGGATGGCATGTGGCTAGCTGACTGCAAAACCTCACCACCACCAGAATTTTTTAATTACTCTTCCAGAATTTCAAGGCAATGCTTTTAAAATCATGCTCAGGCTGAGGTACATTCTGATTACTAAAGCAGAAATCCCACTGACCTTCATTGTACTTAAGTTTACATCCAAATTCCAATTTTTATATCAAGCAAAGACTGTTCAAAGAGGAGAAAAGCAACACTGTGGCTACTACAGAAATGAGAAAGCCCATGTAAATATTCAGACTGGACTCATCTTCTTGCTATAGACCAAAGTAACAATCCTTTTAGGTAATGGGCCAAATTCTCCACTATTTCAACTTTAGGAGTTGTGCTTCAAGAGAATATGGACTATACTTAAATGCATTACACATCTGAGTAGACCAAGGAAGAAACTGATTTAGTAAGGTATAAGAAACGTAATACCTTGTGCTTACGGAGACTCCCTGGGCTGGTAGGTGTGGAGATCGGGGACTGCTTGGATTTGGGTGTAGACAACTGACTGCTTGAGGTCCCATTTGCTGTCAGAAAATAAGACAGAAGCTAGTAATTACACAAGCAAAAGAAAGATCATTTCTGTCCTTTGGGGAGCTGGAAGATATCCTAACAGTCAATACAGAAATGCTATTGTTTATTTGTGTTAGTCAGGAGAAAAAAAAAATATATATATATATATGAACAGCATGGGTATTCACCTGACCTAAGGCTTTCAACTATTCAGGATACTCAGCTGTAAATGACAGTGAAATACAAAGGAGCAATATTTTACAATACAAATATTCACCAAATTGATTCAAGACATACATCAACAGAAAATCAGAAAGACAATTTCTGTGCTCTCCGACAGTTTAACACAATTGAAACCACATGGTACTTAAGGCATGAGTGGAGACCAGAGGCTGCAGAAATCCTGGATCCAACAGAAGAAACGTTAGAGTCAAATAAACATATTGCAAATTAGATAAACAGCTGCCTGGAATGCCCTGGATGTCGTTAGCTGTGGCTGGGCCTAAATGACCAAAAGAGACCTTCCAAAGCCCTGGGACAAGCACAGGGTGGTATGTCCCTCTTGCCCTCTCAGAGATCAGAATCTGGCCTTTCTGGTTGCTCTGTTTATTCACTTTGTTTTGAAGAAAACATAGTTACTCTCTGTGTTTCTCGTCATTAAAAACCATGTCCATTTAAACTAAAGAGCTTTAGGAAGGGTGCTTCTGTGAGGCCTTCACAGACCCAGCTTGTAGTCGAAATGAAGGAGTCCAGGCCTCTGTCAGAGTCATTATGTATTTATTGGATTAAAAAGGAACCTGAGGAAATAGCATACTGTGCAGAAAAGTGAAGGCAAACAAAATGGAATCGGGATAAATTGTTTTCTTCCTGCCATTGATGTCCTTTGAAGAAAGCTAATGTATTTGATAATTTCCAAGTGTCACACTATATATTTCACACAGACATAGTTACTCCGAGCGAACTTGGTCATTCATGTGCTGTGTACCAACTCTAGGGACACAGAGCCTCACCCTGCTCCTGCCACCAGGGGTTATAAACACACAGCTCCATCAGCACAAGCAGCATTTCTTGCGGGAAGGAAATTCCAACTCATGCTGTCTATGTCAAACTATATTACCTTCCCCGGTCTCTTCTTTTTGCAATCCAATCAGCAGCAAGCTGGAGGCCTTATCAGCATTAAACTACAACATCCCAGTCAAATGTACAGAAAGTGACATTTCCAAAACCTACTCCAGATGTTAACATATTCAGCACAAGCCACAAAACTAAACCCCAAATATTTTGATTGTCATTTCCTTAAATGGCAGTAATGTTGCCTTCCCTCAGCTAACTATACACGTTCCTACCCCCTTAAAGAAAGTATTTTTACTTGTGTTGATGTTTCACAATGAAAGACAAGCTTATCATGACCCAGGATTGCTGTCCTGCTCTCTAAGTGCCTGCTACCTCTGTGCATCATTACTCTAGCTACAAAGGCACATGAACAGGAAAATGAGGACTTCAGTGTATGGCACTTACACTTTCAATTGTAATAGCTGAATATGCAAATTAGATACTTGCAATTAAGCAAGTATTTGAGTGTCTGGAGGAGACCTAAAAAATGCATAAGTAACAACAGTGTATGCAACTGTATTTTTAAGAGCAAAATCAGGTGTAACTGACAAAGGTATAACTATCAAAAGCAGAGCAGCAAGATATGTACCTGAACCCACCTTGCAGCTTCTTTTCATCTCCACTGCTATGGAAAGAGGATGTGAGGATTTGGAATCTCTGTGCTCTGCAGCTGTGCTAGGCTGGGGACGCCTTCCCCGGGCTGGGAGAGCAGGGAGCTGCCTCGCAGTGCTGCAGTCCTGCCCCTGGTGGTGCTGGGCCAAGCTGAATTTAATTCTCATGTGAACACGTGAACACATTCCCTTCCTCAGGTCTACGCACACACTGCAGCCAGTGGGGCTAAAATGTGTCCGGCCTTTACATCAGTTGCAGAGTCTGGTCCCAGCCGTGCAGGTATATGATTAATCTCGAGTGCATTACTTTGGGGGACTGCTGCACGGGCACAGTTAAGCATAAGCTCAATTAAACACCTCTAACGCTCAATGGCAGAGCCTGGCTTGGCCTCAGGGCTGCAGGATGCCCCACTCCAGAGCTCAGCCCCAGGCTTCAGGCCTGGCTGAAGGGGCGCAGCCTGCTCAGCCCTTCCTAAGAAGGGCTCCACCTTGTACAAACCATTCAGTATTTAAATAAAAATAAATCACTGGAGCCAGGACCAAACAGATATTTCTTACATGTCATGTGAGCAGTTACATTCCTTCTGTGTTATCTACTGATGAGCAATTCCATATTGGAACTAAGACTTTTTTTTTTTTTTTCCACTACATCCATGGACTTCCAGCTATAACTTTTGGCTTCATTCAAGTTTTTCTAGTTGCAAAAATATTCATGAGAGACTAAATCTATAATTTGGCTTGTTAGAGCAGCTCAGATTTAACCAATTCTTAGCGAGGTACCTTTGATGTAGAAGGCACTATTGCAAAGAGGCTATTCATTGCAGAAAGCTTTTTTTTTTTTTTTTTTCCCATTATAAATGCACCTTAACAAGAAAACAGATATTTCCTAAAAGATGGTAAAAGTAATGATTTGTAGATAATTGGGGCATAAAGTGCCTCCTTACCTCCCTGTTCCAACTCAGGCCATTCTTTATTGATTGGAAGAAAAACTAGTTAGGGAAATCCAGCAACTGTTACGCACTGCTCCCTGCTCTGCGACAGGCCACTTTTCACTTTGCGGCAGTTCTACAGAGTGAGCTGCCCTTGAGATTGATGGGGAAAAATGTAGAGTTCACTATGTGCCATGTAATGAAGGCAATTCAGGAAAAAAAAACAAGTGACCTTAGGTTTTTTATTTTAAAAAAAAGTACTAATACAATCTTTATTAGCTGGAATCCATCTCTGTTTTCTAAAACACCTCTTCCTTTATTTCCAGTTATCACTGATCCCGAGGCAGGAAATAATCCTTCCTAAGATGAAGAAAGCCACCTAACTGTACAAAGAACCCAAATTTTCCTTCCACAAACAGAAATACCGAGATAACGGCAAACAGTACGCAGCGAAAGGATGTAATTGCTGCAGGGAAGGACAGAAATTCCCTAATACAGCAAGACTTTTAAGTGCTGCAGTAGGGATATTAATATTTTATGTGCACCAATGAAAAGCAGATGTGACATCCAAATCAGAAATCCAACAAGACGGATGTGTATCATTACAGACGCTCACATAGAGTTTTGCAGCAGGAGCAACAATTAAGAAGCCCAGTTTAATTTTCTCTGTCTGCTAATGAAGAATAGTGTTCATAATCAAACTTGCATACACTTCTTTGGAACTCAAATGCAAGGAAATAACAAGAGGCAAAGGGCAGATCCCAGGTGGTGTATAACGCTGTTGCTCCACTGAAATCTGCTGATGACTTACGGTAGCTGAGGGTCCCACATAAGCTTGGCTGTTGGAAACCACTCTTTATAGCCATCTTTCATTAGAATTCTTTTTCTTTCTTTCTTTCTTTCTTTCTTTCTTTTTTTTCTGTCAGTTTATTGTTTGCATATTGAATGTTACTTATGTCATTGTATTTGCTTTGCAACCTCAATTTGCTTTAAAGCTCCTCTGTGCATACAACACATCCTTTAATTGCATGAACACGTGTTACCTTTTTTCAAAGGATCTGTTCCTCCTTCAGTGCACAAGACAATTTGTACTTGGGAGATAAATAAGGTTTGTCCAGCAAATGAGAGGGATTATGGAGAATATAGCATCATGTCATGTTTGAGGTGGCTATGAGAGATCCAGGTAAACTGAATTCTCTGCCTGCCTCTCCCCAGATATTTTAGCCAAGCTTCTCATATACAATTATTCCTTGAGTGCTGCTCAGGTTTGCTTGGCTGACTCAGTCTCTAGGTCTGGATTTCCAGCAATGACAAAGCACTAAGACCTCTAAATGAGGTTAGTGAGATCCATCTTTAGAGTTCAAATTTCTATCGATGAACAGAACAGGAAAAAGCAGGGCCAAAAGATTACAGTAAGTGCTTCAAATCTGTGGAGATACATATATCTCTTGCATTTAGGAAAATAAAGCTAACACTGCTTGCTCCATCGGGGTTTCCAGTTTTGTGGATGACTTCCTAGTGTGGGGAGGACATGCTCCTACACCACAGGAGAGGGGAAAAAAAAATGTGTGAAATATGTGGATAGTCCAGGTCAGGGTTTGAAGAGACACCAAGAAAATAAGAGAGGTAACAGCCAGAACAAGGAGAGCATAGAACAAACATGGAAATAGCAGCTCATTTACCAAGCACAAGCCATCCTGCCCTCCAGGTCAGAAGAGCCTGCAGAAAACATATTGACTCCACTGTAGCATTTATTCAGGAATGTAAGAATTCAGATTGCACAGGCATCCTTCACTCAGGCACCTCCCAACTTCCAAGCACTCAGCTCTGCACTGTTGGTACCCCTTTCTCACTGCATTTTGTGAGGGTGATCTGCCCACTGGATGTGTACTGCGGATTGTCAGCCAGCAGAACATAAGTAAGTGTAAGTGCTATAACAAGCTGCTCTATCCTCTGTGCAATCCAAAATACATCTGCTGCCTTTTTAACACATTCATAGATAATGACCCCAGGGAGCTAGATCTGCTGTCACGACAGACTGACATTCTGTATCTGTTTTGCTAATTGCTGCTGCTCTGTGAATATGCTTTTGTCCCTCTATCCAAACCCTCCCATTAGAGGAGTAAGAAATTAAAGTCTTGTAGCAGTGCCTCAGAGCCCTGCTCATAGGGTCCCTAAACCAAATCAAGGCAAAACTGGGGAAAAGACATCTTCAAATTTCATCTCAGGTACCCGTGGCTCTGGACTGAGGGACTGAGATCATGCTGGATTTAAAACTTTCCTACCACAGCACATGTACGCACAATTAAACTCTTGTTTATTATGTGAGCTACTCTAAGATACATTCAGATTTTTATAACAAAGAAGTAAGGGGAAAAGACATCGTTATTTTCACTCCATGTTCCTCACCTGAGATTTAGCTCCGTCTTTCATTTGATTTGACTTCTTGTTGGAGCAGTCTGGTAAAGAAATCCTTAGTCCTAATTCTCCCAAACTTCATGCTGACCTTACCCATTTGAATTTCATGGAACCTGTATGACACCTTAGTCCATCCTCCTAGACAATACCAGATGGCTGCCTCATATCCACCATATCTTGGAATTACCATTGGGTTTTCTCAATTACGCCAGCACATAAACCCATCTGTGAGTTGCTGTGGCAGGACACAGAAGCAGGAACACAGACCAGTCTCCTCATGACCAGTCTTTTTCTGTCATGCCAGGAGTAGGAACTGGATGGTTTTCTGCAGGTATAGCTTAGTCTGATTTTTTTTAATTCCCTATGCTATGTTATTTAGCAAAGCTGACTTCATGGAAAGAAACATAGAGGCTGGAAAGGACCACAAAAGCTTTGTAATTCTAATTCTGTGCACTAAATCGCAAGCAGGTGTATTTGGGTCACCGTCAGTAGAGATCTGTCTAAATTATTTTGTAAAAGCACCAAGTCTGACAGGGACTCACAAACTCCCTAGGAGACCTGTTCCACTGAATAAGATCCATATGATGGGAAAGTATTCTAATGCATAATCTATATGCCCCTTATTAAAAATTAAACCAATGTCCTTTCCTGTCCCTGATGAGCACACAAGAAAATTGATCCTTATCCTCTTTTTAATACTTTAAATGCACTTGGAGAGTATTAAATAGTGCCTACCCGATCGTCCTTTTTTCTGACCTGAATCAGTCCATTTCCCTCAACTTTTCTTCCAAGAGTCGTTTTTGAACCTAAGGGATTTTCTTCTGGATTTTCTCTAGTTTGCCTAGACGTTTCTTAGCATGTTCTGTCCGTACCAGAATGGAGCGATCATTGTGGTGCCTGAAGAAATAGCTGAATCAAAACAGAAATACACTGGCGTTGCTAAGAAGGTGCATATATGGGTTGGGGGGTTAACGAGATAAGGAAGAAAGGATTCCCCTTGGGAAAAAAAGGATTGTGGTCTGTTACCATCTGGTTATAGCAAGACACTTCCTCATTTTTCATTCATTCATCCCACCTTCGTTCATTCATTTCAATGACTGCATGGTAAATGAAGAGATAAAAGTTCCATGCCAAGAAAACAGTGTTTAACATGTTTCTGTGGATTAGCTACTTCATTTTTCAAATATTGTTGGAGCTGAAGGGCTCTGGCTGCCTAGGGGGAATTGAGCTTTTCACATCAAGGCCATGACATGTCTAGGCAGGAGGCAAATTGCCTCCGGCAGAAGGTAGCAACTTGACTGGTGAAGTCGAATCACTGCAGCTGGAGCTCGTATCCTCCATGCAGCTGTACTTCTGCGCATAGGCTTTCGTCCTGATGGTTTTTTTTAAACAAAATATTTTGTTTGTGTCTTCTGTTGCTCCATGTTAATCTTTGTTATCTTAGAATGGGATCTGACCACTTACATACTTGGCTGGCTCATTACCAGGATGGCTGTAACAAGACAACGAAAGAAAACATTACAGTTGACATCTAGCTGGTGATAAGACCAATTAAATGGCTTAGAAACTTCTTTCTTTTCAATGCTGGATTTCCAAACTTTTACATATATTTCCTTCTGTATTCTTCTATTATTCTGACTCAGGTGGCTCCAGAGACCACTGTCAGGAACAACATTTTTGGTGCCATCAGGAGAAAGTGAACTCCAGCCAGCAGTACTCTCTGTGTCTCTCACAGAAAGCTGGTTACACCAGGTCCTATGTTTCTCATTGAGACGTAGATCACTAAACCCATAGCCAAAACCAAACGGAGCAAAGGCTAGCAATGAATGTAGATCATCTGGCACAGAAGGCAGATCCCTACACTTCCAGGCTGACAAATCAGCTTACCTGGGAATCTACACAGTCTATGATGATGGCTTTCACAGCGTAAGGCCACACAGTTGTATTAATTCACCTGCATAATCCTGCAGCATGATTGAATGACTGAGATGAACATGTTAGCGTGCAGGTCAGTGAAGCAGTCTTGATCAGCTGGAGGGTTGACAGTGTCCAGGCTGCTCTGTGCTGTGTGCCTTGCTTCTGGTGGAAGTCTGGAGTATATACTGACATCACTCTGCTGATGGAGATGTCTCTTGTCACTGGAAATCTGAGAGCTGGTAGCTTTTGTTTTAGCAATATTATTTTACAAATGTTTTCAGAATACACTCTTGTTTTCAGAAATAACCCCAAATAATTAGTGTGAAAGCTTTTTTTTTTTTTTTTTTTTTTTTTTAAATGATTCCATGTGCTTTGTATACACATTGGTATAAACTCTCTTGGAGAATGCATTGGTAAAGAAGGCTTGATCAGCTCAAATGAGAGAGAGTCAGTGGAGGAGACTGGAATAAAACACAAGTCCCCAAATACCCCAGCCTGTGTGGAGGATAGCTGCTGCTATTTGGGCACAAAGCATTTCCACAGCTTTAAAGGAGAAGTGTTTTATTGATGTTGACACACAAAGTGGAGTGAGAAACAGTGAGTGGTGGGGGAAATATATGGAATGTTGTCATGCTGTCAATGTTACATCCCCAGAATTAGCAACACTACCAGGCTGTGCTGAAGCAGGCTTTTTCTGTTCCCCCTGTGCTGTAACAGCAATGTAGTACTTTTGTCTGCTATCTACTGGCATCAGAGCTGTTGCCAAGGAGTGAGGCACAGCTGTGCATGCACAATCTGCCCTAAGCCTTAGCTGCCTGTGTGGGTACCACACGTGCACTGGCAAATGCTACTGACCACTGTCCAGATGTAAATTCACTGCATTCTCTTTTTTGCTGCTGATAAATTATGCACCATTTTCCCAGCTGTTTTCATGGGAAAATGGAGTAAGAAATGAAAGAAAGTAACATCCTGTAAGTGTAGTGTGTTTGTAATAAGAAAGGTTCAGAATTCTTTCACACAAACAGTTAGGAGACTCACCTCAGAACCTGAATTAAAATCAAGAGATTTCTCAAAGGTGGAAAAAAGGATAAAAAATAATACATGGAAAGGAACTGAAAAGAATAAAATCTAATAACATAGAATCAAAGAAACTCCAAGATCTGAAATGACAACCACAACAGAGTGAAAGGCAGCAAAGACAAAAGGTACAACTAGGTAGGAGATCAAGCATGCTGGAAAAATACTTAATGTACTTGAAACAAAACGGCTTTTAAAACAAAACTATTTTCACAGAAGAAATAGGTGAGAATTCTGAAAAAAAATTGGGTCAGATCATCTTTTATTAATCAGGCTTCATTCAGCATTCCCTGCCTTTCTCAAGGTGATAACTTCAAAATCCAGACAAGCCTGTTGATTGTTTATGTAAATATTGACTCTCAAGTGATGTGTAGACACACTTTCTTTATTAGAAATTCAAGGGACAAGAAGACAAGATGGTGATATTCTTTTTTCTCTCTGTCCTGAGAAAACAACCGTCTTTGATTAACTTTCCAGGGCTAAGAGTTTGGTCATTTTCTATTCTCATTAAACAGGACAGGCTGCTACTTCTGTATGGACATCGCAGGAAAGTACGAAAGACCTTTGTCTACATGGATTTAAGAAACTTGATTTGTCCTTCATTACAAGCCTTAACTCCAGGAGCTGGCTATTGTTTGACATTTTAATCTCCCTCTGAAAGGCTCAACTGTGTTCATCAGACTTCATCAGATGACTCACTGTTTTGTTCTCATGAGTCATTCAATCAGTTAAAATCAAGAACACAATAGTTGCCATTTCACATTAGACTGCATGCTCATGCAACAAAGTCTAGTTCTGGTGGCAATTAGCACCTGATACTTATGGAGTTTAAATGATGTCTCAGAACTCATGCATGGCCTGACTCCTAGATCACTGAATAGGAGATTGTTTGGTTTTGTTTTTAATCAACAGCAGATTTTCAACCCCATTTTCAATACACCTACGCAACTCCACCATGCATTTGGTATTGTAAAAGCTTTTTAGATTAAGCAAGCCTGAGTTTAAGAACAGTGCGTACTGGAAAATTGAAGGAAAACTCTGAATGCAGAATCACCTTATAAATAAGTAATTATTTAAACCAAAGTCTTGGCATGTGCCAACCAATTTCACATTGTCTTTTTAAGTAGCTGAAGAACATCCAGAGACCCTAAACAAATTAACTGCTTCATGGCGAAAAGCCTTCTGAATACCATTAGGAGAATTTTAAATCTAGTAATCCAATATCTACTGATGGTCAATTGTTGAGTGGTGTTCACAAAGAAAATACAATGTGACACTATGAAGGTGAAAAGCAGTTTCTGCTTTATATCACCTGTGTTTATACTGTGGGTCACTTGAATTCAATCTATGAAGCTTTCCTGGAATCCTGAAATGCTTAATTGGTGATTTGGCCATTTTAATGAAAGGCCATGTCAGCCTCTCTTTTGGAAAAAGTAGCAGGACAGATGATAAACCTAGAGACCCAATCTCTCCATTGTATGACTATAAAAACCACCAATTACAAGAGGTGTGATATTCAGCCAGGCCTTTAATTTATAGCCTCTGCAGCTCTCCATGTGTGCTACACTGCCAATCCAGTTGCTACTGAAGAGGGAGGGAGGCATTTCAAATAGTGAATGCGGCTGCAGCAAGTCAGGATTGTCATTTTGCTTCTCTGTTCTACTGAATGAATGTCTCTATCACAGCAATAAGCCCACCACCAGTTCTCTAGCTGGTAGGTCACTGGTCTTCTTTAAATAGTGATTAAAAGGGGACACTTCTGACTTGTACAATAATTACCATTTGCATTGCACAAGAGGTTATTCCAACTCAGTCTGTACCTAAAGCAAACATACAGGAATATTGTGGGCCTTGATTTCCTGCCTGCAAATAGGAAACACTTGTTTTTAAAGATTTTTTAGAGCAAGAGGCTGTGAGACTGTGGCTGGTGCCATCCCAAAGCCATGATTACACTTATCTGACAGGGAATTCCTCTCCAGTATTTATTTAGTGACCCTGTAAGCTAGCACCAGCTTCTTGTGCCAAAATCTCAAATGCAAACACCAATGGTCAGCATATCCAAAGACACACACTGCATGTTTTCCTCTTGAGCAGATTTAATATTCAGACACCAGAAAACAATCACTCACCATCTTGATGGTTACCTGAATCAGCTGGAGACTTGCTGCGGCGCATAGGAGCTGGACTCTTTGCTGAGCTCTTCTGAGGGGTGGGAGATGACTTACTGCCCGTGGCAGTCGCCGGGCTCCCTTTCATCACCCGGCACTCTGAGGAAACAAACAGCAACCGTGGTCATGTCCCTACCTAATCTCACTGTCTATGGACACTAGGCGTGAAACACCCATGGGTGCCTTAGGGACTTTTGTCTCCAAAGACCTGTAAAAACCTCAACACCAAGGGAAAAACTGGCATTTCCACATTTTCTTCAGGGCAGAAAGGTGACATTTTAGGGGGAGAGCTAAGGGAACAGCTTTGCTCCTCTAGAGGAGTTGCTGAGACTGTACATCTAGGTCAGGCTGTTCTCCCTGGCAGGGCCCATCGTTCTACCTGGGTTCTATCAAGGTTTTTCTGCCCTTCCCCTTGCCTTGGAGCCCACCAATTAGTAAGCACAGTGAAAACAGTCAGCACGTATAAGGGAAGCATATATCCCGTGAAGACCTAGTGGTAGTAATGATGAGTGCCATTTACGCAGGTGTAGGAAGCCAGCAAATAGCTCGTGGCATGACTTAAATACCTCCAAGTTGTGCCTGGGACACCTGCCCCAAGAGGCATTCACTCAGCCTGAACCAACCTCTTTCTGTGTTTCAACAAGCTGCAACTTTACAGATGCAGAAAGCAAAGATGACAAACTGGTTCTAAAGAACATGTCCTCTGTCCTGGCCAGTCATCCCTTTCTGAAAGGTTTACATAAAGAAATCTAGTAGATTTATGTGCTTAAAGATAAGAGCAGATGAGACTGTGTTTTCTAAACTAAATGCTGACAAACTCACATGTGTCCCAGGAATTCAGGCATGTCAGATCTTCAAAACCAAGATTTATTTACATAGAGAGTTCATAGAAAAAGAACGTTGCCATCCTTGAAGCTAACTTTACTCAGTTAGGATGGTGGCAGTAAAAAGGGAATTCCCTTTTTTATCAAACGCTAACTGGTCTCACCTAACCTCCTACAACAGATTGTCCTCACCAGGCTGTGAAAAAGAGTGTTGTTTTTTTTTTACAGGTGAATTAGACGTTCCACATACACGCAGGTTTTCATTGGGAAGTTCAGCTCAGCATGCATGGGCTGGACTGAGAATTCCCCGGACTGCATTCCCTGATGGGAATGAACAAACGCAGTACAAGGCGGATCAGTAATTGGTCAACCAAAAACAAGTTGTCTGACCTAAATGTATGTGCTATTTACTTATATATCAGAATATCTATGAACATGTAATTGCCCTAAATTTTTCTCCAGGCCTTCCTCATTTTCAGACAGTCAAAAGCCAGTCTCTTTTTCTTCCAGACGGTTTGTGGGAGAGTTTGCTGTTGGGTCATGCAGTACAAGAATGTGAGGAGATGATTCCTTGTGCTCCAGAGATATTGCATGGTGATAATTAAATCTACAATAAGTTTATTCTCTCTCCTACTAAACAGAATTTGTAAACTGTTAGTCAGGTTAAAAATAGGTGTGTTTTGTTTTGTTTTTGTTTTCTCCCCTGAAGTACCCGACTTCTTAAAGATGATGCTACAGAAAGGCTTCTAGGGCTTCAGACAGATATATCACAATTTTTTAAACATGTATAGGAGAAATGATGGTGGGAGAAGTTGACTATTTCTCCTTGGTACTAAATAATCATGTCTGATGAGGCACTGTGAGATAGCCACTCAGGAGAGTGTGCAAATTACTGTTCCTGGTATTAATCAGCCAGACCAAAACATGGGAAAAAATCATCTTCGGGCACTCGAGAAGTAATATTTTTTATGGCTCTTACACATAGCTGTGTAACAAAAACAATGCAACGTTTGGATCTCAGAGAGCAATTCTTTTGCCCAGACCAAGGCAGCAAATGCTATGTGAGGTGCCTCACAGGGGTAGAGTGAGTCTCCAGGTGCCCCTGTGTGGTATCTGTAAGTCAGGTACAGGTTCTCAGAAACCAAGGGAGTTTAAAAGGGTGTGAAACATCAGTTTTTAGTCACCTGAATTACTCCGTAAATATAAAGCTAAAAAGGGAAAATACTTTATGTTGCCTCCTTCCAAGAGAGAATCCAGATTTATTTTCTCCCCAAAGGAATAATTCAAAGAAACTCAGCTTTGCATTTTCCAGCACAGAAAAGCTGACGGAGGGATTTCTCCAGCTCAGCCATTGGCAAGTGCCAGTACACCAAAGGCAATTACCGGGCATTTGTACATCTTGAAACAAGGTAGTAAATGTGGGGATCTGATTGTGCTGACATCAGTATAAACAGGCCTCTTAACATCATGGGGGTGAGATTTCAGTGTGCTGATACTGAAACCAGCGGGTATGAATGAAACAGAGCAACAACATCTGGAAGGTGCTCAGCAAAAGGGATTATAGGGCAGAAGCTGTGGTGGCCAGTCAGGAGGAAAAAGATGACATAATCTGCTGTTATGGTATTTCTCGTTTTGTTTCCTGATGTGCTGCCAGAGTGAACATAAAAGCCAGCAATCCAAGTGCTTGTCATCCAAACAGGCAAGAAAAAGTACCCGTGACAGAGGAAATTTTAATAAGTGACATTCATCTCTAAGACCTCAGCTTCTCCTTGCAGCATCTGACTCATAACAAGGAAGGATGATGAGCGGATAATGGGAAAACGCTGCTGGCTAATGGCTCCTCATCTGTTTCTTGAGAGGTGCAGGGCACCCCCACCCCCCTGAAAATAAAACGGAGAGCTGCAGTTGCTCAGTGCCAGCCCAACAGCAAACTTGGCTTATTTTTATTAGAGAAATCCAAGCTGGAAAAATTAGCAGAAACCAGGAGTGTAGGCAGAGAGCTGGGCTTTCCATCAAGTTGTTCTGCTAGGACTGCATGCAATCTGTTTTACAGTGCGGGACTCCCCATGGAGCTGACTCAAATGCAGAGCGTTAAAATAAAATATGAAGCTCACATTACAGATCACTCCTCCAGCCTGACACAGCTCTCTGTCTGCAAAGTTTCAGTTGAAGCTTGGAAGCACTGAAATACCCAAGACCACCAAATGGGTTCATCTGGACTACACAGGTGAGAAGTACCAGTGTCAAATAAAATCGGTCTTGCTAAGAAGTCATAAAAATGTGGTGTTTGAACATTAGAAGCTGCTTTACCTCCTGGTATACAGCAAGAGTTCTCTTTGGTCTTCGGTGCTGAGCCAGTTTGTAGCATACAAGATAGCATGTAGGTCCTGCTCCCTACACAGGATACCTACAAGCTTTCAGAAATAAGTCTGAATGTTTGGAGACCACATTTTCTTCTAGTTTAAATAGTCAAAGCTGCATTTGTTGACTTGCTGCACTCACTGGCACCAGCTGACACCCTGTGCTGTTGGTATATACAGTTGCCAGGTAGGGTAGGTGGTAACTCCTACAAGCAAGCTCTGTATATTCTGTGAAATCAAAAATTTAATGGTTTAATTCATCACAGAGTCTCACATTATTACAGATTTGTGGTTACAATCATAACAGGGACAAATAACGGTGCCGTCCCAGTCCCATCTAACAAGGGAATTACTGCTCTGCTTTTTGAATCAGCAGAAGAAAGAAGTAGAGGGAGTGATTTTTCTTTTTAATTGTGCTTGTTCTCATTTTTAATATTCACAAGCACACCTAAGGACAAGATCGACAAACAGTGGGTATGTGTTTCAAATAGAAAAGTAGAGACTATTCTTCTACTGTTTAGGTCTCAAGAAAAATATTTTCATCTGATTGCAACTGGATAAAGTTTAAAGGATATACAAGACCAGACTTTGCAATAAATATCAAAGTAATGGTACAGTGCAGCAGTCCACCTACTTTGACATGGAGTATCTCAGTCAATGTTTGCCTAATTAAAATATCCACTGACTGTATTAGTATCACGAAAGGATGTTGAATACCATGTACTTGGCCTTAAAGAACAGAACAAAAGCATGCAGCATTATTATCTGTTACAAGCAACCGAATGGTAATCAAATAAATTGTAATCAAATAAAAACAGACTGGAGAGTAGTGTGTGTTTAATGTTACCGCTTTCATCCAGAGAAAAGTCATCCTGTGCATAGCGGAATTTTTCTGGACCACAGGCGATAAACACATCATCATCCCCAAAGAAATCGTGGAGACAGGTCACCTACAGAGAGAGCAAAGTCATTCATTTTATTTTTAATTGGCAACATTCTGATGTGGCTCAGCTTTAATTTAAACAGGAGGGCGCTGCCTTTCCGCTGTTTCCCCGTGCTAATGTGCTCCTTGGTGCACAACACAGCTTCTCTGGGCAAGTCAAGCAGAACAGTGTAATTAAAAAAAAAAAAAAAAAGTAGAAGAAGAAGGAAAAGGATCCCAAATACCCTGCAAAATCCAATGAAGTATGGCATTTCCAATCCTTTCGGGAGTTGACAGGCTACATTAATCATCCTAGTGAATGGTCCAGGCATTCCTGAGCTACTTCTACAACAAGAAGCAGGGGTGACCCCTCACAGGGTTGGTAGGCAAGGCTGTGACACCACTGCCTATGCTGATGAGTCTCTTAATACCAACACAGCCAAAAACTCAAGGTCTGCCAAGAAGAGAAAGAGTGGTTGGGCACACTACAGAAGATGTCTCCAACACCATTAGCGCTTCAAGCAGGTAGTTTGAACCTGCAGATAGTTATGGAGCTGGTCAGGAGACCTTAATAACACCTGTCTTCCCCTCCTCTCCCACATCCCTCTACCACTTGTGTGCTGGTTGGCCTGAAAAGCTGGGAGCACAGCTGTGCCCTGTTTGAATCAGCCAGGACAGTACTGCTGGTGGCTGTTCAACATCCATTTTTCTAGGTGCTGCTCTGTGAATGAGCAATTCAGATATTTACACAGTTACAGTCATGGTAATTCGCACAATTGCCAGTGAAATAATGGATGCAATTACACAACAGCAGCAAGATAACTATGCTAATGGTAATGCCACTGGAGCCAGTGGTTATGACACATTAACTCATGTTAATGATATTGTGTAATCTCCAGTACTGAAAGTTAATTCAAGTCATCTCCATGCAAGGACTAGTGCAAAGACATTGCTCTTTGCAGAGACCCTTTAACAGCCAGACTTGTCATTGGCATCTTGCAGAAATCGGATCAGGCTCCTGGCAAGCTGACAGGTGCTCTTCCATCTTTACAGACTGCTTTGAAAACTCATAAAGTGCAAAGTAATGCTTATTTTCAAGAGGGGGAAAAACACTACTGAGACAACGTTGGAAAGTCCAACCACAAAACCTTAATGTTCAAGAGGCAAGTGTGTTCAGCCCTGAAACTGCCTCCGCAGGCTGGAGAGACACATAAGTACCTCTACCCAGCTGACAGGCCAGAGCTTCAGCCTGAGATCCTGATTAAGCACTGTGGCAGGAGGTAGAAAAAATGCTCATCTAGCAGCACACCAACCTGGGGCATCTCCAGCATCGGCCAGCCAGGTGCAGCCCACCAGCAGCACATCTGCACACCTTGGTGAGCCCAACAGCGTGGGCACAGACCTACTGCCAAGGGGTGAAGTTTAAAAACAAAGAGTTCAGCTTTTTCACAAGGCCATTCCAAGTGCCTGCAAGATTGGCACCAACATTTATAACGGAGATATCAGCCTGACAGCTGAAGCCCAGTGCTTTGGGATGTCTGCCCATGTCTGCCCACTGGGGTCTTTACAGAGGATGCTTTGCAAGGGACTGGAGTGAGCACTGGAGAAACTTACTGCAGACAGGGCAAATTTTTGTATCTACTGATCAGTTTGAGCCAGACTGTGAAAAGTTAATTTCAAGCTCTAAAAAATAAAATGTAAAGAAGGTTTTTGGCTATCCTAAAAATCTCAGTATTTCACACTGGTTAATATAATGTATAATTAAAGCACTGCCTAAGAGTGCAGGCTCTGTTTACAATGCCAAACATGAGGGAAAAAACCTCCTTTTCTCATCAGTGTGACTTTCAGAATGGAGCAAGATGAAATCTGCTGTGGCATTGGTTAAAGATAGAATATTCTTTACAGACTTCAGTGAATACCAATTTCTGTTTGCTTAAAATTAGGCTGAAAATAGTTAACACATTACCTATTGAGAATTTTCCCACAGAAAAGATGACATTTCAAACCAGCATTTGTTATTACAGTCCTCCCCAAGGGTGTATGGCACTGATTCATTTGCAAATAAGTGGGTTTGGCTCAATACACGAGTTCCCATCTGCCTGCTAAGTGCTATACCTATGCCATGGAAAAGACTCGTGGGTTGCTTGGCTCACCCTTCAGTATGGAAAACTGCTGTACACTTAAACTTCATGCAAAGCTGGATCACAGCAGACAGGTTCAGCAAGTTCACAGCCTTTTAGACAAAATCAGAAAGAATCCAGAGGCGCTTTCACCATCTGCAGGTCACAAGCCAAAGTGTGTATTTTGTCCTTGAGCTCCCCATGACCGCCACAAGCACAAAGGAAATCCAGGCAACCAAGGAAACCTTCAGATCAAGGGTCCAAATGCGATGGAAAGCTACCAGCATGCACAAGGACAGAGACCTGATTATGTGTCAAGCAGACTTCACTTTGTTTCATTCTTGTCCTTTCAGGCTAGTAAATGAACTAGATAACTTATTTGTTGTGCTCCTAATATTCAGGAAACAATAACTTCTGTATTCGTTTCACATTTCATTTCATTTCCCTTTCATTTTCTGACATAATTTTCACTATTAAGAACTCACCATAATATGGTGGAAAAGACAGCCACAAAATAACCCTATTCTCATCAAACAATGGAAACATTGCAAAATTCAGAAAATAACGTCCCTTCATGCAGTTCTAAGATAGCCACATTGCTTCTGTTCACCGTGTGTGGTATTTCCCATTTACCTTTTGATTAGCAAACTTAAATCCCTTACCAGTACTGTATGTCCCTGCAGCATGCTCCATACACATCACTGTCTACACAAAGCTGCTGGAACAAAATTTGTTCATGCAAATATGCAACCGAAGTGCTGGATCTTACTGCAGCAGAACCAGCTTGCCTCAGTGTGCATAGAAAAAGAAAAAGCATTTGGAGAAAGCCCTAGATACATATCCCTGAGGGACAGTAAGCTGGGAAAAGGGACTGCGAGCTGCTCTGCTGGGACAACCCATTGGAAACTTCATTAGCCAGCATGGACCACTTCTTGTCCTGAACTTCTGCCTTGCATTACCTGGCTCAGGGATTTTTAGTGACTCCAGAATAACCCTAAAAATCGTCTGATCTCTATTCTTCAGAAGTATTTTTTCAGGGAAAAAAAAAAAAAAAAAGTATAAAAATGAATACTACAAGTCTCTCCCCAGGCTGTCAGGACCATTTTACAAGTACATTTTCTGCTTTAGTTTACCCTAGTCAACTGTTCTAATTATATCCAATAATTAGCCTGGAACACCATGAAAACCCTGGAAAAATTTATCCCAGTGGACAAGCTAAAAATCATTGTTTTTATATGCTGCATCTTGCTCTTAGCTACGAATTCATTAAAACAGGACAGAAAAATGGTAGCAGCCTGCTAGTGCAAAGACCTGTGCTGCTACCTGGAAATGAGGATTTTGTTGGTGACTGTTACCTTGCACAATTAGCAATGACATTGGAAACCATGAAATTACTAAGATTTTGGTTTTGGTTTTACATTTTTAAAAAAATCTATGCACTTTATTATTATTATTTACAATGGAGAATTAAACTTGTCTGTATAGTTACAGTAGATAGAAGGCATTGGTTTCCAAGCTGAATGTCCATGCCTTTGTTTAAAGGAGGAATTTTAATTTGCAATTCAGGATTAAAAAGATAATATTGACATAAAACGGATCATATTGCATTAAATGTTTTCTCTCCATTTCCTGCAGCTTAAGCAATGCCAATAAAGAAAGCTAAATCTTCACACTCCAGTAGATGAGGCACAAATTTATTTCTTAGAAAGTAATTATTTCTAATACATTTGATGGTAAATTTTTTCTTTGTGTCAAGTTTTGATTACTTTTTTTTTTTAGATTTTATAGTATATATAAGGGAAGAAATAGGAGTTGGCAGAGATTAATAGATCTAAGGGAACACAAGACTACTTGTAATTCCTTGCGTTTTCACCAAGTATAGTTTCTTTCCTCATTAAACGAAATCCTCTGCTTATATTAGAGAAACCTTCCCTGAGCAGACAATATAGCTAGGATTTCCAGGAGGGAATTTCTGCAGTGGCACTCCATTACTGTCCGCTGCAGCAATTTTAATTGCAGAAAGAAAAGGTATGGCCTTCTGAGGGATGCTGAGCCTTCTAGTTCCTTTTACCACAGTAGCTGTAGAACTATTTATCAGGATTTTGACAAAATGGAGCTTGCCTCAAACATCTCCCTGGATGTGAGCTCATGGTTTGCTTCAATGTCTTTGATGCTGTAGGTATTCGGAGTTCACCTGGAAAAGGAGCAGTAAATATGCAGGGTATGTGTGCACAGCTGAGAATAACCAGCTATTTCTACCATCCTCCAGGAGGCAGCAGAAGTATTTCAAAATTATCATTCAGAAACGAATGAAATAGCTAAAAACAATTAGGAAACAATAATCTGAAGGCTTAAAACCCTAGTCTGAGTCACCTACCAGTGCAAAAACTCCTGTGCTTTATAAGGGTGTTATGAGGACCGTTTCTTCCCATTCTTAATCTGCAGAATGACCGAGTTTGCTGTGTCTGCATGGCTAATGGGTTGCCCACACTGCCACTCCTACCACCAGTATGAAGATTGTCACAGCAGTAACAGGCTCCAGCCACATTTTGGTTGCTTTCACTGCTGGATCGAGCTTTGCAGCTTCTGTGGCTGGCTCTTTAGCAGGAGGCTTCTGGTAGCCTGGATTGGCCACCAGCATTTGCCAAGAATAACACAGGGCATGTGTCTGAAGAGGAGGACATCACCAGGAGGGTTAACTTCACTGTCTTTTTCACCTTTCTGAGAAATGTCTTCATATTATCAGAGGCTTCTATTTTTAGCCGACAGAGCCAGGTGAGGCTGCATGATAAATGGTCAGACACTGTAGCCAGTGATTATTCACAGCAGTGATTTATGTCCATAATCCTGCTCCCAGATTTTCCATCTCTTCCTTACATCGCAGAATGAGCAAAGACCTCTGCTTAAATGGCCAGCAGAGATCTGGAAAGGAGATTTGGAATAACACCACCACAGGTCTGACCCGTGGGCTGAACGTCTTCTGTCTCAAGGATTTTTATCTTTAACTACTTGATTCTGCATAAGTCTTAGGGTAAGTGAGGGCCAGGGCAAGACTTCTAGCTCTGACCCTCTCCCTTGGTCATAAAAACTCGGTTAACTCTTCTCTCTGTAATAACCCTCCTGTTTAAGGATTTAGATAGCAAAACAGAACATACATAGGCAAGCTGAAACTGTTCCCTAATAGTTATGCTCAAAGAGCAGAGATGTCTATTTGCCTTCTTTGGATCACCATGATACTTCAGCTTAGAAGCCTCCAGAGTTCAGAACAGGGTAAAAATTGCCTTCAGAAAGAGTTCCCTTTAATACCAGAAAGACCACAGAAGACAATCTGCATGCCATGCACTCAAAGCCTATCAAGAGCAGAACGGAGTGAAGACCTACTTTTCTTTTCTGAGGTGCTATGGTAAATGCTATAAGATTGAACACACCTGACCACCTGTCAGCTGAAGGCAATGTATTTTAGATGCTTGCTAATGGCCTTTCTCTTTCAACACTCAAGTGCCAGATGGAGCTGAGGATGTTGGACCAGCAGCTAAACAGGCGCTAAGAGTTAACTGAGCTGAGAACATATCTAAATTCTGTTTAAACTCTCTTTTAACCCAAACTGGAGATCTGATGGACTTATTTATACTCCAAGACCTGTACTACAAGTCAAATTGGCAGTGGCATGTTTATTTCAGGTCCAAAAAAACAAAGTCCTAAGTCACAAAGGCTGCCATGCTTTACAATTAATCAGTGGTGTGCTTGCAATCAACAAAGTGTGATGCAGAAACCGAACACATCCAGACTTGTCCACACGAAGGCTCAGCAAGGTCATGTTTCAGAGTGAATATCAGGAACTAATGGACACACTGAGTAGACTTTAAATGAACTGCTTTCTTTTCTCCGACAACCTCTTCACCACACGGCCAGAAAGAATAAGATTTCTGATGACTTAAGGGGTTGAGCAGATATAATGGAAAAGAAAGATGTTAATATTGGAATGCACAGCACTTAATACAGTTTTTTTGGTAACAGTCTGAAGACTGAAAGCCCAAAGCAGACACCAAATTGATTTACATTTTATTAGATTCTGGTTTCCTGCATTTAAAAAGAAGGGATGTTTGGATTCAATTACTTCTTTAAAGTATGCACACACCCACTCAATAGATTCCACATTTGCATTCACAGAAAGAAAATTACTTATCTGCTTTTAGGAAAAAAATACTGCTTAAAATGGATAAGCAATAGAAAGATGCTTAAAGATGCAAAAAAAGCATGGATGTTGGCATCCACAAATGGATCGAGAGCATGCCAGCATACCCAAGTCAATGCCAAGGATGCGTGTGCAATATTACACAGTCTCTGGAGACCCTCTCTGAGCTGCCCAGCAGCAAGGCAAGGGGTCTTTGTCATCTGCTCTTCCATCCCTGCTGTGCCAAACATCCATGTGGAAAGCTGTCGAGAGCAAGGTCATGCTGGCCCTTCACGATGTAGTGCATATCACGAGGGGAAGGAAACATCACCTCTATCATCTAGGTTTCAGCATGCATAATTTGTCTGCTCTATAAAAGGCTGCAGTGAGATTTCCATTTTTTAAACATTGCTCAGAGACCTCAGCTTTCTTTTGTATTCACAGAGACCCAGGGCTCACATTTAAACCTGCATTTGTTTCAATCAAACTATGAACTCTTCTGTATAGATTTTTTTTTTCCCCTCCTTTTTCACCTTCAGGAGAGAAAATTCTGGGCAAATCAGCATGATCAAATGTTTTCTTTGATGCATGAGGGAATTTTTACACCCCTTTCCTTCATTTCTCCAACTTAACATCTTTTTATTGATGAAAAATGCAGATGCCCTTAATTAGGCTGCATAGTGGACTAAGTTGATTATGAGTGCTTTATGTCCACATGGAGTATTTTGCTATATTGCACCTAAACCAGCTTCCAACCAACATGCATTTTTTGGACTGATTTTGTGCTACTTATTCAAGTGGAAGAAGAAATATTCATGCATGTACATACATGGCAGCTTGTAAGACTTGATGCAAGAAGAAATGTTGCTCTCAAAAGGGCTGCAGCACAAGGTGCCTATTTGTTTAAGTACTGGAGATGGAATAGTAGGATAGGATAGGATAGGATAGGATAGGATAGGATAGGATAGGATAGGATAGGATAGGATAGGATAGGATAGGATAGGATAGGATAGGATGGGGGGGGGGGGGGGGGGGGGGGGAAGGAAAGTAGCCAAGCTACCCAGTAGGAATGTTAAAGCTGAATTTAATATATCTGGTGAATTAGTGGTGCTTCCAAACTATGTGAAATCCAATTAGTCCCTGGAAGAAAGGTTAGTTTGTTATCGCCTTTCCCCATACATATGGAGGTGACTATGAAACAGATACATGTATTCAGGCTGTTGGCTCTTTTTGCCTAGGAGAAAGGCTTGTTCTTGCATTCAAGAGGGTATTAACACTGAGGACAAATATGCTGTGCAGTTCGGGGGCATGAGCAGCACGGCAATCAACAATATATTAAAAAATTACCCTTCTTCCAGTCAGAAAAACATAAAGGATCAGGGACTTTGGAAGCAGCATGACTATATGGCCAAAGTCAAGCAACACTGCTCGAAATGGCAGCCTTGAAGAAGGGGCACAGAGAGTCTGTCAACCTACTCAGGGTCAGGCTGAAAAACCAATGGGCTGAAATTTCCAGTTAATGGGATTGCCAGAAACAAGCTCTTAAAAACCAATAGCTGTTACTGATCCTATTGTGCATATCTTCATAAAAGAGAAAGGCGGCTGTTCAGCTTTGTGCAAGTTTTTCTTTAACTGTCACAATGGCACCGATTGTGATGGAGAGGAGCTGGTAAACAGATCCTCACCCTGGCTAAATAAATAAATAAAATGCAAACCCCAACAACAAAAAACCCATGTACCAGAATTGAATATGCTGGATGCATGCCCACAAGCAACCCCGCCATCTTCAGAGAGCACAGAAATAACATTACCATTAGCCAACCAGCAGGCCCAGAGGAATGAAAAGCTACGCCAAGCATTTACCACTTGTAGGCAGGCTCTGAGGGGCTGGAGGAGACCAAGAGCTAAGCCTTACTTCCTTACTCTCACAACTGATCCCTGTGTCCCCAGGAAGCTGTATTTCCATACACCAGACTGCAGCACCTACCCGGTGCATGAGGAGGTGAGCAGCAGCGTCCTCACAGCCACCCCTCTGCCTGCTGACTTTCAGGTGTGGAAGATGCTGGGGAAGGAGGGAGTAAAACTATTTTTTCTGAGAGAGCTGCTCCCATCCCCACACTCAGTGTGTGTACCCTGCTTAAAAGACTATGACATCTCTGCTTTCCTTACCCGCTTGAAGGGTGCCCTAGAAGAGTCTTTTCCATCCCTCATTGTCATATAAATGTTCCTTGCTCCGTCTCCTTTCCCTTACCAGCCAGCACTATGTAAAAATACCTCTGCCAGTTAATTATGCCATGGTTAGATGCATCAAGAACTTAACTATCAGCCCAAATGTTTCAAAGTATGGTACACTGGCCAGCTACAAGAGAGATTTCTTTGTGGGCTTTCACCCACCTGGGTACAGGTCTGGCCTGCAGCCCAGCACCGCAGCAATAGTGGCTATAGATGAACTTTCACAGGGGTACAGAACGGATTCATTTATGTCTTTCCCTTTTCTGGGGATACATCCCTTGCTCTTGCAACCCCATTCTCCCTAACTATCGCCTAGAGTGTAGCCATGGAAGCAGAGGACAGCAGCCCTGCACGGTGCCTTCAGGCAGAATTAAGTTATGGCAAAATGAAGAGGGTTACACAGGTGTCCAAAATAGCAGGATTTGTTCCAACAGCCTCTCTGTGATGTGGTGTAAGATGACATAAGAGAGGAATTTCTGTCTTTGATAATCACTCTGAGTGACAAAGGAAATCATATTTAATATGAACAGATCTGGTTTCCATGCAACAAGTGGATGTGTTTTACCAACTGAGGAAGCCTCTCCGTGAGAACTGCAACTATTCGACATCGCCGTGTGCCCTGCTGACTTCAGTAACTTCTTTCCAAAATAAGCACTAGGGAAAAGTCAGTGTCAGACTTGCCATTATTATTAACGCATCAGGAGAGCTGGAGGACACTTCAGTTCAAGTCAGGCATCAGCACTGACACTGAAGGCAGCAGGTTTTGAACTGTCTGTGCCTTCCCTAGCACAGCAGCAGCAGCACGCTAGCACAATTCACTACAGATAACCTCGTCTTCCCTGGCATTTGTGGTGAAAAGTTTATTAGGATTATGGCAACAAATTAGCACATTTTTTCCTGAAGAAGATGTGTTTTAACTTAGTTGCAATTAACAATCTTTTCTGACCAGACAAGACTCCTCTGCCAACTCAACTTATCACGTACCTGTATCTCAGCCTGCACTGGGTTGCTTGCAACTTCTGCTATTTGGGGTCTCCAACTACACAGGCTTTCAAAACACATCTGCTATTTTCATCATATCTGAAAAAAATCCTTTTCTGTTAATTAATTCTTAGCTGTGGCACTGAGCTCATATTTTGTACAGGATCCCCTCCATTTTGTTCAACTTCAACAAAATCCAAAATACTTTCTCACCAAAAGAGATGCCAAAAGGAAAACATTTTCACTGCAGACACCATTAATGAAAACAAGACACAAATACGAAGTATTGGACCTTCAAGTCATTCTTCCTAATACACATCTCCAAACCTGACAATGACCAAATTGCCCTGTCCTCCAGCTGTAACTTTATTTGCAGCCTATGGATCCAACTCAACTTAATTTCTGAAGACCAGAAGATGCAACTGGTTCTGTATCTAATTAGCTCTGCCTTTGGATTTCACCCCACTCATAAGCATCGAAGCTTTTGCTCAATAGCTAAAATATTCTGAAAAGACTCTAAAAGGCATTTTGACTAGTCAAACTTCAATGTTTGCAAGGATCTTTATTGCACTCTTAATTTTGGAGATTAATGGGAATTAAAAATGGTGTCCTTTAAAAATTAAATTGTAACAGATGCTACATTAAATCTAAAGGAAAGTAACAATTGCCACCAAGCTGTTCTTTCAGGGCGATAAAATAACTTCCTTAATTATAATTCTGAACATGTTCTTTGTGTTTTGGGAGATTTCCTGAAATCACAGCAAATGCATATGTCCTCCCTATCGGCATAATTTTGTTTTCACCTTAATTTCTGTTAATCTTTGGATAAAGCTATTATTTTTTTCTAATTAACCAGGTCTTTTCAATTCAGCTGACAGCTAAAAGAGTAATGGAAAATTCAGCATTATGTTCTGAACTAAACCAAATTAGGGTAGAAATTAACAATGTTAAGCAGGCTGTGAGATAAAAATACTTTGTAGAGAACATATAGCAATGCTGCTGAAATGAATGTCTCAAAGCTTCTCAGATGAAAATGCTTTCTTTATTTTACTTTTAATTTGAAATATGTCCCGTCCCTTCCATTTCTACATACCAATGACAAGTTCTAGCCTAGTATGCAGTAATGTTAATGGAATAATTGATGCAGGAATACTGAAATAGATGATGTGTAAAATGGCAGGCTGCATAATTGTCTGGAGTGAGTTCAAGCATTTCTGCAGTGAAAAATAGTCCTGTTTTATAATCCTCTCACGTCTCCTTGCTGCTGTGTAGCAGGCAAATTTCATTTGGAGAGGATCCCAGGATGCCATTGATTTACCAAGGGGATTCCTAAAGGTTGAAGGTTAAAGCCTTCTTGCCCCAACTTAACAGCACCTGGGAGAGGTATCAATGGATGCACGCTAATTTTGGCAGTATTGTTCAAATTACATCATTTTAATGAAGGTATTGCACATCAGGCTGAATCTTTGTCATTCAGCAGTGACAAAACAGTAGATGACAAAACACCTTATATATATATATATATTACCTTTCTTTTCAAAATGTGAAGTATTATGTGATGGAGGAAGGGGGAGCAGGAAGGAATTTTAAAAATTATGATGCAATTAATTTCTGCTTCTGTGAAATATGCAAGAGCCATTACATTTGCTTGGTATTTCTCATAAAATGAGTTGTAAGCTGCTGAAGCAATTAGAAACTAATTGCTGGAAGATCCCCCCAAGAGATGCAAGATAAAAGAAACAGGAGACAGCCAGAGACTTGGAAGCAGAACTCTATCTGTTTCCTCCCCAATCTGTCAGAAATAGCAAATTCCACTTCTACAGGTGCCAGGGTGACTCCACGAGCTCACACATCAGCTGCAGATGGTTATACGCATTTACATTCCCTTTGTGCGCTGTCTGGGATAATTGGGTACTGCTTCTCTTATTTGAACCACAGAAAGAACACATCTGGACTTTTTCCTCTCTCTTCTCCTTTGCTGCATGAGCTCATCAGCTCTCCACACATCATTCACCCTCCATCTCTTCCTCATCCTTCATCCCTCCAGACTGACTATGTCATTTCCATGACAAACGGATCCTTTCCGCTGGTGTGAAGAACATGAGCCCAGCAGCTGCCCATGCAGGGCTTTTCCCGGCTGCCACTGCCACTACCAAGGACTGTACGGGGCTGTTCATCCTCAACAGCACCATGGTGCTGCTGTGAGAGTCACAAGCACAGAGCACGTGCTGCAGCAGCCCTTGTCCTCCCAGGGCCAGGCACTGCAGATATTTCCCCCTGCTCAGACCTGGTGTGCTGAGCCTCACCTCCCCAAAAAAGAAAGAAATTCTTGTTCCTTACAGGCGTCGAGGCAGCTGCTGATCATTTATGGACCCAACAACTCTGGGTCGAAGCACCAATTCTGAATCCTCATTGTGACTGTGGGGATTAGTAACTTTGCAACGACGCTTAAAACCAAGAGACAATAAATAATCTTTTGGTAGGGTTGGGGATAGCTTAATATCAGTTCTAATGTGTAATTTTTTTGTTTTATTTTGATTGTAATTTTCTTATGGATGCCAAGAAAGAAGCAAGGCTTCCTGTCTGTTCCTGGTGGATATGCTGCTCACATGTAAACTCAGATGTAGATACTGCAAAAAGACTGAAAATACAGTTATGAAAAGAAATGTGAACAAAACGTAAACAAAAGGGACAAACCCGTACTGCTATGCAAGCCTCTTGGTACAAATCTACTGAAGTCAGGAGAATTATACAAAGCATCACTCTGACTTTATTCCCTGATTAAATATACTGATAGCACTTCTAGAACTTTTTTTTTTTACTTTTTTTTCTTTTTTTTCCCCCTCAAATGCTTTATAGCTTCCCTTTGCTCCCTTCCCCTTTCATCTCTGATCGTTTTTGACAGGTAATCCAGCAACATCAGCCTCTCCTGAGGAGATCCCTATACCCAGAGCAGTGTGCTTTCAATTTGCTCCAGCACTCTAATAAACACCCAGTCCAGACAGCACAGGCTGGGCATTTTTAAGAAATACTGAACGTCTGTGATTCCAGTTGGTTTTAAAATGAACTACAGATACACAGCATCTCTGAAGCATGTGAGAGCAGGAATAAGCAGAGAGGTAATTGTAACAAGACCAGCTCTTTGAGCCCTCCTACAATATGTTGGCAATTTTTCTGTCTCTGAAGTAATACTGTTCAGCCCAGAAGATAGATTTCCGTAGGGAATGTGGTGCTAGTTCACCAAGATGTCACTGTGCTAATCCAACTGCCCTTTTTCTTTCCCTACTTCTCCCTCTGTACCGAGAAGCAGTAAAGCATCTGTGACCAAATAAGGCAACACCAGAATATCCTTTAAAAAATTCTATCGTATCCTGACAATTAACATGCTGGTGCAGTCAATTCTTGGAACATCAAATCTACCATGATATGTGCACACTGGAGTGATTTAACAAGCATTTTTCTTTTGCTCTGCTGTCTTGAACTCAAACATGCTGAAGTAATTTTAAAAAATGGTTTTCTGTTTGTAGTCCAGTCTAAATATTTTGTTTCTTTACTCGAGAGAATACATAATGCACACCATTGTATGGTTTTTGTTTGTTCCGAGGAGCTTTCTTGGAGGAA